>NC_140948.1:54066252-55266252 GCF_014529385.1 Adiantum capillus-veneris | reverse complement strand
GAGCGAAACTGTTTAGCAAAATTGACTTGAAATCAGGATACCATCAGATCCGTATGCACCCTAATGATATTTTTAAAACTGCATTTCACACCCAATCTGGTCATTATGAGTTTATTGTCTTACCGTTTGGTCTCACAAATGCACCTGCCACATTTGCTAGGATGATGAACAAAATATTTCTTGATTATCATGACTTTGTTATTGTGTTCTTTGATGACATTTTGATTTGCAGTTGTGATGAGCACGAACACAAAAATCACCTGCATATCGTCCTTGAGTTACTGCGTGACCACCAGTTGTTTGCAAATCCCGACAAAAGTACATTTTTTCAAACACACATTGACTATTTAGGCCACATAGTCTCAGAAAAAGGAATATCTGTTGACCCTCAAAAGATTGACACTATTCAAACATGGCCTATACCCAAATCCGTGCATGATATAAAATCCTTCTTAGGTTTAGCAGGCTTTTATCGAAAATTTGTCAAAAACTTCTCACACATTGCGTCACCGATGACCACTTTACTTCGTCAAAAAGTACCATTCAATTGGGGTCCCACACAACAAAAATCATTTGACACTCTCAAATATCTCCTTACACATGTCCCCATCCTGTAGTTACCCGACTTCACACAACCCTTCTTTGTAGTTGTTACAGATGCCAGTGGCTCAGGCATAGGTGCAGTCTTAATGCAAAATGATCACCCACTTGCCTACGAAAGTCGAAAACTCAAACCATCAGAAACCAAATACAGCACATACGATAGAGAATTGCTAGCAATGGTCCACGCTCTAGACATGTGGAAACACTATCTTATGGGCTCCGAAGTTCTAATCAAGACTGACCAACAGACCATTAAACATCTTCTGACTCAATCCACCATTTCTGACCGTCATATCCAATGGGCCGGTTTCATTCAAAATTTCCATCCTATGATACAATACCAACCAGGAAAAGCGAATGTAGTAGCAGACGCATTAAGTAGAAAACCTGAAGTAAATGTACTCTCTGTTACTCGTTCCTGTGTCTTCGATAAAATCAAGCATGTTTATTTGAATCACATTTCTGTGAGTGATGTACAATCTTTTCATTCTATGCCTAACACATATGCTCACGATCCACATTTTTCACGTGCTTGGTTTGAATTAACTCACAATAATGGTCTTCCCTATGAACACTACACATTGGCAAATGGTTATCTTTATTTTCAGCAAAAGCTATGCATTACAACACCCTTCAAGGAACTAGCAATGACTGAAATGCATGCACCACCATATATGGGTCACCGAGGAATTCAATCCACACTCGCTACATGCCAAGATCATTTTTTTTGGCCTGGAATGAAGCACGATATCACAAAATTTGTTTCAGAATGTTTGATATGTCAAAGAGTTAAACGTCATCATGGTAAGTCTTATGGTCTTTTAATGCCTCTCCCCATCCCTGCTGGCCCTTGGGAACAAATCTCCATGGATTTTATCACAAGAATTCCCACCACATCCTCACACAATGATATGATATGGACCATAGTTGACCGTTTTAGCAAACAAGCATACTTTGTACCCTGCAAAAAGACATTGTCTGCACCACAGGCTGCAAACCTTTTTCGCAAAACCATCTTTCCATACCATGGCTTCCCCAAAGTCATTCTCTCTGACCGTGATGGACACTTTTGCAATCATTTTTGGGTCGCCCTAGCCAAAAACTTAGGCTCTAAAATGGATTTCACATCGGCATTTCACCCTGAAAGTAATGGTCAAACAGAAGCCACAAACAGTACTATTATGGACCTTCTTCAATCTTATACCACTGAAAATACTACAAACTGGGACCAGCAACTCCCTATGCTTCAATTTTCTTACAATAACACCCCTCACTCCTCCACAAACCGTGCACCCTTTGAAATTGTCTATGGCAAGAAACTCCCTATCCCTGTATCCACTATTAACACTGATGTCCCTGCGGCTGACACTTTAGCCAGAGATCACACACAAATTTTACAAGAAGCCACAGCTTGCATTAAACGAGCACAAGAACGATACACTGCACAAGCCAATAAGAAACGAAGACATGCACCTTTTAAAGAAAACGACCTTGTTTGGCTTAGAATAGAAAAACGACGCTTAAAAAGTATAGAAAAACATCCTAAAGTGAAATTGGCCCCTAGATTTTATGGCCCATTCAAAATTCTTCATAAAATAAAATGACAATGCGTTCCGCTTGGGCATTCCCTCACATTGGAAAATACACAATTCCTTCCATGTCAGTTTGTTGAGACCACACAAGGGACCTATTCCCCATACCCCTACCACAGTTGACCCCCCCTTCATTGAGGACGATGAAGAAATTCTGACTCCCGAAATAATTTTAGATCATGACATGACCACTACCCGTAGAGGAAACCAGTACAGAAGATATTTGGTAAAATACAAAAACCATTCCTTGGAAGAGTGTCAATGGATCTCTGAGCAATCGCTAAGTCCACACTACCGTCACTTGATACTTGCATACCACACACCTAGAGACACAGATTCGCCGATTTAGGCAGTGCCTCTCTACTAGTGTAGATTCGCCGATTTAGGCAACACGAATTTTAAAAAGTGTAGATCCGCCGATTTAAGCAGCACTAGTGTAGATTCGCCGATCTAGGCAACACGAACTCATAATGCAGATCCACCGATTTAGGCAGCATTAGTGCAGACCCGCCGATTTAGGCAGCACGACCATTGGTGTAGATCTGCCGATCTAGGCAACACCAAATTACTAGACCACTCTACCAGTGGCTAGCCACCACTGTCGCTAGTTTGGTTTTGGTAACAATTGAGGACAATTGTCTTTCAACCCCGGGGTATGTAATGGAATTGATATTTTGATAATATATTTGTGAAATATATGATATTTTGATGAAGCATTGCAATGTTGATTTGAATTGTGGAATATGATCACTTGTTGGGTGTTGTGTGAGCAAATCAGTGATTAGCACGTGTTAGACAATAAGGCGATAACAGTTATTCGGAATAAAACTTTCACCATTGGATTTTCTGTGGCAAGCCTTAGTATTTATGGTTTAGTTATAAGTTGAGATGTAGACAGCTATTAATTGTTACATTGAGCTCTTTATGAGCCAGGACTATTTTATGCCCAAGTGTGAATTGGATGTAACTCAATTTTGAGCATGAACTTCTCTATAAATTAAATACGTGCAAGAGGGACATGCTCACTCTTGCACGGGGAGAGATTGCACCCAGTGCCCTTGCCTTGTTCTTTTATCTCCTCCCTCCTCTCTCACCGTGCTCGCGTAGCACTCCGTTCTAGGAGGTGCGTCTGCACGTGTTCTCTCTTTTTCTTTCCCCTCTCTGTCTTTCTCTGTCGTATGACGCTCGATTATGGGTTTGTACAAGTAGACAGGTACGTAGATTTATTCGTTCATGCCTTGCCATGCACTATTTCGAGTATTTTGCACGCTTCCGTTGTAGCACGCGGAGTATCTCGTGATTGTTTAGGCTTCTTAGCCTCTTGTGGGCATGAAGAGGTAGATTGTCTCTTATTCCTCTTGGAACATGTAGGAGATCTACCTCGCCATTGGCTCTTAGCCACATTGCTCTTAGCAAAAGTATCCTTAGAGTAGGGAACATTTCCTTTCCTCTCTTGGTCATCATCATATCTTTGTGCATGACTAATGGCTTCTTCCAAAGTTTTTGAATGTTGGGTCTTGACATGAAGACGGTAGTCTTTGTCAAGACCCCTATTAAAACCCTGTATCTTTTGGAATTCATCTAGACCTTCTAGTTTTAATATGATGTCCCGATACTTCGAAAGGTACTGTGTGAGAGAGAGGCCAGACATGTGGCATGCATCCTATGCTAACCAATTCTTATCTTCTTCATTGGAGTCCAAAAACTCTTTAGAGAAAGAAGCTTGAAACGCAGCCCAAGACGGAGGATGAGTATCTATTGGAAATGTTATCCACCACTTACAAGCCTTGTTTCCATAGCCGTCTTTATATCCGGGGTGTGTCTCAATCTATGAATATTACTCCATTTGTGTAAGAACGTATTGACCGCATCCCTGTTGTGATCACGCTCTTCCTCGTGAAACTCAAGAATGGTGATAATCTTAAGTAATGCATTGCTACCTTCTGCATCTTCTGTAGCACTTGTCTCTTGGACTCTTTGAGTCATGCGAGCTTGGTTCCCTTGAACCGTGCCACTTGTGGATCCTTTAGTCGTCTGTGAATTCATAAATCTCACAAGTAACTCCGTAAGATTGGTAACATTTGCATTGAGTGCAGAGAGGTTTCTTTCAAGTACGCTTTGGCCATGTTCCAAAGTCTTGAAAGAAGCCATATCTACAAGCCCATGATCTCCTAGATCATCATCATCATGCATATTAGTGTCAGCAGCACTCGTGGTGCCCTGATTTTGATCTACGTGCTCAAAATCAAACGTGTGTGTAGGTGGGATATCCTCACTGGCCATGGTGAACACACACTAATGCAAAGGAAGAAAAAAAAAAGACAACTTGTACCTTAAGAAATTGAAGTCTTTGTGTTTTGTATGCTCCGCGATTTGTGTTGCATGCGAACCTCGCCTTGCAGAAATTTGAGCGCTTCACTTGTCGTTCGTTATAAGAACACCTTTGATGATTCTTCACAAAAACTCGTCGTTTTTGTGAAGGCTTTTCTTCACTTTGAAGCTACCTCCTTGAGGAAAAAAGAATCTTTGGAGGAAAACTTGCCTTCCTCCAAGAAGTGAAAAGGAAGGATGAAACTACTTCCTTGAAGTTTGAAGCTTTCCCTTTCCTTCTGGTTTTCCTTTCAACACAAGTAGACTATCTTTCCTTTTTATACACAACAAGGGCCAATAGTTTGATGGTAAAGTGTTGGCCTCGTACCCTCATGGGGTGGGTTCAACCCTCCTTCATGCAAGGGTTAAGCAGGCCTTCGTACCGCGCGCCAACGGAAGCCTTCGGAGCCTCGATGCCGGTCAAGTTGCTGGTGAACCACCTTCATCGTGCGTTGTGGAGGGCGTAGGTGGGAGGGGGTATCGCTATCTGTCCACGCGTTGGTTGCACAAAAAACTGTGATTGTCTTCTTCTTGCGCACAGTGGAGACATCGCTGTCTGCGGAACGTGGGAGAGAAGCAAGGCGTCGCATGCACGTGCAAGCCGCTTTTATCCTCCTCCCAAAAAAAGCTCGGATACCAGTGAAAGGGCGGTGGTAATGCGTGTGCTAGTCTCCACCAAATCGTGCTATCTTATAGCACGCACATGCAAGCCACTTTTAGCCTCCTCCCAAAAATAGCTCGAATACCAGTGAAAGGGCGGTGGTACTACGTGTGATAGTCTCCACCCAACCGTGCTATCTTATAGCCTCCCCATAGCGTGCACACTTTCCGTCCGTGCCGATGGCCTTGCCCATAGGACCCATGTCCTTACACTATTAAATAGGGCAGCCTATTGACAGATGTCCTTTGTAGTGCACCATTTGGTTCACATGTTGCCCAAGACTTTGCCTAGCTAGCACGGCATTGTACTCGGCCTTTATGTGTCTATTGGCCTTGATTAATGGGCGGCCACTGTAGTTTTTGGGTGGCAGCTTCCTTGCCCTGCCTCTACTGGGTATATCCCGCGATCATTACATTCCAAGAGATGATATTTTGGACAAAAATATCTTCAAGCACTTATTGCCCTATTAAGTGCATTGTATTCTAGATCCTGGTCAAAGTCCAAAATCAACAGATGGCACACTGACTGAGGTGACCAAACTAGTACGGAACTAGCCCCAGAGGAAACTTAAACTCCCAATTTCACCCCCTCTAACATTGGAATTATGGTATTGCATATCTAAGTACATGATTTCCCTAGAAAAACTCTCTTCATTGGGATCCCAAGATACATCAAAAAACATTTTCCTATCTTGCACATGCTCGAAATCAAGTAGAGTATCATCCAACAACTGCATAAGTTCATCATCAACCACATCTAGATAAACTTGGTTATGCACAAAACCAGATTTCTCAGTACCCTTAGCATTTGTATTTGAGAATCCTTCCAAAGCTTCATCCAATAAGCACATAAGCTCTGGGTCTTTTTCTTCAAAATATTCCTCTACCTTGCACATCTTTGACTACAAACTAGTGTCCCCACATATGACATTCATATTAGACACATCTGTTGTGGACTTCTCTTCAAGTTTCTCTAGCTCATTCAAATATCTTTGCACTTCTGTAGCACAAAGTTCAGCATGCATATTGAAAATTCCATCAATTGCCCTGTCCATATCATCAACACAATGCAACCAATTGTATGCAACACTAAGAGATTGCACTTCTCTATGCACCCCCTCTGAATAAGCATCATTAGGTTCATGATCATTCTGCCATACTATGAGCCCTGTGTAACAAAATCTTGATAAAGAAGGAGTCTACACCCCCTCTAAATCATCACTTTGCATATCTTCAAGCACATACACTTGCACATTCAAGCTTCAAAATTTGGTGTATCCAAACCTTGTAAATCTGGTATACCCAAGTCCATGGTCCTACAACTCTCAACACAGCCTTGCTTTGACCTATAACATTTGCATCATCAGTCAATTGTAGGACAGAGTCTGCACCACAAAAAATTTTCTCTGAGTTAGTAGCAAAAGCATCAGCTCTAACCAAATCTTCATGCATGTGTGCTTGAATATGATTGCACTTATACACCTGCATAATTTCATCATGAAATTTAACCACTTCGTCATTTTGATCCCTTGATTTCTTTTATTCATGTATTAGATGTACATGTTCTTTGCAAATTTCATCCTATGCATCTTCAGGATGTATAGCTGTCAAAGATTTCTACTTCACGAAAGGCATTTGCAAAATCCAATTTTTCATACACAGCTTGAACTATATCTTCATCATTAGCATGTAAGAAAGTAGCATCATGTAGAAGACACTCATCAATCACAGATTCTAATTGATCGTACTTCTCTACGAATATTTGAATAAGTTGGTAGACCTGGACTGTGTTTGTGATATCTTGCATAATGCTCATCACTTAACTTGTATAATAGCTTCTTTGAAATGTTCCCAATTGTCTTTGTAGGCTTTGATAAGCTCTTGAATCTGCTCTTTCAAATCTAAACTCACTAGCTGCTCAAAGGATCTAATCATTAACACTTTTGGTATTCCTCTTGACTTAGTTTCCAACTCATAGCACTCTAGTTAGCCCTCAGGATCATACCCTGAAAAAACATTTTGTTCTTCATACACAACATCTAGTGCTATGTTAACAGCTTCCTCGGTTGTGTTTTCTTGGTTTCCATCTCGTATAGATACCCTTGTACCAACTCTAGCATCGTTGCCAAATCTGGAACTGTTGACTTGCCATCAGAAGCCTTTGTAGTTAACTCCACTCAATTTCACCAACTACTTTGAATTCTTCATCTACACCTCCCACCCTAGCTCGTTTCACATTGAGATAAGTCGAGGGATATGTGTTTGAATTGTGAGTTGGGAAGGCACGGGGCCTCTGGCTGTGAGAGATGTGTGAGAGAGAAATTAGCAGACACTAATAACTCCACCAATCATTGTAATCATCAATAAATTGAGTAAATCTTTGAGTACAATCTAATCAATAGCCAAGGTGGGCTGTTAACAGCACCATGACTCAGATTAACTGAAAACAAGGAGTTTAAGCTCACTTTACAAGATTAGCGGTTGTTAACAACTCTAGAACTCATTGATATGATTAACAAAGGTCAAATTGATGATGGTGATGGAAATCTCCTCCTTGTCGTTCTTCCTATTTCAATTGCCCTTATGAGCTCCCTAGAATTTATCTCTTTGATTGCCTTCAAGAAGCTCTTCCAACTGCTTTAAACAAGATTCACTCTCCTCTTTTGCTTTAATTGCCGTTAAGAACTTCCCAAAATCCCTTTCTCGCCCAAAGCTGATCTCTTTACTTGCTTACAAGAAATTCTTCCTTTCTCCCTCCTTGGGTGCTCTTGTCGCTATGAGCTTCACACCCTTACTTCCTCTTGTAAGACATGCTATTCCCCGTGGGCCTCACCTCGTTCATGTCCAACTCCTCGATGGTCTTCATTTTGCTTGCTTCCTTAGCATTGAGATCAAGAGAGGCTCCACCTTGTTTATGCCATCTTTTGATTGTGCCAAGCCAGAGAGAGAGAGAGAGAGAGAGAGAGAGAGAGAGAGAGAGAGAGAGAGAGAGAGAGAGAGAGAGAGAGAGAGAGAGAGAGAGAGAGAGTAGTTGAGAGGGAACGAGAGAGAGCGAGGGAGATCCTTTTCTCTCAACCCCCTTCTCCTCTACCACAACATCGTCCCCCCCTCCTTCCTCCTTTCTTGCTCCTACTCCTCTTCTTCATGCTTTTTCGGGGCCAAGTGAGAGTTCCCCTTCTTCCTTGCTTATCTTCTTGCCCTTCACGTTCATGCCTTTCTCATGCAATTCTTCCCTTTTTATGCAATTCCCTAAGCCCCCTTATAATACCTCCCCTGCCTAAGCAACGACAACGCCATCATTGCTAGGGAGCATAAAAAAGCTCTCTTGCTGACGTGGCAGCCGGCGGATGGAATTGCTTCAAACAAGGCGGGACTGGAACCAAAGTGAGGTGCCATGGGCTTTTGAGCGTGGCTCCTTACTGCTGCGAGGGCATCCGAGGCCCGTGGTGACCAGAGTGACCCCAATCGTCCTTCCTCCCTCTTTGTCTCTGCCTACGCCCCCATGGCTTCCCATTTTTCCTTTGGTTCACACCCCTACTAATTTAGGGTGGCCTATTGATATGGTGGGTGGACGGCCTTTGTAGTGCACCACTTGATTCACATGTCGCCTTAGACTTTGCCTAGCTAGCACGGCATTGCACTCTGCCTTTATGTGTTGACCGGCCTTTCTTAATGGGTGGCCACTATAGTTTTTGGGCGGCAGGCTCCACTGAGGGGGCCATTGGATGTTTATGGATGTTTATGGAGCAGCCATCAATTGCCATCATAATTGGCATATTTATGACCAATGAATTGCCTTGAATGTTTAGCAGCCATGACTCACAATACCATCGTGAATTTCATTGCCCATTTAATGTCTTGCATGTTGTCGCTTGCCTTTGAGATACAAGCGTACGTGATTGTATTTGGAGAGTTGTCCTCTCTTTGCATCTATTGAAAATAGACAGCTTCCTGGCCTGCCTCTATTGGGTATATTTTGCGATCATTACATTCCAAGAGACAACATTCCAGACGCAAAGCTCTTCAGCCACTTATTGCCCTATTAAGTGCATTGTATTCCAAGTCCGGGTCAAAGTCCAGAATCACCAGATCGTACACTGATCGAGGCCACCAAACTGGTACGGAAGTGGCCCCTTGGGAAACTTAAACTCCCAATATCTTGGCAACCAGAGCTCTGATTGCCAATCTGAAAAGACTGACGTGCTCCAGAAGAGGAGAACTTTAAACCCATGCATTCACTTCATCCCTCATCCCTCATCTGCAGTTTTCCAATCCGGTACAGATCTGCAATCGACTCAAACTTCAAACTGACATAACTTCCTCACCGTAGCTCCAATTGACGAGCCGTAAAGACAAGCTCATAGAGCACTTTGAGCACTATAGTTCTAGTCCATAAACTTCCATGGCCCATGCATTCAATTCATCCCTGATCCCTCATCTGCAGTTTTCCAATCTAGTACAGATTTGCAATCGACTCAAACTTCAAACTAACATAACTTCCTTACCCGTATCTCCAATTGACGAGCCGTAAAGACAAGCTCATAGATCACTTTGAGCACTACATTTCTAGTCCATAAACTTCCATTTTTAATCACCTCATACATACCCACTTTTAGCATAAAAGATGTAAGTTCTGGCCCCTTAAAGCCGCATCTAGCATATATTTAACATTAAACTTGGCCTGTTAACAAGCCCTGGTCAGTGCTCAATAAATGTATAGTTTTTAAAGAAGATTAACTTGTATTCCTTTGCTCTTTTTCCCATCATGGAAGCGGAGCTGCATGACAACGTGCAGAATTAAAAGTTGCACTACCATCTTTTCTATTCCGTATCATATCCCATAAGGCTTGTGGACATGGCTCTTCCACTTTTGAAATTGGAATCATCACTCGTGACCTGGTGTCATTCATGGTATTAGCCACTATCCGTGTATCCAATGGTGTTTCAATCTTAGGCTTTGTTTGTTCAATCATTTTGTTTCCTTTGTGCTCAATTTACTTGTCCCTATGGTGGATTAACACTTCTTGTTTGGGATTGTTTAAACTTTTTTTGCTCCAGTATAGTTTGAGTTATCTCTATGAGCCATTTTCACATTTCTAATCTTTGTTTTTCAACCTCAAGATGTAGATAAGTCAACCATATTTATTGTAAGCTTTGGTTGGTCTTCACTCTAACCTTGTGAGCCTACAATAGAGCCTCTAAAGGTTTTAGAACTTTGTCCACTAAGTTGAACCTCTTGATGATATTTTGGATGATACCACTCCTTTTGCTTGTTGCTTGCTTTCCCTTTCCTATTTAAGCTCCTCTCTTGTGTGTTGTAGCTTGGTCTCTAAGTCAGTTTTCTTTTTTAGCCTCTTTGCTTTCATTTTGTCTCTTTCTACCTTCCAAGATTTTCTCTGAGTCCTTAACGAAAAACTTTCAAATTCAGTTTGAATTGGTATTTTTTGTTCATCCTCGGCCGGTGTGTTCTTTGCACCTTTTTGAGCTTGGGCTCTAGTCACCATGTTTATTGGAATTGTAGTCTTGATTTTAGATCCACTTGAGCATGGCAGAATTCCAATGACATTCATTGTCGCTTTCCCCTTTTTGTAACACCATATTAGAGAGTTTAAGACTTTAGATCCAATTTGGGAATCACCAAAGTCTTGAAGATTTGGCCATATGGACAGATCTCAAACTGCTTTTTAAGATCAAAGACATCCACAAGGTAGTACTTGAAATGGTCTTCTGAGCCATGCTCTCAAAACTTTGGCTAAGATTTGAACATGTGATCAAATCTTAAGCTTGTTTTGAAAGTGGGCATTGGAAAATTCCCAAAATCACTAATATGGTGTTTTGTCAAGATTTTTGAGATGGTTTGGAAGAACGTGATCAATTCCACATCTAGCATAAAATCCAAAAACCTTTTTACGCTCACCCTTGTGCCGCACATATCTTGCTTTTTCCAGGCATTTGGAACTCTAGTCAGATAGAGCGTGCTTGGAGCTTCACCACCCTTGGAACCCTTGAACCTAAGGATCCAATCGGTCTCGACACTAAAATTTGTGGTCGACTAAATGAGTCAGCCATTGTCATTCTATTAGGGCTCAATCTTTCCAATTTTGGTCTTGTCTCTGATACAATAGGTTTAAACGTGCTTGGAGTGACACAATACTGATAGAGTGGACCTCTAAAGTATGTATATCTCTCTAGTTCCTTACAATCTACGAAGTATCTCCGTCCATACTTGTCAAGCATGATTATATGGGTATCTTTGTCTTCTATGTATGTAAAGACATACAATAATTTTGCCTCTGACAACAGTAGGGCTCATCGCACTTATAATAGAGAATTTTCCCACATGAGTGTTGTCCGTCTTGAGTTGTGTTGTTTCGTTTACTCGCATTAGCCTTGCATTTGGAATGTCCAACTTAGGTGGCTCATCCTCAAGCTCTATGTCAACTTTGTCTTTTGTGCTTGTCATTCCCCATTTGTCCACAATATAGGGATTTTTCACAACTAGTTACATTATACCCTCATCATCAAAGTATCAATCACCACAGTAGTCGACATGTACTAGGTTCTTGAACTCACTCTAGTTCTCTCTTCTAATTTAACACAGTAGCGATCCATACCATCTTTGTAAATTTTTTCACTTTGGTTGTTTTCAAATTGGTATTTCAAGTGCAACAATTTCATTGTTGGTGCTAGTTGGGATGGTCCTGCTCCCATGTTTAATCCCTTTTGTATTCCTCAGCCATGTAGGTATATGATTTTTTTGATGATATATAAGATAGAATTTCCTCTAGGATTGGCTCTAAGGGAGGAAATTGTCCTAATTCACACTCTCTTTAGTGGAAATAGTGCTAATATGGTCTCCTACAGTATAGTTTCTACTTTGGTATAGTCTACCCTATGTCAAATATATCGAAAAAAGCACTCTTGCACAAGCCTGACCTATTACCTCTTTGGTTGCTTCCAAATCCTTGACTCGGAATCACTTGAAGCCGCCATGCTCTAGCCTATAAAACCTATACAACACTCAATGGCTATGAGTTTACAACCGCTCTGTTAGTCAAAAATCTTTGAATCAACAAAACAATTGTGATTTTGGTAAACCTATTTTATCTTGAAGAATCCTCAAATAAAGTCCAAATTTAATTTTGAAAAGGCCACCAGACTCCTTGTGACTAGCTCTAGCTATGGTACAATTTTGGTCTCAATCTATGACAAGGGGACATGGATCACGATCCATGTACCTCTCAGTGGTGATACAATGCGATAAAATTTTACACACAGCTTGCCCTCCTTGGTACCTTGACATTACATATATGCTTTTTGTGTGGTTTGGACTTGATTAGGTGAGTTGGAAAATCAAACCCTAGGTTTGACTTTGCGATTTTTCACTTGGAAGTGTTTTTCACTTGGAAGTGCTTTTGGCACTTTTGATAATAAACCTTGCTTTGGGATGATTTTTTTTACAAGGGTCTTTGCTACAGTCTGGTAAAGTCTTTGTCCAAAACCTTAGATGGGGGATTTCCATCCATGTTCCATCACTTCTGGACTTGTGGTATGCTAATAGCCTCGCTATCTTATTGTAGTGACAATGAGAATCACGTACATAACTGTCGTACCGTGAGACAAGGAGAGAAAACACAGTAATTCCCTTACTCAAATCCACTCTACTACCTGGCAGGCAACAAACCCTAACTACAACATCACAAGCAAACCTCAATAGTTCACCAAGCAAACGAAGTCCAAACAAGATGACACTTATAGGATGGGTAGATAGCATCTAAAGACACATGCATATGCCTTCAAATCCCCCTTTTGACCACTTTCCAAAATTGTGCTCATTATCTACAGGGAAAATTTGAGCTAATCATTTTCAGGCCTGAATGCACCCTAGAGCTTAACAATGATGCCCCTACACCC
Organism: Adiantum capillus-veneris; assembly: GCF_014529385.1. Taxonomy (NCBI): domain Eukaryota; kingdom Viridiplantae; phylum Streptophyta; class Polypodiopsida; order Polypodiales; family Pteridaceae; genus Adiantum; species Adiantum capillus-veneris. The sequence continues at coordinate 55,253,113 of NC_140948.1, read as the reverse complement.
CTCTAAAATGCAGTTTTGTTAAGTAAATCTTATGATCAAATTAATGATTAGATGAGTAACAAAAAAGAAAACAAGTTAACCGTGAGAAAAACAGAATGTTGCAAAGAGCTTTCACCTGTGAACGCAATGAAGCAGACGACACTTCAAACGAATACTTCACGAGGGAGTTATGAGCTTGAGAAGCAATCAAGAAAGTACACAATTCTCTGAGAAACAATTGTACCACTTATTATCCAAAAAGACCTCTTTAGGTTTTGCAAAAAATGGCTTTTATACCTTAGCCAATGGTTTTGGGCTCAAAAATGAGAAACTGTTCTAACTCTTTGCAGCCTAGGATTCCATTGATACAACGTGGAAGCATTTAGCCCCACTTTTTCTAGCTCATAATCACATAGTTGTTTACAAATTAACTCAAAAAAGCAAAGAATTAAAAAGTATTAGGGCTATAGATGTCCAGATTGATAAAAAAAGTGAAAAATTACATCATAGGTTGGATATGTAGGCTCTAATGCTAGCTAAGTCTAACATTCCCCTCCCCTCCCCCCTTCTAGTTTGGGTCATCCACGACACTACTTTAGGGGATCGGGTAATGTTATGGCTTTTGGGATTTCCTTTGATTCTTTAGTGAGTCCAAAGCATCATAGTATTTGATGCATAACTTCTTGACCACTTTGGCCAGCAAGAACTGCAAGTTGATAGGAGTTTTTAGCTCTATTGCGGTGTAGCCAACAAACCTAGCATGAAGGTTCTCCACCATGGGGCCAAAGAACTTGGATTTGAAAGTGGAAAGCACCATGTAGAATGATTCCTTAAACATATGCATGTAATAAGATGGTAGGAACATCACTCGAGCATAAAATCGATAAAGGATTTCATCAGGTGGTTGATCTGATAAGTCATTGCACAACCCCTAATTGTCGTCAAGGAAATCCATCCACACAACATCTACTTGCTCTTCCTAGTGGAAGGTTTGGATGCATGTAAGTAGCATTTTGGCAATCTTGGTGAACATGATACAAGAGAGATCTGGTATTCACTCAAAGTTCTCTACAGTCTCTACAAGTGTTTTGACCATGTAATCATCTGAAGCTTTTCCATTAGGTGGACTTAATCTTGGGTAATTGAGCCATGTAGGATGTTTCTTTAGAGTTAATTGATGGCTTCTCCAACTCCAAAATCATGACATTGTATAGAAGGTTGGGTCCTTTCTTATATCTGGTAGAGCTTGTGTGAAGAGAAAGAGATATTTTGGGTGTTTTTTCAGCCAATACATCCTCCAAGCGGGGTGTTGGTCGGCATTATCCGTGGCTTAATCTTTGATAAGGCGTTCTTTGACCTTGAAAATTTCATATTTGATCAGTGGATAGGGAAGAGATTGCTGATACCAAGTTTTAGTGATCTACTTTCTCAAGGAGGTCACCTAAGAAAAATGTAACCTATCACGTGAGTTCAATAGAAGGGTATTTAAATTCCTTGAAACTTACCAAAATATATATACAGAGGGGTAGTATTTTTTCAAATATTAAAAAAATTATAGATTTAAAAAGAAAAGGGGAAATTATATTCCTTTAAAAAAATACAGATAAGGGGTTTTACAAAAATATATTGAATGCACATGATATGATAGTTTTACATGTTGAACCCCCTGAGTATATTGCATGGTTGGCCAACCGGATGGATTGGCCCAACAAAATTGATATCCCACCTTTCAAATGGCAGCCACAATAAATAGATCTGCAAGGGACGGTTAGTCTAGTGGATTGGTTTGGGAGTGCACCGTTGGCAAGAATCACAGGACCAAGCCTATTGAACTGCATCTCAAAACATGTATGGCCACCACAATCCAGTGTGTAAAATGTGATGGGCGGTTATGTTCCCTGGGTAGTGGCAACCTGTGATACCAAAGTGAGCATCTTCCAAAATGTCTTGGACTTCATGTGGCATGAAATAGCGATGATGAATACCATATGGACCACTTTTGTAGAGCGTGTTTCTAATCAGTGTAAGAGATTACTTTTGATAAGCACTCTTCTCTTTTCCAAGCTTGAAAAATCTGGCAGATAAGAACTTGTGGACAGGAGATGAATAACATCCAAATACCAATATGTGATAGTATCTACCTTGAAAAGAAATCTGTCAGGGAGATTATCCTCTACTCCTGTTGCTGGCTTCCTTGACTCTATCCTAGAGAGATGGATGGCCATCTACTGCTTCTAATGGGGTGAAGGACAACCTCAAAGTCCAATTCCTCAAACAACAATAACCACCTCCAAACACGACCAACCACTCGAGGCTTGTTGACAAAATACTTGAGAGCCTAGTGGTTGGTTATGACTACAAAGTGTACACCCAGAAGGTAATGCCTAGACTTTTGTAGAGTATAGACAATGGCCAAGCACTCTCTCTGAGTGGTGCTATATTTTCTCTCATTCTTTGTGAGTAGCCGACTTGTGTAGCAGATAGGCCAATCCAACTTGTACTCCTTACTAGGCTGGGTAAGGATGCACCTATAACTGTGATGCTTGCATCTGTATGCACATGAAAAATAAGTGACCAATCTGGCATGACTAATATGAGTGCATGTGTGAGGTGCTTCTTCAAATTATTGAAGAGTAGCTCTTCTACAGAGGTCCATTGAGAAGGTTGGGCTAGACTAGTTAGGCGAGATAGAGGCCTAGCGATATCAGCATACATTCTAATAAAATTGATGATATCCTGTGTGACCTACAAAGCTATGCACTCCTTTTGCATTGATTTTCCTGGGCATGCATAAGATGGCTATCACCTTTTTTGAGTCAGGGGCAAGTTCTTTAGTGGATACAATATGGCCTAGCTGAGTACCTTGGGTGATCATAACTTGACACCTATTGGGGTTCACTTTTAGATTTACCTCTTGATAGCAACAACAAAAAATGAGGGCCACTTAATCCATGTGTTCTTGGAAACATTCCATTGAACTTGCATAGCCTTCGCCTAAGAATCAAGAAAAGTCATCCATGAAAATCCACAGAAACTTGTTGAGGAATGGATCAAACACAACATAGGCCTTTCTATTCCAGGAAGCTGGTGCATCCTTCAAGACAGAGGGCATCTGCTTGAAGATGATGGCTCCCCATGGAGTAATAAAAGTTTTCTTGATCCTATCATCTCCTAAAATGGCCATCTAATTGTAGCCTCCATAAGAGTAAGAGAAAGCATGGCCGACTACATCTTCTAACATCACTCAAAAAATCGGGTCAAAAAGCCATCTAGTATAGTGACCTTATTGGGAGCTTTGAAGTCTACATAGACCCTAATCTTGTTCAAACTCTTCTTTGGGGCAATAACCATCAAGGAGATCCACTGTGTGCGCTCAATGGGTTCAATGATATCTATGGCCAACATCTTATTAATTTCCTTCTTGATTGCTTGAGCTTGTATGCCTAACCGTGCACATGCTTGGCATTCCCCCCTTAGGGGTATGGAGTGAATGCTCAGAGCCGGGTCAAGTCCTGTGAGGTCCTTGTATGACCAGGAAAAAGCGTATTTCCAACTAGTACTAAAGGAAACCATCAAATCTAGTAATTGGGGATGATCACATGGCCATGATGCCAACAAAACTAGGTTGGGTTCTTCTTCAATACCCAAGTTGACTTATTAACTGGATCTTGATAGTTGTCCGGTTTCACTCCTCTGTGACATTCTAGTCAGCTTTAGTCAGTGCTTCCACATCATGAGTAGGAGTCTAATCAATGGGAAGGTCTTGTGCCTGCTCATGTAACCATCCTTTGAGGATGCTCATCCACACGCAAGTCATCTCTACCTTTCTTGGAGCTAGTCTTTTGGCTCTCTGGCTGGGCGAGATCAGACCTTGCCTTTACCACCTTTGACTTGGTAGAATCATCTATGTATGCCTCACATTGTGAATCCTCTTCGTATTGCACCTTTAGAGGAGACTTATGAGCATGCATGTGATAAGTGATGGGCTCACTTACACCAAGATGCATGACTTCTTCAATCTTTGGTGTTGGCTCTTCGAGGCTTGTGTCTTCGTCAATTCCTATGATGAGTGAAAAATAGTGAGGTTCATGTGCTGCTTCTAGCCATTTGAGGAGCTTAGTTTCTCCACGGGGGACTATCCCTATGGGCACAACCACCTCCACTTGTTGGGCTTGTTCTCCTTGTCTAGCCTCTTCCTTCTAGTCATCCTACTGTGCAATGTTGAGGGAATACCTTCTATTGGATAGATCAGCTCCACTATCAAGTTGGATCTCTCTATGCCATGTTCTTGGTGTGGTGATCCACATGTTATCATTACCCCAATCATGAAGCACTCAGGTATGTCGTAGCCAAGGCCTACCAATAAGAAGAGGGAATCCGCCATCCACTTTTGGTAGCTAGACCACCACAAAAAATCAGCCAAAAGGTGAAGTCTTCTATTGCCATTGTTACTTGTTCCACCACTCCCATTGGGCGGACTTTGCGCTCATCGGTCAAAGTGATAGTGAAAGTGGTGAAGTCTTCTATTGCCATTGGTACTTGTTCCACCACTCCCATTGGGCGGACTTTGCGCTCATCGATCAAAGTGATAGTGAAAGTGGTGGTCTTGGTGGGCACCAAACCAAGATGTCTCATGGTGAACTCTGGCATGAGGTTAATACCTGAGCCACCATCCACAATCACACCTATAGATTTCTTGCCATAAATGGACACTATGAGGTGGAGGCTTTTATAGTTAGTAAGTGTGGGATAGTGGGTAGGAAATCATGTATGACTCTTCAAAGGTAAGCATGGGTAAGTTACCGCTACTATTTATGCCCGAGGGTTAGGGAGCTTGGATTGCCCTGAGGAGGTCACCCCTAAACATAGGATCTATTTGGAGAAGTTTGTACAGTGAGACACTTTTATAGGTGGTCATTAAAATATCCTCAGTTGGCAATGTTGTTAACCTATGTAGCCTTCTTTGTGGTAGAGCTTGGGCTTTCATGATTTGTAGGGCTTCTGTGTATGCTTACTCCAATGACAAAGGCATAACTGCATTATGTGGCTCCGGTGTTGTTTCTTCTTCCACTATTTTTTGCAAACGACTAGTTGACTCCTTTGGAGGTTTCATGGGGGAAAGGCTTCTCTATGGGCAAAGGTATGCCTTAGGCTATTCTTTGAGCTCTCATGAGTAATGTAGTAGTGCCTGAGATCTCTTGGGCCAAGGTGGCTGTTGAAGGGTGAGGAGTAAGGACATGAGTGGATGGTGAGGAAAAATTGTACACATTGGGATCTTGTGAAGTAGGCAGAGAGATTATCGAGGTCATGTTGAGTGAAGAAGATGGGCGTTGCTTTGAAAAATCCCTAGTGTAATGGTCTTTGGCCTCTAGACAATGCCTTCATGGTGTAGCACCTTCTAGTACATAGCCTCAAGCAAATCACTACAATAAAAAATGCCTATCGCATGGATTCAACAATCAAGATTATTTTATTCTATATTTTCTCACATTTTTACATACAAAAAGGTTTTGAGAAAATGATCTTGAATTTTTTTTTAACAGATTAATAGTGACCTCCCCGAGTACTAAGCATGGGGTTTGAGAGTGACCATATTAACCACACCTATAGCATATCACTGGTCGGTTGGCTAGCCAGAATTTTGTGAGGCGTGGAGGGCAAGGAGCCTATGGGACAACAACTTGGTATAGGCTAGGGGTGGTATAAAAACTCTATATCAAAGGTCCATTGTATGGGAACACATTGGGGACATTGGGGGACGGTAACAGCCAAGGAGATGTACTAGAACCTAAGTGGGTTGCCCATGGCGAAGTAGTTGAGGCACCCATGCGTGTGGTGCTTATGTGCATTGTCGAGGCTAGGTTTTGGTGGAGATGATGGACACCCTTGAGATGGTAAAAATCCTTGGCCTCATGACCCCTTTACCACAAAACTGACAATGGACCATCATGGGGAATTCCTTAGGTGGGTGGATGGGGTTATTGCAATTTTTGCAGCATACATGGGCCCTAGCCTATTGCTGAGCTTTGAGTTCTTCTAGCTCTTTTTTGAGTTGTGCCAGCATATCTATCTGATGAGTTGATTGAGTCAATGTTGCTATGGATGTATTTTCCTCTTGTAGTGCCCTCTGCAATTTTAGGGCTTCTAGCTCGCTTTTGAGAGACAATAGAATGTCAGCAATAGGGGCATTCATAAGAATAGCGTGCAAAGAGTTACCTGGTGAGCCGCCAAATTGTACCTTGGCATATTTTATTTTGGTGGCAACGGTAACAAAATCATCCAATGTAGCTTTAGTCCACAGGGTTTCTCAAAGCTTTTGCTGAGACAAAGTGGGCAAGGCCTTCTCCACCCACTTCTTAACCATGAAATCTCATGGTTTTTGTGGTAGCTTGGCTACCAGGGATATAGCTCGTGTCATCGGTTCGGCAAAGGTTTCCCCATGTCCCAACTTCAAGATTTACAACTTGTACAAGGCCTTCTACCCTGGCCAATTGATGTGTCTACACAGGGCTCCCATCGATGGGCGGTCCAAGATGTTGAAGATGATGAAACAGAAAATAGAAGGAAGATAGCAACTCAGAGTAGGAAGAAGATGGAGAAGGAGAAGACACAGAGCTTGCGTACGAGATCTCTGTAGTCTATCTCTCTATATTAGAATAATAGAGTATATACAAACTCAGAGCTACAAAGCTTATATGAGACCCTAAGAGATAAGGTGTCCTTTCACACCAGATGTTCAGGGGGGAAAACCCAGTGGGAGAAAAGTGCCCTTGGTGAAGCGCGTATACACACTAACACTACTACATGTCTACAAATCCCCCCTGTAGTGATAGTGTGAATCCGTACAAGGTAGCAGATCATCATGTGTATGAGAGTAAGCCCAAAGCTTTTCGGAAAGCTTCAAACTTTTCTCGTGATAACGCCTTCGTAAATAGATCTGCAATGTTATCCTGTGTAGGACAGTAAGTTAGTGTGATCTCCCCTGCATGTAGCCTTTCCCTGACATAGTGGTAGTGAACCTCTATGTGCTTTGTTCTTGCATGAAATACTGGATTCCTTGCAACTGCCATAGCACTCTGACTGTCAGTGAAAATGGTAGTGGGTGCTTGTTGACACTCACAAAGATCTACCAATAACCTGCGTATCCATACACAATCAACTGTTGCGTGAAAGCTTCCCTGTACTCAGCTTCACAAGTTGATGTAGCCACTGTGGGTTGCTTCTTGCTTAGCCAAGATATACATGCATTTCCCAAGAAAAAACAATTCTCACTTGTGGAATGTCGTGTGTCAAAATTACCTGCCCAATCTGAATCGCTGTAACCAAGAAGCTGCATACAACTGTGCTTTCCATACATATCCTCCCTTGGAAAGAACATGGAAAGATTAGGGGTACCTGAAAGGTAACGAAGTATGCGCTTCAGAGCCTACCAATGATGCATACCTGGGCTGTGCATAAATCTTCTTGCTTGTGAAACCCCAAATTGAATGTCTGGACGAGTGTTGCCTGCCAAATATATCAAGCAACCAACCACTGCTGCATAAGTATGTAAATCAAAAGGTTCTCCAGCATCGTGCATGCTCAACCTTGATCCAGTTTATACGGGTGTAGAGATTGGTTTAGAATTTTGCATACCAAACTTGTCCAAAATTTTATGCAAATATTTTGCCTGCAACATGTATATGCCATCCTCTGATTGCACAAACTGAATACCCAAGTAATAATGTAGCAAACCAAGATCAGACATCTCAAAGGTTTTTCTCAAAGCATCTTTAAACGCTTCAATTTCATCTGTAGTATTGCCTGTAAGAAGCATATCATCCACATAAAGTGTTAGCATAATGAGAACTCTATCTCTCTTTTACTACAGAGATCTCGTACGCAAGCTCTGTGTCTTCTCCTTCTCCATCTTCTTCCTACTCTGAGTTGCTATCTTCCTTCTATTTCCTGCTTCATCATCTTCAACAATTGGTATCAGAGCAAGGTGATTTCCAGAGCCTCTACTTGCGTTTTCGCGTCCGCGCGCGCAATCGCAGCTTTCAGGCAGTTTTCGGAAAATTTGCTCGTGGGAGCATCCTCGACGTTCCGGGAGTATTCTCACAGGTGACCTGCGGTTTTACCGCCCTTTTGAAGCCGTTCCAGCCCTCAGAATTTTTTTCTGAGCAGTGTAGCAGAAGTTACTTTTCGGAGGCATTTAGATCAAGAGGGTGTGCTTTTTGACAGATTTTCTTCAGGTAAACAGTTCTTTTGGGAAGCAGCTTTTCTTAGCTTTGTGCTGAGATTTTGTGTAGAGTTTTGCTTGCATTGGAGAGGAGATTTGTGAATCTCTTGGAGGTTCTTTTGCTCTCTTGTGTGCATCCACAGTATGGCTCAATCTACGGAGAAAGAGATTTTTGGTGCGTTTACATCCGAAGACAAATTGGATGGTACCAACTATTTTGTTTGGTCTTTTATGGCCAAAAATGTTTTGGTTGGTAAAGGATTGTGGGATTATGTATCTAGAGATGAAGTTCGTCCAGGTAGGAGTGCAACTGCCACGCATGGTCGTGGTGCAGCTGTTGGTGCAGGACCCTCACAAGTCACTCCAGAGCAAAAGAAATGGGATACTAAAGATGCACAAGCTATGGTTGTGATTTCCTTAACCATAAAGAGGACAATCACACCGCATATCAGATCTTGCAGAACTTCTGAGAATGCTTGGACACTCTGCAAGCTATGTTTGGAGGAAGAAACGCTGCCAGAATAGAGTTTTTGAAGAAACAACTTGACAAAATACAGATGGACAAAGGTGACGATATCGTCGAGCATCTTACAAAAATCAGGGATCTTAAAGAGAAATTGCTTAGCATTGATGAATTGATTCCAGAGAAGGACTTGGTTTCCAAAACACTCAATTCACTACCACCATCTTATTTGACTTTTCAGACTTCTTTGACTCTGTCTTTGCGAGGTAATCCTGAGCCTCTTCGTTTTGAAGAGTTAGTGGCTTTGCTATTGCAGGAGGATCAATCACGTAAGAACAAGTCTTTATAGGTGGATGGTATGGATCATGCTCTTGTTGTACAGAACAAAAACAAGGGTAAAGAGAGTGCTCATCACTCCAAGTCTAGTGCAGGACAGTCTTCAGAGAAGTCTAAAGGTAATTCCGACAAGTCCAAGAAGAAAGGTAAATGTCACTACTGCAAGAAACCTGGTCACTACATTAGTGAGTGTAAAAAGAGAATTGCTAAAGAAAAGAAGAAAGAGTCAAGTTTGGTTGTTTCAGCTTCTGGTGATTCTTCTACAGATAAAGAAGAGTCTGCAAACTTTGTGCAGGATTCTTATGCTTTCTTAGTATGTTCAGATTTTTCTGCTTACAGTGTTGACGAGACAGAAATGATTTGGTACTTTGATAGTGGTGCATCCATGCATATTACTTCAAGGAAGGATTTGTTTTGTTCATTGGATGCAGCTCCAACAGGAAAGAAGGTGACATGTGCAAATAATGTTTCTTATCCAATCAAAGGCGTTGGTAAGATTTTGATTACCATTTCAGATGGTTCAGATTTATGCTTGCCAGATGTCTTATATGTTCCAGGGATCAAGAAGAATTTGTTGTCTGTATCCTCTCTTGCAAGAAATGGTCTTCGGGTCATTTTTGAGGATGACAGATGTGTTGTACGAGATCGAGAGAATGGTTATTCTCTTATCACTACAGGTACACTGAAAAATGGACTATTTGTGCTAGATCATTATGAAAAGCAGATTCAGGTATGTATTGCAGAAACAAAGACTCATGCCATGCAGGATGCTGAGTTGTGGCATGCTAGATTTGGGCATGTTGGTTATGGCAGTTTGATGACTTTACAACGTCATAATATGGTGCATGATTTGTCTTTATTGGAGATGCCACCAAGACATGTATGTGAAGGTTGCATTCTTGGAAAGATGCACAGATTTGCATTTTCGCAGGATGGTTCAGTTAGAGGGACACGAAAGTTGCAGCTTGTACACAGTGATGTATGTGGTCCTATGAGGACGCCATCTATGGGAAACAGCCTTTATTTTGTGACCTTCATTGATGAATTTTCCAGGTTTTGTTGGGTGTATCAACTCAAAGCAAAGTCAGATGTGTTTGCAATTTTTCAACATTATGTCGCCATGGTTGAAAATGAAACAGGTTGCAAAGTACAGACTCTTCGTACCGATCGAGGAGGTGAATACATGTCAGGTGCATTTAAGGATTTTTTGGGAAAGAAAGGCATTAAACACCAATGCACTATGCCATACACACCACAACAGAATGGTGTTGCAGAAAGGAAGAACAGGTCTTTAATGGAGACGGCTAGATGTATGCTCAAGGCTAAGAGTTTGCCTCATAAGCTATGGATGGAGGCAGTTGCTTGTGCAGCACATGTTTTGAACAGGTGTACTACTCGTGCCTTGGAGACCATTACTCCATATGAAGCTTGGTATGACAGAAAACCTTTAGTCATTTATCTTCGTGTTTTTGGTTGTCTTGCTTATGCTCACATCCCTCAGCAGTTACGTGGAAAGCTTGATGATAAGGTAATCAAATGTATATTTGTGGGGTACAGTAGTGGAAGTAAAGGTTATAGACATTACAATCCTTCTACAAACAAGATTTTTGAAAGTCGTGATGTAATTTTTGCAGAAACTACTGCTCAACCTATGGTTGCTTTTGATGTACCTCATATGCAGACACATGATGTATTTGAAGGTTTGCTTCCTTCTTTTGTGGAGAATCAAGAATCACAACAGGTTGATAATCTTGATCAATCTTTTGATCAGCATGTGAGACCTCATGATGTAGAGGAAATTGTGCGTGAAGAGCAAGAAGTTCTCAGGGAAGAAAGAATCTTGCCTAAATGGGTTCAAAAAACTTTGCAAGATAGCAAGTTGGATGCACCGTTGCCACGAGAAACACGTGCTGGTACTACTTTTGGCAGAGAGCAAGTACATTTGGCTTGCTTTAGCACTCTTTGTGATGCAGATGAGCGTGATTCATTTGAACAAGCTTTAGAGTGTGTTCAGTGGAAAGATGCTATGCAACAAGTCTATTCATAAGAATCATACATGGGATCTAGTGGACTTGCCTACAGGTAAAAAGCCTATTGGTACAAAGTGGGTTTTTAAGGTAAAAAGGAAACAAGATGGTACTGTTGACAGGTACAAAGCAAGGCTTGTGGAAAAAGGCTATGCGTAACAGAAAGGCATAGATTATGATGAAACCGTTGCTCCTACTTCTCGTGCGTCCACAGTTAGATCACTAGTTGCAATTGCTGCTCATCATGGTTAGAAAGTGCATCAGTTGGATATCAAAACTGCTTTTTTGAATGGTGGTCAAGAGCAAAAGGTATGTAGATTGCGTAAAGCTTTGTATGGTTTCACACAGGCTCCAAGAGCATGGTATGAGAAGATACATACTTATTTGATTGGCCAAGGATTTCAGAATAGTCCAACAGAAAGTACTTTGTATGTCAAACAGAGAGATAGACTACAGAGATCTCGTACGCAAGCTATGTGTCTTCTCCTTCTCCATCTTCTTCCTACTTTGAGTTGCTATCTTCCTTCTGTTTCCTGTTTCATCATCTTCAACAATTGGTATCACATTGTTGAAGATGATGAAACAGGAAATAGAAGGAAGATAGCAACTCATAGTATGAAGAAGATGGAGAAGGAGAAGACACAGAGCTTGCGTACGAGATCTCTGTAGTCTATCTCTCTGTATTAGAATAATAGAGTATATACAAACTCAGAGCTACAAAGCTTATATGAGACCCTAAGAGATAAGGTGTCCTTTCACACCAGATGTCCAGGGGGAAAAACCCAGTGGGAGAAAAGTTCCCCTGGTGGAGCGCGTATACACACTAACACTACTACATGTCTACACAAGAGTACCCGAGCTCTTGTACTAAGTATGGTCCACAACTAGAAGAGAATGTTCTCTGGAGCACATCCACCAAGGTGACCTATGTAGCCCTATAGCCCTGCTACACCACGCATTGTGGCTTCAGAGCATCAATGCAATGTTGCCTCTACACAAGGAAAAAAAAATAGTGGTGCACCATCCATGTTGGCCACTACACACACACGCAAAGTTAGTACTCAAGATGGGTCACCTGAGTACCAGTTTGGAATGTTTAGAGCAATGCGATAAGTCTCAAGAAGAGATTTCATGTGTAAGTGACTCTATTGTATGGGCAGATAGATTTTGGATTACAAAGCTCAAGGGACCTCCATGGCAGTAGGTCATGCTCCATCTTGACGTTGGTTGCTCGCTTCTCAATTTCCACTCACAATGCCAATCCCCAATGAATGACACCAACATGAGGCACACCCTCCTTTGTGAAATCAGTCATGATGTTCCATGAGTACAAGTCACAATGTATATTTCCCTTGTTGTGTGCATGCACCATGGTCATCACTAGGGCATCCATAAAAGAAGGCGTCCGCTCAAGCATACTCTTGACTCTTGCTCTATGGGAGGGCATCTAGGAGCTTCCTTTTGGGTCGCCAATATGTTGGAATAAATTCCTTTTTCTGGTGGGACACGCTGTCGAGAAATTTGCGGTCTTGCCAGGAAAGCACCGGGCTTATGGCTGTGAGAGTTTGTGAGAGAACTCAACAAAAACTATATGAAGGAGTTAAACCATAGATGCCATGAAGAATAGGGTTTGGAAATGAGTGCAATCAAAGAAGACTCACTCTTTCTCTCTTGCACTCACACACACAAAGAAAGAACGCAAAAGAGAATGTCAAAACAATACGAAGATGAAAACATCAAGGCTATGGTCATATCGTATTATGGGTAATATGAAAGGGTTAATGGATGAGTTAATGGCATTCAATCTTGGCTGACCAAATAGGCTACGAATCGTTCTTTGGAATTCCGGGATAGAAGTATTTCATTGAGCCTTTCAGGGCCGAAGAGAAACACTATACGTTGTTGAAAGTGTATTTTACGGCTAATCCATACGTTAATTCTAATAGATCGTACAGAGTGAAAGCGATAGAAATGATCATCATGTGGGTTATTCATCTAGGATAGTATGTGAGAAATGTAGATATGAGAGAAGTGAAGAGATGAGAAGTTTCCCTCCCAAGCCCTATTCTTGCCTGTAGGCAATAAGGATACTGCGGGGAGAGATGTACCTATTGTTACCTTCACACCTGGACATGCTGCATACAATTCACCGGATGAATTGTTTGCCACTTTTACCATCCAGCCATGATCTGTGTCCATCGGCCATTTGCACTTGTTGTAGAGACTCTTTGACATTATGTTTATTTCTGAACCATGGTCAATCAAGGCAACAAATGGCTCTTCAAGATCACCTACCTTGACCAAAGTTTCTGTAGTAGCCCTTGCCCAATGACTTCGTGAATAGTAACTCCTAGGAATATCTTCAACTTCTTCATCATCATTTGAGAAATACACTTGCTTCATTCTCCCACTATATTAGTAGCATCCTACCACAACTCCATCATTCTCCTTATTTTTCAGTTGCATACCTTGTGTCTTTGAGGTTTCCCCTTCAACCTGTGGACGAGAAACTTCAGCAAGGGTTTGCCTCTTTCTCTTGATGATGTCAATGATCTCCCCATGGAATTCACGCTTTGCAATGCCAAGAACTTCTCCCAGAGTAATTTAAAACTCAATCTTGCTATTCAAGATCCTTTCCTCCAAGACTTTCTTTAAATCTGTAGCAACCTCAATATCAGATTGTAGTTTATAAGTTGGGCCTTTTGTCTTACCTTTCGTTGGCTCTTTCTTCTTTCCTGTTGTAGACTCCTCCATGAGTACTTCAGGTGGAGATGCTCCTTGTGTTGAGGGTGTTTGAGAAGGCATTGAGTCGCTTCTTCCCCCACTTATAGAAGCTCTTTTTGATGGTCCTTCATCAGCATTCTCACGTCTGCGCTTCTCTTCTACAATTGCCTCATTTTGTTGGCATTTTGTAATGTAGGCATGCACTGACAATGAGTCCACTGGATCATTCCATCCTGTTTCTAGACGTATGCAATCACCTGCTTCATGTAGAATCTCTTTTGTAAGCTTTCCCTTTTTAGCTAATTGCATGACATTCATGATGGTCACTCACCTCTTCATCACAAAAATGTTCAATTTTTACTCCATAAGTAGCTGCCTCAACTGAAGAGGTGGCATGCTTGGTTGCCATATCTTCAACTAAGGTTTGCATTCCCCCCTTCCCAAAGTTAGTTCTCAAGGGTAGACCTGTCTCTCTTAAGTGGATTTTACCATCCTTAAAAAAGACAACATCTTTTGACAAAGCATCACTAAAATCATCACAATCCCTTCTTACATGGTCTGTACTATCACACCAAATACATCTATTAACAAACCCTTCTTTGGGCTGTTGTCTTTGCCTACGAAGTGGCCCTGATGGTTGGCCTTTTTCTTCAAGCTTTGCAAACTTCACCTTCAAGTCACGCATTCCCTTCACAAGCTCATCTAGCATGGACTCATCAAACTTAGGAGCGATAAAAGTAGGCTTTACCATTTTGTCAGAGGTTGAGGTGGAAGGACTTGTAGTGTTTACTACCATCTTGTCCCTTCTTCTTTGTCGTTTGGCAAGCAGTGAGACAGCACCTTCAAACTCATTCCAGTCGGTCTTTAGTCCTTGCTCAGCATCTTTATCTTCAAGAAGAAGCTTCAAATTTTCTTGAAACTCTTTACCTGCAGCTTGTAAGAAAAGATCTGTCTTCTCTGCATCTAGTGTGGCCCTTTCTGTCCTAGTGAGTTGTGCATAGCGCCGCTCAAATTCCCTAAGTAGCTCTGTTATTGATAGTCCTTGCTTTGGCTTGACTACCCATTCTAAGAATGTCCTTTTGGTCACTCTCTCCGAGTCCTCCATGAAATATTCCTCCTTTAAAGCTACTTTGAGTTCTTCCCAATTTCTCCCATGCCCATCTTTAATTGCCCTAACATGCTCCCTAATTTTTGGAGCAACAACTAGCTCAAAGCTTTGAATCATCTCACCTTCTGACACGCGATGCAGCTCCATCTCCTTCACATACTCGCGTAAGTACTTGGTTACATCTTTGCCATTGAACTAATCCATTCTGTTGACGACTGCTTGTATGGCCTTCGTTGCTAAAATCTCCCTTCTTTCAGTAGCATGTTGTTGTTGCATGAACATTGCAAATGCTTGAAACATTTGCATTGTTGCTGGGTCAAAATGCATACCCTGTTGCTCAACATGATCACCCATGGTTACCCACAAACTCTCACCCTAGCAGATTCACGTCGGGTTCACCAAAAATATGTCGAGAAATTTGCGGTCTTGCCAGGAAAGCACCGGGCTTATGGCTGTGAGAGTTTGTGAGAGAACTCAACAAAAACTATATGAAGGAGTTAAACCATAGATGCCATGAAGAATAGGGTTTGGAAATGAGTGCAATCAAAGAAGACTCACTCTTTCTCTCTTGCACTCACACACACAAAGAAAGAACGCAAAAGAGAATGTCAAAACAATACGAAGATGAAAACATCAAGGCTATGGTCATATCGTATTATGGGTAATATGAAAGGGTTAATGGCATTCAATCTTGGCTGACCAAATAGGCTACGAATCGTTCTTTGGAATTCCGGGATAGAAGTATTTCATTGAGCCTTTCAGGGCCGAAGAGAAACACTATACGTTGTTGAAAGTGTATTTTACGGCTAATCCATACGTTAATTCTAATAGATCGTACAGAGTGAAAGCGATAGAAATGATCATCATGTGGGTTATTCATCTAGGATAGTATGTGAGAAATGTAGATATGAGAGAAGTGAAGAGATGAGAAGTTTCCCTCCCAAGCCCTATTCTTGCCCGTAGGCAATAAGGATACTGCGGGGAGAGATGTACCTGTAGCAAGGAGAACCTAAAATTTGTAGAGAGGATGAATTACTAAGAGTGAAAGAGATAGATTTGGTTAAAGAGATGAGATTATATATATATATATATATATATATGTTGGATTAGAGATGAAAATGAAAACAACAAGAAATCAAGAAAACATCAATGTAGAACACATCTTACTTGAAACCCTTTGGCACCATTATTGATGGGAGAGAGAAGAAGAGTGGAGAATTCCACTTTGATTGATACACCAAGTGTAAGACCTTCTTTGATTAGAGTTGATCTTCCAAGGTTAGCTTGTTGCAAGAATGGCTAGTCTCCCTCTAGGAGAAAGTGTAAGCTTGGGCTTATGTTAATGGCTAAGTACAATTAGGCATTACTACTCACTCCCTCGAGAATTCCTCTCATCAATGGCTTGAATGCTTGAGTTCTTTCCAAGGAAGAAGAGGTCCCCTTTTATATGTGAAGGGAACCCTCAAGGGTTTACACAAGAAGAGAGGAGCCAGTGTGAACAGGAATTGGAAAAGTTGGAAATGAGTTGTCCCTGCATGATGTGGGAAGACTAGGGTCCAGTATTTTGATCATATCTCCTCAACCGTGGCTCCAAATAAAAAAGTAAAAATATGGGCAAAAACTTCAGCTCATTAGCTACGATTTTCATTTTAAAATCGTTTTCCAATTCAGATTGGAACCTTGTGTAAAAAATTCATCAAAATAGGGTCCATTTATGGCAGCAAAAGTCTTCATGTGGTCTCCTTAGCCTAGACTTTCATTTAATTCCAAAGGACACCTCATGCCATATGAAAGCATGACATTGCTCCTTGATAAAGTTTTGTAATCATGCTTGCAATAATGCATTAAAATAAGTGTATCTTTGAAATCATACCACCTAGTGTCCCACTAGGATTTGATTCTCTCCTAGTAGCTATTTAAAAAGAAATATAAGAAAAGTATAAAAAATACATAGAATATATATATATTGGAGTTTATCCTATATATAGGATCTAGCTAGGGTGTGAGATGATAATGAAATAGTAGAAATAAAGAATCAATGCTTTTTGCCCCAAGTTAAAGAGGCGGAGCTATTGATGCTTTTCCCATAGTATTTTCTGATGGTAAAGTAAGGATATGTTACCCTTGAGAAAAATAATAGGATGAGATAGAAGACTTATTATTATATTTAAATATGCATATGTACACTATAGGAAATATAATTATGTATCTAAAAAATTACAAGATAGATCTTGTAGCATGCGTTCCCACTATGTACGTGTCACAGCACGACAACGCTCCAACATGTCACCCAAATTCATTCTATGAAAGCAAGAATGATGAGAGACCATGGCTCTTCATGTGTTTCTGTCATGCATCTTACGATGCCTCTATGAAACAACTCCACACTAGCCTCTAGAGAGAAATAGTGGTGCCTCTCCACTTCATCTCCTTTGAAGTCCTTCACTACATATTGCACTTCAAGTGGCAACGAAGTGACAACAATAGTGCAGTTTGACACAACTCTGTAGCTTCCTTTGTCGAGATTTCTGCCATGCTTGATGGACTTGGGTATGAGGTAAACACCAATGACGCACTTGGACATGATGTAGGTGTGCAATAAATCCACCCCAGCTTGTGCATCAAACCTTGACACTACCACATTGTAAGAGGAGGCTACTAAATAAAAGATGGTCCTAGCTTTGTGAATATGGACATCTTACACATCAATGTTGCATGCTCTTTTAGATTTTGATCTCTCTACATGCCATGTGTTAGTCCAATGTTGTAGCTTTGTTGTATCTGCATCTATTGGTGCACTGGTGCCCAAATTTTCTAGACATTATGTCATATTTCCCACAACACTATCTATAGGCCTAAAAATAGCCTTTGCATCGTAATCTGTGAAGTATGACCTAAGTGCTTCAACTATGGTGGCAAAGAAACCCTCTTTACGTGTCTCACTCTCCAATGTGGAGGTGATATCATCCATGGCCAAGGCACAAACATATGTGACCATGAGATTCCTCATCTTTTTTTCCAACTCCTTTGTTTCTAGAGGATCCATGTATGCTACAATGATAATATTTTTTGTGATTTTAAGGACAAAAATTGAAATTTTAAAACAAATATGAGAATCATTTAACGAAACTAACAACAATTCCACCAACCATCAAACTAGCCTAAAAAGCAGGGTGATCATTCAATGAAACTAATGACAAGTCGGGCGCAATAGCAGAGCTAATGCTAAGAACAACATTGGACTAGCCTAAAAAGCAAGGCATCATTCAATGAGACTAACAACGACTCCAATCCAATAGTAGAGTTGACGTTAAGATAAACACTAAACTAGCCTAAAAAGCAGGGCATCATTCAATGAGACTAATGACTACTCCAACCTAATAGTAGAGCTAATGCCAAGAACAACACTAAACTAGCCTAAAAGCAAGGCATCATTCAATGAGACTAACAACAACTCCAACCCAATAGTAGAGCTGATGCCGAGAGCAAAACTAAACTAGCCTAAAAAGCATGACATCATTCATTGAAGCTAACAATAATTCCAATCCAATAGTAGATCTGATGCTGAGAGCAACACTAAACTAGCCTAAAAGCATATATACATACGTCACACATAAGACATAGAAATCAACCTATTAGCTTATACAATGACACTCCTAGTCTTGCAATAGATTTGATGTTGATGGCAAGACTAATAGAACTATCCATACATCAAATGTAGCCACCATGTTCAACAATGACACTTCAGGTACAAATTAGAACCGATGCCAAAGTGAAAATAGTCACCACATTGTAAAACAAAACTTCACCTATTTGCATTATAACACTGTCGGTCCAAAGTAGAAGTGATGCCGAAGACAAATGAATCGACTACTTATAAATCAAGAGTGACTCGTGGTCTAGCAAGAGGGAGAGAGGGAGGGAGGGAGAGAGACGCCACAGGACGTGGGCGCTCACATCCTCTGTGTGTGTGTGTGTGTGTGTGTGAGTGAGAGAGAGAGAGAGAGAGAGAGAGAGAGAGAGAGAGAGAGAGAGAGAGAGAGAGGTGGTAGGAGAGAGGGATAGAGAGAGTACTTACCTATAATATTGGTATGCTTTAAAAATTAACACAATCTTCTAATTCTTTCCCAGTCTCAAGGCCTTTATATATGCATGCACTCCAATCCTTACATAATCTCCCTCTCTCTCTCTCTCTCTCTCTCTCTCTCTCTCTCTCTCTCTCTCTAGCACAAGAGAGAGAGAGGTGGTAGCAAAGAGAGAAAGATAGAATACTAGCCTTTATTGCTTTTTGCTTGAAAAATGAACTCAATATTCTCTTTATTTATTTCCCTCAAGGCCTTTATATAGACACACCCCCTACCTCCCTCCCTCTCTCACTCCCTCCCTCCATCTCTCTCTCTCTCTCTCTCTCTCTCTCTCTCTCTCTCTCTCTCTCTCTCTCTCTCTCTCTCTCTGTCTCTCTCTCTCTCTCTCTCTCTCTCTCTCTCTCTCTCTCTCTCTCTCTCTCTCTCTCTCTCTCTCTTGCGTAGACACAAGAAGTCAGCGCTAGCGGCCACTGCTTTGGGGGGGGGGGGAGAAAGGGGGAGAGAGCAAGAAAATACTTACCTTCAATCTTATATTGTGTCCAACAAAAGTGCGATATCCTCTTTCTCTCATACTATCTACGCCTTTATATAGACCCTCCCTCACTCTCTCCCTCTTCTTTCACCCTTGTCTCTCTCTACCTCCATCTCTGTCTCTCTCTCCCCTTCTCTCTCTCTCTCTCTCTCTCTCTCTCTCTCTCTCTCTCTCTCTCTCTCTCTCTCTCTCTCTCTCTCTCTCTCTCTCTCGCATGAGCACGTTCAAGTGGGCGGAGAGGGAGAGAGAGTGGGGGTAAGGAAGGGTGAGAGAGAGAAGACATACCTAACTAGTCGGAGAAGGAAAAACTTGAGTAATATTTTTTAGGTGATATCTAATATATAGCTACTACAAAAAACAAAAAACTCGATTACTTTTTGTAACAGATTAAAACTCTCTCACTTTCTGTAATATAGATTGATTTTTCACTCTCACTCTCTTCTCTTTCAATCTCAATATCTATCTCTCTACCCATACATTTCTCTCTCTCTCTCTCTCTCTCTCTCTCTCTCTCTCTCTCTCTCTCTCTCTCTCTCTCTTGCGCAGAGAGAGAGAGAGAGAGAGAGAGAGAGAGAGAGAGAGAGAGAGAGAGAGAGAGAGAGAGAGAGAGATAGAGATAGAGAGAGAGAGAGAGAGAGAGAGAGAATTACAGAGAGAGAAAGATATAGAGATAGTGAGAGAGACTTATAGAGAGAGAGAGAAAGAGATATAGAGAATTATAGAGAGAAAGATGCACACACACACAGACAGAGAGAGAGAGAGAGAGAAAGATAGATAGATTCTATTATCGTCCTCAGAGGTCAAATATGACCTATGGGATCAAAGTTACATGTGATGTAGTATGTGTATGGCTGACGAGTGACTCTCGATGCTCCAAAATTGTGGTGATGAGAGTCGCAATGGAGAGCCCATACTGTGGCTAGGAGAGGAAAGTGTGTAGGTCTAAGTCATGGCTGAAAATGTGAGAGAAGCAAGTTTGGATGTGACCAAAAGCTGCACACTCTAGTAGTGTGTGGTACTCACTCTCGAACTTGTAGTGAGCATAATGTGCACAGTCAATTTGACTCTTCTCCATTGTCCGAACGCTCTGTCTCGCATCGAAGGGAATGGGAGCTAAGTCAAATGGTTGTGATAGTGTGTATCATCGACAAGGGGATAGGCTCAAGCATGTAAGTGTGAGTACGGTTTCCTCTTTCAGCAAAGAACATAGTTTTGTAGTTGGGGGCATATGGGTGGTGTAATGTATAAAGCGTGACCCACTAGATTCCTCCAAAGCGTAATACATTGGGATTGTAGAAAAGCTTCATTCACTTGGGAGTCAATTGAAGTATCATGTAGCAAGTGTAATGCATCCCATCTCCCAAACCACTTCTTTATGTCTTGTATCCATCCCGTGCTCAAGATCTTTCTTTTATGCGTATTTTGAACTTTTTTTCTTGCTTCCCATGCAATTGTAAGAAGTCGATGTGAGGGGTTTTGACCCATCTTTATCATGTACTCCACAACCCTTTCCATGCCCATAACCTCAATTCGAAGAGATCCTAACTCAAGAAATAGGAGCATATATGGTGTTTGTGTCTTAAGTTGGAGAAAGTTTGTAAGAAAACACTTTTGGACATTTTTAAACTCTTTCCAAGTAGACTTTGAGATGCTCGTGCCCCACACTTCAACTCCATAAAGAAGAACCGGTGTCACCAAGGTACTTCCTGGGAACCCAACACTTGATGTTTCCTGCATTACACATGTTCTCAAATGCACAATATGATTTATTTCCCGCCTAGGTTGCATTGTACGTTATACGGTGTACATATAATACGCTTTAAATGGACGTATTATATGGTGCGGTGCCACATCAACAAAACCATCGTATCGTATAATTTCTTATAAGTTTGATCGAAATATTAATTAGATCGAAATAAAGCTCTTTATATACCGTGAAAACAGACTGCTTTGCTCATTCTATTGATCTCTCTTCCCTCATCTCACCTATAGGTGAGCTTTACAACATGAAGAAAAATATAAAAATGTCAGTTTAAATTTAGTTATATATTTTCTAGTGAAGATTTAGAGTCTTGGATAAATTTATTCTTTTTAGGCTTTGGAGTTTTGAGTTATCTGCTTTGTGTGAAGTATATCTTACACTGGGAGGTAAGATAAGTAACATAGTTAATGATTACTTGCCTTGTGTAAATGAAACTCACACTTGAAGATGATTTAAGGTAGTTAAAGTTAGCAATTATTTTCTTTGTGTTGAACTATGTTCACACTTAGAAGTAACTTTAGTTAAATAGTTAAAGTTAAGAGTTACTTGTTGTGTCTTGAACTATGTTCACACCTAGAAGTAACTTACATTAGATTTATCTAATGATTGTTTGTCATGTGTAGAGTGATACTCACACTATAGACAATTTAGGTAATAATAATCTCTCTTTGTGTAGAGGTATTCTCACACCTAGAAGAGATTTAGAGAAGTAGTGAATTTTGATTTCTTTCCATGTGTAGAGTTACACTCACACTTCGAGGTAATTTAGATAGGTTTTTAAAAGATATTGCTTTGTGTAGAGTTCACTCACACTTGGAAGTTATTGAGATAGATTAAGCGATTTATTTATCATGGTTCAAGTGTAAAGTGAAAGCTTACACTTGAGAAAAATTTATTTTTGGTATTTATAATTTAAAAAAGTTGAAAATGTTGACGAATAAAGTAATGTAAATGGTATTACAGTTTGATTTAAATGTGTATTTAGTAATTAGTTTTGTTTGAGTTTGCACATCTGAAGAAGATGGTGAAAGGATACGAGTGGAAATACGTAGATGTATTGGTCAGTAGGAAGACTACATCAAAGCTGAGGTGTAAGACCTGCGGCCATAATTTTAGTGGAAATGCTCACAGGATAAAAGAACATGTGTTCAAAATTCTTGGGAATGTGGCAGCTTGCAAAACCCCCCCAAGAGGTATTGAAGAAAAATTTTCCGAGTGGGCACTCAGGGCAAAGAGAGTACATCTTGAGGGCTAAAAAAAGGGAGGTCCCAAAATGATGGCTCCATCTACGGTTAGGGGCATCGAGATGAGACTCGAGAATGATCAAAACCCTCACTCGACCCCTATTTCAGGTCAAGGAGGGTGTCATTCATCCTTTGTTGGGAATTGTAACTCTAATCCTACCGAAAGCTCTGCTAACATAAGCCAAAGTGAAGCATGGACAGGAGGAGAATTTGCACCAAGTGATCCTACTTTGCAACACGCATTTAGAAAACAATGGCTGCTTGAACTCCATCTTAAGTGGACTCAAGAATTTGTTGCATGTGGAATTCCTTTTAATGTCATTCGAAATCCTATCTTCAAAGATGCTTTAATGAGCACAAAGAAGAAGGGTTTTGTGGTTCTTTATTATAATAAGATGCATACAGAATATTTAGATAAAGTAAATACTATATAAGAGAATATTTACAGCGCACAAGTCTTGATTATGTGCCGGCATATGGATGCACAATTGCTCTAGATGGTTGGACAAATTGTCAGAAGAAACCATTGATTAATGTGATGTTGGTTTGTTTAAGAGGTTCCATCTTTCTTGAAGCAATCGATACATTCGTGAAAGAAAAAACTAGTGGATATCTTGCTAGTGTATATGAGCATTAGATCAGAAGAGCAGGGGGACCTAAATATGTGACTGCCATTGTCACAAGTAATGCATCTAACTACAAAGTAGCTAGAAAAGCAATTGAAGCAAAGTATCCAGAGATTACATGGGTTCCATGTGCTGCTCACTCTTTGAATTTGCTCTTAAAGGACTTTGTAAAAGTTCCTTCTATTAAGCAAACTCTTCCAGATGCAAACCAGTTGGTGAAGTTTATAAGAGAGCATTCATTTTCTTACACTTTGATTAAAACAAAGTCTCCAACCAAAAATTTACAGATTTTTTGTGTGACCCGTTTTGCGATAGCATATTACGTTCTCTCTACACTGCAACAACAGGTAAAGCAACCCTTGTTGAAACAGTGGCAGATACAAGATGGGACATTTGGCTTGATAAATATCCCAAGTATGAACCTGCTGCTTCCAAATGCTATGAGGTTGTAAAGTCTCCTGTTTTTTGGAGAAATGTAGACAAAATTTTTACTGTCATAGAACCCTTCACTCATCTGATACAATTAGTGGACAAAGAAGCCTCTATCTTTGGACGGGTTTACTGGAACATGCATGAAGCCACTCGCAAGTTAAAAGACAATACATCTTATGCAGAAAAAGAGAAAGCCATGATGATGATATTTGTCAAAAGACGATGGGAGCAGCTGCATACTGCTTTACATAGAGCAGGTTTTGTCTTGGATCCCCAGTTCCAGATGCACGAGCAATCTTCAAACAATGAAGTGATCAGTGATTTCAAAAAAGTGTCTGCTCAATTATTAGGCAATGTGGATGGACAGGTGGCATACACACAAAAGAAGGCATATACTAGTACAGAAGGAATGTTTGGGGATCCTTGGCATATAGATTCTATCAAGACGATGAGCGCACTAGTTTGGTGGAAAGAGTACGGTGGAGGAAAAGTGGAACTTCAACATGTGGGTGTGAGAGTATTGTATGTTGCCACCTCAAGTGGTAGTTGGGAAATAAATTGGTCTTCGTTCGCTTTCATGCATACTAAAAAACGAAATCGATTAAGTCCTAAACGAGCTGCAGACTTGGTGTATGTCTTTTGTAACATGTGACTTATGCATAAGCCAGCGAGGTTAGCCACACGTGCCACAGAAGAAAGCTTCGGGCGCTTCCAAACACACGAAGTAATTGCAAATGAGCTCAACTCTGATGATGAAATGGAATGGAACCCGGAAGATATTGATCGAGAATGTTCAGATGTCAAAGAAATTGATGACATGGTGCATGTGATTGAGGGAACGGATGAGCTATAAAGTTTGTACTATATTGTCAATTAATTTTGCAATGCAAAAGTTATGTGGAGTTTAGCTTCACAATCCATACCTTGTCTCTCTCTCTCACTCTCTTCCTCTCTCATTGTCTCTCTTTCTCTCCATCTGCTCTCTATCATTGTTAAAAAGAGGGTAGAAGAGAGAACATAACTTACAAAATTGCAACAACATTTGTCACGTTCATTTGTTCCAACAAATAGAGATTTACATACCAAAAAGAGGTTTTAATTACAAATCTTGAGATTTAAGATACAAAAAGAGCGTAGTATTGTTTGGGAGATTTAATTTTAATCATGGGCTTGATCTCCAAAGAGATTAGATATACAAAATTTTGAATTGCCAAGTGAATCACTTGGACCGGCATTGCCCATCTCTTTTTCGTTTAACAGGCCCATACCTTGCCTCGTACCATGCCAACTTTCTTTCTAGCTCTACTATACGAGCGTGCAACATGGTTGGGGTCTCTCCTTGACTCGCCAAATCCAAGCCTTGGGTTACAAGCTGCACAATGACTGCGATTTCTTCGGGCAAATATGTGTAATCTCTTACAAGGAGGGTCTTCTTGATTAGCTTCCCGTGCATGAATCTTCTCGATAGGGCGCCCTTTGCCAACACCACCTGTAGTAGGATGATTTTTCCAATCAACGGGTTTGTTTTCAAGATGAACATCGTCAAGCTCAATTTATCTAAAAGGGAGTAGTGCAATGACTTCGAAAAAGTGTCTGGGCATATGCTTGATGATATCTTCTAAGAGTAGTTGTATAATGCTAAGCCTAAAAGCAACATTTTTCATGGAGTGTTACATGTGAATTTTAAAAAAAACTTACCCCACAAGTGGATAGAGCGAGAGCCTGAGAGGATAAAGAGAGAGAGATAGAGAGAAAAAGAGATTAAAAACTCCATTTCGGGGTTATGTCGCTAACATAAGATATATACTACTTTTAAATAAGAAGTAATGTATTCTACCAAAATTTTGGCGGAGTTCCGTTTGTAAGTAGACTCATTTTTCAAAAAGTAAGACGGCCCTCCTTTATTAGAAGCCTCACATGAGGATTTTGTTTTTGATGATAATCTAGAATTACTTGACAAAGTACGTACACAACTTTAAGGACACGGTTATGTTAGACTTAAAACACCAAGAAACATCTTTTCTCTTTTGTCAAAATTTTGGCAAAGTTCTGTTTGTAATTAGAGCTATTTTTCAAAATAAACATGCCCTTCTCTCTGAGGAGCCTCACATGAGGAGAAAACCATTTTGAAATTTTTTCCCAAAAGTTATATCAATAAGCATAAAAACAACTTCCTTTCCAAGTAATTGGATCAAACTTTGAAGTATAAGACAATCCCCTTTTTTTCATTATCAATACCAATTACACATATTACTTTGTTTTATAACTTATTGTTTAAAAAAACACATAAGACATTATTCTAAATATTGGCAAGAAATTCTCTCAGTAGACAAGAAGTCTACCTGAAAGTTCGAGGTTGTCATTTGCACAATTTATGTTGACATTGCACCTTGTCTGTTACCCTGATGTATTGCTGCCAAAAAACATTCAATATGCCTTTCCATGAGAGGATGTTCACCATTGTATGCCTTTTAATTAAACAGTGTTCCCGTTTATGTCTAAAAACTATTAAGTAAGCTACACGATGTGTATATCCATTCTTTTAGACATTACCAATATAGTAGGTGCATGTTCCTAGAATCAGTACATCGTATTACACATTAGTCCAGATTATGTCTCCAATTTTATACATATACTAAAAAAGCGGCGTTTTTTTTAATGCTATTATGATTTATCCAACAAGTAAAAGCTTTGTATCATTAAGAGAAAGTTGGACTCATTTTTGGGCCTTTCAGTTCTAGAGAGAGAGTGGCGCTCGACCAATGAGGAAGAGGCTAACGTTACGTTGAAAATCGACATTTTGGAGTCAAGCTCTTTTTAAAAAAGGGAGGAAATTTTGTTTTTGTTCATCAAATTGCACAATTTTACCCTTTCAAGACATAAATGCCGTAAGTCGTACTAACTCTGTACCGAGGAATTTCAGAACTTTCATTGAAGACTTTATCTAGTATCTTTGTTCCCGCCCAAATATGACTTTGAGTAGCTCTACTTCCCTCTCAAAACTTCTTCCCTTTTTCATATTTGCGCTAACCTTTCTGTGTATTCTACTGCACACCATGTCTACTTCTCGAAGGCCTAGCACTACCATTGACTCTGTTAGCATTTTTAACAGTTATACTACAGACGATCAAGCATGGATGCCATCTCGAATAACTATCGGAAGTTGGGTTCTACTGCAAACTAGGAGGAGGAAGAGGAGGCAACGCAATGATTTCGTGGAGGCTTTCAAGGGACAAGTTAAAGAGTTTAAAGTGTGTGCACAAAGCAAGCGGGTGAAAGAGGTCCTCATACAACATGCTTTCCAACATGCAGACTTAAGGTTGCAAACATCTCCTCCAAGTTTTCCAAGGCATCGATCCAATTGTAAGTTATTTTCAGCATCTCGCTTAGTGCATGATTATATTCGAAGGTTAAGTGGTGGATATCATCTTTGGTATGTTTCAGATATTTATCCATCGAATAGGATAGATTGGCAACCAGCTGAGAGCATAGTTGGGATTTTTGATGCTTTCCATGCGTTTATTGGTGAGCAAATGTACCGAGGAAGACAACACAAGGAACTTGCAGATAATGGAATTTTCTTTTATGATATGTCATATGTGGAACCGAGAACTTCCATTGGTTGGGGTCGTGTAGCTCCTGTGTCACTTCCATCCTTTGAGAGCTAGGATTGGTCCTTGCCAGCTTTGGAAACTAGTAAAAGCTTTAGGAATAAGTTGTTTTAGGATATACAAAATTCCCTCAAGTATTCAATTGCCACAAAAATAGTTCGGCTCGCAGTATTTATGCCTCTTGAAGTGTTCGTAGATTTTTTCTTCGATGAGCAGATAAGAACTACCGCAACAATGTTCATTTGCAAGTCTGAGAGCTGTTTGTACTTTTTAGATGATAATTGGAATAGGAAACAATCACAGAACATAATCTGTATTTTGCAAAATAAGTCCATAATTTGCAAGTTCATTATAATCTCTCAAAATTTCTTAGTATCATTTTAGTATATTAGATATCATCTTCTTAGTGGGCCGCTTATTCCACTCGACCAAGATACAGAGAATAGCCTCGAGAACAAACCTTTACCAATGGAGCTCTACTTTCGAGACAGTCTACTTACTGTGATGGAGACAATGTCAAGCAAAACTCTTGCACAGCTCAGGGTAGATCTTACATGTGAAGAACTTCCATTTTTGCCGGAATTGTATGCATTCAGTCTCAACAATAGAAAGGTGCTTACTAAATCAATGAATTTTGATTGTCTTTAATACATTAAGATAGAATCTAACTTTTTCTACTTTTCAGATTCCAAGACGCAAGGAGAAAACAACATTGTGCAAGGAGTCACTAACAAATACACTTCACTTAATTGCTTCCACCGGAAGCTAAGTCACATACCTTGTGCACGCAAAGAGCTTTGATGCCATGCAAACCATGATATACTCTACAAAATGACTAATGCAGAGACATTTTGTGGTGATCAAACAATGTTTCAAAAATATACATTTTCATTGTTTCAAAACTTTACATATTGTGTTGTTTTTGTCAAGATTTATACAAGTAAATTGCTCCCTTTCCTTGTTACTGTCCTCTCCCCCGGTTTGTGCCACTCGTCCCCTGTCCTCTGCTCCGGTTGCTGCTACTTCTGCCTTTGGGGACGCTGGTCTCAAGCATCCTTTCGCGTCACTCGAAATCATGGGCCTCTTCCATGGCTTCCCATGCTTCTTGCACCTGTGAAGCTTCCCTCTATTCTTGCTCTTGTCGTCGATGTGTAGCCCATTCCTCTACTTATGCGGCGTCCGCATAATATTGATTTATTGCTTCTTGCATATTTTGAACTTCTTCTTGAGTCTGATTGTGGCGTTGCATCATTTCGTTAATGCGAGCCTCTTCGAACTCCTCAGCTCTTGCTGCTTCCTCTCTTGTGCATATGTTTACCAAGATTATAATATGCTGGATGGCCATTACAGAAAAATGTCGCACATCGTTGGGGGTGTAGTTATGTAATTGAAGTTCTTGTAGAAGCGTGATACAGACATTTGTTGCTTCATACAAACGTTGCAGCAAACAATGAAACAACACGATTACTTACATTCAGTACATCCATAATTTGACTGAGGAGCAACACGTTCACCAGCCACAGCTATAGTCATCAGTCTGCATAGGCACGGTTACCCATTCGTACCGGATGGTATTTCCTAGATCATGTTCTAACAAAACATGCTCTACATAGCATACAAGCTTTTTCGCGGCACTACATACATAACCACTTGATTCAGCAACACATTACAAAAAGACACTGCTTCCAAATGTACCCAAATGGGCCTTACATTTTTACACGACCGTGAAACGCCCTGCTTTGCCCAAAGTTTACGTAGTAAACAATCTTAGCTTTCATGTCAAATAACATCAGACTCCAATGATCACTACAAAGACACCATCAAAGATGAGGAGAAAGATTCTAAATGCAACATGGTTTTTACAAGGCAAGAAAAAACTCACGACTGATTGTATGCAGTGACCAGAAAGCGTACTAGATCAAAGTTGACTCTGCTAAACCAGTTCATCATACTCAAAAAGGAAACTGAGTTGTTCTGCAGATAAGGCAATATCAGCGGATCTATTGTGTATACTTTGTCTTGAACCTCAGGGGGCAGAAGCGAGACAGCGTGGCTAACATGAATCAATGGCAGAGATTAGACTTGAGGTATTTCAACGGGTTGTCCACTGCCACAAACCCATGAGTCAATAACGAGAAAGTGGGGCAGCTATCGAATTCCATCCGCCACTGACTCTCTTGGTATTGACCCATGTCTTAACAGTAGTGAGCCATTATAAAGAAAAACTTGACGATTGCCGCAAAGACATGGGTCAATACCAAGTGAGTAGTACCACTATCCAATTCCATAAGCCACTGTCTCGCTTGGTATTGACCCATGTCTCGGTAGAGACCCATTTAATGAACCAAACGTGACTTTTAAAGAGCATGAGAATTACCACAAAACAACGTTGCCGACCTCATTCCTTGCGTTGGAGTTGGTGAAACTGCGCATGCACACGAAGTCTTGATGATCGAGGTTGAAAATGCAAGCCTCCTCTGACCTTCCAGCCAGCACTATCTGTGCATACAAAGGCGCTGAGCTGAATAGAACTCTCAACTCCTCTTCATTCTCTTCGTTGATTTGCTCTAAAATAATTGACTCATCTGATACGTTGGATGGCCCTTGTGATGCAGAGCCTTGCCCTTGCCTTTCTTGAGCTGGCTCCCTGGCTACCTCAGGCTCCTCCCTAACAATTGTAGGGTCCTCCCTAACAGGCACAGGCTCCGGATCATTTTTCTTCAATATTGTTTCCTCCATAGATGCCTCAGGGTCCACCCTGGCCTTCTCTTGCCCCTCATCATCCCTTACTAGCTGTAGATCCTCCATGACTTGCTCATTTTGGTGTCTAGCTGGCGGGCCTCGATAACTGTCTCTGTTTCTTCCATGACTGTCTTGGGGTCCACTCTGGCTTGCTCATGCCCCTCTGCGGCTATCTCAGCCTGCCCATCTGTGTCGCTTCTCTCGACCTGTGATCAGGTCCTTCTGCTGTTTGTTTTAGCCCTAGACGGATCTGTCTGTCGTGCACGAGGATGGAGAGGGGGGATGTTGAGAACATCCATGGTTCTACTATCCCGGATAGGCACTGGCTGAAGCAGCCCATCGTAGCGGAAACGCAGCCTCCGAAAAGTATCAAAATCCCACGGCATGATAGTAACACGGTGTGCATGGACAGCCAGGATATATCCATCGCTGAAGAATTCAACGAGGTAGTCTTTTGCAATTTCTTGAAGGCAGAGTAGTGCACTGATGGCCCATCATATGCTGACTCTCCACTGCTCGCAAATCTCCCGCACTACTCGCTGGAAAGGGAGACGTGGAATAGCAGGTTGAACGTGTCGTTCTATCCTGCGTAGCTCTTGCAGTACACCTCTGTGCACCTCATATCGGCGTCTTCTTGCTTGAGCATTCAAAATTCACTTGTTGCCCTCCTAGTCGTGGTCTTTACACGAGGCATCTCTACAAATAGCATAACATCAAAAGACAATTCATTTGTCAG
The DNA here is from genome assembly GCF_014529385.1 of Adiantum capillus-veneris. NCBI lineage: Eukaryota > Viridiplantae > Streptophyta > Polypodiopsida > Polypodiales > Pteridaceae > Adiantum > Adiantum capillus-veneris. The sequence goes on along the minus strand of NC_140948.1, from coordinate 55,222,485 downwards.
CACAAGGGACTTCAGATTTCAGAAAAGGTCAGTACCAAGCGAACAGGTGTGTCGGAAAGAGTTTGCCTTCCCTTATTCGCTCGGTAGTGACCTCAGAAAATAGTAATAGCAGACATCACTTATATTTTTTGAGGTCACGACTGAGCGAACAGGTGCATCGGAAAGAGTTTGCATTCCCTTATTCGCTCAGTAATGACCTCAGAAAATAGTAATAACAGACATCACTTATATTTTCTGAGGTCAGTACCAAGCAAACAGGTGCATTGGAAAGAGTTTGCCTTCCCTTATTCGCTCAATAATGACCTCAGGAAATAGTAATAGCAGACATCACTTATATTTTCTGAGGTCAGTACCAATCGAACAGGTGCATCGGAAAGAGTTTTCCTTCCCTTATTCGCTCGGTAATGACCTCAGGAAATAGTAATAGCAGACATCACTTATGTTTTTGAGGTCAGTACCAAGCGAACTGGTGCATCGAAAAGAGTTTGCCTTCCCTTATTCGCTCGGTAATGACCTCAAGAAATAGTAATAGCAGGCATCACTTATATTTTCTGAGGCCAGTACCAAGCGAACAGGTTTGCATCCCCTGCAACAAAATACCTTATTCACTTGGTAGTGACCTCAGAAAAGTGTAATAGCAAGCGAACAGGTTTGCATCCCCCGCAACAAAATACCAATGGGAAGGAGACGTTTAAGTCCATGCGGTCCTAACTGTCATGTCATCCCCTCCCATCACCTCCCCTAATCTAGGGGGGGTGGTACCATTGCTTCTCTCTCCCACATCTACCTCTCATGAAACCGCATAGCGGTACCACCCCTCACAAACCACTCATAAGCCAGAACCCAGGCTCTTCTTTTTAGGCATGTCCATCTAGTCTATTTAACTAGCAGTTTTTTCAGAACCTCCCTCAGGGTTTCGCAGAACAGCTACAAGAAGCTTAGGATAGTGGTGATGCCTTTCCAAGGTATACTCCCGTAGCATCAGCAGGACCGCATCCGAGCCTCCTCAGGAGATCCCCCCTTGGCCCTCCCTCGATGTTACCCTTACTGTTCTCGATCGACACAGCCCGAGAGTGGCTGCTGTCAACACGGGAGTCAATTCTCAAGGTAAGCCACTGGTAATTCTTTGCTTTCTGGTCCCAATTTCCAAGCTCCTAGTTTGAAGAGATTATTTGCTAAATGCTCTGTGCAGGATGCTAGCCTGAAGCTGGAACAAATGTTGATCGTCAGGCACATTATCTCAATCCTTAAAGACTCTCTGGAAGCAAGAAGGCCTGAAGACCTGCAGCGATTGCTCGCCGAGAATGGCTCTGTAGAGGCTATCTATAATTGGCTACAAGAGATGAAGGATGAAGTGCTTGAGCTAGCCAGTAAATATGAGGAAGCCATTAACTTTGCTAACAGGCTTCCGGAAGAGATAGTTCGGCTGTGAAGGAAAAGGACTACATGGTTACTGTGAACCCTAAACCCTCGGAAAGTAGTAGACCACTCTTTGTAAAGTCTGAAACTTGGCCTTTGCGCCTGTCCCTAGTGTTTTCTAACTCAAAACCCGGTGTTAAGTTGTAATTTTGTTTCTCCCTTATAAATTCAAAAGATCCATACTATTACTTTGTTACCTTTGCTCATGTTTGAACCACACATATTTGAAGGCCTCTTTGCATATATGCACGTGTGTATGCAATCAACTATGTTTTTGACTTTAGAGATCTGTGTTTTGATAAATGTAAACTGATTTTCCATTTGGTTAAAGCTTGCATGCTTGAGTATTTTGTTATGCAATACTAGGTATGCATGCATGTTTCAATGTGATACAACTTTGAGCGGGACCAGATTATGTGTTAAGAGATGCATATTTTTGAGTTAATTATAGAACGAATGATGTGAAACTATATTCCACACAGTATCATATTTGATACTAAATAGTATCAAATTTGGTAGTGTCTTGGATAGTATGCATGTTGTGAAATTATATTCTACATGATAAAAAATTTGGTACTAAATAGTCTCAAATTTGGTACTAAATAGTCTCGAACTTGGTACTATTTAGTACAATATGCATGTTATGAATTTAATTCTATACAGTACTAGGTATGCATATTTGGATGTGCTACAACCTTGAACGAGTAAAAAAACCACATTATGTCTTGTAGGAGGCACATTTATGAGTTGCATATAGTATGCATGCTGTGAAACCATGTTCTACTTAGTACCAAATTTGGTAGTATTTAGTATAGTGTGCATGTTGTGAATTTATGGTCTATACATTACCAGATTTGGTACTGTATGTCACCACTTTGAAGCTTGTAAGGCATGTCTAGCCAGTTTGAATGCCGTTTACATTTCAGGTAAAAATAAAATGGAAGAATATCCTCTCCTCAATCAAGTTTTGCTACACAATAGAGGAATTAAATGAGGAAGAAGAGTTGAGTCTAGAGGGGGTGCTTTTTAAGGACCTCAATGATGATGACCTACCTACCTATCAATGGATATTAATGCTTAGATAGGAGTACTAAAGGAACTCAAGATTTACTTGAATAATGTGCATCCCCACTTGGTCGATGATTGCACATTGTTGTATCATTAAGTTTATCAATACCCTTTATTATATGGGGAGATTACAAGTAAGTTTGGTGCCATGCATTGAAAAGGTACCATGCAACAAAGAAGAACCCTATAGCCCATAAGATGGCATAAGCCTAGTTTTGTGAGTATGCTCAATATGTGTATCAGCAGGGTGGGAGGTTTGAAAAGAAAGGTTGAAACTTGGAGGAGGCCTAATAGAGCCTCTCATGGAGGTTTCCCCCATCATAACAAGAAGCCTCACATGACACAAAGTGGAAGAAACATCTAAACAAAGATACAACATGCATACCTCGGGCCAGTAGTTGATTACGTCACTGATTTGTAGGTGTCACTGGATAGGATGCCTAGGAAGACTACAACTACCACGAGTAGGCTAACAAAACTAAGGGATAATATCCAATAGAAGAAGGAAAATATGCTCACGCACAAAAGGCTCAGATGCCATGGTGAAGAGAATTAAGGATGATTTTGAGGGATACAAAGCGTGAATTAGTTTTTGTCGGTTTGTTACTTTTTGTGCAGCTAATATATTGGTAAGTTTGGTACTTTTGGAACTTTTGGTACTTTTCAACCTTTAGTACTTCTAGTAACATTATGTTTTGTTTATAAAAACATCTAATTGAGTTACTTTTGGTTTAGTTTGGGTACAAAAGTGTCTGGTACTTTTGGCTAAAATTAGAACTGCTCGGTACATTTAGTAGTCTTGGTGCTTTGGGACTGATTTGTATTGCTGGGTTTAAGTTTTTACTACCACTTCCTCCACTTACTTTTGTATGATTGGCCATTATGGAACTTGAGATGTTAAGCTGCTTATCTACTTAATCCTCTCTCTTCTGTTTTATAGAAAGAATATGAGCAGCTTGAGGTTGAGTGCAAGGAAGGGCAAGACCAATTTGATTTTGTTAGCAAGGTCATTGTAGATGTAAAGAGGGGTAAGAGTTCACCGCGTTGCCAAGGCCTCTTATTGCGGATGCTGAGAATACCATTCGTGTCTTTGGGTTATGGTAGCTTGTGGGGAGGACTTGGAGGCTTCATATGTTTTTGGTATCTTCATGCTTTCTTGCCGACATTAGCACCATCTGCTATGCTTTAATGTTCTGTTGCAGAGTAGTACTTATTGTGCTAAGCCTGGTTGTGACACAACAATCCCCCTGTGGAGGCAAAGGCCTAGATCACCAATAAATCTAGTTTGAAGAGTACATAGGAAATTTTTTTGCATGTTAATTAATCTTTTGTGTTGATTGTGTTGTTTGATCAAAACATTTGTTCATGCTTTCTAATCATGTAGCTAGAGAATAAGGGTGTCAAGATGGGAACGTTTGTAGAGGACTTCAAGGAGGGCTAAGGTCTTATCAAGCGTGCCATTGGTAATGTGTTTGCTTAGGATGATGCTACCAAGGAAGTATAGGATGTACTATGGATTTGAAGAATACTGTTGTAAAAGGCCAAGGGGGTGAGCAAGGCCTGAAGGCTTCAAACACAATTGTGGACAGCCAAGGGGGGTCTAATGTGGAAGGTAGGCCATGTGCATCGAGTGAAGCAAAGATAAAAAGGAGAGTCCCTAAGACCATAAATTTGGACAAAGAGGAGCCACACATAAGTGACAACATAGAGACCAAGCCTGTTGATGCCAAGGGTAATGGTGATGTGATGCCAACTATTGATGAAGATATCCCAATGGTCGATGCAGCCAAGGCTGCCAATAAAGATATTTCAATAGCTCAAGAGGCCAAGCATGCTAATGAAGACATGCCAACTACACATGGGGCCAAGCTTTTTGATGCCAAGGGTATAGCTAATGCTTCTAATATACCAAGGGGAAGATGGAATGAGCTAGATCTCTTTGATAGCTATTCTAGAGTTAGTCTCAGAGTAAATGATCAAGTTTAGATTTTAGATTACTAGATGGCAGACTCAGACTTCAAATGAGCAGATGATAGGGACAACTGAACTGAAAGGAAAAAAACTTTAGATTATAATACCACTGAAATTGTATTCAAATTTGGATAATGATTTGAAGTACAAGAATTTGGAGAGTAGATCTTTGGAATGATTTTATCTAGAGTCGTCTTAACTTTAGGTTTCTAAATTTGTTGACTTGGAGGTTGTGCAAGTATGGCCATCAGATGCTATTGAGGAGTGGTGGAGGTTTCATTTTCCTTCTAGATAATTCAATAAATCTCTTTTTCTTACTCCTTTTTGTCAGCATCTTTATTTCATAGGGTGTCAAGCCATGCTAGGTTCTTATATAAGGATGATGTCAATTTTCTCCTGGCCAGCTTATGGTAGATGGATGCAGTCTAGATCCACCTAGCTTGGTCAAGTTGATTGGACTTGATCCGAGCTTCAAACAAGACTTCAAACATCTCTCTAAATTCTGGCTCTGAATTGTGGCCAATTCCTTTTGATGGATTTTCAAGTCCTCAACTGATAGATAAATTAATTCATTTGTGTATCTTATCAATTGGCTGACCCAAGATTTCCATTAAGTCATCATGTCTCTCAAGTTGATAAGGTTGTCTTTGAGCTTTGAGACTGTGTCCTTGGGCACCGACTTCCATGCCACCCATAAGGCAGTACTTTGCTCATACCATTCTCTGATATGATCTACAATCTTAATGTATCTCATTTTCTCTGCTAGTTCATTCTAGATTGGGTATAGAGCTCGATAGAACATGGGTAGTTCATCCTCCTTCATGGGTAGGGCATACATCAGAACAAGGGAGCCTACCAAGGCTAGCGCTGGCATTTTTGCAGCTTTTCATTGCGAGAAGTGCTAAAATTTAGCCTAGCATTTTTGCATTGCTCTACATTTTCATAGTTCAGCCTTGAGTTTTTGTATTCCCATGCCATGATCTCATCCTCCCTCTCTTGGCACCCCCTCTCTGCAACAAAATGCACCAAAACGCCCCAAATCTGCCCTGCGTTTTTTTATCTAGATTTGTGTTTTTGGATCAGCTGGCATTTTTTGAGGTGGTTGCATTTTCCGCAAACGCTTAGCCTCTTGCATACACGGGAGCGGCTAAGGCACTCACAGGAGCCTTCTACATTGACTAGAATTTGCAGACATACGCCATTGTCAGGTATCTACATCCAACCGGCACTTTTTCGACACTTATTACTTTCTTTTTTTCTCTGTTTTCAGCCCTCCGACGGCTGAGAAGTGTGAGAACCCCTTCTCTGACGCTCTTTGACGCTCCCCCCGATCGATGGCATACATGCACACTGAAATCTCTATTACAACAACATTTTCAGCACCCTTTGCAGCATTTTTGGGTGGATAGCAACCACATGGCTTGTGTTTTTTTACAGAGGATGAAGTTAGCTCCTGCCAGGACACCATCCGATGGCGGTCTCTTAGTGATTGCTACACTACACGGTATCTTCGACATCGACTTGATTATCTAGGTGTACGATCCTTTGGAGATCCATTCATTTCAGCCATCATTCGGTGGTTGTGCACTCTAGAGGGGGTGGTGACTTGTGTTTTTCTATGGACACACCTATGCACTCATCAAAGAAGTTCACACGAGATATGGCCATGCTCATGGCATATGGGATTTTGACATTCCGAGAGAAGCCACCACCATGTTGGGTGGACAGACACTTGCCACTTGACCTCGACACGTCAGATCACTTGCTTACGCATGAGCATCTACATGGACTTAGGGAGAGGATCTTGGATCTCTTCTTGGATAGTTTCATTGCTTGGATCTATAGACTGGAGTGGGACTTCAGTGCTTTGGACTCTCTTGGAGTAATTACCCGCAAGATGCGGGAGATCAGGCATTCCGCGACTACATCCGGAGTCACCCGGAGCTTGGCTTGGATGGTAGTGCATTTGGTCTTCTACACTCATGATCATTTGGATTGCTACCTTTAGAGTTTCTTACACTCACCCTTGGTAATCTTACAACAGACTTATCCCCTGACCTAGGCAGTAGGCCACTCCCAGCTCATTCACATTGAGAGCCACACCGAGTTGCGGTTTGGTGGTGTTTTTGGCACGGATTCTGTTTTGGTTGACAACAGAGGATTGTAGGCAGGAGATATAGGCAAGACGGCGCAGAAATATTGGTCTGGCGTTTCTTCTTCTCACAGGATCTTCACAGTGTAGAATGCTCAGTTTGGCTTCCCTTCTTCTACAAGATAATTACGGTGCAGACACCTTGGTTTGACCACACCTCTTCTCAGAGGCCCTTCACAGCGTAGACTATTGAGTCTGGCTTTCCCTTCATCTTGGATTACCCTACCTATTGATAAGAAACCATCCTGGTGGTTTGTGCGGTCTCTTGTTGATTGCTGTAGCTTACGGTAGATTCTACTGTGCAGAGTGTTTAGTCTGGCTTTCCTTGATTCGGAGGACGATTACGACGCAGATTACTACATCTAATCTTCCTAGAGTTTCACACAGCTTAGCTACCTAGCAACAATGGATTGAAGGTTCATGCAGTGGCTTCCGGTCATTCTCATGATGGTTCCTGGGCTTCTCCATTTTCTCCAGATGTTTTGACTACAAACACCACATATCCTATTGGGCAGTACACTTACACGTCTATTGGCACTGCTTTTACGACAAGGAGTTGTTTTCACACTTAGTTCGGGACTTTCACGCAGTATCTCCACCATGTATAGACGGAGTACAATAGTTTGCTACACTGCTTGTGACGACACTTTACCGTGGAGATTTCTTGGTGGTTGGGACACCCCAGACTGCTGCAGACATTGGAGCATACATTTTCACCATTTGCCTCACATCTTCAACTTCATGCGGTTTGTTCAACATAAGGTGCTGAGAGGGGATGTTAGACTTACACAACTCTACTGCTTCACAGGTCTAGGGCATACTTGTACGGCTAGTATGTCTCCGGGCTCCATAGTCTAGGTTGTACCTGGTCCGGCCGCCCGAGTTTGGGACCGATCGCCCACTTTTTTCTGATCGTCCACATATATTTTCATATATCATTTTTATGTTGGGTTGTGGGGATTTTTATCAGGCCTTTCCCTACCTCCCCTTGGGCACCTATTTACGGGGCCAGAGGGTACCCACTTCCACACACATCTGATTGTATGGACAAGGTCTTCTACTCATGGTAGTATGGGGGCTGATCGCCCCCTCTTCCTACACATAGCATTTTGGTGTCTACTCTCTCTCTCTCTCTCTCTCTCTCTCTCTCTCTCTCTCTCTCTCTCTCTCTCTCTCTCTCTCTCGCTCTCGCTTGCTTCTGCACACATGCATTCTCACAGATTTAGCATGATCAAGGTCCTCAAAACTGCAACAAAAGTATTCAAAAAGGATGTCCTATGGTCTAGGAACACTCTCTTAGGGTCGGGACGTCAAAAAACAACCAATTATGCACTCAAAAAAACATATTTAGCTTGCAAATAGGCCGTCCCGAAGCACCTTGAAATTGAAAATGATTATATTTAACTTAAAGAGCACAAGACAAGGAACACAATGCACATGTCGGAAAAAAACTTGGATTGCTAGAGCTTGAGAAAACTCTATTACAAAGTGCTTGAGAGTAGACGCTTTCAGTCGTACGCTCAAAAGCTCCAAAACTTTAGATAATGATACAAAGGATTGTGTTCAAACTTAAAAATTTGAACTTTATACATAGGACTCTTTTGGCCAGTGGTTGGCTTACAAGGCTCAAAACTCAAAATCAGAGAGTACAACTTATATATTACACAGATATGGCTCAGTAATCATTCGGCTTAATAATCATAGTTTCTCTTAGTTACAAGGCTTTCTTGGAAAAAATAATAAGAGTACAAAATTGATGGCTTTGTGAAGAGGTGACCAACTAGGAGGGTGCCCGTTTGATCCATTTGCTAACAATTTACATGATGACGCATATTCTTGTTTCAGAGGGCCTATGGAATGTTACGCAGGGCATTGATGTGTGTTTTCCTTTTGTGGATACAGGCTCCATTGAGAATGTTGCACGTTCTAACAGATCTAAGATTGCTAGAGTTGTTTTGCCTACAAATGAGAAATCTTGTTGGAATGTAAGAGATGTTCAGGCTCATATATTAATTTCATTATCTGTGAAGTGCACTATTACGGCTCACGTTCACTCAACAAAATCAACAAAACAGACTTTGGATACTATGGTTGGTCTTTATGCAAGTCGCTCTACATTGCTACTTAAAGAGCTAGAGTAAAAGATTATGCAAGAGGAAGATGACATGGACACTTTTCTTGCTGGTATCAAGGATATCAATGAGAAACTCATTTCTATAGGTGAAGTTATTTCTGTCAGTTCACTTACATAGACTATCCTCGATTTTTTTCCTAGTACATACAGACTTATGACTCAATAGAACCCTCAAACTGTCAAGTTTGATGCATTATGCCACATTGCTATTACATGAGTCACTTTCAAGACAAAACGAGGCTAAACAATGTGGAATTGAACAGGCTTTTGTTGCTTCTCAAAGAGGAAGTGGTAACAATACAACAACCACTTCTCGAGGTTCTTCTATGAGTAGCAGGTCACATGTGTCTAGTGCTTTTGTTGGCAGCAACTCATTTGGAAATTCATGTGAAAAAGGCAAGATCAAGATGTGTTGCCATTATTGCAAAGCTAATAATCACTTGATTAAGCAATGTCCTAAGTTGAAGGCCAAAGAAGCCAAGAAGAAAGAGGTTGGATCTACTACCAATGAAGTTAATTTAGAATCTTTCATAAATGAAGATGGTGATGATGATGTAGATGCAAAATGGGCATTCAATGTAGAGTGTACTTATGATCATTTTTCCCATGATGCATGTATGTCAATTCCTGCAGAGTCACATGTTTGGTACTTTAAAGCCGGTGCTACAAAGCATATCACTTCATGTCGTGAATTGTTTACTTCTCTCGAGGTTGTCCCTCACAAGAATACAGTCACTTGTGCCACAATGCCTCTTATCTGGTCAAGAGATTTGGACAGATTATGCTAACTACGGCGAGTGATAGTTCTTTCACACTTGTTGATGCACTTTATGTACCAGGGATAAAAAGAACCTTTTGTCTATATCTACACTTGCAAGACTTGGTCTTCTTGTCAAATTTGTGGATGACAGATGTGCAGTCCATGATCTCAGTTCTAGTGATGAAATTGTTGCATTTGGCATTCTGTGTCGTGGGTTGTATGGCAAGTGTGGGAAAAATTATGCAAATGCAGTTGTGGATTCAAAAGTTGTTCCAGATGCAAAACTTTGACATGCATATTTTGGGCATCTAAATTTTGTTAGTTTGCTACTTTTACAGAAATATGATATGGTTGCTTCTTTCCCTCCTCTTGAAGCACCTTCTAAGCATGTTCATGCAGACTGTATTTTGGGTAAGATGCAGCATTCAAAGTTTCCAAAGGATGGTTCAATAAGGGCTACATACAAGTTACAACTTGTGCAGAGCGATGTTTATGGGCCTATGCAAACTCCATCCTTGGGTAATTACCTATACTTTGTGACTTTCATTGATGATTACTCTAGGTATGCATGGGTTTATCCTCTTAAAGCTAAGTCCAAAGTGTTCATGTGCTCAAGTAATTTTTGGTTATGATTGAAAATATCTCTAAATGTACTATGGACACCCTCCGTTCAAATCGAGGGGGGACGTATATGTCTCATGAGTTTGATGATTATTTTTTAGTCATGAGATAAAACACCAATGTAGAGCGTCATATATGCCTCATCAAAATGGTGTTGCTAAAAGAAAACAAAAAACTTATGTAGATGCACGATGTATGGTCAAGAGCCAAGCTTTACCACATCCATTTTGGCTTGAGGTTATCATGTGTGCTGCTTATGTACTTAGCACATGTCCCACCAAATCCTTGTAGTCTAAGACTCCTTATGAAGCATGGCATGATAAGAAGACATCTATCAATCACATGCACGTCTTTGGTTGCTTAGCTTTATCCTTTGGTACCACAAAAGAAACACTGAAAATTGGATGATAATACTATCAAATGCATTTTTGTTGGTTACATTCCTGAAAGCAAAGGTTAAAAGTATACCATCGGCAAACAAAATGTATCTTGGTTTCACGAGATGTTGTATTTTGAAAGATTCTATTCAACCTTTGTTATCACATACCAACGATAGTAATGTAATCTCATAAGACATTTATGACACTTTATTGCCTCTTTTCAATCGTGGAAACTTAAATGTAAGTTCCAATGAGGCAAATGTACAACCTATAAGGGTTTCAAAAAATGTTATTGATGCAGATGTACATGATGTACTTGATGCAAAAAGGGCTAAGAATGAAGAGGCTAGGGGCATGGAAAAATGGTTGGTGCATACTTTGCATGACAATGAATTGGATGCATCTATGTCTAGTCGTACTCATTCAAGTTTTTGTCACACATTATATACATCAGATTGTCATATGCTTTGGTTGTTTCTAATTATGTGATAAAGAGGAATCTCTTTCTTTTGATGCACATAATTCAAAAAATCGGATGGCTACAATGTAATCAAAATATGATGTATTTGTAGAAAATGAAACATGGACTTTATGTAATTTGCCTCCTAGAAAAAAGGCCATTGGTACAAAGTGGGTTTACAAGTTGAAACGTAAGCCGGATGGTGAGATTGATCATTACAAAACCAGACTTGTTGCAAAAGGTTATGCACAACAAAAAAGCATCGGCTACAAAGAGACTTTTTCTCCACTTTTCGTATGACTAATGTTCGTTTTCTATGTGCATTGGTAGCTCACTTTGGATGGAATGTATATCAATGAGACAAATTGTTATTGCTTTCTTGAATGGTGATATATTTGAGAAAGTATATGTAATGCATTCTCGTGGTCTTGTCAAGAAAGATCAAGAAAAGAAAGAGTTGTCGGGGTATTTTGAATGTGGTCGGTGAGCCGCAATCAACACCAGGTTGCTTGTTGTGGGAAAAATGAGAGAAAAGATACAACAAAATGTTGTCATATACAAACAATGCTTTGGAACTTGATTTTTTATTACTGACAACTTATAAATTTGAATACACTATCTAACTATAACCAGGGATATGCGTTCTGCTTCCTTTCTGCTTAGTTGAGAGTGGAAGAGAGAGAAGCAGTGCCCTTTATTAAGGGAGCTCTTCTCTCATCCGTCAAGGTTGTTGGTCGCGGGGTAGAAGATCACAACCCTCCATCCCCTGGCATTTCCTCAGTGGAATCGACTGCAACAGTCGCCCAATTGCTGCCTGGTCAGCACATAGAACGTGCTTGCCATGCATTCAATCAAGTTGTGCCAACTCAGCTCATGGAAACCTGTGGGCTGCTTACCAAGTCAAGGCACATAATGTTTTCCAATCATAGCACTTGTAATGAATGCGTCGACCTCCTCGCAATCATTACCAATGATTGCACGCCCTGCCAGCACCCGTGATAAACCTCTCTAGCAATGGAAATATGCCAAGTCAACAAGCGGAATTCTCTGAATGGGAACTCAAATGCGAATGGGCTATGCTTGGCATGTGTGCTTTGACCATGTTGCGCATGCAACCGGTTGAGGTCGTCAATTGTAACCTGTTGTAGACTGTACGCGGGCACAAGTAGCGTGTTGGATGGCCCCCCTTCCAATGACCTTGACGGATGGGACTGGTCATTTATTGACCATTCCCTACCCCTTGCCTTAGAGGCCCTTTTGACCCTCGTTTCCTTCACTGCTTCTAATTTTTGAACCTTCAATGCAAGTAATTTGACCAGGTGTGCTCTTCACATAAAGGTTACTTGCTTTGAACAGGAGGAGTAGCAGCTACATAGGCTTGGTCGAGGAGGTGGGTGCTAGTGCTTTCCTTCATAGGGAGGCTACCATGGAGTTGATTCCAAATGGCAGAGGGGATATGTGACGACCCAGGAGTTGGGCCGTCAATGCGGAGAAGCGTGGTGGGCGAGTTTGCGGAAGCGTGCGGAGAACAAGGGCCCGGCTCGGACGGGACCGGCTCGGGGCAAGGTGCTTTTGTCTTCAAGGGCCTGGCTCGGACGGGACCGGCTCAGGGAGGGCCCGGCTCGGACGGGACCGGCTCGGGTCGAGGTGTTGTCTTCAAGGGGTCCTGGCTTGGACGGCACCGGCTCAGGAGGGCCCGGCTCGGACGGGACCGGCTCGGGTCGAGGTGTTGTCTTCAAGGGGTCCTGGCTCGGACGGCACCGGCTCAGGAGGGCCCGGCTGGGACGGGACCGGCTCGGGTCAAGGTGTTGTCTTCCAGGGGGCCTGGCTCGGATGGGACCGGCTCAGGTGGGCCCGGCTCGGACGGGACCGGCTCGGGCGTGGTTGCGTTCCATGGGTCGACGGTCGTGTTGCGTTTCGCGGGTCTTGCGTTCCGGTTCCCTAGCCCCACGTAGCCTCAGGCTCCGTCGCACTCACGGAGGGTCATAGCGTGCCTTGGGGAACCTTGCGTGGAGTCCCCACGGTGCACGAGTGCGTGGAGTGAGGCTAGCGTGTCTAGGTGGGGGGTCCCCTCCCGTGGCCGTTTTCGGGAGGCTCATACCCCTTATAGGATATGCATACCTCCAAAGTTCTACATACCTCCAAGGTCCTTTATGCTCCAAAGTTGGGTTTTCATCTTATGTCTGTGCACGAGATGTGCAAGTTAAGGATAAAGGTGATTTTCACATCGGACGCGTTGTCCATTTGGGATTGAGACTCCAGCAAGGCGGAAACGGTGGATAATTGTCTCTATAGGCTCCATGCTCTTTCTTCAGCAACGAGTACTCCCATAGACGATTTATGGCATTACAAATTTGGCCATTTGACATTGATGCTCTTCATCGTGCTTTTCATGAACAATTGATTGAATGCTTACCAGAGGTTGGGATTAAGCATGAGAAATGCATCACTTGAATTCGTGGGGAGCAACATAGAGAGGCTATTTAGAAGCACTTTGCACGCTGAGCTACTAGGGTTTTCGACTTGGTTCACATCGACCTTTGTGGACCTATGAAATCTATTGGGTTAGAGCTTGCGAATAACGGATTGCCCTTAGAGAATGGAGTTATGGAGCAGAAGAATAGGACTGAGGTTGAGATGGTGCGGACTATGCTCGAGCATCGAGATTTGCCAAAGTCTTTGTGGGTGGAGGCAGTTGCCACGACATTTCACATTATAAACCATTTTCAATTCCAAGGAAGACTCTGTTTGAGGCTTTGGTAAAACGCCCGATGTCTCTCATTTTCGGATACTTGGGAGTGATGCATGCGTCCACGTACCAAAGGGATATCGACTCTATGATCCAGTGGAGAAGGATGTTGTACTAGGGCGTGATGTGGTCTTCGACAAGCATATTCCTTTACAGGGGGCTTTCGCTCCCAGGTCTTCCATGACAACCCCTAAATTACTGATACTCGAAGCTCTCGATGATGATGTTTCTCTGAGGTCGACGAACCCTCTTCTCCAATTGCTATCGCTCAGGCCCCGAAGGAGAATGCACCTATCCATGATGATGCAAATGATAGTGGTTCTCACCATGGTGCTGATATAGAGAAGGATGTACCCATAGCTCCCATTTCCGAGGCAAACCCGACAAGTTACCAAAGTGGCTATTGGAGACTTTCACGAGATGTATCTACTTCATATTTTCCACCAGATTAGCGTGATACTGGTATTTCCGCGACTTCGAATTGCTTAGACAAATGGAGATTTATTGCATGTGAACAATGCTTTGATGTAAACAGTGATCAAGGACAACAACCCTCTGACAATTGAGAAGGCACTTTTACAACCGAAGTGGAAGTTGGCCATGCCAAACGATCTCGAATCCATCAAGAAGAATAACACTTGGGAGTTGGTTCCACGGCCTACCAAGTGGAAGGTGATCTACCAAGCGGAAGGTGATCAGTGTCAAAATGGGTCTACGAGACCAAGTACAAATATGATGGTCCCTTGGATAAGCACAAGGCACAACTCTTTGCCAAGGGCTTTTCTCAGAGACATGGTGTGGACTTGTAACAAAACCTTTGCCCTGATTGTGCAACCATTTGGATAGTTTTTGCCCTCGATGCCTTTTTCGGCTGGCTCGTGTATCGGGGATGGGTGTCATCTTGGCTCTTCTCAACGACGACTTAAAGAAGAAGGTGTATGTGAAGCAACCTTTAGGGTTCTTAACTCCATATCTCATTGATATGGTTCATAAGTTTTGGAAGAATCTCTATGGCCGGTCTGAAGCAAGCCTCTTGAGCATGGTACCAAAAAATAGATTCGTTATTCCTACGACAATCCTCTCATCGTTCGTTTGGACACCAAGATTTGAATTTTCAGTGAGGGAGGATTGGTGACTGTTATTATCCTCTATGTGGACAATCTTGTTATTACAAGTAGCCATGTTGTGCACATTTGCAATACTTTGGAGTGTCATAGTATGACCCCTCGGACGTAGTAGATGCTACATATTATTGGAAGCTAGTTGGTTCTCTTATCTAGGTTCTCAACACCCGATTTGATGTTAATTTCTCAATGAGACAACCTAGTTCCTTCATGCAGAGACTCACCAAGTGGCATATGGAGCAGGCTCTTCGAACTTTGTGGCATTTAAAACAATCAAAGTTGTTAGGCATTTTCTATGTGGCTAGAGATACGAACTCCAAGATTTTCTTCGAGTATGGAATGATTCAGATTGGGAAACATATCTTGATGGACGACGATCAACTACAAGTTACGCCTATTTGGGCTCAGTTGTTTGCAAAACTGCATGCGAGTCGGTGTAGTTAAGGAGGCTACTTTCAAAGATTGGCTTGCCACATCAAACGAACACAATCTACTTTGACGACCAAAGCTTTATAGCCATTGCGAGGAATCTGGTTTTTCATGCCCGGACCAAGCATATAGAGATACAGTTTCCATAATAATACAACTTTCATGGTTAGTGATCAGAGAAGAGAGAGCTCTATTGTGGGTGCCCAATGTGAGTGTCTCTCTCAAAATAACAGGCAAATCCTGCACTCACATTGGCAACCAAGCATCTATATCTCCCCTCTAGGCATTTCTCAAGCCCCGTCAAAAGCATAAAAACAACCTCTTGCACCCTAATTCTGATTAAAGTTAGTTCGAAGCTTGAGGGTGAATATGAACAAGATTCATCTGTAAGCTGTTGAATCTTGTTCATAGGCACCAAAATGTCGGCATCAGAAAACGAATTCTAGTCGACAAAAGAAGTAACTCGATCTGCAGGCGGTTCCGAGTGTGGAAGGTTTACTAAAGAAATCCAAAAATTTCCTCAAGCTGTACATTCAGCCTCTAAACATAGGCATAAATGAAGTACCTTGTCAGTTGCAGGGACTCCTCCCTCTCGCTCAATGATATCATCATGTGTAAAAAAATGTCCATTGTATGTGCAGCCATTATCCACAGGCTTAAAATCTTAGGGTGCCCAGAGCACCTCTGCAGTGATATTCGCAACTTCTGTGTCATCCTCCAAAACCTCTCTGATCTGCCTCAGAAACTCTTGCTTCAAAGCCCTCCTCTCTCTTTTTCTCAAGCCAGTGCCAATCGACAAATGCAATGCAAATTTGGTAACAGCATCTGCAAATGCGTTCTTCTTCACTGTCTGCCCATCTTCTCGCAATCGCATTGAAACCACAGGTGGCAAACAATTGCTGGCCATCTCAATCGGACTGAACTCCTTTGATTGGGAGCTACTATAATCAACACTTACACACATCTCCTCCTCTGGTGCGTTCTTCTGTTGCAACAGCGCAAGCTTCTTGACCACCTCAAGCTTGAAGAGTTTGTCGACAACGTCGACTCTTCCATAATAAGCCAACTCAAATATGCAATCCATCGCCGCAAGCTGTAGTGCTTGCAGCTCATGGTCAAGAAGCTCTACTATTTTAGAGACCCCATTATGCGCAAAGATCTCATCTACAACAACTGTGTGGCCAGCTGAAAGCATGTTTTTTATTACAGAAACAAGAATAAGCACATGACTATCAGCTTCTAAGTCCATCAAGCGGAGGATATTCTCTACCATCTTTGCCATTAAAACCAAGCTAACAAATATATCTCTATTGAAATCAATGAGCACGGAGAGAGCAAAAACTGCCTCTTTTGCCACCCTCCATGATGCAGCGCCTGGAGCAAGCAATCCCGCAAGCTTTTCAACCAATCCCGCTGATAAGATGGTGTCTTGAAGCAGGGAATTGTACCCTTTCTGTACAACAGATGCAAATGAGGCAATTGCCTTCACTTGCTCTTCCTCCTCTGAGCCCTTGGAAACGATGACAGCAACCTCACGCACCCTCTGTTGGTCAAGCCATGATTGTAATTCCGATTCCATGGATTGCCCAATTCTATCAATTTCATTCCCACGCACCTTGTTGGAGATACTGGCCAAGTAGTACTTCAGCCCACGCCTTTGTGCTGCTCGTTGTAGACGTTGCACTTGTGATTCTAAATACTGAATGAGATTGTACAAGCTCTCCAGCTTTTTCCTTGATTCTGAGTTTTGTCTCATGAACGCATAGGTCTGTCTTTCTTGTAAGAGGAGATGCTTGAGCCTGCCAATGAGGTTGTTTATGCTTTCAATGGTGGAGGGATCATCTTGTAATTGTTGGGCAGCACCCACAAGATCTAATACAGCCTTAGAAACATCTGAGGGACTGGCTACACTACATGTGTACTTCTGCAAATGTTGAGCAGGGCTAGATCGAGCTTGCAATGGATTAGGGTTATCCACATCAAGCACATCTTTTTGCAGCATGTTTGATGTGTCAGGCTGGTTCGCAAGCATGTTCATTGTACTCGCTTGTGAAACATCAACAATACAATCATGTGTCGCACTTGCCATATCAGATGTAGCATTGTCCGACTCTTCCATGTTTGGCCCCACAGGCTTGGTATCTGTTTCAAACCCTCCTTCTTATCATACTTTCTCTGAAAACCATCTTTGTAAAGAAGCACCTGGCGCTCATGCCCGGTTGAGCTTGTACACAATCAATTTAAAGAAGACCCCCCTGCACCAAATAGGAATTCAGTGACTCCAGTTTGAGTAAGGCAAAATAAGCTGATCTAAATTTCAAGTGATGCATGGGAGGGACATGACAAAAGTCCAGATTTACTCAGCGCAAAGCAATAAAATCAACAACATTAGGTAGACATGAGCTAAAATTGAGCTAGGTCGCAAACAACCAGAAAACCAACAAAGCTGCAAAGCAGGATTTCAAATGTGGTGCGTGGAAAGCAGGGGCACAGATCATGGCCAGATTGGAGTCGAAAATGGCTAAATCAGAGAAAGCTAAGTAAATGGAGGATCCAGCGTCTACAAAAGCAGATGAAAAATGAGAAAAAATAGGAGTCTGAAGGAAGTGAGGTTTACCTGCAGGGAGTCGAGGGCCAGATGGGCGCTGCAGAAATGGCGGAACCGGCTGGAGCGAGCACGTAGACATTGCAGCGCGTCGAAAATTCCGGAAGATGTGTAGGTAGGCTAGAGACTTTTCTCTCTCGCATCGGCAAGGCATCAAAAAGCTTTCGACGCTAGCACGTTGCAGTCTGCACTTAAACACTTCGCCACGTGGCACCCCACGGCTCTGAGGGCAACGGAGTACCTTTCAAACCTTTTAAGGTACACAAGCTCATTCCCTCTTACCACGTGGTCATTCCTAAAACAAATTCAAGTTCAAACATGTGAGTGTGTGTGCGTATCTTAATATATCCCCATAAGACACACGACATTCTCTCTCTCTCTCTCTCTCTTTCTCTCTCTCTTTTTGGTATCTCTCACCACACTACATTAGATAAGACACACCACATTCTCTCTCTCTCTCTCTCTCTCTCTCTCTTTTTGGTATCTCTCACCACACTACATTAGAATGGTTAAGCAAAAGTTATGGATGATAAAGCTTCAATATGACGTACCATTGGAAATTAAATAGGAAGCTTTCAAAAAATTTATTTGTTCTTGTGTCGAAAAATGCTTTGTCATAAAGCATCTCCATAGTATCAACCAACATAGATCACGCAAAAGGTGGTTTGATAACGCTCGAAAGTCTTTGATAAAGCTTGATGCAACTATGGACAAAGACAAGTATCAAAGTCATTTGCATACATACATAGAAGGCATTGATTCAAAAGAAGAGAAGAAGATAGGAAGTAAAGCAACAACTTTTTCAAGTCCAAAAAAAGGTACATGCATGTGGAAGATTTTGGAGAAACTTGAGGGGCAAGCGGGTTGAGAATTTTGGTAACTTGAGTTTTGTGGATATATACACACATTGTAGGCAATTATATGAGCAACCAAATGTTGAAAAAATACCATTTTGTGGTTCACTTCCATGTATGCCCTCTTTTTTTACTATTGAGGATGTATGCGGTGGGCTTGAAAAGTTGGCCACTCGCAAAGCGGGAGATCTTCAAGGTATCAAGCCGGAGATGATCAAATGGACGGGAGATTTTACCCATGAGTGGATGTGTGATATGTTCAACCTTGCACTTCAACATGGTATGCCTTATGATTGGAATACTAATTGGGTCAAGCATTTGCATAAAGGAGGGGATGTAAAGAATGTAAACAACTACCGAACTATAATGATTGGGTCTCTTATGGCAAAGTTGTTTGGGTGCATAATGGAGATGAAATTGAGTGATTGAGCTGAAGATAATGACAAGCGTGCAAAAAGACAAGCGAGTTTTCGTCGATGCCATAGCACCATTGATCATCTTGTCACTCTTCGTGTTCTCATGGAGGAAAGTCAGTTGAAAAGCAAGCAATTGTATTGCAGTTTTGTGGACTTTAAGAAAGCCTTTAATATGATTCCACATAATAATTTGTGGAGAAGGATGGAAGGACTCCAAGTGCCAAGTAAGGTTATGCTTGCGGTTTCTTGAATCTATGAGAAGGTGATGTGTCAATTGCGAATGGGAAGAGGAATTTCAAAAAAAACTGTAAGCACTATTGGGTTAAACAAGGATGTCCGTTGTCACCAACTCTCTTTGGTCTATGCATCGATCAATTCGAACAAATGGTACTTGACTTTATACAAGAAGAAGGCATTGAAGAGGTCACTAATTACAATGCGGTAATCATGCTTTTGTTGTATGCGGATGATGTAGTGCTTCTAGCACACACTTTAGAAGATGCACAAAAGCTTATGGTTGTCCTTGAGAGCTTTTGCTTGCATAGTGGGCTGATTGTGAATGAATCCAAAAAAGGTTATGCTTGTAAAAACCAACCATAAGGAGAAGCCATGCATTGTGTACAACAATGAGACACTTGAAGTTGTTAAGAGATTTAAGTACCTTGGCCTTGAGGTTCCGTCCAATCACAAGTGGCATGAATGTGCTATGCGTCGTTTGGAAGTGGGAAAGAGAGCACTATGCATTTGAGAACATGTGTAATGTGGGAAACATCAAGTGTTGGGTTCTCAAGAAGTACCTTTTTGATACATTGGTGACACTGGTTATTCTTTATGGAGTGGGCGAAAACTCTCAAAGTCTACTTGGAAAGAGTTTGAGAATGTCCAAAAGCGTTTTCTTACAAATTTTCTCCAAGTTAAGACACAAACACCATATATGATCCTACTTCTTGAGTTGGGATCTCTTCCAATTGAGGTTATGGACGTGGAAAGAAGCGTGGAATACATGATAAAGATGCGTCAAAACCCCTCACATCGGCTCCCTACAACTGCATGGGAAGCAAGCAAAAAAGTTCAAAAGACGCATAAAAGCAAGATCTTGAGCACGAGATGGATGCAAGACAATAAAGAAGTGGTTTGGGAGATGACATGCATTACACTTACTACATGATGCTTCAATTGACTCCCAAGTGAATGAAGATTTTCTACAACGCCAATGTATTATGGCTTAGGAGAAATCCAGTGGGTCACGCTTCATACATTACACCACCCATATTGCCCCCAACTACAAAACCAATTTCTTCGCTGAAAGAGGAAACTGTACTCACACTTACATGCTTGAGCCTGTCCCCTTGTCGGTAATACACACTATCACAGCCATTCGGCTTACCTCCCATTCTAGCTCCCATGTGAGATAGGGCATTCGGGCAATGGAGAAGAGTCAAATCAACTGTGCACATTATGCTCACTGCAAGTTCGAGAGTCTGAGTACCAGACACTACTAGAGTACTCAGCTTCTGGTCACGTCCGAACTTGCTTCTCTCACATTTTCAGCCATGAATTAGACCTACACACTTTCCACAGTCTGGTCTCTCCATTGCCACTTTCATCACCACAATTTTGGAGCATCGAGAGTCACTCACCAACCATACACATACTACATCACATGTAACTAGGTCATATTTGACCTCCGAGGATGATGCAAAGAGGGAAAGGGAGAGAAGAGTACATTCTAAGATGTACGTAAAGCCACATAAATTACAAGACTCAATGTATGTCAAGCTACATAATGACAATCACCATCAATAAAATAAGTTTCTTGAAGCATCAATTGGTGTTTGCACATTCTAAGATGTACGTAAAGCCACATAAATTACAAGACTCAATGTATGTCAAGCTACATAATGACAATCACCATCAATAAAATAAGTAATTTCTCGAAGCATCAATTGGTGTTTGCACTATCCAAGGTCCAATGTGACGCACTATCCAAGGTCACCTACAATGATTTGTAATGCATATACAGGGATACTTAGTCAAAAAGCCATTGAAGATATACCAAGAGACACTACATAATTCATAATCTACCTATACAAAAGAGTCCTTTGCCGTTCCCCCCACTGGACTCTCTTTCTCTCCCACTAACACACATGCACACACACACACACACACACACACACATTTTACATTGGGTAATTCAAGAGGTGATATTGTGGGTCTTGCCCTTGTAAGAAGAGTGTTGTCATTTGGATCCAACTACTGTTAATCTCTGTCGTGTTGACTTTCAAGTTCCTGTCTTTTGTTCAGTGTTTGGGAAAAGTGTGCCTCAGCGTAGCCTTGAGCCAGATGAAAAATCAAAGTAGTCAGTTGGAATTATGGAAAGAAGGAACAACCCTTTTGGAAAATTTAAGAAAATAAAGTTCACAGACCAAAATGGCAATTATTTTAAAAACATTTCTCTCTACTTTCTTCTTTAAATCTACATTAAAGGGAATTTTGTATTTTTGTGATTTTTTTTCCGACCACTGTAGCCCTGATTCATCACTTAGCTCTTCTCGCTTCCCTCTCCTATGTTGTTCCCTGAAGACTCCTGCGTGACTCTCTCTCTCTCTCTCTCTCTCTCTCTCTCTTTGACACACACACACACACAACTCAATTCGCGTCGTCATACAATGCTCCTAGGTAGCCTACCTATGCTAGGAGAGTTGTCCCCTCCATAATAGAGTAAATAGATTGTATTAGTGGTGACACATACCCCACAGAGTTCATAGACCGATTTTGGTCTCCTATATACATTAAAATATTTTCTCTCCCTCCCTCTCTCTCTCTCTCTCTCTCTCTCTCTCTCTCTCTCTCTCTCTCTCTCTCTCTGAATCTCGGAAGGTAGCATTAAGAGCATCACCATCTTTTTTAACCCACCTATTTCTCTCTAGCCCACTCTCTCTCTCTCTCTCTCTCTCTCTCTCTCTCTCTCTCTCTCTCTCTATACAGAACAATGTGTTTAGTGACCGGTTTTCTTTTAAAATTGTTCTCGCTCTTCTATCTCTTTATCTAGGAGGTCCTTTTCAAGCAATTGGTAAAACAATTCTAAATGTCTAAAAAAATGATCTTTTATGGTAAGACTTTGCTATACATGATAATAACGCATGGTGCTTTTTTAGCAGGTCTTTACTGCATCCAAACTCAAACGGTGCAGGCTTCAATGCCGGAGTGCATTATAGCCGTCTAGTTCCAAAAGAAGTAGTTGAAGAGATGATAACTCAAAAAAAAATTCGTAAGTTGAAAGGGAGGCTACTTACCTCCTTCATGAACGAGAATCAGTTGGAACCAATTGAAGTGCAAGCAATACTTGATGAGAGTGGCATCTCGCAGATGGGATACAAGACACTCTTCAAAGCATTAGCTAAAAAGTCTCAAAATAAACTATAGAGAGGATCATTGCTGCCAAAGCCATCACATGTAAAGGCTGCTCGCCGGCACGTAAACGATGAGGTGTTTGAGAAACTTGGATCACCATTCCATATTGAAGCAACATTCTTAGGCAAGGGCGGCAGAGAGGTACAATTTAATGAGCACAACAACCTCTTCGTTGATCTTGAAGCATTGCAAAGGTATGCAGTTCACTTCTTTGACATCAGTCGAGAGGAGTGCGATGGGGTTCTCAAGTTTGTTTTGAAGCTCGACGAGTGCGAGGTCTTGAAGAACAAGAAGCTGGAGAGAGTCACCATTACCCTCATGAACAGAGCTCTGGATCCATCAATAACAAAAGAGGATCCACGATACTTTAGCGTGCAATCCGAAAACAACATTCTAACTCTAGGATTATTTCAGGTATACTTCGTTCACTCTATGATAACAAAAATATTGATTATTTGGTTGTTGATTTTGTGTTTTCGTTTTTCACTGCAGGTTGATAAGGAAAATTTTGAAATCCTTGATTGGGTTTTTAGTCAAACCCAAATTCCTTCTATCATCAACGAACAAAGAAATGGAGCCGTTCTTTCAGTGGAAGGATTTGGCGACTACACAGTGGAATGGCACATGGCAGGTGACTTAAAGGCTCTTAAGTGTATGTACAACATAACACACAGAGTAGCTGTGGCAAATCCATGCTTATATTGCATGGCTGATGCACAATCTCTTGAGAGTGTACAATGGAATAGAGCTCCCAACAGACATCTTCAATATAAGACTTTTAAACCAGTGCTTGATATTCCTCTGAGTAGAGTTCACGTCTGTACACTTCATGCACTTTGTCGAATAATTGAAAAGGTGGTTCATTTGTACATATGTTTTGCATGGACATTAAAGCGAGAGAGTGAGTCGAAAAGAGTGATCAAAGCATTAGAGGGAGTGCTCTCAGACATTGGTTTGCATGGAGGCAATGTCAAAATCGAAGAGGACCCTAAGATGTCTCAAAGTCGGTACAAGGTACCGAGGAAAGCATCGATAGGCGGAGTGAAGGTTTCTTGAGTTTAGCCTCAAAGATTCAGATAGAGAAGAAAGGAGAAATCTATTCAACAAATGGAAACAGTTACATAAAGTGGTTAAAGACAATGCTGGTGGTGGGGCAATCCAGAATCACAAGGGGAACGTGTGGAAATCACTAGATAAAATTTTTCACTATGTTGAGCAGCATTCTTGGGACCAAAGTAAGCTCACATTATTTCAAGCAGCCTTGCTGGATTGGAAAAAGGCTTACCTTACTGGGTGGGGTGGGCAACATATCAACATTACATGGTGGGTTGGCATTCTACGTATACAAAACAAAATTTTAAATTGTACTCTACTTACCATTTTGTTTTATTTCAATGCAGCATATACAGTTCAACCATGGTCCATATTTTGCCAAGACATACGGCTCACTATCAATATGGTCCACACAAGGCATGGAAAAAACCCACTATATGGCAAGAACAGGTTATTTTAAGTACACTAGACACGGGGGAGGAAAAGATAAGGCCAATAGCCTATTAGAGTTACACCAATGGACTTATAGACGACTAATTCATAGAGTAAGGCAGAAGGAACTTCTTAAGAGTTCAAAAACTACACGATATTTACAACATATCCGCAAAGAGAAGAAACACATGGCTTGGGGAGCTTCAAATGCGGTGGAGCGCCATGCGAGGTGGCGACGGTCATGAGTCAGGAGCGGGAGAAGATGGACTTGAGCCCATCGTTTTTATCCTCTTCGATGCACCTCCTTCTTCCTCACTTTGTACCTCTTCGATGTGCAAGCTCTATAGACGAGCTCGTTCCTCTGTTGATGGCAGCATCCCCACGGGCATCAGGCGTCTTCTTTCCCTCAGAAACAGCCACTTGTTGTATGGATCTAAGCTTTCCGGGTCTTCAACCCCTGCAGCCAGAGCCTGAGCTGTGTAGGACATGAAATAGGGGGCTCTGAGTGCTTGGCACCCATACCCAATGCCAAATATGCGTAGAGCAAACTATTTCTCAATCACAATTAGTCTTTCTGCGTTTAGTGGGAGGGGGTTCCCACCACACAATCTTGTAATAACTTTCTTGCAAATAGTGGGAACTTTGCATTGTCATCGGAGTATTTATCTTGTGGTATATTATGACCCACATAAAAATTGTAATGAATTTATGGGTCGTAAGTGAGATGAGTATAATTGCCAAGTACTTGAATTGTTTCTGCAAACCTTTTTGTGGTTGAAACTCCCGATGTAGTGAGACAATGCCACATCCTTGCCTTGGACTCCAGTGACAAGCCCTTGCCATGAGCGTCCCGCTCTCTAAGGAAACTATCGTCATACACTAGCACCTGTCAACAAAAAAAATGATCATGATATTTTATCACTGGGCCATCTCCAATACCATTTGAATGCACGACAAAAGTTACCATCTGATTCTTGTCCATTTCCAGCATCAACCTCCCCCACAAGTGAATAGACTGACTATTCATTACCTGATCTCTGGGTGCCACAGGCCTACCCATGTTTTCCAAGCCGAGCTGTTTTGTTGTCGATTCAAGCTGCTCACTTGTTGGCAAATTGGCCTTCTGGACTTCGGTTCATTGAATGTATCTTTGATCAGTTGCCAACCTGAAGTGAACTGTGAGTCGCGGACAGCTATGTCAGCAATAAGATGTTGGTCCACTCCATCATCATTCACAAACCCCATGTCTGCCTCACAGAAATTCAAAATTGCAGCTAGACAGTAGTCCTCCCGTATATTGAGCTCATGCATGATATCTGTGAGCAGAACATAGTGGGTGTCGCCCGCCATAGCAAAGCTGGGAGCACAATTCAGAGGCAAAGTCACTTCCTTACTTGGACTTTCTTGCTTGCACCCTATTGCTGCATCCGCAAGAGAAACAAGAGTTAAGCTCGCATAAAATGTTTCCTTTAGTACCTCTACATGCTCCTCTTCTGGGTCGAACTGCACCTCCACATCCTCTACCTCTTCCTCCGGCGCCACTGGACAACTACCAAAAGTTGTTGACTGGGAAGTCTCTGACTCACCATCCGTCTGCAAGTATAAGTAATAGACAAACCAGTGGTAGAATTCAACTAAGTGACACTTTTTGAAGTGCTTCATACACATGTCTTGTACAAGAAGTGCATTGGAGGGACACTTTTCTAGACAGCGATTCAGTCTCCTTGAAGCACTCTTGTCACGGTCAAGGTCAGCTGGGTGCACATATCTCATGCCATCAACTATCATGGAATGGTCACAAGTGACTACCTCATACTGTTGCAAATGGTTTTGTAGGTACTCAAATGAGCAATCTATAATCCTCTTTATAGAAAACTCTGCATTAAACATTCCTGATAGTTCTGGTGCACGGTGATGAACACAGGCGTTGTATAAGAATGTGAATAGTTTTTCTTCACATGTATCCTCACTCACGTCTATCTCCAGGACTATGATCCCCATGAATGAAAGAAAAAGGAAGCCAAAACTATTTGGTGTCATAACCAAGCGAATATTGAGCCTCGGGTACCCCTCAAGGTCTCTATTCGCTTGGTTCTGTCCCGTGCGCTAATGTCATAAGAGGTGACGTCAGTTGAGTCAGAACCAAGCGAGTAGGGGCCCCAAGAATCTCCGAAGGGCCCTATTCTCTTGGTTATGTCCCGTGTGCTAATGTCATAAAAGGTTACGTCACTTGAGTTAGAACCAAGCGAATAGGGCCCCAAGAATCTCCGAAGGCCCCTATTCGCTTGGTTCTGTCCCGTGCGCTAATGTCATAAAAGGTGACGTCTCTTGAGTTAGAACCAAGCGAATAGGGGTCCAAGAATCTCCGAAGGCCCCTATTTGCTTGGTTTTGTCCCGTGCGCTAATGTCATAAAAGGTGACGTCACTTGAGTCAGAACCAAGCAAATAGGGGCCCAAGAATCTCCAAAGGGCCCTATTCACTTGGTTCTATCCTGTGACCCAAGCATTCAGAACATGTGGATAAGAACATAGCATTTAATGTTATCAGTGATAGATTTATAGGCCTACTCACTCACTATGCCCAAACTCAGGCACGGTCACATAAGGAGTAATTATTCCAACCATGCGGTTTGAGACTTTTAATTTTACCCTAACGCAGTGGCTTCGATGCGCACACAATTAACAACACACAGGAAGGGGAGAGAGGTAGGGAGAAAGAACCTATCTCTGCAATATCCAATGGTGCCGAGTTGGATGGTGATGTCATAGGCCGCCGACAGCAAGAACCAGAAGGTGGCGATGGCGATGTGGCAGCAAAGGACTCGACCCATTGGAGGTCGCTCAACGCAGGATCATGAGAGGTAGCCAAGGGGAAGAGCGTAGAAAATGCAAAGGCAACGACGATCTGTTTGTTCTACTTGGACATGGAGATGGCGACTGCAAGGGCGATCGGCATCTGACTCTCAACGTAGCATCATGAGAGGTGGACAAGGGAAAGAGCACAGAAAATGCAAAGTCAATGGCGATCTATTTGTTCTACTTGGAGATGGAGATGGCGACTGCAAGGGCGATCGGTGTCTAACTCTAAACGCAGGATCATGAGAGCTGGCCAAGGGGAAGAGCGCATAAAAGGCAAAGGCAGTGGCGATCTGTTTGTTCCACTTGGAGATGGAGATGGCAATTGCAAGGGCGATTGGCGTCTGTCTGACCCTAAACAGTCACTCAAAAAGGCACGTGGGCTGCGCTCACAAGGACAACCAGTAATACATGGTCTCAGATTCCCATGCAATATGATTTACCAACCACAATCTCGCGCATAAGTGAAGTTGTCACCCTCCCCGAGGTAAGGATTCTAAGTTTAGAGGCAGTACCCCCGCCAAACATTTCAACTATTCTGCCTCTTTTCGCGTCCTCTACTACGCATCATTCTAATTAGCTCTACCCCGATTGACGCTACGTGATAAGAAAACCATCCCAACTCTTTTTGTGCATCACCTCTTACTCTCGCACACCCTTCTCTTACTCCTATTCTGCAGTGCTTTAGTGATGTAGAACTCTACACACAGTGAAGAGGTATGCTACTTACTACCCTTTTGTGCACTTGTATTTTGTGTAGTCAGTACCAGGCGAATAAGGGAAGGTGAACCCTGTTTGCTGCACCTGTTCACTTGGTAATGACCATCGTCTTTACCATAGGATGTTTGCTTTTACACTTTTCCTTGGTCAATACCAAGCGAATAAGGGAAGGCCACTTAGTTTGATGCCCTTGTTTGCTTGGTACTGACCTCGGAAAAGTTAAGTGATGTCTGCTAGTACAGAGGTCAATACTAAGAAAATAAGGGAGAGTTAAACCCTGTTTGTTGCGGGTTTAGGGTTTTTTTACCAAATAGAGAGTGTGTTACTTAGTGTGCAATGGAAAGATAGATAGCCCTAGAGTGATGGGCATATATACAATGCACGGGGGAAAAAACCTCCTAAAGAGGGAAAAAATACCCCAGCGGTCCTAGTGTGTTCACACACATCACTACCACATGTATATGGTAACAAATCCCCCCTGGAGTGATGCGGTGAACCAGAGCTGGCACATGAGTAAAGGGAAGTGCCATGCCCTAAGGACATGATCAGTCCACAAAGGGGAGTAAGCCCAAATCTTTGCGAAAAGCTTCAAGCTTCTCACAAGACAATTCCTTTGTGAAAAGATCTGCAAGGTTGTCCGGTGTTGGCACATAAGCCAAGCTGATCTCTCCTGCTGAGATCCTCTCCCTGACATAGTGGTAATGCACCTCAATGTGCTTTGTGCGAGCATGAAAAACTAGGTTCCTCACAACTGCCAATGCGCTCTGACTGTCAGTGTAGATAGTGTTGGCAGTGTCCTATCCAACACCCAAATCAGCCATAAGACGTCTGAGCCATACACACTCAACCGTAGCTGTGAAGACTGCCCTATACTCAGCCTCACAACTCGAAGTGGCCACAGTAGGTTGGTTCTTGCTCAACCATGATATACATGAACTTCCAAGCATGAAACAAAAACCTAATGTGGACACTCGCGTGTCAAAACAACCAGCCCAATCTGAGTCCGAAAAAGCATGTAAGTCTGGCGGCAATGATCCCCCCTTGGGATAAAACAAGCCAAGATGTAAAGTGCCACTAAGGTAGCGGAAAATCCTCTTGACAGCCTGCCAATGCTTAGACCCTGGGCTATGCATAAATCTGTTGACCTGTGAGACTGCAAACTGAATATCCGGCCTCGTGTTGCATACATAAATGAGGCAGCCAACAGCAGTTTGGTAAAGAGTGACATCAGCAGGATCACCAGCATCATGTAGACTCAACTTCAAACCTGTTTCCATGGGAGGGGCAATAGGTTTGCAATCCTCAAGTCCAAACTTACATAGCAATGTCTCTATGTAACTTTTTTGACACAAGGCAATACCACCATCACACTGCTTAAACTGTATACCCAAGTAATGATGCGACAGCCCTAAATCTTTCATCTTGAAAGTAGCATTCAAATCAGCCTTAAATTCAGCAATGTGTCTCTCATTTGGTCAAGTGATCAGCAAATCATCAACATAAAGAACCACCATGAGAAGTACATCACCCTCACGCTTTACATACAATGTGCTTTCTGTTGGACTGTTACGAAAGCCTTGTTTGACCAAATGAGTGTCAGCTTTCTCGTACCAAGCACGAGGAGATTGCTTCAACCCATACAAAGCCTTGTTACATTTGCACACTTTGTCCTCTTGTCCTTTTATGACAAAACCGCGAGGCTGCATTACATAACCTTCCTCAAATATGTCACCATTCAAGAAAGTAGTAACAATGTCTGATTGATGTACATCCCAACCAAAATGAGCTGCCAATGCACATAGAAAACGCACAGTAGTCATACGACAAGTGGGAGAAAAAGTATCTTCATAATCTATGCCTTTTTGCTGTGCATAACCCTTTGCAACAAGTCGAGCCTTATGGCGATCGATCTCACCATCCGGCTTGCGTTTCAACTTGTAAACCCACTTCGTACCAATGGCCTTTTTGCCAGGAGGCAAATCACATAAAGTCCATGTGTCATTCTCTATAAGTGCATCATATTCTGATTGCATGGCAGCCATCCAATTTTCTGAATTCTGTGCTTCATCAAAAGCCAGAGGCTCCTCAACATCATGTAAGCTAGACACATCCAAAGCATAACAATCTAATGCATAAGATGCATGGTGAGAGCCTGAACGAGTACGACTAGACAAAGGTGCATCCAATTTACTGTCACGCAAAGTGTGCACCAGCCATTTTGGCATACCTCTAGCCTGCTCATTTTCAGCCCTTTCCTCATCAAGTACATCATGTACATCTGCATCATTAATAGGCTGATCTAAAACATTTTCAGAAACCCCCATAGGCTGTACATTTGCCTCATTGGAACTTACATTTGTATTTCCACCACTGAAAAGAGGCAACAAAGTGTCATAAATGTCCTGTGAGCTTACATTATTGTCTCTAGTACATGACAGCAAGGGCTGAACAGAATCTTCCACAAACACTACATCCCGAGAAACCAGAATACGTTTTGTTTGCGGATGATACAACCTGTAACCTTTGCTTTCAGCACTATAACCAACAAAAATACATTTGACAGCCTTATCATCCAATTTTCTGCGCTACACTTGTGGCACCAAAGCATATGCCAAACAGCCAAAAACACGCATGTGCTCAATAGAAGGTTTTCTATCATGCCATGCTTCATATAGAGTAATAGACTACAAAGCTTTCGTAGGACACCTGTTAAGTACATAAGTGGCACACATAATGGCCTCAAGCCAAAAAGAATGCGGCAAAGCTTGACTTTTGACCATACATCATGCCATTTCCCTAAGTTACCTATTTTTCCTCTCAGCAACACCATTTTGCTGAGGTGTATAAGGCACTATACATTGGTGTTTTATCCCACGAGTAGCCAGAAATGCATTAAATTCATGAGACATATACTCCCCCCCTCGATCGGAACGGATGGTGCCCATAGTACATTTCGAGACATTTTCAGCCATAGCCAAAAATTGTTTGAAGCACATAAAAACTTCGGACTTCGCTTTAAGTGAAAATACCCATGCATGCCTGGAGTAATCATCAATGAAAGTCACGAAGTACAGGTAATTGCCCAAGGACTGAGTTTGCATGGGCCCACAAACATCACTATGCACAAGCTGCAACCTGCATGTGGCCCGAACTGAACCATCCTTTGGAAACTTAGAACGCTGCATCTTACCCAAAATACAGCCTTCACAAACATGTTTGACAGGTGCTTCAAGAGGCGGCAAAGAAGCAACCATATCAGATTTCTGCAAACGCAGCAAACTGGAAAAATTCAGATGACCAAAGTGTGCATGCCAAAGTTTTGCATCTGAAATAGCCCTTGAATCTGCAACAGCATTTGCAAAATTTTGTCCACACTTGTCATACAAAGTGAGCTTATACAGCCCACGGCACAAAAGCCCAGATGCAACAATTTCATCACCAAAACTGAGATCATGAACTATAAATCTGTCATCCACAAATTTGACTACAAGTCCAAGCCTAGCAAGTGCGGATACAGACAAGAGATTCTTCTTGATCCCAGGTACATAAAGTGCATCAACAAGTGTGAAGGAACTGCCATTAGCAGCAGTGAGCACAATCTTTCCAACTCCCTGAACTGGATAAGAGGCGTTGTTGGCACAAGTGACTGAATTCCCATGAGGAACAGACTCGAGAGAGGTAAACAATTCACTATGTGAGGTAATGTGCTTTGTAGCACCACTGTCGAAATACCACACATGTGAATCTGCAGCACCTGACAAGCATGCATCATGGACAGCAGGATTGTAAGTGCACTGTGCACTAAAAGCCCATTTTGCATCAACATCAGCAACACAGTCTCCTTTCACAGAAGACTCAACAATGGCTGCATTTGTAGTGGAACCAACATTTGCAGTGGAACCACCCTCTTTCTTCTTAGCCTCTTTGGCCTTCAACTTAGGACACGACTTGATCAAGTGATCATTAGCCTTGCAATAATGGCAACGCATCTTCTTTTTGCCCTTATCACCAGAATTGCCAGACGAAGTGCTGCCAGCAGAAGCATTAGGAACAAAAGTTTTGCCACTCGCAGCAGAACCATAAGAAGTGGCTGCATTGCTGTTACCACCCTTTCTTTGAGAAGCAATAAAAGCCTGTTCAACTGCACGCTGTCTAGTCCTGTTTTTTCTGGAAAGTGACTCTTGCAACAGCAATGTGCATAATGCATCAAACTCGACAACTTCTAGATTTCCTTGGGTCATAAGTCTCCAAGTACTAGCAAAAGTCTGGTAAGAATCTGGTAAGGCATCAAGAACAGTCTGCACAAGGGAACTGTTTGAAATAACTTCACCTGCAGAAATAAGTTGCTCATTGATATCCTTGACACTAGCAAGGAAAGTGTCCATATCATCTTCCTCATGCATAATCTTCGACTCCAGCTCTTTACGCAGCAAAGAAATTTTAGCCTCATTGCGGCTTGCATAAAGACCTGCTAGAATATCCCAAGCCTGTTTTGCAGATTTTGCTGAACGGATGTGAGGAACAATGGTGCGCTTCACAGACAACGCAATCAATGCATGAGCCTGCGCATCCTTAACATCCCAACGAGCTTGTTCTGCCGTAGGCAAAACAACTCTAAAAGCTGCAATCCTTGCAGCAAGACCTGCAACATCCTCAACATCGCCTACATCCTCAGAACCAGGACGTACATCAATGCCCTACACAATGTTCCAGACACCCTTTGACACAAGAACATGTTGCATCATATAAGCCCACATAGGGTAGTTGTCCCCATCCAACCTGTCCTCAGTAGCAAACATCTTGAACACATCTGTGTTGTTGTTGTCAGCCATGGTAAATGCTGCACCTGATGTGAAAACTGCCCAAAAATAGGAGAAACGGAGCGGGAACAACCTATGCTATATAGCACAAACCATAGAAGACTATAAGGCACTTGTTATGCAGAAAACGGCACTGACAAAAATTATGCACAAAATGGCGAAATAGCCTGTGCAGTACTGCCTGTAGTGGAAACGGAGGCCGAAATGAGCCCAAATCAAAATTCTGAGCAGACCGAGCTCTTTGAGCTCGCCCAAAATATTTGTCGACCTGCGAACGCTCGCCAAAGCTCACTGAAATCGAAGAAAGTGAGCAGGCGTGTGCTGGAGCAAGCCCGGGAGGACATGACCTGCTCTGATACGAATTGTTGGAATTAGGGTTGCAGAGAAACACACACAGCTTGGAGAAGACGAAGGAAGCTCAAGGCACACAATAGAGAGTGTGTTACTTAGTGTGCAGTGGAAAGATAGATAGCCCTAGAGTGATGGGCGTATATACAATGCACGGGGAAAAAAACCTCCTAAAGAGGGAAAAAATGCCCCGGTGGTCCTAGTGTGTTCACACACATCACTAGCACATGTATATGGTAACATTTAATGTTCACCTCTTTGCCTCGACGTAGACTTGCTCGGACCCTCGTCAAAAAGGACAACTGCTCGCTCTGATCGTTTCACCGACATACTTTACTTAGCACTTTCCCTTCTGTTGGAGGTGCTTTGTTGCTCCACCCCTATTGTAGATGTACGTGTCTTGTTGATGCTACAAGGCATGGCACTCTCCTTGTCCTTTGGTTTTGGTTTGGTCTCATGTGAGGTTGTACTTGTGTGTTGGGGTCCTCATTGCACGGCATTGTGAGCTCCTTTAGAAGAGAGAGAAATAGCACAACCGGGGTAGAGTGAACTCACCTGAGAGAGAGAAGTAGCACAACCGGGGTAGAGCACTATCGTGGTTACTTTGTAGCTCACAACTTGTGTTCTAGCCATTGTATTAGCACAACAAGCTACTCTTCATGCAAGGAATGCAAGCAAAGCTAAGCTTGACCGGAACTATGCACCTCGTTTGCAAATGGCGTGATACTTCTCTCTACCACAAGTTCAAAAATTTGGCACTTCTAACAATAGTGACCCATCATGTCATGTTTCTTTCACATGTATGGCCACACATTTAATTTTATCCTTATTTACCTTCAAAATTAAAAAAACATTTTTGCAGAGTGAGTGGATTCTCTCCAAAATTCCAAAGGCTATATAGTCAAAGTACTAATAAGGTGAAAAAAATTGGTCATTTTTTTGTACCACCAAAGCATGCTTTCAACATGTGCCAAACTACCCTTTTTTCACTCTTTTTGAGATTTTGGCTTCTTTTTATAGCATCCTCTCATTTTATTTTACCAAACTTAGCATCATGATGCAATTAGTGGAAACCCATGAAAATCTGTCAACCTTAAAAAGCAAGTATATAATGTGCTCAAATTTCACGACCGAGGAGCTTCATGGATAGATTGTTGATCCTAGAATTGTTCTCTTCAAGAAAACATAAAAAAGAATACTTTATTTTTAGAAATCACTTTTTGCTTTTTTGAAAGAAACTTTTGCTTTTATGAACAATATGATTGGCAATATATATTCTAATTGCAATTGTCACAAAATGCATATCACAAAAAGAATAAAGGGACTAAGAAGGATGTAACTAACATTAGTATTGACTTCATTAGTATTAGATGCCATAAGGGCATGATAGTTAACAAGTGTGATGTGAAGGACTCAAATATAAGCTCTCTTGGTTTGTATCTAAAAATACAATACCTTGGTGAGAATTTTAGGTTTGGTGCCTTTGGAAAGAATCATTGCACATACATCTACCACCTCAATTCATTTCCCAACCAAGCTCACCATTGCACTATAAATTATTTACAAATTCAACTTAATTAGCCAAAACTATAAAGATGCAATGCTCTTGAATAAGACAACAAACATGTGGTGTTTGTCGACATGCATCCACTGTCTCATGGCTTCTTATTTGAACATCAACGGAGCTTATAACTACTTTTTAGTTTATAGAAAAATCTTAATTGAACCATGAACAACTGCAAAAATGTAGATGCAGGGCGTTCTTGCATAAGTGAAGATTCAATAAAAGAAAGTATTGCTCTTACATGGGACATAATCAATAAAGAGAAATTTCTTCTCACTAAATTGATGTTTTTAATTCACAAGAAATTTGTAAATTTAAATTTCAAAACGATTGCATCCATTCTATCAAATAGATAGCTCGTTCATGGAGACATATTGTATAACCCTATTGGGAGTCATTTCATGCTTGCAGATGGTGCCTCACTCATGGATGCCTCTTGTTCAACCTTGTTACCTCATTTCACCCAAGCATATGGAGCCCTTGCTTGTCAAGAGTATTGTGTGATTCACCTCATGCAAGCACGTGCTGCTTTGTTATGAAGCTCTATTGAACCTCATAGGAACCATCTCATAGCATATATTTGCTTACAGAGTTTCTCATCGAATGCAAGAATCGATATGGATCATCCATAAAATCGGATACTAGCTTCAAAAATATGTGATGATAAATTGTTTCAAGTATTTCACCTCCTATATAATCATGTATTTGAAGTAAAATTGTATGTGTGGCAGACGGTGAGCTTCCAACCATTTTTTGGCAAGGTCCAAATTTTTCTTAGTAATATACACAAGTGAGACTCCTGCCGCATCATTTGGCGACAAATTCAAAGAAGTTATATTTGAAACCAAGAGCATATGTCTAAACATCGAAAGGCAATTTTGCATAAGTGCATCCCCTCAATTCACACGTTAATATGGGAGACATTATAAATGATGGAGGTGAAGAACCTCCTCAACAAATTGAGAAGGACATCACATTTTGCAATTGCAATGCCAGTCAAAGTTTCCTGCCCTTGCAATGAATCATAGATTAGATTGGCCTTTATATATATATATATATATATATATATATATATATATATATATATATATATATATATATATATATATATATATATATATATATAATATATATATATATATATATATATAGAGAGAGAGAGAGAGAGAGAGAGAGAGAGAGAGAGAGAGAGAGTGAACTTTCATTTTCAAATAACAAAGCCCTTGCTCACCTCAAACATTCGACAAAGTGCTAGTGTTAACAAAGTGAGGAGGCACGAAGGCATGCTAAGTTAAGGGGGATGAGATTTATTCCAAAGATAGAAAAAAATTGTAGCTTTTCATAAGAAGACTGATTGTCTATTCATACAAAATGCTAAAACTAGAATTTGAGTTAGTTATGTAGGCTCTGGAGATGAAGGGCTTCATTATTTTTAGACATAATTGCCTTCTTTTTTGAGAGGTAATTTGTGACAAATTACATGCTAAGCACTCAAAAATGGATCTCAATTGTCCAAAAGGAATAAAGATTAGTAAGTCTAGAACAATCCAACCAAAATAGATAGAAGGGTATTTTGTGAAACTTTGAAATTTGAGGGGTATTTTGGGAATCTCCACAACTTAGAGAGGTATTTTCGTAATTTTTCCAAAATAATAAGGTGAAAGGTGCACATTATCATTTGAAAACAAAATAAACTGAAAAATAAAATAAAATGAAAAGATACATTGAAAAACAAAACAAATGAATATTGTAATGCCTTCATAAAAAAGGTGAAAAGGCACGAAGGCCTGCTAAGCTAAGGGAGGAATGAGATTTATGGAAAGTAAGTTTAAATGAATGTCTACAATCACATGAAATTTTTATCGTGTTTTAATATAAAATTATATTATCCATTATACATATATAATCACAAATGGTTTATATATTAAAAAAAACACCACTTAAATAATGAGGTGAAAGATGCCCATGCACATTATCATTTGAAAACAAAATAAAATAAAAAAAATAAAAATAAAAATATACATTATATTATTCATTATACATATACAAGATAAATTCACAAGAGTCGACGGCAAAAACCTTGTACTCTTTATCCACCTCTCTCTTCATTCACAAGGGATGGAGGTAGCTCTATAAAATTTATTCTGTACGATTTTGACGTCCAATGAGTTGTAGTGTAGTGGTAGTGTTGTTGAGTATGTAGCTGTAGAATTCAATTTAATCACACCGATCCATGTTTCGTGCTAAAAAGCGGATGATAGAGCTTCTCTTCCAAGGGAGAGAAGGCTTACTAATTTTTTTGTGAGTCCAGAGAAATATAATTTCCTTTTGTGCCAATGGGCATCCTCCATGATGAAGGCACATTCCTTTTTGAATGTCTTTCATCGGCTCTCGTGAACCCAACCATAATCTCGAATGATTTATATATCAAAAGAAAGTCCACTTAATTAATAAGGTGAAAGGTACACATTACACATTATTATTTGAAAACAAAATAAAATGAAAGCAATAAAATAAAAAAACACATTAAAAACTAAAACAAAAGAACATATTAATGTTCTCATTAAAAAGGATGGATTTAATAAGCATAGAGAATAATAAAGCAATTTAATACTTTAATAGAATGAATCTTGGTGAAGTCTTTAAATAAAAGGATTCTTTATAAGTGAGAGTATAAAAAAATTAAATTCGATCAATACTTCACATCATATATGGATCAAACTCCTATGTAGCCTCTTTAATCTTTTGTTCTTTAGTCTTTTTCAACATGAGCTCACGTGGGTCGCGTTGGCTCTTACCAAGAGGTCATTCCTATACAGTTTGTGAAGCTCTAGTCTGAGAATGTGTGTACGTACTCACGTCTCCGATGGGTCTTGTTCGCTTTTCACCAGCAAGACAATATTATATAATTTCTCAAGTTCAAACATATGAATATATGTGTATGTACCTATGTGTATATAAATGTGTGTGTATGTGTGTGGCTATCTTTATATATCTCCCCATGACACACATCACGCTCTCTTTTTCTCCCTTGTTGGCATCCCTCACCACACCACCTCTCAGCTCTCTCTCTCTCTCTCTCTCTCTCTCTCTCTCTCTCTCTCTCTCTCTCTCTCTCTCTCTCTCTCTCTCTATGTCTCTGCTCTGCTCCCGTAACCAACCCTTCCCAAGCCCCTCTTCAACAGAGAGCTTGACGGGTGTTTATGCGCCATTGGCCACCTGCACTCTTTGCTCAACATGGAGCTCGATGGTTGCGGTCCCACTTGCATTCTATCGTCTCCAAGCGCTTCGGCAGCACTACTGCTAGTAGTGCACCCAGCCTACGCGCCTCCACTATCTAATACCACTAGAGTGTGTGTGTGTGTGTGTGTGTGTGTGTGTGTGTGTGTGTGTGTGTGTGTGTGTGTGTGTGTGTGTGTGTGTGTGTGTGTGTGTGTGTGTGTGAGAGTGAGAGAGAGAGAGAGAGAGAGAACGAGAGAGAAGGCGATAGCACAATAGTGGCCACTAGCAAAGAGAATGCACAGTTGGGTCTCTCGAGCTGAGCAAGAGGAAGTGTAGAAAGAGTTGGGAGAAAAGCAGCGTTGAGAGAGTGGTCGGGAGCATGGGTCTACTGAGCATTGCAAATAAGGGCAGTTGTGTGTGTGTGTGTGTGTGTGTGTGTGTGTGTGTGTGTGTGAGAGAGAGAGAGAGAGAGAGAGAGAGAGAGAAAGAGAAGCGGCCCTGCATGCAAGTACCTACGTTTGTCTGAGGGTCGAAAACAAAGGCGAAACAGAGAGTGGGAGAGGGAGCCCTGGGTTGAGAGAGAGAGAGAGAGAGAGAGAGAGAGAGAGAGAGAGAGAGAGCATCACCTGATCGGAGTTGGTGTATCAAGCAGGAGTGGTTTTTCATTTAACATAAAAGGGACAGAATAAACTTGATGATAGGTTAACTTGATCCGTTGAAACAAATTAATCACGTTCCATACTGACGTTCCGTTGCGTATTATGCAATCGACACTTCATTGCGTGATGATTGAAACAAAATCAAACTTACATGTGGGCCCCCTGCACTCGAGTACTTACAAGGGCAAAACCATGTGCAAGGAGCGTATGATATTACCAACAGATGAAAGAAGTTGAGGGAGTAAACCTTAGGCTTTTATATAGTAGGCAGAACCAAGAAGATAAAAGGAAGAACCTAGCAATGTATTCTTGAACAAGATGAGGCTGACGATGGTTGTGGTGTGAAAGCGGAGGCGGCGAGTGTGGAGCTGGCACTGAATGACCAGCAAAGTATCGACGGATACTTGAGGAAACCTAGACCTAGCACCCTCCATATTGAAAGCTTTCTCACCATCGCTACTTTTTGGAAACGCAGAAACTTCTTCGTACTCGCTAACTTTTATCTTCTCTCCTTTGTCCCGCCCTTTCGATCTCAAATATCTGATCCAGGCTCCCGACCTCTAAACCTTGCAAGGGACCCCATAGTGATGACACGACAAAAGAGTGATAGTGTTAGTGAAAATGGTAGCAACTAGGGCGGATAGGGGTTGATCCTTGAGTTTACCAGTTGGAATTTTTCCTTATCCCCTTGCCCTAAACCGGCATTTTTAAAATTGAAAACGGCACGATATAAAGTTGAGACACATTTTTCCCGAACATTGGTGCAAGAGATAGGGACTCGATACATGCTTAAACTAATTAAAAATGCCGAAATGTAGGGAGAGAAGAAGAGTAGAGGGAGATATATTTAATCTTCCTCTCACAAATGTAGAGAGAGAGAGACCTTGTGTGACTCAATGCATAGTGCGCTCGGGAAAAACCATTTTCCCAAACATACAAAGTTCCTTTCCTTGAGTTTGCCAGTAGAAAACTTCAAAAAAGTAGGTTATTTTTTTAAATATTTTTTACGCTATTTTTTCTATTTTGGGGCAGAATTTCTCCTTTTTCCCTTGCCTTCAACCGGCACTTTTTAATTTTTAAATTGAAAACGGCACGATATAAAGATGAGACATTTGGTTGTACAGGCAACCACATTTCAAGTTCAACCAATGGGGTGACAAGTGGGGCACTAGATTCATCATTCCGACATCCACAATGTGTGGTATAACTTATAGCATAGATTCATACATGCTAGCTAGATGCTACTCATGCTTAGGCTAGGATAATAAAAAGTGTGATACTCTATGAAGAATTGCATTTGTTCAAACTTAACATGTATATGTATATTGCTCAGCATTGTGTACCTTGAAAGTTAGAAATGTGGGCTCTTGGTGGATGATTTTCTTAGAGCATATCATATGGGGGATGAGAGAGAGAGAGAGAGAGAGAGAGAGAGAGAGGACTTGGTGTAGATAGAGTAGTTTCAAAAGACCTCATCACCGTGCTCCTTCCTTGCACTTGTAGCATTATTTGCTTGGTGGAGCTCTTTAGCAATTTAACTCAAGTGTTCATCAGTACAGCGTAGGCCTCCTTTTGTATAGGTAGATTTCAAGTTATGTAGTAGCTCTTGGTATATCTCTAATGAAATTAACAATTATTGTAGGTAAAGTAAATAGTTAATAGTTTTTTTGTAACTAACTCTCTCTCTCTCTCTCTCTCTCTCTCTCTCTCTCTCTCTCTCTCTCTCTCATTATGAGTTTTTTTCTATTGTGGGGAGAGGGAGAGAGTAGACTCCATATATAGAGAGTGAATAATAGTAATAGACATGAGCCCCCTTTTAAATAGAGAGCCCTTTGTTGCCAATCATAGGGTCTCCCAATAGAAGAGATTGAGGAGTGCAACATAGATTCTCATTGTCTTCTATGCATACAAGTTGAGGTTGGGAGAATAAGGAGTTAGAAAATGTTGAGCTAAGCCAATGTAACTCCAACTCAATATGTTTCTCATTAACGCGCTCTCTCTCTCTCTCTCTCTCTCTCTCTCTCTCTCTCTCTAATATTAGTTGTAGTCAAACTGTTGCTCGCCAGTCCCTCTCTCGCTCGCTCTGCCTGCAAGTTGGAAAACTTGAAGCATAATAGTTGGGATGGGGAGAATATGTTGAGGAAAGTTGACATTAGGCCCAATCAATATCCTTACCACCCCTGTGAGGGCCCTTTGTTGTAACATCTAATAATTTGAGTTCTTACCAACGTCTTCTCAATAAATATATGTATTTATATTCCTCTCTCTTCCATGTGTATCTATGTGCAATAAAATGGACCTAACTAGAACTACACCTATACCTCTGGCAACTGCAACCAATTATGCAAGCTCCTCTCACATAGAAGTATATACTCAACCATTGATGATGAAGCCATTGTGACACATCTTCCTCTTCATAATGTGCGTGGTGCAAAGAGGCTAGCCCAAACGTTGGGTGGGCTAACCAAGAGACAAGTTCTTGAATCTCTTGAAGAAATCAAGTCTACCTGCGAGCGGGTAGAGACAACTCAGTTGAGCACTATGAAGATGCTTCGAACACTTAGCTCCAACATTTAGGTTGAGGGTGGAATTGCATGGAAGTTGCATGATGCGATGAAAGAGACCCAGTCAAAGATCTTGGAAAATCAAGTGCACTTACAGGCATCCATTGCTCGGATTGAGGCGAGTCAACGACAGGTCTTAAAGTTTCTTGGGAGTTTTTGTACTGAGGTCTTGGGAATTCCTAGGGGCCAACACAATGACCAAGGCCATGCCTTGGGTGAAATTGTGCCCACTTTAAGGAGCACTGTGAACAAATTGGGTGCCTTAACAAACCTACAGGGTTTTGGGGTTTCAAAGATTCGAGCCGCTTCAAATAAATTGGGCGCCTTAATAAAGCTACAAGGTTCTAGAGTTTCACAGATTCGAGCCACTTCAAATAAACTGGGATGTAAAGGGTGCGCAGGCTCATGCATTGATTGCGTTGTCTGTGAAGCGCACCATTGTTCCTCACATTCGTTCAGCAAAATCTGCAAAACAGGCCTGGGGTATTCTAGCAGGTCTTTATGCAAGCCGCAATGAGGCTAAAATTGCTTTGCCGTAAAGAGCAGGAGTCGAAGATTATGCATGAGGAAGATGATATGGACACTTTTCTTGCTACTGTCAAGGATATCAATGAGCAACTTATTTCTGCAGGTGAAGTAATTTCAGACAATTCCCTTGTGCAGACTGTTCTTGATGCCTTACCAGATTCTTACCAGACTTTTGTCAGTACTTGGAGACTTATGACCCAAGGAAATCCAGAAGTTATCAAGTTTGATGCATTATGCACATTGTTGTTGCAAGAGTCACTTTCCAGAAAAAACAGGACTAGATAGCGTGCTGTTGAACAGGCTTTTATTGCTTCTCAAAGAAAGGGTAGTAACAGCAATGCAGCCACTTCTTACGGTTCTGCTGCGAGTGGCAAAACTTCTGTTCCCAATGCTTCTGCTGGCAGCACTTCATCTGGCAATTCTGGTGATAAGGGAAAAATGAAGATGCGTTGTCATTATTGTAAAGCTAATGATCACTTGATCAATCAGTGTCCTAAGTTGAAGGCAAAAGAGGCTAAGAAGAAAGAGGGTGGTTCCACTGCAAATGCTGGTTCCACTACAAATGCAGCCATTGTTGAGTCTTCTATAAAAGGAGACTGTAATGCTGATGTTAATGCAGAATGGGCTTTTAGTGCAGAGTGCACTTACAATCTTGTTGTCCATGATGCATGCATGTCAGTTGTTGCAGATTCACATGTGTGGTATTTTGACAATGGTGCTACAAAGCACATTATCTCACATCGTGAATTGTTCACCTCTCTCGAGTCTGTTCCTCATGGGAATTCAGTCACTTGTGCCAACAATGCCTCTTATCCAGTTCAGGGAGTTGGAAAGATTGTGCTTACTGCTGCAAATGGCAGTTCCTTCACACTCGTTGATGCACTTTATGTACCTAGGATCAAGAAGAATCTCTTGTCTGTACCTGGGATCAAGAAGAATCTCTTGTCTGTATCCGCACTTGCTAGACTTGGACTTGTAGTCAAATTTGTGGATGACAAATGTACAGTTCATGGTCTCAGTTTTGGTGATGAAATTGTTGCATCTGGCCTTTTGTGCCGTGGGCTGTATAAGCTCACTTTGTATGACAAGTGTGGAAAAAATTTTGCAAATGCAGTTGTAGATTTAAGGGCTATTTCAGATGCAAATCTTTGGAATGCACGTTTGGTCATCTGAATTTTGCCAATTTGCTACGTTTGTAGAAATCTGATATGGTTGCTTCTTTGCCGCCTCTTGAATCACATGTCAAACATGTTTATGAAGGCTGTATTTTGGGTAAGATGCAACGTTCTAAGTTTCCAAAGGATGGTTCAGTTTGGGCCACATGCAGGTTGCAGCTTGTGCATATGATGTTGTGGGTCCATGCAAACTCCGTCCTTCGGCAATTACCTTTACTTCGTGACTTTCATTGATGATTACTCCAAGCATGCATGGGCATTTCCGCTTAAAGCAAAGTCCGATGTTTTTATGTGCTTCAAATAATTTCTGGCTATGGTTGAAAATGTCTCGAAATGTACTATGGGCACCCTCCGTTTCGATCGAGGGGGGGAGTATATGTCTCATGAATTCAGTGCATTTCTGGCTAGTCGTGGGATAAAACACCAATGTACAATGCTTTATACACCTCAGCAAAATGGTGTTGTTGAGAGAAAAAACAGGTCATTTATGAAAATGGCACGATGTATGGTCAAAAGTCAAGCTTTGTCTCATTCTTTTTGGTTGAGGCCATCATGTGTGCCACTTATGTACTAAACAGGTGTCCTACGAAAGCTTTGCAGTCTATTACTCCATATAAGGCATGGCATGATAGAAAGCTTTCTATTTAGCATATGCGTGTTTTTGGTTGTTTGATATATGCTTTGGTGACACAAACACAATGCAGAAAATTGGATGATAAGGCTGTCAAATGTATTTTTGTTGGTTATAGTGCTGAAAGAAAAGGTTACAGGTTGTATCATTCGCAAACAAAGTGTATTCTGGTTTTACGGGATGTAGTGTTTGTGGAAGATTCTGTTCAGCCCTTGTTGTCATGTACTAGAGACAGTAATGTAAGCTCACATGACATTTATGACACTTTGTTGCCTCTTTTCAATGGTGGAAATTCGAATGTAAATTCCAACGAGGCAAATGTACAACCTATGGGGGTTACTGAAAATGTTACGGATCGGCCTATTACTGATGCAGATGTACATGATGTACTTGATGAGGAAAGGGATGAAAATGAGCAGACTAGAGGTATGCCAAAATGGTTGGTGCACACTTTGCGTGACAGTAAATTGAATGCACCATACTCGTTCAGGCTCTCGCCATGCATCTTATGCATCAAATTGTTATGCTTTGATTGTGTCTAGCTTACATGATGTTGAGGAGCCTCTGTCTTTTGATGAAGCACAGAATTCAGAAAATTGGATGGCTACCATGCAATCAGAATATGATGCACTTACAAAAAATGACACGTGGACTTTATGTGATTTGCCTCCTGGCAAAAAGGCCATTGGTATGAAGTGGATTTACAAGTTGAAACGCAAGCCGGATGGTGAGATCAATCGCCATAAGGCTCGACTTGTTGCAAAGGGTTATGCATAGTAAAAACGCATAGATTATGAAGAGACTATTGCTCCCACTTGTTGTATGACTATTGTGCGTTTTCTATGTGCATTGGCAGCTCATTTTGGTTAGGATGTACATCAATCAGACATTGTTACTGCTTTCTTGAATGGTGACATATTTGAGGAAGTTTATGTAACGTAGCCTCGCGGTTTTGTCATAAAAGGACAAGAGGACAAAGTGTACAAATGTAACAAGGCTTTTTATGGGTTGAAGCAATCTCCTCGTGCTTGGTATGAGAAAGCTGACACTCATTTGGTCAAACAAGGCTTTCGTAACAGTCCAACAGAAAGCACATTGTATGTAAAGCGTGAAGGTGATGTACTTCTCATTGTGGTTCTTTATGTAGATGATTTACTGATCACTGGACCAAATGAGAGACATATTGCTGAATTTAAGACTGATTTGAATGCTACTTTCAAGATGAAAGATTTGGGGTTGTTGCATCATTATTTGGACATACAGTTTAAGCAGTGTGATGGTGGTATTGTCTTGTGTCAGAAAAGTTACATAGAGACATTGCTATGTAAATTTGGACTTGAGGATTGCAAACCTATTGCCACTCCCATGGAAATAGGTTTGAAGTTGAGTCTACATGATGTTGGCGATCCTGCTGATGTCACTCTTTACCAAATTGTTGTTGGCTGCCTCATTTATGTATGCAACACAAGGCCAGATATTCAGTTTGCACTCTCACAGGTCATCAGATTTATGCATAGCCCAGGTCTAAGCATTGGCAGGCTGTTAGGAGGATTTTTTG
The DNA here is from genome assembly GCF_014529385.1 of Adiantum capillus-veneris. Taxonomy (NCBI): domain Eukaryota; kingdom Viridiplantae; phylum Streptophyta; class Polypodiopsida; order Polypodiales; family Pteridaceae; genus Adiantum; species Adiantum capillus-veneris. Next base: position 55,177,799 of record NC_140948.1, on the reverse strand, counting down.
CTACCTTAATGGCACTTTACATCTTGGCTTGTTTTATCCCAAGGGGGGATCATTGCCGCTAGATTTACATACTTTTTTGGACTCAGATTGGGCTGGTTGTTTTGACACGCGAGTGTCCACAAGTGGTTTTTGTTTCATGCTTGGCAGTTCATGTATATCATGGTTAAGCAAGACGCAACCTACTATGGCCACTTCGAGTTGTGAGGCTGAGTAGAGGGCAGTCTTCACAGGTATGGTTGAGTGTGTATGGCTCAGACGCCTTATGGCTGATTTGGGTGTTGTTCAGGACACTACCAACACTATCTACACTGACAGTCAGAGCGCATTGACAGTTGCGAGGAACCCAGTTTTTCATGCTTGCACAAAGCACATTGAGGTGCATTACCACTATGTCAGGAAGAGGCCCTCAGAAGGAGAGATCATCTTGGCTTATGTGCCAACACAGGACAACCTTGCAGATCTTTTCACAAAGGCATTGTCTCATGAGAAGCTCGAAGCTTTCCGCAGCTTTCCACAAAGCTTTGGGCTTACTCCCCTTTGTGGAGTGATCATGTCCTCAGGGCATGGCACTTCCTTTTACTCATGTGCTAGCTCTCGTTCACCGCATCAGTCCAGGGGGGATTTGTTACCATATACATGTGATAGTGATCTGTGTTGAACACACTAGGACCGCCGGGGCATTTTTTCCCTCTTTAGGAGGTTTTTTTCCCCGTGCATTGTATATACGCCCATCACTCTAGGACTATCTATCTTTCCATTGCACATCGTAACACACTCTCTATTGTGTGCCTTGAGCTTCCTTCGTCTTCTCCAAGCTGTGTGTTTCTCTGCAACCCTAATTCCAACAGTATTATTGTTTGGATGGCAAGATCCATTTGCTGCCTTTGAGTGAGACGCCCCCAGAACTGAAAGATTTCATGCAATCCTGAAGAGGCAAAAATTTATTAAAGAATATTCATGGATACAATAATGCACTTGCATTTGCCTCTTTGGGTGCTCACGTTGATGAAAACGTGTCCCGGGGAAGAGGAGTTTACACGTTTAAGGCACATGGTTGTATATATCACAACATTGGTCCTTTAATGCTAATTGAAGGACATAATGAAGTTCCTCGATTTGCAGAATTTTTATTTTTTTTTACACGGAGCATGAGCTACAAAATAGATTACTTCATGTTCCACACTTGGACGTTTAAGTATTACAAACTTTACAAGAAATTATGCATATGGTGAATCCTTATGCTCATGCACTTCGCACTGCAGGTGCATGGTTAATGGATCTGTTGTTTCAGAAATCAAGATGGTGATAACTGAAGCTCGCTCTAATGGGTGGCAATATCTTGCTCCCCGTGGTGATGAAATTGCTGCTATATTGGCTGGGCAAGGCAAAGAGAGAACTATAAGGCATCGTGACATAGTGTTAAATCTTCGAGAAGGGAGATTAAAAAGGATTTCTAATTTGTATCGATCATACATGCCTCTTATGTATGGTCTTTTATTTCCAATGGGAGAAGATGAATGGGATCCTTCAATACAAAGCAGACAGAGAATTACACAAAAACAACACTATAGTTTTTGAATACAAATAAGAAATGACACTATTGAGTGTCTCTTACGAGGTGGTAGGTTGCTCCAACAATATATTATGGATGCATATAGTTCCATGGAGGACTCACGTTTGTTGTGGATAAGAAATAATCAGAGGACACTCCGTGTTGAGGTCTATCAAGGTTTGGCTGATATGGTTCAGGCTAGGGATAATATCGATGCAATTTTGGTACAAACTGCTGAACATAGAATTGTCTTGCAATCTTTTTTTACTGGAGGGCCAAGATACATGTGCCAATAGTACCAAGATGCCATGGCGATTTTTCGTAAGAGAGGAAAGCATGATCTCTTCATAACTTTTACATATAATCCACGATGGAGAGAAATAGAAGAAGCATTGCTACCATGACAAAAGTGCTTCAAATCGTCCGGATCTAACTGCACATGTATTCTATCAAAAGTTCAAAGACATGATGCATTTGCTCATAAAAAAGGTTGTCTTTGGAGATTTTGTGGGTCATGTATGTGTGGTCGAGTTTCAAAAGTGAGGTCTTCCACATGCACAGATGTTGTTGATTTTAGCATCTGAGTATAAACCAATGGAAGTATCCCACTATGATAAGTTGGTGTGCACTGAGCTCCCAAAAAAAGAGCTATTTCTAGAGTTTCGTAGTGTGATTAGTCGTTGCAATATTCACGGACCATGTAGTCCCTTGAATTCAAATGCTCCATATATGATCGATAAAAAATGTAGATTCAAATATCCACGTAAATTTAACCTCACTCCAAATGTGGATAAAAGTGGATATCCTTCGTATATGAGACGAGATAATGAAAGTTTTGTCCAATTAAGAGATTACAAACTAAACAACAGATGGATGTTCCATACAACCCATTTTTATCATTCAGATATAAAGCACACATCAATGTTGAGATTTGCTCGACCATTTCTACTCTCAAGTATTTTGTACAAGTATGTATATAAGGACCGTGATCAAGCCAATGTGGTGCTCCGTGATCATGAAGGTGTTTTTGACGAAATTAAGAGTTATCTTGATGCACAATATGTTTCTATATCTGAAGTCATTTGGCGAATTTATAGTTTTGACATACATGAAGAGAAGCGTGATATCCAAATATTGTAAGTTTATCTTCCCAATCAAAGTACTGTGAATTTTGAATATTCAGATGATTTGGCAAGGTTATGTCTTAATTAATTGTTTAATGGGATTAACCTTGAGCTATATTTTTTTCTCTAAATGATAATACTTATCTTTCTCTGTATTTGACTTTAACACTGTTTTTTGGACCGACATCCATCAACGACAAAGTAATTATTTACTTTTATAATATTCACGAGTTTACCACATGTACATCAAAATGAAACAATGAAAATTTGAAAGGATTGTGACATGACTCTCTCACTTACATTTTTTAATCAAAATTTTCTTTTTGTTAAATGAGATTGGTTTTGGTTAAATAAGTGGGACCCTATCCCTTTTAACTCTTCATTTTAATTTTGAAATATTCACGAGTTTACCTCTTGCATATCAAAATGAAACAATAGAAATTTAGAGAGATTGTGTTCTCTCAAAAAGTTTATTGTGAATTTTCTGGCTATTAGCATATTACTTTATCATTTTTTGAAGAATATAAGTTTAAGTTTATTTTTAAGAGAGCTTGAATATTTTATTTTATTTATCTTTGTTTGGTTAGAGATGGCATATCACTCTACAATGACATGGATGCACATGCAACCACCATCATTTGTCTATGGTAATTAACTGCATTATCTATGATAATCAACTATTTTATAAAAAAGTTCATATGAATTACCAGTTGTGTTATAAATCCACGGTTTTGAAAAGAGCATTTACATGCTTATGATGTTGTTCGGTTGTCTGTCGAGAGGGAGAGAGACAGTGGAGTATATTCTCAGATGTTTGTCAAGCTACATAAATTTCAAGACTCAATGTATGCCAAGCTACATAAACGACAATCATCATCAATAAAATAAAGTTCTGGAAACATCACTTGGTGTTCACACTATCCACGGTCCAATGCGACTCACACTTTGTCCAAAGCGTCGAGTAGGGCGATCTAACACATACATCTCTATCCTCCAACCGGAACAACTGTCACCATATGAATAACGTATATTAAGTGGAAGTTGTTCCTCTATCTCTTGAATACTCATATAAGCATGGCCATTATCACAATCAATATTAACTTAATGTGATAATATCCCTACAAGCCATCAAAATAATAATAAACACCCAACAAAATATATCGTCGATAATAATGGTTCATGTTTACAAAAACATATTTAATGTTAAATCTTAAAGTACATAACAAAAAAATATGAACAATTTTCAATAAGTCTCATTTTATCGTACCGAACAACTTCAAAATCTTCACTAATGCGAACAACATCATCAGCATATAAAGACCCTCTCCAAAACCGTGGATCTATAACACAATTGATAACTCATATGAACTTTTTTGCAAAATAGTTGATTATCATAGACAAAGCAGTTAATTACCATAAACAAATGATGGTGATTGCATGTACATCCATGTCACTGTAGAGTGATAGGCAATCTCTAACCAAACAAAGATAAATAAAATAAAATATTCAAACTCTTTTAAAATAAACTTAAACTTATATTCTTCAAAAAATGATAAAGTGACATGTAATTAGCCAGTAAACTCACCATAAACTTCTTAAAGAACACAACCTCTCCAAATTCTCATTGTTTCATTTTGATATGCAAGAGATAAACTCGTGAATATTTCAAAATCAAAATAAAGAGTTGAAAGGGCTAGGCCCCACTTATTTAACCAAAACCAATTTCATTTAGCGAAAAAAATTTGATTGAAAAAAGTAAGAGACAGAGTCATGCCACAACTCTTTCAAATTTTCATTGTTTCATTTTGATATATAAGTAATAAACTCGTGAATATTATAAAAGTAAGCAATTACCTTATCGTTGATGGATGTCGGTCCAAAAAACATAGTGTTGAAGTCAAATGCAGAGAAAGGTAGGTATTATCATTTTGAGAAAAAAATATAGCTCAAGGTCAATCCCATTAATTTGCAATCTTTGGATATCAAGCTTCTCTTCATGCATGTCAAAACCATAAATTCGTCAAATACCTTCAGAGACAGAAACATATCGTGCATCATGGTAACTCTTAATTTCGTCAAAAACACCTTCATGATCACGGAGCACCACAATGGCTTGATCATGGCCTTTATAGACATACTTGTACAAATACTTGACAACATAAATGGTCGAGCAAATCTCAACATTGATCTGTGTTTTATATCTCAATGATAAAAATGGGTTGTATGGAACAACTCATCTATTGTTTAGTTTGCAATCTCTTAATTGAACAAAACTTCCATTATCTTGTCTCATATACGTAGAATATCCACTTTCATCTACATCTGTAGCGAGTCTAAATTTGCATGGATATAAACCTACATTTTTCATCGACCATACACGGAGCATTTGAATTCAAAGGACCACATGGTCTGTGAATATTGCAACGACTAATCACACTATACAACTCTAGAAATAGCTCTTTCTCTGGGAGCTCAGCGCACACCAACTTATCATAGTGGGATACTTCCATTGGTTTATACTCAAATGCTAAAATCAACAACATGTGTGCATGTGGAAGACCTCGCTTTTGAAACTCGATCACACATACATGGCCTACAAAATCTCCAAAGACGGTCTTTTTAATGAGCAAATGCATCATGTCTTTGAACTTTTGATAGAATACACGTGCAGTTAGATCCCGACGATTTGAAGCACTTTATCCTGGTAGCAATGCTTCTACTTCTCTCCATCGTGAATTACATAAAGGTTATGAAGAGATCGTGTTTTCCCCTCTTACGAACAATCGTCATGGCATCTTGGTACAATTGGCACATGTATCTTGACCCTCCAGTGGAAGAAGAGGGCAAGACAATTTTACGTCCAACAGTTTGTCCCAAAATTGCATCGATACCATCCCTAGCCTAAACCATATCAACCGAACCCTAATAGACCTCAGCACGGAGTGTCCTCTGATTATATCTTAGCCATAACAAACATGAATCCTCCATGGAACTATATGCATCCACAATATATTTTTTGAATAACCTACCACCTCATAAGGGACAATCAATAGTGTCATTTCTTATTTGTACTCGAAAACTTTAGTATTGTTTTTGTGTAATTCTCTATCTAGATCCTCTTTGTAACAAAGAATCCCATCCATCTTCTCCCATCGAAAACAAAAGAACATACATAAGAGACATGTATGATCGATGCAAATTAGAAATCCTTTTTAATCCCCCTTCTCGAAGATTTAACACTATGTCACGATGCCTTATAGTTCTCTCATCGCATTGCCTGTACAATATAGCAGCAATTTCACCACCACTGGGAGCGGAGTAAGATATTGCCACCCATTAGAACGAGCACCATCTTGATTTTTGAAACAACAGATCCATTAACCATAGCACCTGTAGTACGACGTGCACGAGCATAAGGATTCGCCCTATGCATCATTTCTTGTAAAGTTTGTAATACTTCAACGTCCAACTGTGGAACATGTAATCGTCTATTTTATAGCTCATGTTCCGTGTCAATAAAATACAATAGTGCAAATCGAGGAACTTCATCACATCCTTCGATTGGCATTAAAGACCAATGTTGTGATATATACAACCATGTGCCTTAAACGTGTAAACTCCTCTTCCTTGGGACATGTTTTTATCAATGTGAGCACCCAAAGAGGTAAATGCAAGTGCATTATTGTATCCACGAATGTTCTTTAAGAAGTTTTTGCCTCTTCGTGCAGAGGATTGCATCAAATCTTTGAGTTCTGGGGCGATTCACTCAAAGGCAGCAAATGGATCTTGCCACCCAAACAACAATACTTTCTTATAAAATTACGAATACTTATTCCTTCAACCTTCCATGCTACAGCTCCACATATGGAACATTCAAAGTCTAAGCATCCTAAGTTGTGTATCAAGCATTTTCCAAATCGAATTGGTACCATGGAAGGATTTTTCAAGATGGGAGTAGATGCATAGTGAGAGCAAATTGACAAACAATGTCTTTCTACCTTCGTATAGTCTCCCTTAAATACAACCGGAGGCTCTATGCACATTTGCTCTAAATTGCTTGCATGGTCTTCAACATGAATATCCATGCACTCATGATCTGGCTCTTGGCCAACAATGGGTGGTTCTGGTCTCTCATATTAGTCTCTTTCATAAGAAATGTGTGGATGTAATCCTAAGACCCTCAATGCCTTTTACACAAAGTGTTCCTAGCTCTATTTCTTGCTATTTCACGCCTAGCTCTTTGAGATTGATCAAGCTGTCTAATACGTCTTGCATGCCTTGGAGGCAACATTCGCGGTCTAAACACCATCTGCTATGAAACTTCAATTATTAATAAAACTAAAGTAAAAACGCATGAATGTACACTACAATCCTAGCAGTTGTACTTATGTTGTAAGGAAATTGTTGATAGAGAGAGAGAGAGAGAGAGGATGGACAATAATGCAAAAAAGCTCTCCATAGAAGGGGAGAGAGCCCTAACACCATCGGCTACACTTAGAGAAACTAATTAAGGAAACTATCAATGAAACTAAACTAAAAACACATAAAGGTATACCATAATCCATGCAGTTTTCCTTCTTTTTAAAGAAGAAGAGAGAGAGAGAGAGAGAGAGAGAGAGAGAGAGAGAGAGAGATGACAATGCAAAACAAGGAGGTAGAGACCATTTCAATTGTTGTGATTCAACTTTATCAATTTGATGCACGAGAATGAGAATGAGTATATGTTAATTTCTTTAGTAATCACTTGCTATCGTTTAATGTTCATAAATCCATGTTTCATTTCACACACACACACACACACACACACAGAGGATGTGGGCTATACACCATAATCCTAGTTTATATACGTATGCTATGAGTTCTATCCTACCATATGCATCTACACGGTTGTCCATATCTCTCTCTCTCTCTCTCTCTCTCTCTCTCTCACACACACACACACACACACACACACACACACACCCCATTTGCATTTCCCTCTATTCTTGCTATTTTTTTCAATGGCATGTACAATCACACATGTAGAGAAAGATACACCATAACATAGCTTTGGAGCTTTGACATATATAAATTGAAAAGTCTAAAAACTTACATAAAGCAAAGTTCTAACTTTTTGGCTACATGGAAAAGAAATGTTCTAGTACATATATCATAAGCAGTTTGCACTTCGTTCATGTACATTGTAACCAACATGATTATTTGGCTTTGGCAAATTGTGTTTGACCATTGTATTTAGTTTATTTGAAGTGGCTCGAATCTTTGAAACTCCAGAACCTTGTAGCTTTGTTAAGGCGCCCAATTTATTTGAAACGGCTCGAATCTCTGAAACCCCAAAACCCTGTAGCTTTGTTAAGGCACCCAGTTTGTTCACAGTGCTCCTTAAAGTTGACACAATTTCACCCGAGGTACGACCTTGCTCATTGTGTTGGCCCCCCAGGAATTCCCAAGACCACAATACGAAAATTCCCAAGACTCGCCTCAATTCGAGCAATGGATGCCTATAAGTATACTTGATTTTCCAAGATCTTTGATTGGGTCTCTTTCATTTCATCATGCAACTTCCATACAATTCCATCCTCAACCTAATTGTTGGAGCTAAGTGTTCAAAGCATCTCCACAGTGCTCAACTAAGTTGTCTCTACTTGCTCACAGACAGACTTGATTTCTTCAAGAGATTCAAGAACTTGTCTCTTGGTTAACCCACCCAACGTCCGGGCTAGCCTCTTTGCACCACGCACATTACGAAGAGGAAGAGGGGTCACAACGGCTTCATCATCAGTGATTGAAGTACATACTTCTATGTGAGAGGAGCTTGCATAATTGGTTTTGCAAATGCCAGAGGTATAGGTGTAGTACAAGTTAGGTCCATTATACTGCACATAGATACACATGGAAGAGAGAGGAAAATAAATACACGTATATTTATTGAGAAGATGTTGGTAAGAACTCAAATTATTAGATAGTTTTATGTTAACTTTCCTCAACATATTCTCCCTATCCCAACTATTACGCTTCAAGTTTTCCAACTTGCGGACAGAGCGAGCGAGAGAGGAACTCACGGGCAACAGTTTGACTACAACTAATATTAGAGAGAGAGAGAAAGAGAAAGAGAGAGAGAGAGAGAGAGAGAGAGAGAGTTAATGAGAAACATATCGACTTGGAGTAACACTGGCTTAGCTCAACATTTTCTAAATCCTTATTCTCCCGACCTCAACTTGTATGCATAGGAGACAATGTAGCACTCACCAATCTCTTCTATTGGGAGACCCTATGATTGGCAACAAAGGGCTCTCTATTTAAAAGGGGGCTCATATCTACTACTATTATTCACTCTCTATATATGGAGTCTACTCTCTCCCTCTCCCCACAATAGAAAAACTCATACTGTGTGTGTGTGTGTGTGAGAGAGAGAGAGAGAGAGTTATAATTGTGATTATATTCATTTGAAATACCTTAAGGTTACTTGGTCTATGTGGGGGAGGGAGAGAGAGAGAGAGAGAGAGAGAGTTTCTACCTCAAGAGAGTTTTTTCTACTCTCCCTTTCCTCGACTTTCCTTCCTACACACACACACACACAGGTATATGTTTGTTGTTGCAATTGCTCGCCATAGATCACATGTGAGTATGTGCGTGCGTATCTAAGTGTATATGTATACATATATGTATATACACATATAAATATATGTATACATATACACTTAAATACGCACACATACCCACATTGAGAGAGAGAGAGAGAGAGAGAGAGAGAGAGAGAGAGAGAGAGAGTTACAAAAGAACTATCAACTATTTACTTTACCTACAATAATCGTTAATTTCATTAGAGATATACCAAGAGCTACTACATAACTTGAAATCTACCTGTACGAAAGGAGGTCTTTGCCTTTGCCGTACTGACGAACACTTGAGTCAAACTGCGAAAGAGCTCCACCAAGCAAATAAAGCTACAACTGCAAGGAAGGAGTACTATAATGAGGTCTCTTGAAACTATTCTATCTACACCAAGTCCTCTCTCTCTCTCTCTCTGTCTCTCTCTCTCTCTCTCTCATCCCCCATATGATCTGCTCTAAGAAAATCATCCACCAAGAGCCTACATTTCTAACTTTCAAGGTACACAATGCTGAGCAATATACATCTACATGTTAAGTTTGAACAAATGCAATTCTTCATAGAGTATCGCACTTTTTATTATCCTAGCCTAAGCGTGAGTAGCATCTAGCTAGCATGTATGAATCTATGCTATAAGTTATACTATGCATTGAGTCACACGGAGTCTCTCTCTCTCTCTCTCTCTCTCTCTCTCTCTCTCTCTCTCTCTCTCTCTATATATATATATATATATATATATATATATAATTTATTTATTTATTTTTATTATTATTATTTTTTTAGAGGAAGATTAAATATATCTCCCTCTACTCTTCTTCTCTCCCTACATTTCGGCATTTTTTAATCACTCAATGCATGTATCGAGTCCCTATCTCTTGCACCAGTGTTCGGGAAAAATATGTCTCAACTTTACATCGTGTCGTTTTCATTTAAAAAATGTCGGTTGAGGGGAAGGGGAAAAGGAAAATTTCCAACTGATAAACGCAAGGATCAAACCCCTATCCGCTCTAGTTGCTACCATTTTTGCTAGCACTATCACTCTTTTGTCGTGTCATCACTATGGGGTCCCTTGCAAGGTTTAGAGGCTGGGAGCCTAGGTCAGATATTTGAGATCGAAAGGGCGAGACAGAGCAAAGCAAATAACAGTTAGCAAGTACGAAGAAATTTCTACATTTCTAGAAAGTAGCGATGGCGAGAAAGCTTCCAATATGGAGGGTGCTAGGTCTAGGTTTCCTCAAGTATCCGTCGATACTTTGTTGGCCATTCAATGCCAGCTCCACACTCGTCGCCTCCGCCTTTCACACCACAACCATCGTCAACCTCATCTCGTTCAACAATACATTGCCAAGTTCTTCCTTTTATCTTCTTGGTTCTACCGTTGTATAAAAGCCTAAGGTTTACTCCCTCAACTGCTTTCATCTGTTGGTAATATCATACGATCCTTGCACATGGTTTTGCCCTTGAAAGTACTCGTGTGCAAGGGGTCCACATGTAAGTTTGTTTTTGTTCCAATCATCACGCAATGAAATGTCGGTTGCGTAATACGCAACGAAACGTCGATATGGAACGTGATTAATCTGTTCCAACGGATCAAGTTAACATCAAGTTTATTATGTCCTTTTATGCTAAATGAAAAACCACGCTTGCCTGATACACCAACTCCAATCAAATGATGCGCCATCTCTCTCTCTCTCTCTCCTTTCGCCTTTGTTTCCGACCCTCAGACAAACGTAGGTACTCACATGTAGGGCCGCTTCTCTCTCTCTCTCTCTCTCTCTCTCTCTCTCTCTCTCTCTCTCTCAGCATCACCGTGAAACGCGTTTTGACAAGTCGGGACTAGTGAAACGTTTCGGGCCTTGAAACGTTTCGCTCACCAAGTGAAACACAAGTCGTTTCACAAACAAGAAGTTACCATAGTCACTAATGTTAGTTTGAAAGTCGCTAAACGGACGTTTCGGTCTCACGTTTCACTGTGCTCTAATTTTGGACTGAAACATTTCGTGGTGAAACGCCGCGTTTCAAGGTGAAACGTACCTTGAAACGTTTCGTGGTTACGTTGCTCTCTCTCTCTCTCTCTCTCTCTCTCTCTCTCTCTCTCTCTCTCTCACACACACACACACACACACACACAAAACTGCCCTTATTTGCAATGCTCAATAGACCCATGCTCCCGGCCACTCTCTACGCTGCTTTTCTCTCCACTCTTTCTACGCTTCCTCTCGCTCAGCTTGAGAGACCCAACTGTGCATTCTCTGCTATTGGCCACTATTGCTCAGTCGCCCTCTCTCTCTCTCTCTCTCTCTCTCTCTCTCTCTCTCTCTCACACACACACACACACACAGTAGTGGTATTAGACAGTGGAGGCGCGCAGGCTGGGTGCACTACTACCAGTAGTGCTGTCGAAGCGCTTGGAGACAATAAAATGCAGTTGGGACCGCAACCATCGAGCTCCTTGTTGAGCAAAGAGTGCAGGTGGCCAATGGCATATAAACACCCGTCAAGCTCTTTGTTGAAGAAGGGCTTGAAAAGGGTCGGTAACGGGTGCAGAGCACACACAGAGAGAGAGAGAGAGAGAGAGAGAGAGAGAGAGAGAGAGAGGGGCTAAACACCTGACGATGCTATACGCCTCCCCAGCCAGCTGCAAGTGCGCTCTCTCCAATGAACACCAACTCGCTAATCGCCAATAGCAGCAATGGACTCACCAAAATAGCAGCAATGGATCCTCTCTCTCTCTCTCTCTCTCTCTCTCTCTCTCTCTCTCAACAGGAGCTCGCCATAGCTGGCAAATGAAATGCTCTCTCTCCTGCTCGTCACAGAGCTCGAATGCTCTCTCTCTCTCTCTCTCTCTCTCTCTCTCTCTCTCTCTCTCTCTCTCTCTCTCTCTCTCTCCAGAGCGCACTCTCCCGCTGACGGTTGGGCTTTCTCCAAGCGGTGCAACACCTCGTCCAGGTCCCGGCTGCTGGCAGCTCACCACCTCACTTAGGTCTTGCCATGTGGACGCCTGAAAAAGGCCTTCCATAATATGGTAATATAGATGCCAAAAAAAATGACAATACCTTTGGGAAATAGCATTTGAAAGGAAATGCTTTCTTTCTCTTGAATTTTTGAAGGGACACATGTCAAGCAAACAAAATTGAACGACCTTCGCCCATATTGATACTAAGGCCTTTAGCATGCCAAAAAGGATGCATTCCACAAGGGCATAACACTTTGACATGCAACATCCAAAAAACCTCATGCACAATGGGGTACATCACTCATCCAAGATAGTAGAAGTAGTGCTTTAGTCAATGCAAAAGACCATAGTGCAACCCTCTCTCTCTCTCTCTCTCTCTCTCTCTCTCTCTCTCAACTGATTAGTCAATGCAAAATACCATAGAGAAGTTTTTAACATCGTACAAACAATCCCAAGATATGTTTCACTCTTATGTGTTCAGCACAGTGAAAGATGGGACCAAAACCAAAACGTTCATAGATAAATTTTGAAAAGCCTTAAAACCTGTAAGTTGTGTTCCGCTCGATCAGTAAAACGTTTCAAGGCCATCTGAACCTCGTAAAGTGCGTTTCATGGTGACTATGCTGGAGGCCAAGTCCCACAACTGGGGTGCCAAGGAGTGAGGAGCTTGAGTCTGATGATGGGAGATCGAGACAATACCCACCTGTGTAGACCATGTATAAAATATTAACCACAAAGATCTCTCAACTTAAGCAAAAAAAAACTACAAAATCTGATCTCACATCTCACAAAGTTCAGAACCAAAGTTCTTACAAAATTATGCGCATTCCTGATGAGAGTGTCCTTTATGCTAGATGCGATGAAAAAAATGCACTCATAATTCAATGTCGAAAGGCCTATAATTGTTGTTACATAGTATGAGCCCCAAAAAAATCGGTTGTATTAATATGAATGTACTACACGTAGATGACCAATCCATTCTACTCAAAGAATGTTCTCAACGGGCAGAGATGAAGCCCTTTAATTACATATAATGCAGTCAATGACTTGCATAATGTAACAGATTGTATAGTAAATTCCGCACACACACAAGCACTGGTTTAGGCCTTGCAAATGATTGCCTGCCTGCCAACAAAGTGGTTAGATCGGGGCCGATGGCTTGCAGCTTATAACTCATTTAGACGAGTGCAACCACTGGGGCTTGTTCGGCACATGGAAGTACAAGTAGCCTGCATGCTATTTGTGATAAATGTTCCATAGACTACTCCTTACCTGCTCCATCCTAAAAAGCAATCAACATAATCGAGCCCAGGGTCAAACTGATAACCATTTGCTTAAGCAAATTGTGTGAAATCTAGCCTGGGCTCAAACTGATGACCCCTTGTAAAAACTGTGTCGTATGAAACCGATGGTTCCGGAAGCCAACTCCATAATTCATTGGAAATATCATATGACAACACTCTTAATGTACCAAGAACACGAAAGCATATAAAGTTTCCAACACCAACACAATCGACCCAGTTTGAATTGGCTATACTCTTCACATCTTCTAAAATGCATTCAGGCATGTCGCGCATTTTGATCCAACACCTTGAATTGCTTTCGAATCTCCATACAATGAGGCCCTTGTTGAGTACATCAACTGGACATACCATAAAAATAGAGTTCTGACAAGCCAGTAAACGATGCGTCTCTTTCCCATAATTGACAGGCAGGTCCTGAATTCGCCAAATTCCCATTCCATTGTCAGTGCTCTCTCCAACCACCAGCATTCCAAACGGGTTTAAGAGCAAGCTATAAAACACCCCATCACATTCAATCATCTGATCATGCTTCATGATAAAACATGTTGGCATGGAGCCCACGATCTCCCATGAATTCCTGCTGAAACAATACGCCTCGATAAGAAGTTCTCTCTTTGCCTTCCCAATGACCATTACAGAAAAATCATGTACGCGTAAGCAGGGACATGTCTCTTCGCTTGCATCTTTGGCTTTGCCTTTCAATTCAGCAGCACAGAAATGTCCTTCTGATGCACACTTTCTGCTGTCTGTAGATATCAAAAACCCTTGCCTTTCATTGTTTCTAATGGAGGTCGTGGTCGAAATTCCAGTTATGGGAGAAGAAACTCTAGCCTTCACATGTGCAAGTATGCATCTCTTGTGAGAGGCAGAAAACCCCTGAGTAACAATCACTTCAATGCACTTAAAGGGCGGCAGCTTGAAAAGGGATTTAGTTAGAGGATTGCATACATGGAGAGAGGAGCGAAAATCCAAGAGGAGGAGGCCAGATCCGGTGCCGGCACACCAGACAAAACCACGTTGAGCGGAGGGCAGTGTTTGCACATGGAACGCATCCAGCATGGACGAAAGAAAACCCACATCAAACTTGAACCAGGAAAGCCCATCGAAATCGAAGGCCAGCAGGTAATCGAAGCTTTTTGGGGTGAAGAAGATAAGCCAAGGGCGATGGCCAGAGCGGAAGCGAAGAGAGGGGAAGTGGGTGAAAGAGGGAGAGGAGGTGGCGGAGTTCCACCGCTTGCAGACAAGCTTGCATCGGAAAAGCAGCCTTAACGGCAGCCAGCCTAAGACGTTGCTCTGCACTTCTGCGGGAAGCTCCGCCCATAGAGGAAAGCCTTCTTCCTCTTCCTTCTCCCTTTTCTTGCTTGCCATTCGACTGCGTATAGTGATCGACCCCTACTTCTATTTCCAGTAGCCCGACAGCATTTTTCTCATGCCCCAGTAACCTACGTTAACGTGTTTGTCTGTAGGAGCTGTTTTGCTTCAAGAAAGGCACGTCTTAGCCTATAAAAGTCGAAGGTTTGACCCTGTAGAGGAAGCTCTAGGCATATATGAGAAGGAACTCTTAGCAGTTCTACATGCTCTAGATTCGTGAAAGCACTATTTACTGAGGACTCCTTTCATTCTGCAAACGAATCACCAAAGCCTTAAGTACTTCATGACGCAGACCAAGAACTTCGACAAACAAATGAGGTGGGAAATTTTTGTTTCCTTTCACAATTTCATTTTCATATTGCTCACATTGCTGGCAAGCATAATCAAATGGCCGATGCACTCTCAACACTACCGAGAGTGAATACAGTATCCATAGCAACTCACAATGATCTATCTTCTATGATAGATGAGTAAGCTATCGATCTCGATTTTAGAGATGTGTTTTTAGCCCTTGCACTAGGGAAGAAGAAGGACCATTTACCCTACAAGATGGTTATCTTCTCTATGTCAATAGACTATGTGTTACTAACTCACTACGTGAGAAAGTAATGTATGAATCTCATGCTCCTTATGCGGGGCTTAGAGGGATTCAGTCTACCCTAAAAGGGATAGAAACATATTTCTATTGGCCTTCCATGAAAGCAAACATATAAGAGTATGTTTCAAAATGTGTGGTATGCAAAAAGACGAAGTTTGATAGTGGGAAGCAACTTGGATTGCTTCAACCTTTGTCAATCTCTAATTCACCATGGGAGAGCATATCCATGGATTTTATCTTTGGATTGCCCAAGTCTATCCATGGGAATACAAGAATATGGACAATAGTAGACAGGTTTAGCAAACAAGCACATTTCATACCTGTCAAAAAGACTATCAAGGCCCATCAAATGGCAACCCTCTTTATATCACAAATCTTCAAATGCCATGGCTTTCCAATGTCTATACTGTTAGATAGAGATCCTAGAATGACCAGTAATTTTTGGAAGGGTCTCTTTGAGAATTTAGGTACAAGGCTAAACTTCTCTTTGGCCTATCATCCCCAAACGGATGGCCAAAGTGAAATAGCTAACATAACAATTCTTGATCTACTAAAAGCTTATGTCAAAGAAGTAGATCAAAAGTCCCAATGGGAGAAGTACTTACCCTTAGTGGAGTATGCTTACAATAACAGTGTACATACTTCCACAGGGAAAGCACCTTTTGAGGTGATAGAGGGAAGATCAAAAAATCCATTGCTACTCAAGGTACATGGGAAGATCTTTGCTGCAAATAAATATAGCCGAGACTTGCAAGAATCTTTCCAAAAGATTAAGGATGTTATATCCATTTCTCAGCAAAGGCAAAAGGTTGTTGTTGTTAAGCACAAAAGAGCCCTAGCCTTTAAACAAAATGATTGGGGCTTGCTTAAGTTTCCCAAGGCTCAATTAAGGCACACAACGGGCAAGAATCCTACAAGACACCAAAAGTACTATGCTAAGTTAGCAAAAAGGTACTATGGTCCCTTTCAGATTCTTAGGCCGATCAATGAGATGACCTATCAACTTAAGTTGCCTAACCATTGGCTCATACACAATGCTTTCCACGTGAGCCTACTAAAGCCTTACAAAGGAGATCCCCTCAAGAAGCAACCATTGAAGACCCATCAGAGATTGAGGACCAAGAAGAGGTCTGCAGCCCGAGTCCATTCTCCAACACGAAGACAAGGTATTACGAGGTGGTAAGACTATCCGACGATATCTTATCAAGTTTAAAAAATTACCCTTTTGAAGATGCTAGATGGATGCAAGGCATACAATTAAAAATTAACATAAACCTTGTCAATGCTTACAATGATTCCCTAGAGTAAGCAAACATAAATATGTTTAAATGAACAAATTTTTTGTGTAACATTTAATGGTCTAGTAACTTGTGTGTAGCAAAAAATTACATAGACATAGTGAGCATTTCATTAGAATAGATTCCTAATGAGCATAGCAAGAGTGCTTGGATGGAGAGAGCAACAAAATCATAACACCTAGTTAGATAGGCATGAACAATACTTCAAAAAGAGAGAGAAATTAAGCTATTGACAACAGTTGAGGACCGGATTTACATGAAGCCGTCGGTCCCCCCTCCAAAAGGCTTTGTATTATAGGTTTCCCCCATCAAGGGAGACATTTTACAATACAATACTTTGATTTCCTTCAATAACTTGCTGGTGCAATGAAGATGGAAGCTTCAAGCACCAAGCTCACACTTGTAAAACACAACATCAATTCCCTCACGGTCTCAAACCCAAGACCTTACACACCTTCGAAGATGGTGAGATGTAGCGGGGTATGAGAGTAGATCGAGAGGAAGAAGGAGTATCCTTACAAGAAAGAAGTATGCCTCCTCACATAATCACTCATAATAGCTTAGCATAGCTTAGTAATTAGCATGGTAGAGGAGATGAGCATGCATTGGAGCTTGGCTCTTGGTTGGATTTGCATCACAAAGCCAAGAGTTGTTGGTGTACGCCTCCCTTCTCACAAGCTTGGAGTAGATGATGAGCTTTCCATTAAAGCTTGAAAAGGAGATAGTCTTCTTTACTCCACACATGAGATTGTGTGAGTGTGTGTGTGATAATGCCTTACAAAAATCAGCCCCCTCTCTCTCTTGGTCGACCCCTCTTGATTTTTACTCATGTTGGCATCCCATTGGCCCCTGCAAAGCTTAGCCAATGACAATTAAGAAGCATAAGTGATAGCCTTGTGACATGTGTCTCCCTTTCCCCTTTTGTGAGCTCTTTAGGTATTTAAATAATTCAATTAAACTCTCATTGGACCCCTTAGTCTTTTGGCCAATAAGAATCAGGCAAGCCATTGGGTCGTTGAATGCTCATTGGACCCCTTGGGAGACTGTCCAATAGTCTCCTAGAGAGCTTAATTTCTATTGGTTCTTTTATCAAGTGTTGTTTTAAATGAATCAAACTAAATTTACTCTAGCCTAATTCTCATTGGTCCACCTCTATGGCCATCCAATAGGATTTGAATGTGCCTCGGGGCAACTGGGCTAGGGAGCTGACATGTGTCCACTATGCCCTTTGTGTAAAGGGAGCTTGCAAGAGTGTGTGCGTGATTCTCTCTAATCCCCTACTAAAAGGGCTTGCCCTCTCAAGGATATCGAGTCTTCCCACAAGCATCCAATTTACCCTAAGGCTGGACCATTGGACATAACCTTTGAATTTTGGAACCTTAGCATTTTGGAAGTCTTAATGGGTTGAACCTTAGGGTCTTTGAAGCCCATTGATGCACATTGCTCTTTTGCAGATGGCCCCCCTTTGGATCGCTATTTTCCCTCCTTTGGATCCCTACTGTGATCGGTCTGCCAGCCTAACCAATATTCTAGCTTTTTCTCCCTGATACTTCCCCAATTTAAATGATCAGTTTAACATGAGAAAATCATTTAGGAGAATTAGATATTAGTTATTATGACATTACCTCTCTCTTGAAATCACAGTCGTCCTCGACTATGGGGTAGAGAAGATAAAGCCTAGTCATTAGTCCTTTTTCTAGCGGGTAGAGGATCCCTATTTTACCCTACGACATCGTTCTAGAATGGATGACTAATCCATTTGGCACTTGAGATCCTAAGCTGTCGCAAGCATGTCTACGCATTAGTCCTATCAATCTTCCATAGTAGACTGACAAGCTCTACTTGGTGTTTGGAAGACTTCGTCTCCGCAAACTTGATTGTAAGCATGCATACTTCTTAACATTTGTGCACAAAAAGAGAGTCTTATAAGACAAAAACTTTGTTCATTTTAAACATTTTTACATTTACTTACTCTAGGGAAGCATTGTAAGCATTGACAAGGTTTAGGTTATCCTCTAATTGTATGCCTTGCATCCATATAGCATCTTCAAAAGGATAGTTCTTAAACTTAATAAGATACCGTCGGATAATCTTACCGCCTCTCAATACCTTGTCTTCATGTTGAAGAATGGACTCGGGCTACAACACCTCTTCTTGGTCGTCAATCTCCGGTGGGTCTTCAATAGTTGGTTCTTGAGGTGGCTCTCCTTTGTAAGGCTTTAGTAGGCTCACATGGAAAGCATTGTGTATGAGCCAATGACTGGGCAACTTGAGTTGATAGGCCATCTCATTGATTGGTCTAAGAATCTGGAAGGGACCATAGTACTTTTTTGTTAATTTAGCATAGTACTTTTGGTGTCCCGTAGGATTCTTGCCCGTCGTGTGCCTTAATCGAGTCTTGAGAAATTTAAGCAAGACTTAATCATTTAAAAAAAAGGCTTGGGCTCTTCTGTGCTTATCAACAACAACCTTTTGCCTTTACTATGAGATAGAGATAGCATCCTTAATCTTTTGGAAATATTCTTGTAAGTCTTGGCTATACTCATCTGCAGCCAAGATCTTCCCGTGTACCTTAAGTAGCAGGGGACTTTTAGATCTTCCCTCAATTACCTCAAAAGGTGATTTTCTTGTGGAGGTATGTACAGTATTATTGTAGGCATACTCCACTAAGGATAAGTACTTCTCCCATTGGGACCTTTGATCTAATTCCATTACATAGGCTTTTAGTAGATTAAGAATTATTACATGTTAGCTATTTCACTTTGGCCATCTGTTTGTGGGTGATAGGCCGAAGAGAAGTTTAGCCTTGTCCCTAAATTCTCAAAGAGACCCTGCCAAAAATTACTGGTCATTCTAGGATCTCTATTCGATACTATGGACATTGGCAAGCCATGGTACTTGAAGATTTGTGATATGAAGAGGGTTGCCATTTGATGGGCTTTGATAGTCTTTTTGACAGGTATAAAATGAGCTTGTTTGTTGAACCTGTCTACTATCGTCCATATTCTCGTATTCCCATGGATAGACTTAGGCAATCCAAAGATAAAATCCATGGATATGCTCTCCCATGGTGATTTAGGGATTGGCAAAGGTTGAAGCAATTCAGGTTGCTTCCCTCTATCAAACTTCGTCTTTTGGCATACCACACATTTAGAAACATACTCTTGTACGTTTGCTTGCATGACAGGCCAATATAAATATATTTTTATCCCTTTTAGGGTAGACTAAATCCCTCTATGCCCCGCATAAGGAGGAGCATGAGATTCATACATTACTTTCTCATGTAGTGAGCTAGTAACGCATAGTCTATTGGCATAGAGAAGATAACCATCTTGTAAGGATAACCATCTTGTAAGGTAAATGGTTCCTCTTTCTTCCCTAGTGCAAGGGCTGAAATCACATCTCTAAAATCGGGATCAAGAGCATACTCATCTATCATAGAAGATAGATCATTGTGAGTTCTTTAAGCTTCTCAAAAGCATTGTTCGCCTTGGCAGACCATGCATACCTAATGTTTTTCTTTGTTAGGTCATGTAATGGTCCCACGATTTGTGAAAACTTTTCTATGAATCATCTATAGTATGCACACATACCTATAAAGCTTCTTAGTTCATGTAGATTCCTTGGATTAGGCCATCCTTTTATTACCTCTAGCTTTGATGGATCCATTTGGATGCCATCTTAAGAGATAAGGTGACCTAAATACTAAATCTCTTGTAAGAAAAACTCACTTTTCTTTTGATTAATATAAAGTTTATTCTCTCGTAAGACTTGAAATATTACCTGGAGATGTTGGTTGTGTTCGTCTAGTGAATTAGAGTAGATAATTATATCATCAAATAACACTCCAGTAAAGGTTCGGTGAGGCCTGAATAGCTTCTCCATCAAGCGGTTAAATGTGGCTGGTGCATTGGTCAAGCCAGAAGGCATGACAATGTATTTGTAAAGACCAAATGTAGTGCAAAATGCAGTCTTTATAATGTCTTGATCAATTATCCTTATTTGATGGTAGCCACTTTTTAGGTCAATCCTACTAAAGTAGGTCGACTCTTGTAGCTTATCAAATAGGTCTTCTACCCGTGGAACGGGAAACTTATTCTTGATAGTGATCCTATTTAGTGCTCTATAGTCGACACACATATGATATGTGCCGTCTTTCTTTTGCACTAATAACACGGGTGAACAAAATGGAGATGAGTTGGGCCTAACCATGCCCTTCTCAACTAACTCATGCACTTGCCGTATAATCTCCTCTTGTTGAGCTTGAGAAACTCTATAAGGAGGTTTATTAGGCGGTGAACGTCCTGGAAGAAGTTCAATTGCATGGTCAACATTGCCTCATTTAGGAGGTAGTTCACAAGGGATGTCGCCAATAAAAACATCTTGAAATCCCTTGAGAAAATTGGATAACTCTAACTCCTTTTGATTGTTTATTTTTTCTTTTGCTAAAGCATTAGGTTCATTTTGAGAATCTTTAACAAAAATCATGTACATGAAAATAGAGCTCTTTATGGACTTATGGAAAGCTTGTGTATGTACAATGGGTATGGTGTTACCCAACTCCTTAGCATCTATGTACATATCTTTCTCCCTGAACCTAAAGCAGATTTGCCTTCTAGGGAATTTAACATTGGCAGCCATGCGATCAAACCATGGTGCCCCTATGATTACATCCTCGTGCTTGAGAGGAGAGATAAAGAAATCCTCCTTGTCCACATAGATTTAGACATGGAGCCTCAATTTCCCAATTAAGGGAGTGACTGAAGCTTCTTGCCCCTTGAAAGCACCATTGGTGGCAGGTAGGACATCTCCCATCTCATAGGCTTGGATGCCTAGCTTGGTGGCCAACTCTGTGGATATGAAATTGTGAGTAGAACCAGGGTCAAAGAGAATAAAAGCATCATGTTATCTTACCTTTCCCCAAGCATGGCATAGAGGAGATCCTTTGTGGTGAGTATTCTCTTCTTGGATTTCGACCAAGGCAGCTCTAGGAGGCTCATTTCGTGTATTCTTGTGGGGACAAGCACGATAAGCATGCCCTTGCTCCTCGCACTTGAAACAACGATTATCTTTATGATAACGCTCACGCTCTTCAAGAGAGAGTTTTTTTTTTTGCCTTTATAAACTCCCTTCTCCTTAGATTTGTTGTTGTTGGCGTTGCCTTTAGGAGACTTTTGGACAGTGTCCTTCCCAATAGGCTCTATTACGGTCCTTGTTCTCCGTGGGCTTAAGATTTCTCTTACCCCCTTGTTGGAAATTGTTTCGTGAAGCCACCATGGTATGGTGTATGATCGCATATGTTGTGTGGCCTTTGGGACTTGACATACTCCGCCATATCTTCAGTTAGACCCCCACAAAATTGTTGTTTTAGCTCTCCAAAATCCATCTTTTTGAAGACAATGTTTTTGAGATGTGTAATGGAAATGGCCTATGAACTTAGAGAATAGCGGAATTAAGAGAATTAGAGTGAGCAACTTTGAGAGCATAGATGGTGAACTTAATTGGTAGTAGCAACTTAATCATAACACTTAATTAACTAGGCATGAGCAATACCTTTGAGAGAGAGAGAGAGAGAGAGAGAGAGAGAGAGAGAGAGATTTTAGAGAATATGACAACAGTCGAGGACCGGATTTATGTGGAGCCGGTCCCCCCTCCAAAAGGCATTTGTATTATAGATTCTCTCATTAAGAGAGACTGGGTACAATACAATCTTTGTGTTCCTTGAGACCTCTTTGGCAATATGGAGATGGAAGCTTCATACACCAAGCTTTTTCATAATATCAACAATCAATCTTAGCTTGAAAACAATTAAGAACTCATGAACATCATTAGTCTTTGTGTTCCATAAATCATTTGAGTGCATGAAGATGTATACTTTTATGCATCAACTTGTGCCTAAAGCAACAATTAATCTACCTTGCAATACAATTAATCTACTTGCATTAAGTAACTAATCTACTTGCAATAAACCATTAGCCTTCTTGCAATAAGCATAACATGCACTTTGTAGAAAGCATTAACTATCCCAAGCCTCAGTCCCAAGACCTCAAACACCTTCGAAGGTGGAGAGAGCTAGCAGGGAATGAGGGTAGGGAAGAGGAAGAAGAAGTATTCCATAGGAGAAAGAAATAATTCCTCACTTATCATCACTCTTCTTGATTAGCATACATAATAGCACAATAATGAAGATGGAGAATATGGAAAGCATAAGCATTGAAGCATAGCTCTTGGTTGGATTTGCATTCCATAGCCAAGAGTGTTGGTGTAGGCTCTCAACTTCTCAAGGAGCTTGGAGAAGGAGATGGAGCACACCATGAGAGTGTTTGTGAGTGTGTTTGGGTGAGTATACCCCCTAAGAAACCCCCTAGCTTGCTTGGGTCGACCCCCCCTTGTAGCTCATGCTTGAAGCTCATTGGACCCCTCCAGGCCTAACCAATCATAAGCAGGAGGCATTACAAGCAGCAAGGGTAGCCTTGAGACAAGTGTCCCCCTTTCCCCTTTGAGAGAGAGGACTTGATAAATGCAAAATCAATTAATTAAATCCCCTAAATTATCATTGGACCCCTTGGGTGGCCAACCAATAGGCTTTAGGCACACCATGAGGGCAACATGAGGAGGAACTTGACAAGTGTCCCTTTTGCTATCTTTGTACCATGCATGCCTTGTGTGAGTGTGTGGGTGTTCTCTCTCATCCACCCTCATGTAGGGCTCACCCCCTCCTTGTAGGGATTGAATATTTAACTTTTTGACACCTCAACCCCTCATGCATAGGCCCAGTTCCCACCACAATCTTGGCCCTTAAGCACTTTAAGCTTGGGCTGGTTTCTCACCTCAAGTGCAACCCTAACATCTCAAGCATGTCAAGCACCTCAAGCATCTCAATCATTAAGCACCTCAAGCATCTCAAGCACCTCAAGCACCTTAGTCATCAAGCATGACAAGCAGAACAAGCACCTCGAGTTGGGTCGGGTTCCCGCTCCTCAAGCTCAGCCCTAGCTTACCTAAGGTCAAAGGACGTTTACACACATTATTGGAGGTCTTCAATGAAGCTAACCCTAAGGTCTTATACTCCATTGGTTAGCCTTGCTCTTTGATAGACCATCTCTCATTTGGGCTCCTTTACCATTGGCCCCGTGTTGAGATAGATCTATAAGCACATGTCTATATCTTAACCCTTGTTCCCGTTTATTCTCCCACATTAAGTGATCAGTTTAATATGAGAAAATCATTTGGGTGGTTAGATATTAGTTTTTATGACAAGATGTAAGTCCCAAAACTTGTCTACATATTTGTGAATAGATTCGTAGGGAGAGAGTTTCAAGCTTCGCCATTTGGTGAGTACTTTGTCTTTGGCATCGGTAGCAAAAAACTGCTTCATGATGGAAGCTCTTAAAGCTTTCCATGTCCGTGGAGCTTCATTCTTTGCCCGTAAGCTAGACCACCATTGCCTGGCGGACTTTTGAAAATGCATAGCTACATGGTGTAGCTTAGAGGACTCCGTGAAGCCCTCATCTCCAAACACCACATCAAATTGCTGGATGAAGGCTAGGACTTTGTCCGTAGCACCAAAGATGTCATTGTAGGTAAGGAAAGAGATGTTCTTTCCTTCCTCTTTGAACTTTTTGATCTTGGATGACCTCTTCCACGTGGCATAGGATTTCCTATGGCCTCTTCTTTTTGGTGGTTCGAAAGCTGCACCGTCACTTTCTTTAGAAGAGGAAGAATTTGTGGAGGATGGAGAAGAGGGTGACCTCTTTCTTGCCTTTTTCTTCCCTTGTTCCTCCTTGTTTGCACCATCACTTTCTTCATAAGAGGAAGAGGATGAAGAAGATGGAGAAGAGGGTGACCTCTTTCTCGCCCTTTTCTTCTCTTGTTTTCTCTCGTCCATCTTTGAATTATGGTGTGGAGAAGTCTGCGATGGTCTTGTCCACTTAGGGGGTGATGGAGAGTGTTTTTCCCGTCGTCTTCATGGAGCCATCTCCATTGAGATGGCAGGAGACTCACTTCTTTCTTATTCTTTCGGTGGGGGTTCTACCATCGAAACTTGAGTTCTCCTTTGGGAAGGAGATGCGTCTTCAAGTAGTAGATTTTTGAGCCCTTCGTATAGATCCTCTTCTTCTTCCCTTATTGGAGAGAGGCCTCTTTTGGAAGTCTCACAAGGAGGCTTCCTAGGTACTCTCTCTTCTTGGCGGGGAGTTTGGAGAATCCCATGTAGCTATCGTTGCACTTCATTTTGGAGGGATGGATTGCCCATGGCTTGTTGAAGCCTAGTAACAAGGTAATTAACAAGCATAGGGGCATCATTAGTAGCCTGTTCATTAGCAAAATCAAAGCTATCAACATTAATTCACTCTCTTTACTATTGTCAGCCATTCTAACAACTTTTAGGCATAAACTTTTTAAGTGTACTTTGGCACTTCAAGCCCTAGTTGCTACTCCTCTTAACCCCTTTAGAAAAGCACTCAAGCTCATGTACCCGTGGCTCAAATATCATTAATTGCAAGGAATAGAAGAGAGGGTCTTTCACCACCAAAACAATACCGGCTCCTGTCAAGCTTCTAATAGCTCAATAGTCATAGGCAAGCCCCGTAGGACTCCACTATTAAGAACATAGCTCTCGATGGTGATGCCCAGTTATATGCACGAAGCAGGTGCACTACAAGGCTAAAAAATTCATATTCTACTTACTCAATTGCAATTAATAATACCAACCATTTATAGTTAGCTTGAGAACCTCTCTTCTTGAGCAAGAAAAGAGAAACCTTGTGCTTTGATACCAATGTAACATTTAATGGTCCAATAAAGGTTCCTTGGATTAGGCCATCCTTTTATTACCTCTAGCTTTGATGGATCCATCTGGATGCCATCTTGAGAGATAAAGTGACCTAAATACTAAATCTCTTTTAAGAAAAACTCACTTTTCTTTCGATTAATATAATGTTTATTCTCTCGTAAGATTTGAAATATTACCTGGAGATGTTACTTGTGTTCGTCTAGTGAATTAGAGTAGATGATTATATCATCAAAGAATACTCCAGTAAAGGTTCAGGGAGGCCTGAATAGCTTCTCCATCAAGAGGTTGAATGTGGCTGGTGCATTGGTCAAACCAAAAGGCAATGTATTGGTAAAGACCAAATGTAGTGCAAAATGAGGTCTTTACAATGTCTTGATTAACTATCCTTATTTGATGGTAGCCACTTTTTAGGTCAATTCTACTAAAGTAGGTCGACCCTTGTAGCTTATCAAATAGGTCTTCTACCCATGGAACGAGAAACCTATTTTTGATAGTGATCCTATTTAGTGCTCTATAGTCGACACACGTACGATATGTGCCGTCTTTCTTTTGCACTAATAACACGGGTGAACAAAATGGAGATGAGTTAAGCCTAACCATGCCCTTCTCAACTAACTCATGCACTTGCTGCATAATCTCCTCTTGTTGAGCTTGAGAAACTCAATAAGGAGGTTTATTAGGCGGTGAACTTCCTGGAAGAAGTTCAATTGCATAGTCACCATTGCCTCGTTTAGGAGGTAGTTCACAAGGGATGTCCTCAATAAAAACATTTTGAAATCCCTTGAGAAAATTGGATAACTCTAATTCTTTGTAACTGTTTATATTTCCTTTTGCTAAAGCATTAGGTTCATTTTGAAATCTTTAACAAAAATCATGTACACGGAAATAGAGCTCTTAATTGACTTATTGAAAGCTTGCATGTGTACAATGGGTATGGTGTTACCCAACTCTTTAGCATCTATGTACATGTCTTTTTCCGTGAACCTAAAGTAGATTTTCGTTTCAGGGAATTTAACAC
This sequence comes from Adiantum capillus-veneris, assembly GCF_014529385.1. Classification (NCBI taxonomy): domain Eukaryota; kingdom Viridiplantae; phylum Streptophyta; class Polypodiopsida; order Polypodiales; family Pteridaceae; genus Adiantum; species Adiantum capillus-veneris. Next base: position 55,151,175 of record NC_140948.1, on the reverse strand, counting down.
TGGTAACCATGCGATCAAACCATAATGCCCCTAGGATTACATCCTCGTGCTTGAGAGGAGAGATAAAGAAGTCCTCCTTGTCCACATAGCTTTGGACATGGAGCCTCAATTTTCCAATTAAGGGAGTGACTGAAGCTTCTTGCCCCTTGAAAGCACCATCGTTGGGTAGGACATCTCCCATCTCATAGGCTTGGATGCCTAGCTTGGTGGCCAACTCTTTGGATATGAAATTGTGAGTAGAACTAGGGTCAAAGAGAATAAAAGAATCATGTTCTCTTCCATTTCCCCAAGCATGGCATAGAGGAGATCCTTTGTGGTGAGCTTCCTCTTCTTGGATTTCAATTAAGGTAGCTCTAGGAGACTCATGGCGGGTGTTCTTTTGGGGGCAAGCACAATACGCATGCCATTGCTCGCCGCATTTGAAACAACGGTTATCCTTGCGATAACGCTCAAGCTCTTCAAGAGAGAGTTTGTTTTTGCCTTTGTAAACTCCCTTCTGCTTAGCTTTGTTGTTATTTGAATTGCCCTTATGAGACTTTTGGACATTGTCCGTCCCCTTAGGCTCACCAGAACCCTTGTTTTCCGTGGGCTTAAGATTTCTCTTAGCCCCTGTTTGAAAATTGATTCGTGAAGCCATCATGGTATGGTGTATGACCGCGTAGATATGGTGCGTGGCCTTTGGGAGTTGACATACTCCATCATATCTTCAATTAAGCCCGCACAAAATTGTTGTTTTTGCTCTCCAAAATCCATCTTTTTGAAGACAGTGGCTTTGAGATGTAAGTCCCAAAATTTGTCTATATATTTGTGAATGGATTCGTAGGGAGAGAGGCTTAAGCTTCGCCATTCGGTGAGTAATTTGTCTTTGGCATTGGTGGCCAAAAACTACTTCAAGCTCTTAAAGCTTTCCATGTTCGTGGGGCTTCACCGTTTTCCCATAGGCTAGACCACCATTGCTTGACGGACTTTTGAAAATGCATAGCTACATGGCATAGCCTAGAGGACTTCGTGAAGCCATCATCTCCCAACGCCGCATCAAATTGTTGGATGAAAGCCAAGACTTTGTCCATAGCACCAAAGGTGCCATTGTAGGTAAGGGAAGAGATGTTCTTTCCTCCCTCTTTGAACTTCTTGAGCTTGGACGACCTCTTCCACGTGGCATAGGATTTCCTATGGCCTTTCCTTTTTGGTGGTTCAAAAGTTGCACCATTGCTTTCTTCAGAAGATGAAGAATTTGAGGAAGATGGAGAAGAGGGTGACCTCTTTCTCACCTTTTTCTTGCCTTGTTCCTCTTTGTCTGCACCATCACTTTCTTCATAAGAGGAAGAGAATGAAGAAGATGGAGAAGAGGGTGACCTCTTTCTTGCCTTTTTCTTCTCTTGTTTTTTATCATCCCTCTTTGAATCATGGTGTGGAGAGGTGTGCGATGGTCTTCTCCGTTTAGGAGGTGACGGAGAGCGTTTTGCCTGCCGTCTTCGTGGAGCCATCTCCGTCGAGGTGGCTGGAGACTCACTTCTTTCTCGTTCTTTTGGTGGGGGCTCTTGAGTTCTCCTTTGGAAAGGAGATGCATCGTCAAGTAGTAAATTACAGATCCTCTTCTTCTTCTTGAATCAGAGAGAGGCCTCTTTTGGAAGTCTTGCAAGGAGGTTGCATGGCTGTCAACATGAAGTTCTTTGAAAGGAGAATCTATTTCACCTACAGGGGAAAGAACATGTATATAGATGCTAGTGAGTCTGGTTGTACTATACCACTTGTAAACCCTCCTGCTTTTGATAAATCAATGAAGAGCTCAGTTTCTGCATACATAAAGTTTTTCAAGGAGTCCCTAAAAGATCCTAATGTTTAATCAAATGTAAATGGTAGGGATTAAGAAGAGTTAGACTTGTCTAATTTTCTGAAAGGATTCCACGATGTGTTCATCGATGATATCCCTATGGACTTACCTCCAAAACGAGGGGATAATGACCATCGAATTGAGCTCCTACCAGGAAGCTCACCGCCTAACAAGCCTCCTTATTGAGCTTCCCAAGCTCAATAAGAGGAGATCATGAGGCAATTGCAAGAATTGGTAGACTAAGGGATGGTGAGGCCTAGCTCCTCTCCCTTTTGTTCTCCAGTCCTTTTAGTGCAAAAGAAAGATGGTACATACCGTATGTGTGTGGACTATCGAGCACTAAACCATACCACTATCGTGCCTCGGGTAGAAGATCTATTTGATAAGCTACAAGGCTCTACCTACTTTAGTAGGATTGACCTTAAAAGTGGCTATCATCAAATAAGGATAGTGGATGAAAATATCCTAAAGACCACGTTTCGTGGTCTCTATGAATATCTAGTCATGCCTTTTATTTTGAATAATGCACTAGCCACGTTCAATCTTCTAATGGAAAAAATATTTAGACCCCTACTGTAAATTCATTGGAGTGTTCTTTGATGATATCATCATCTACTCCAAGTCCTTGGAGGAACACAAGAAACATCTCCAGGTGATTTTTTTAAGCACTAAGAGAGAACAAGCTTTTTCTCAATCAAAAGAAAAGCAAATTTTTCCTTCAAGAGATTCAATACTTAGGTCATATTATCTCTCAAGATGGTATCCGAATGGATCCATCAAAGTTGGAGGTAATAAAAGCATGGCCTAATCCAAGGAATCTATATGAGCTAAGAAGCTTTATGGTATGTGTGTATAATATAAACGCTTTATAGAAAAATTCTCTCAAATAGCAAGATCATTACATGACTTAACAAAGAAGAACGTTAAGTATTCATGGACTGCTAAGGAGAAAAGTGCTTTTGACAAGCTCAAAGAGAAGCTTATCTCCCAACCAATCCTTATGCTTCCCAATCTCTCAAAGCCATTTGAGGTCCAATGTGATGCTTGTGGTGATTGCCTTGGAGTAGTCTTGCTTCAAGAAGGGCATGTCATAGCATATGAGAGCCGAAGGCTCAATATGGATGAATAGATCTTAGGCATTTATGAGAAAGAGATTTTAGTTGTTCTACATGCCCTAGACACATGGAAGCACTATCTATTGGGGACTCCATTTATTCTACGAACGGACCACCAAAGTCTCAAGTACTTCATGATGCAATCCAAGCTTTCCAACAAACAAATAAGGTGGGAAAATTTTCTTTCGCAATTTTGTTTTCATATTGCTCACTTGCTGGTAAGAACAAGCAAGTGGCTGATGCACTTTCACGACGACCAAAAGTTAATGCGGTGTCTATATCTACTCACAATGATCTCTCTTCTATGATAGATGAGTATGCCACTGACCCTGACTTTAAAGACATAATATCAGACCTTGCTTTGGGGAAGAAAGAGGAACCATTCACCTTGTAGGATGGTTATCTTCTCCATGGAAATAGGCTATGTGTTACCCACTCCCTTTGTGAGAAAGTCGTGTATGAAACCCATGCTACTCCATATGCGGAGCAAAGAGGCATTCAACCTACTCTCCAAGGAGAAGAGGCGTACTTCTATTGGCCTACCATGAAAGTGGACATACAAGAGTATGTTTCAAAATGTGTGGTATGCCAAAAGACTAAGTATGATAGAGGGAAGAAACTTGGATTACTCCAACCATTTCCAATCCCTAATTCATCATAGGAGAGTATATCCATGGATTTCATATTTGGATTACTCAATTCTATCCATGGGAATACCGGAATATGGACAATAGTCGATAGGTTTAGCAAGAAAGCACACTTTATTCCTATCAAAAAGACTATCAAGGCACACCAAATGGCATCTCTCTTCATATCCCAGATTTTCAAACACCCTGGATTGCCAACATCCATCGTGTCAGATAGAGATCCTAGAATGACCAGTAATTGTTGGAAAGGTCTCTTTGAAAATCTAGGTACAAGATTGAATTTCTCTTCGGCCTATCACCCACAAACGGATGGCCAAAGTGAGATAGCCAACCTTATGATACTTGATTTACTAAAGACTTATGTTATAAAAGTAGATCAATACTCACAATGGGAAAGTACTTACCTATTGTAGAGTATGCGTATAATAATAATGTCCATACTTCTACAAGAAAAGCACCTTTTGAAATCATTGAGGGAAGACCTAAAAGTCCCTTGCTACTTAAAGTACATGGGAAGATCTTCGTTGCCGATGAGTATAGCTATGACCTATAAGAATCTTTTAAAAAGATTAAGGAGGCTATATCCATCTCTCAACAAAGGCAAAAGTTGTTGCTCACAATCACATAAGGGCCTTAATGTTTAAAGAAAATGATTGGGTTTAACTTAAGTTTCCGAGGCTCAATTGTGGCAAAACAATGGGCAAAAATCCTACAGGCCATCAAAAGTGTTATGATAAATTAGAAAAGAGATACTATGGTTCTTTTGAAATCTTGAAGCCAATCAATGAGATGTCTTATCAACTCAAAAATCCCAACCATTGGCTTATACACAATGCTTTTCATGTGAGCCTACTTAAGCCCTATAAAGGAGAGCCACCAAGTGAGCCAAATGTTGAAAACCCTCCCAAAGTCGAAGACCAAGAAGAGGTGCTGCAACCCAAAGCTATCCTTTGGCATGAAAAGGTACTATGACATGGTAAGATTATCCGACGGTATCTTATTGTTGGACGGGAGCGACTCACACACCCATGAAGTGCATGCAAACACTACCTAGATCAACATAATGTCAATCGAGGACACAGATGACACGATAGGCACACGGAGGAAATCTCTTTAGCTTGTCAGGCTGAGACCATCTTACACATACAACACTCTAGAAGGCCAACTAAACCACAATCAAGAACCTCACTACCCTCAACTACACCACCTAGCCACATACACACATACGGAAGGTAACTCACATAATCATGCTAGATTCATACGAAAATTAAAGAACACTATCCCCTCACTAGGATACACCTGTCCCTAATATTCTACACTCAAAACCCTCACTCAAAACCCATCCGTGGAAAACGCGTAGGATGACAGAGCAGAATTTTGAAAGTGCCTGAAATTGAAATTTATGAGTACCTATGCGTAGCTTATGTCGCCATGATTCTATAGACTACTAGCACGCGGAAAACAGACATCGTTTGATACACTTACGGCCACAAATAGCTCGTAGATGCGTCGGTGTGTGCGCTTCGTCTCGCGTGGAATGCTTGGCGTTGTCGCCTAGCTCTCCTCGAGCCTACAAAAATGGTGCAATCGGATCTCCAATGTGTTGAGCGAGCCGGGCGTAGCAAGAGGATAAAGCTCACGCTCACTCTCTTTCTCTCACACACAGTAGACGGCAGTGCTAAAATTTTGATTATGATAAAAGTCCTTTTACAAAATGACCTAGGTACCTTATATACTAAGGCTACCTTAGGTTTAACCAAAAATGGGGTTGAAAGGGTCAAATGGCTTTGTATTTACAATCTGGAAGTGCCATTGTACCCCGGCTTCTGAAACTAGAATAACTACTCATTACAAATGATGTTTATAGCCATAATCCGCAACATTTCATAACTCGCAAAAGATAAGACTTTGGTACGAAACTCGAGTTATGTTGTGTTTTTGACCCGGCGGTCAACACTTATTAAGTTCAAAACTTATCCTTTTGAAGATGCTAGATGGATGCAAGGAACACAGCTTAAGGATAGTATGAACCTTGTCAATGCTACATTAGAGTAAGCTAATGTACATATTTCTTTCAAATGACCAATGTTTTTGTCTTATAAGACTAATTCTCTTTTTATTGTGCACAAAATTAAATAGCATGCATGCTTAGAATCATGTTTGTGTTGACGACGTCTCTCAAACACCACGTAGAATTTGTCACTCTACTTTGGGAGAATGAGATGGACTCAAGAGCAGACATGCTTGCGGCAACTATGTCTGCCAAGCACCAAATGGATTAGTCATCCATCTTGGAAAGATATCGTAGAATAAAAAGGGATCCTCTACCCCCGCTAAGAAAGATTGACTAATGACTAAGGGTTCATCTCTTCTACCTCATAGGTCAAAGACGACTATGATTTCAAGAGAGAGGAGAATCTAATATATAACCAACCCAAATGATTTTCTCATAGTAAATTGATCATTTAATGTGGGAGAATAAACGGGAACAAGGGTTAGAATATAGACATGTGCTTACAAATCTATCTCAACACGGGGCCAATGGTAAAGGGTCCAAATGACATATGGTCTATCAAAGAGCAAGGCTAGCCAATGAAGCTTAAAAGACCTTAGGGTTAGATTCATTAAAGACCTCCAAAGGTTAGTGTTAAAAATCTTTTGACCTTAGGTAAGCTAGGGCTGAGCTTGAGGTGGGAACCTAGCCCAAGCTTGAGGTGCTTGTCGTGCTTGTTGACTAAGGTGCTTGTCATGCTTGCTGACTAAGGTGCTTTTCATGCTTGCTGACTAAGATGCTTGAGGTGCTTGTTGTGCTTGCCAACTAGGGAGCTTGAAGTGCTTGTGGAAACACTACCCAAGCATGATGTGCCTTGTCATGCTTGCTGACTAAGGTGCTTGTGTCTCATAAGTCAAAGGCATCCCTACAAAGGAGAGGGCGAGCCCCAAAGCTAGGGGTATGAGAGAACACACACACACACACACACACACACACACACACACACACACACACACACACACACACACACACACACACACAAGGTAAGACAACCCTCAAGAGGCAGCAAGGACACATGTCGAGCCCCTACCCATGTTACCCTCATGAAGTGCCTGAATCCTATTGGATATGATTAAAAGGGGTCCAATAAGCATTTGGATTAATTAATTAATTACCTAAGCAATTATCAAGCCTCTCTCTCAAAAGGGAAAAGAAGGACACTTGTCCAAATACTAACCCTATTACTTGAAATGACTACCTAAGGTGATTGGCCAAGCCTGGTAAGGGCCCATAGGGATCAAGCAAGAGAGGGATGAGAGAGAGAGAGAGGGGTCGACCAAGCAAGAGAAGGGCTGATTGTTGACATTCTCGTACTCATTCTCACACAGACACATTCTCATGGTGTGAGTTTTAAAGTGCAAGATCTTTGTCTCCTCTCCAAGATTGTAGAGAAATTGAGAGCCTACACTAACACTCTTGGCTATGGAATGCAAATCCAACCAAGAGCCATGCTTCAATGCTTAAGCTTGCCATCTTCTCCATCTTCATTACTATGCTATTATGTATGCTATCAATAAGAGTGATGATAAGTGAGGAACTATTTCTTTCTCCTACGAATGTTTCTTCTTCCTGTTCCCTACGCTCATTCCCCGCTAGCTCTCTCCACCTTTGAAGGTGTTTGAGGCCTTGGGATTGAGGCTAGGGATAGTTAATTCTTTTTACAAAGTCTATGTTATGCTTGTGATGCATGAAGCTTTCCATCTTCATTGCATCACCTAGGTCACAAGGAGCACAAAAATTGTATTGTACCAAGTCTCTCTTTTGGGAGAATTTATAATACAAAAACCTTTTGGAGGGGGGTCCGGCTCTGAGTAAATTTGGTCCTCAAATGTTGTCAATGTTTCTAATTCTCTCTCTTTTTTAAGTCATTGCTCATGCCATGCTAGCTAGGAAATGTGTTTAATATTTCTCTCTCCATTCAAGCTCTCTCTCTACCTACAAGAAGGAATTTCCTTAATGAAATGCTCACTATGTTATTCTCTTTCTGCTACAATGTAAGCTTATAAGCTAATTCCATTACATTCGTGAAGGTTATCAACGTAGTTTTGGATTGTTTGCTGGATGCGGTGGCTTGGCCGATGGAGTGTGAGCGCCTACAACGACATCACATTAGCATCGAGCAAGACCGCATATTGTTTATGACACGTATTTACCACAGCAATGGTTCCTAAGGGGGCTAAGGCCGACTCTTCATTTGGATGACATTTCATGTTTAGCATAGTCATAGCCACCCACATCAACTTTACCATGTCCCCAAGAGTCCAGGGTATCGTCTTTTTCGCCCCGAGCAGACGACCACCTATAATTCTCGGTTGGTCATACCATGGTCAATCGCCGCTCTACAGCCCAATATTTCCCTCACTACCCATGGGGGCCCCCACCTGCACGCGTGCCACCAGCACAGCCAGCAGTAGAACTGCGGCCACTAGGAACGTGAAGCCTATGTCATAATTTTTATTTCATATGTACCCATTTTCTATGTAATGCCTCCTTCAGACTTGGTATCTATTCTTCTCACTATATGTAAATTTTGCAAGGGACCGCTCTCTATTTTTTTATTAGTGAGGTTAGTCCATTTGTGATGTCAAACAATCCTTGGTTTGTATGTCAAAGATGTTTAATCTTGAAGTGATATTTTTTTGCTTTTTATTTTATTTAAAAAGCAAAAAGAGGACATGGTGTGAATGGTCTTGAAAGTAAAGTCACTTAGGGTTCCCTATAAAAATCCAAAAATTCACTAGTATCATTCATTCGCAAGTTTTTCTATATTCTTTTCTACAAGCTTCTCTTTCAGTCTTCTCGCATTCATAAATTCACCATGTCTATGGAAAATTGTGGACAACGCAAATTAGAGTGGGCGAGCCTCTCAATGCGGGCATGGCTCTCATTGTGGTCCACCACTTCCCTGTGTGGATTTCCCCAACAATGTGCACGCTAATCACATTCTTAACAATGTGTATGAAATGAGTATTTTATGTGCAACACAAAGTGCACGACAACAACACGGAGGCTTTTCGTGCAGTCGGTGACGCCACAAAGTCCCTATTCAATGCCATGTATGAGCTTGATGAAAGTTCACAGCCAACCAAAGAGGATGTTAAGAAAGTTGTTGTTTTTGTTTACAATGCAATAATGATTTGGGGGGAACATGGATATTGCATCCCACAGGAGTGTGTAGTCTTCAAAAGACATGTCGAGGCTTGGGTAGAAGTGTGATGACATACATTGCTTTACAAGGACAAACCAATGGAGCCAACAATGAGGATGATGACGATGACAACGACAACGACAACGACAACGACAACGACAATGACATTAGCGATGGCGACAACTAGATTTTTCCATTGTAAGCTAGTGTTAGAACAATAATCCTGTGAACCCATATGAGAATATTGTACTATTTTGTTTCACTCCATATCTATCTTTTTGCAGTTGTTGTTTTAAGATGTTCAATTTCAAGGTATGTTTCACTAGTCTTTCAATGTTGTTCATCCATTGATTTATCAAGGCAAAGTTGGATTGGATTATTTTGTCTGAAAACCCTTTGAATTTTCTTGTTGTGAATGATTTGGGTTTAGCATTATTCAGTTGGTGAGTAAACTAGTTGCTTGACATAAGTTATGATGTTTGAAATTGTGTGTGTGTGTGTGTGTGTGTAATGATTCGGGTGTATTTTTGTGCTTGTATATGAGTGTGCATGTGTATGAGTGTACATGAGAGAGGCAAAAAAGAGGGTGATTTGTAAATAATGAATGTTTGATCAAGGTGCGTTCACCAAGGGAAAAATTGTGTGTGTGTGTGTGTGTGTGTGTGTGTGTGTGTGTGTGTGTGTGTGAGAGAGAGAGAGAGAGAGAGAGAGAGAGAGAGAGAAGAACTAATAACCAATGAACACACATTTTCTAGCTTTTGGTCCAGCTTAGTTTGCAAATCATTGGGCACATGCACATAAGTAATACATCCAAATAATTTAAGGTGTGTCAAATCATGTCTTCTTCTGATAAACTTCCCCTTGGTTGTCATGTTATATGCAACAACAATGGAATTCCTATTCATAATGTAAATAGTTGTAAATACTACTTCATTTCAATAACAATGAGGCAAATTCTTCTCATTCACCATTTTTCTTGCAACTTTTGTTATGTGCCTCTTCTTTTACTCAGCAATCATAGATGCATAACGAATCTTGACCATCTCAGACCTTTCCTCAAAAATTTGATATAGTACTAAACTACAGAAGAGGGCATGACTTCCGTTCCTTATAACTCTAGGGAGATAGAGTGTTGACTCTCCACCATACTTTTGCAATGATACTTCTATATGACATACATTAATGGTCCAAAGTTTGTATAATTTTCTCATTGCATGATGAATAGTTTTATTAGTCGCATGGTTTTCTTGTAGCTTGACAAAACAATGTGCTTTACCTTGCACACTTTGATAAGACCCTTCCGCAATTAATAGGTCAATAGTCCGCTTCAATTCTTTGCATTTTGATCTCAAGATTTCTTTAGCCACATATTTTCTTGAATACTAGATGCTTGATGGTCAACCTTATTATGCATTTGATACATACACTCGTATACAATACTTTTGTTAGGAAATATGACGTAGCTAAGTAGATAATTGAGTAGATTACTTAATGGAGAGAGATGATTTTCACACACAAGAGATTATAGAGAGAGAGAGAGAGAGAGAGAGAGAGAGAGAGAGAGAGAGAGAGAGAGAGAGAGAGAGAGAGAGTACACACGATATACGTGGCTCACCCAATGTGGGCTACATCCATGGAAAAGCAGCCACTTAATGGCTTTAGTACTTCAAACAAGAAGTATGTTACAAAGGAATTATACCCTTAATAGAGCTCCTGCCTTGCTTCACTCTCACCACCTCACACCCACCTTGTCGCATCAACTTCACACTGTGAAATGTGTGTAGAAATGGCCTCCTTTTATAGGCCAAAAGGGCTGCCCTCTCTCATGAGAGGCAGCCATGTGTAGCCACCCTTGTGTAGATAAGTCCAAATCGGACCCTCCAATCCGCCCATGTGTGGCCGCCCTTGAGAAGACAAGTCCTCCTTTGAAATCGGCCACCGACCACTGGCCATTGACTACTGGCCACACATGACCACCGGCCATTGACTACTGGCCACCGGCCAACTAGCCAAACGACCGACTATTTTTTGACCACTTTTTGATCGTCGTCCGACCATAATATTCGAGCGAAAAGAAATATTCCGACGAAGTGAAAATTTTGGTTTTCGGCGAGTGATTTTGTTTTTCGGTGAGTGATTTTTCTTCACGCACGATGGATTCTCTTCGTAATGGGGGCCTTGCAAATGTGCGTTTTTAATACAAAAATTTACAAGGGGTAAATCAGGCTCCATACTTAACAACTTTGATGACCACAATTATGTCTCGTGCTAAGTCTCAAGATGAGGATTTGAAGCCGTGCAAGGCTATGGTTTGACCGTCATGAAGCTAGGGACTAACTTGTGACCAAATTGAAACTAGATTAGTGTCCATACGCTAGGTTGTGGTTTAAAGTAAATAAAATGCATAGAGATTGGGCCACATAGTGTGATATGCTTCTACTTGTGGTCGCCATCTACTTCAAGAGAAATTCTTATTGAATTATATGTCTCTCAAATTGTTCCTTTGACATTAAAAATTCTCTCAATTTTATGTCACTTATATTATATCTCAATTATTTTATGCCTTGTCAATGCCTCTCTCTCTCTCTCTCTCTCTCTCTCTCTCTCTCTCTCTCTCTCTCTCTCCTACACTTCAATACATGTAAACATAATTTTTTTGACTCACAAGCCTTGAAAACACATCAATATTATAAAAAATCAATAAATTTGTTGGGGTAAAGGCAGTGTGCCTCTTACCTTGGTCCAACGTGCCATAGCCGTCTGACCGCCCATCACTTGTACACATCTTATTCTTTACTAGATAGAAGAATAAGGGGCTCTCTCTCTCACATTATGGTGAGATGCTCCACCCATGTTCTATGTTCTCTCTCTCTATCCTTCTCCCTCTCCACACACACACCACATTTGCACACTCACTATTGGTATCAGAGTTATGGCTTGGCAATGGCATGGAGCATGGCGATGTTGAGAGCTTCAAGGCAATAGCTTACTCGCTCTTGGCAGTGGAGAGATCAAGAAAGCTTGGAAGCTTTGTGAGAATAAAATGGGAGCTTTTGAGCTTAACTGAGAGTGATGTATGCTCTTGTGGAAGCTCAAACAATGTGGAAGATAGTGTGTAGGTGAAGGTGTTGCCCTAAAAACTGTGTGCATAGCAGCACATTTTCAAATTTGTTATCCCCCTTGTAGATTGTGGCTTTGATGTGGCTTACAACTTTGCAGAAGAAATTTTTTGCAAATTCTTCATTGTTTTGTTGATCTTCAACTCAGACTGACTGTATACATAAAATTTCACGTTTTTTGTTTTCGTAGTGTGCAAGTTTGATGCACTTTTTGAAAGTGTGGTAGGTGCTAGGTGCATAAATTCTGAGCTAGAGATGCAATTTTAGCTTGTGCAAAGCTTGAGGTTTAAGGTTATTTGGTAGACCCGAGTAAAGAATCACGGAGGCATTTACACACCATCAAAGTTGTCTCTTGAGAGACGCGATCTTTTGAGCACACATGTGGAGCTTCTTTCACACGTTTCTATAGGACACTTTGACATCAATTTTGTCTTTGATTTGTGGTCTTTGCAAATGGATTTGCATATGGTTATGGCACATGGTTGATGCCCATTGTACATGCATTTTGGCGATCATTTTTGAATGCCTGTGAGCTCTCTTGAGAGCATTGTTTTCACATTGATCCATTTTCCAGCTTGCACTTCTTTTGGTGCTTGTTTATGTGCGGACGCTCCATCGATGTATGTTGAGTGTGGATTGCCATTGTCTGCACATTGTGGATCCATTTTGGCATTACTCTTTGGCATTGCGTAGTAGTTTTGGTTAATGGTTTTGAGTCCTCTTTTAGAGACTATAGTGGTGGTCGAGGTTTACTCCCACTTTGCCACATCTTTTGTTGATAGATTTTGTTCAATTTGGAGTGATCAAGGTTATCTCCCACTTTGGCATCTTGGATGTGGTTTATGGTTTGAGAGTTTGCATTGAGATTTTGCTCATTTTGGAGGGGAGACTCTATCCAATTTTCCCTTGATTTCTCACCATACTTTTGGCTTGATTTCCATACACTCTTTTGATATATTTGCGGTCACTAGATTGAGACAACGATTCCCTCTTATTGTGGTCAACTTTGCTCCCACATTGATGGGCATATGGTTATTTTTGGGCACGGATTGGTGTTATTGAATCCACTCTCTCAAGAGTGAGATTTGTGTATGCTCACAGTGGCTATAGGTAGTGATATGTACTATTTTTTATTGACAAATATTTCGATCGTGAGTCTATTGCATACAATTTATAGATAGTCATTGGTTACATGTTTCATGTACGTGTGGTAGTTGAGACTTGCATTAGTGTGACGATTGCAGAGCACAATGTGTGGTTACAGTAGTACTGTGAAAATTTTTATATGTTGATGCGCTTGAGCACTACGAGTGCTGGTGAGCTCTTTTGAGAGTGTTTTATCCCTGCAAGAAGCTCCTTTTGTTCTAGGTTTGACACAATTCTCTTCAGCATTGGTTTATGCACATTGCCCTTGTGCATGTTGTAGAGCCATTGAAATTCACCAATATATGTAATAGTTTTGAGTCTATTACGATGACTTATATGAGACAACGGTTTCATTCATGTCGACACTTGCGATGTTGGCATTGTGGTCACACAGAACACATTAGATGTCATTGCTTTAGACACATGAGGCAACAACATAGATATGTGAGTGATGCATAGATGGTTTTGACGACACAGACTAGAGATCTGACTTTGTATGCGAGTGATGGTGATGTCACATTTACCTTTAGTGTTTCTCTTGCTTTTATGTCTGATAGAAATGCCACTTTCTCTTGATGGTTGCTAGATGAGTATGCAACATACCACGTCACATCGTGACGTCTAGTGGAAGCCTTGGTTGTATGCATCTAGCTGACAGATCAACATATTACATAGAGGGTGCAGGAGATGTATGCTTGTCATTACACAGTGGTGCATCTTATATGCTCCAACATGTGTGCTATGTTCTTAAGATTTCATAGAGTTTGATCTCCATGAGACACTTGAGAGATAGTGGATGTCAAGTAGTCCTTAGAGAGCAGTTCTTTGAGATGCATTGCGGTTTGCTAGTCATTGTGAGAGGAGCCATGATTGGCTTGGTTTACCCTATGCATATATTTGATGTCAGAGACGGCATAGTCTTGATTACATTACAGTAATGTTAGCGAGAGACAACACAAACATCTTTTGCGGATGAACTCCAGAGTGTTGTGCATGACATGCTTATAGATGCAGAGTTAGAGCGGCGGGAGTGATGAACACCATATTAGAGAGTTTGAGACTTTAGAGACAATTTGGGAATCACCAATGTATTGAAGGTTTGTCCATATGGACAAATATCAAATTGTTTTTAAGGCCAAAGCCTTCCACAAGGTAGTACTTGAAAATCTCTTTTGAGCCATGCTCTCAAAACTTTGGTTAATCTTTGGCCATGTGGTCAAATATTAAGCTTGTTTTGAAAGTGGAAATAGAAAAATTCCTAAATTCACTAATATGGTGTTGATGTGGAGTTCTTTGACATGCTCATGCTAGAGACTCATATGGAAATGCTAGGTAGGTGGATATAGCCCCTACGTATGATGAGGGAGTGACGACTATCCTGGAGCCAGGATTGACGCGTCCATACATGACTAGTTATGGTAGTGTTGCAGTGAGGGTTGAGATACCTACTACAAATAGATTGGTAGAGGTCACAACACATGGTGTTGATGCAATTGGAACGAATATGCTGGCAAAGATTACACACTTATTATAAGCTTTGGGACTCTCATGTACAACCTCTTACTGTTGAGACCTGATATATAGCTACAATGGGAGTGTTTGTAGTTGGGATTGTTAGTCGAGTAATGATTGACACTAGCATGATGCATTATGGAGCAATGCAGGTTGTTACAGGATAATTGTAGAGCATGCATGTTGATTCTAGCAGGGATATATGCTTTTGCACACAACTAGAGCCTATAGAGCGGCATGCATCAACTTTGAGAGAGCCGGGAGATTGTTGGGGCAAAGACAATATGCCTCTTACCCTGATCCGATGTGCCATAGGCGACCGACTGCCCATCACTTGTACACCCCTTATTCTGTACTAGATAGAAGAAAAAGGGGTGCTCTCACACACATTGTGGTGAGCTACTATCCTGTGCTCTCTCTCTCTCTCTCTCTCTCTCTCTCTCTCTCACACACACACACACACACACACACACACACACACACACACACACACACACACACACACACACACACACACACACACACACACACACACACACACACACACACACACACAACCCTAGAGGGTTTCAACGCCACAAGCGGCAAGCTCCATCTCTCTCTCCCATAGTCCCCCCTGGGCGAGGGCATCCCTATGGGGCCGTTAAGCCTTGGCCTTGCCCCTCTCTCACAAAGCAACTGTCTCACTCTGCTACTCTACATTAACTAAGGTTGAGAACAGGCGGGTACAACAGATACACAACAGCCCAACACGCTCGGCAATATCCGGAGCCTTGTGTTTGCCTCATTTGCTCGTAGCTCGTAGTCATCAATAGTTTATCCTCTGTACTTTAACCTTCAAGTAATTTCACCTTAAGCTTAACAACCTGTTCATGCCCTGACATTGGATGTGTCTAAACATGTGTCTAAACATGGCAATGTCCTCCTTTGGTACTCCGGCTTCCAACACTCACAAGAGTTTTCTTCCGGTGGCAGATGCGCCAAGGAAAGAACCCAGCACTCAACAAGAAGCAAGGATTACAGATTTGGAGGCCAAGGTTCAAGAGATCATTGCGGAGAATGAAAAACTAAAGGAGCGCTTGCACAAACTTGAAGATAGGAAGGAGTCAGAGAGCTAAGCTATACTTGTTGAAGTAGACAAAGCCTAGGTTGCCCTCACCGAGATTGTCATGGCCATTGAGAAAGGAGCCCACAAGGTAGCACATAAGAAGATTAACACTGAGATACAAGCAGCCATAAAAGAATGCCAACTTCAAGAGTCTTTTGGGCTCAAAGTCAAGATTGGAGGGCTTGACCCACCATGGTGCACCGATGAGGACAGTTTAGAAGAAGCAATTATCATCAAGCTTAACGACATTCTTCAACCAATTAACATCAAGCCCAAAACTGTGTCCTAGATCCATGACACACACAAGCAGGTGCCACCCAAGCAATGTATGTATCCTCACTTTCAAGGATAAAGAAGAACGGATGAAGTTGCTACGCCAATCCCGACTCTTGAAGGGCACAAAGCTTTGGATTTCCAGGAATTGACCATGGCTCGACTCAAGATCAAATCAAGCGAACTCAAGAAGATGCACAAAGCTCACAAGCAAAGGAAATGGGCTGTCTATCAAGGTGGGAAAGCCATCATCCAAGAATTTTGAAATCCAAAATCAGCCCTCTCCGCACTTGATCCCCCTTAGGTTTTCTTTTCTTTTTGTTTACCTTTTTAATGGACTCTCAGTCCTAAACTGATATGTATCTGATGCATTCACTTAGAAGAAGCCATTGTAGTGTTTTGTTTTTGGTCCCATGGGTCAAATCTGACCTCCGTTGACGATAATTCAATCTGTGTGTGTGTGTGTGTGTGTGTGTGTGTGTGTGTGTGTGTGTGTGTGTGTGTGTGTGTGTGTGTGTGTGTGTGTGTGTGTGTGTGTGTGTGTGTGTGTGTGTGTGTGTGCAAGCGCACTGCACTGGTGCACTCACAAAATTTCTATGGCAAGGCCAACAAAGCAAGACTAGTCCTTTGGAATTCCCTCGACTCAGTGAGATCCACTTGTCCTCATATAGAAAAGCCTCCTCGACATGCCACCACAAATGTACCATATGATAATAGAACTATGTAGCTAGGGTGAACACATTGGTGACGATCTTGGTAGAGAATACATTCCAACAGGAGACACCACCACTGCAATCACTAAGTTTGCAATGTGTCAGTAGGTCCGTCCACGCAAGTCGCACCTCTCCAAGTCGCTAATCAAGATCCATTTTTCCAATGTGAGAGAGGGACCCCGACCGAAAGGCTCAGCCTTCATACCATTGATCAACTTTTAATTCTCCATGGTGAGTGGTATCACTCACCCTCATTTTTTAATTCTCACACCTCAAAAAAACACTATGCAAGATAAGTAGACATATGTATACATGATACACACAATTAATAACATGGTTAAAGTTTGCATCTCACAAGCTAAGAAATCATTTCCCATGACTTAAGGTGGTTGAAACAATTTGTTGTTCATCAAACTCTTTATCTCATTGTATTAAACCCATGTATATCTTCCATTTTTAGTGCAAGTGCATGGGACCAAAGGAAACAAAATCAGAACCTTATGTCGGCTTGATACTTTGTATCGGCAAAGGGATCTCCCACTGTATAGAAAACTTCCCCTTGTTTGTAAGAGTGTACAAAAAATAACACCCACGTTGGGAGCCTTCAATACTATCCCTAAAGGGAATTTGACATCCATGTTGGGAGCCTTCAATAATATCCCTAAAGTGAATTTGGCATCCATGTTGGGATCCTTCAATAATATCTCTACCATTCAAGGAATGAGAGAAGAAGAAAAAAGCACATTGACTTAGGAATGGACGGTGGACTATATCCCCTATACCCCATCACCAAAAGCACACAACCATTGTTCAATTGTTATGCATTGATGACATTTGTCGAGCCTTCATTAAAGGGCTATTTGGAGAGGGATGAAGGACGGGACCTTTGTAAGATTCCATGGGAAATTGGGTAGGGATGCATCCAACCAATCCTAGGGAATGTATATATAGAGCCTTATACTCACAGAAACAAGATAAAAAAGTAAAAGAGCAAGAGCCACCAAACAATAATGCGGAAACTTACAAGTTCTATATGTAACACAAAATCATAAAAACACATTATGCACAAGAACACGACCCTTGTAATATTTGCACTCTAACCATCATCTATCTGTGTGTACAGATATGGCTAGTACGCTAGAGCCATCCACTCCTGCCTTAGGTGAGAGGTACCCTTGTTACTTTTCACAAGTGTTTCACATGGTCTTTTTGGTGCTTGCCTGTGAATGGGATTTGGTAGGTACGCTAGCATGTGAGAGGAATTTTGAGGAGTTAGAATGGCTGATACGTCTCTTGACTACGACTGATCCATACATAGTAGAGAGTGTCTCTCCCATTGCACAAGCCTATCCTTTTGACCAAGATGACTATAGGCATCTAGTGACCTTCTTAGTAAACATTGGTGCCTCTGATAATGAAGAAGATTTACATGATTACACGGATGACACATATGGTCTCACGGATGATGACTTCGTTTTTGTCGATGATGAGGATAGGGGTTTAGTCTTAGGGTTCCCCCCCAATATCTACAATATCCTATTCCCTTGACTCTCTAGGGGGAGTGCAAATAATTAGGTTAGCGTTCCTTATGTTTTTTAATTGTGTTCAATAAGTGTTGGTACCTTTTTCCACTGATGTGCCTCTAGAAGGTGGATGTTTGGTGGTAACTATTGTGCAGTTTGTGACTACATAAGGATGCCTTTAAAAGACAACAACAGTGGATGTTTACATGTTACAACGGATGTTATCCATTATATCAGGTGTACTACTTTCTTTTATCTATGCTTCCACATTTACATGTTTGCATCTTGTCATTTGAATTTTGATATGCATAAAATTTATGAAGTTGTGACATTGCCAATTTAGATACTATAATTTTTTCAAACTTCTAGTACCTTGTTCTTCTCTTTGAGTTTGGTCTATTAGTTGTCTTTAAGTAGGTATCAGGACCTTAGGCTAAACTAAGCCACTTAATTGCTGAATTTAATTCCTAAATAGTCTATTAATTATAGTAACTTTAGTAATGTTTTAGGCTATGAGGATATAGTTCTCTCTAGTTTATTCCACCTAAGTGTGACTTGTGTTATGGAAGCCCATGTGTTAAACTGGTATTTGAAACCTCAAGTCTCCCGGCTAGTTTATGCTCAAGCTGGTATTTGAGACCTTGAGTCTCCCAACTGCTGGTATTTTAGACTTCGAGTCCCCCAGCTACTTGTAGCAACTATGACAACAACAAAAAAGAAAACAAAGAAAAAGAAAAAAAAAAGAGAAAAAGAAAAGAGAAAGCAAATAGCACAAACTTCCTTGTATCTTATGTGGATCACACTTAAGTGGTATAAGTGACAAGACCACTAGTTCTTAGACCTCGACAAGCATTCCTAAGGTTAACTACTCTTTAGTCCGATATTTTTTTTATTAACGTTGGTCAATCTAGTACTTACTCTAGCCCTAGCTCTTGTGTACTTCTCTTAGAGTCAACTTAATAGACCTTAACTCAATTGCATTTCATTCAGGTACTACGCTTGTTCTAGTTGGCAATGCTACAATTCATGAATTTTTTTTTGCATTTCCTAGAATATCAGGTATGCATCTCACTTATTGCACGCATGCACATGCTGCCTTTGAGCTTTCACAATGTTGTTTTTCTTTTGCTACAGGTACTCCTATCGTGGATCCTGATGCTGCACTGTTATATTTCAAGGGCGGAATCTACATCAGGAAGGGGGGCATGTTAACCATCGACGTCCACTTCTAACAGTCATGGGCCAGGCTTTTCGGTCCAATAGGAAAAGGGTAAGAGTGATCACTGATGAGAGGTGCACTCTAACTGGAACATTCAAGGATTAGTTGGCTAAGCATGGGCGCCCAAGTGTGAATGGGTGAGCTCATATAAAAGTCACCTAAACCTAAAAATCACTCATTCTCTCATTTGTTCAATTGAAGAGTGCTCTTGCTCGATCTCCATCTTCTTCTTCATCTCCTTGTGTGTGTGTGTATCCGTGAGAGAGAGAGAGAGAGAGAGAGAGAGAGAGAGAGAGAGAGAGAGAGAGAGAGAGAGAGAGAGAGAGAGAGAGAGAGTGATCAAGCATTACAATGGCACGGTGGTGGCGAGGCGATTGAGCGCGGTACGATGGTAGCTCTGTCTTCTTCGCAGCAAGGAATCCTCCACGAAGGCGAGCGTAGAGCGATGAGTGACACACCCTTGCTCTCTTCAGCTTGCTAGATTAGTCTAGTTGTGTGCTTGGAGCCATTTGTGGCTCGCACACAGTGTACGGAAAGTCCCTTGCATTGACACGTGCGAGAGACGCACACACTTGCACATCTTTTACATCCCAACAAGCTTGCTCAGTCGTAGGCAAAACAGCTCTGCAGCAACAATTCTGCCACCAAAACCAACAACATCCTCAACATTGCCTACATCCTCAGAACCAGAACGTACATCAATGCCCTACATAATATTCCAAATTCCCTTTGACACAAGGACATGTTGCATCATATAAGCCCACATAGGGTAATTATCCCCATCCAATCTATCCTAAGTCTCGCAAACATCTTGAACACATCTGTGTTGTTGTTAGCCATGGCAAATGCTGCACCTGATGTGAAAACTGCATGAAAAGAGGAGAACGAAGCGGGAACAACGCGTGCTATACAACACAAACCGTAGAAGACTGTAAGGGACCTGTTATGCAAAAAACAATTGTTAACCACTGACGTCCACTTCTAGTTGTCATGGGTTGGGCTTGTTGGTCCAATAGGAAGAGGGTAAGAGTGATCGCCGATGAGAGGCGTACTCTAACTGGATCATTCAAGGGTTAGTTGGCTAAGCATGGGCACCCAAGTGTGAATGGGCAAGCTCATATAAAACTCCTAAACCTAAAAATCACTCATTCTCTCATTTGTGCAATTGAAGAGTGCTATTGCTCCATCTATATCTTCTTCTTCATCTCCTTGTGTGTGTGTGTGTGTGTGTATGCGTGAGAGAGAGAGAGAGAGAGAGAGAGAGAGAGAGAGAGAGAGAGAGAGAGAGCATTACAATGGCACGGTGATGGCGAGGCGGTTGAGTGCGGCATGGCGGTAGCTCCCTCTTCTTCGCGGTCAGGAATCCTCCATGAAGGCGAGCGGAGGGCGGTGAGTGACTCACCCTTGGTCTCTTGAACTTGCTAAATTAATCTGGTTGTGTGCTTGCATCCATTTGTGGCTCACACACAGTGTACGGCACGTCCCTTGCTTTGACACGTGTAACAGATGCACACATTTTTGGCGCCGATGTCGGGGAGATGCCTTGCATTAAGCTCAAATAGCACTCTATGCTGCAGGTGCAATGTCAGATGTAGAAAAGGTAGAGAAAGAAGGTGTGTGGCTGTTGAGAAGGATTTGTGAACTTTATTTTTGCTGCAGTGTACTATTTTCTGTTAATAACGTGTTAAATTTTTTTGTTGCAATGTATTGTTGTCAATTGATATGGTGTTAAATTTAAGGTATTAGATCTCTAAGGTGCACTAAGTAGATATGTTAGTTAATTAGTTGTTGTACTATTGTGTTAAACAGTGTGTAACAGTAGCTCTGTTAGTTGCAAGTAGGTAGGTTAGGTGTGTGCGCGCACGGCGCGATCGAGGCGACCTTATTATCCAAATAATAATAATAATATTTAAAAAGAAGGACCGACATCGGGAACATTCCCCAAGCCCAAGTGCAGCCTCAGCCCTCAGTCACCCTTTGGACCTACTTATTTTAGCCTCACGCCTAAGTAAAAATCGATTCTTTTGAGGACCATCGGAGCTTCGGGTAATCGAACGTTGTGCTGTAAAGCACACCACGACCCCTTTGAGCAATACTCTCGTTTTGAGCTTTCACACACTCTAATCCAAAAACCGATCGTAAAAAGACATTAAAAAACATCAAAAAACAAGTGAAAACGGGGTGCAAAACGCCCAAAAAATAAAGCTTTTAACCTTCAAGGGTATTCGCCAACGCTTGTAGGGTGCCAAAGGCACATGCATCTATGCTTTGGTTGTATGCTAGAGACCGAGCAACTAGCGAGCAATTCGACTTACGCGGGTTCTCAATACCCACCTATTTTAGGTTCCGGGCCCTCGACGGGGACCCAAGGTAGTACAACCCAAGACCCAAACATAACAGCTAGTGACTCTTCATCTGACTATACGATATTATGGAAGGGCATCCTACACCAAACCCCGAGCAAGGAAAAAAAATGTACCTATCTGGGCCCCATAGCCTGGATCTAGTGTGTTTAGTCGCTTTATAGAAACCTTTAATAGAGCTACTCGCTGTGAACCTGCGGCTAGTGAAGTTAACGAAGGTGAGGGAGAGGTAGATTTGTCTTTGGTATCTCAGGGGGAGCCTATAATCCCCAAGAGTGTCCACATCAATATCTTGCCCCCTGCTTTCATGGAAGACCCTGCAAAGCAATCACCCCCCGAAGTTCTACTACCTAATGGGGAGTCTTGCGGAGGTGAAAGAAGTTGAGTGCTATATGCAAGCGGCTAGGGAGATGGAAATGGAGAGTTTCCTAGAACAACGTCGATCCGTGAAGGGAAAGACCCCTGGGAAAACAGGCATAGCAATCAAGCCATCGAGTTCTCCTGAGTTAGTAGGCAATGTGGGTCAAGCTGTGGGGAACAACAATGCTTCCACCTCAAGGGAAACCTCTAGTACGTCGGGCCTAGAAGGGATATTTCTCAACAAAAATTAGGAATATGACCTACAAACTTAAACCTTGACTGACCTGTACACGGGTTACCCATACCATATAGGTTGGTTAGAAGTTGTACAATCTACTTCTAGCACCACAAGTCTAGAAGAGCGGAAACAGATGGTCTACAATGTCATCCATAGCATCATCCAATCGGAGAGGCAAAATCGAGGGATTAACATTCCTTCAATGGGCCTTGTGAGATTCTTGGATACGGGCAAGGCGAGACAACCGACACTATCATAGATGGAAACTGCTTGTGAGATTCTTGGATACGGGCAAGGCGAGACAACCGACACTATCATAGATGGAAACTGCTTTAGTATTCTGTCGCTTGGAGTTTCGGTACAGTCTGAACCCACAAGTAGTAGTTTTACTTTTCCAAATCTAGATCATTTGTCTCTTGGAGACACTACGGCTACGATACCTACTCTGGTGATGAGTACAAAAAGTACACCTTGGACCTCATTTGTTAGCACTGCATTGCTACCTAGTAGCACAGTGCCCCCAACAATACCTACAAGTGTGCATCAAGCCTATGTACCTGTCGCACCTCATGCCTACGTAGCTCCCACATCCCCAATTATTCCAAGGGCTTACACTCCACAATGACATTATCCAAGCTCTTATTCAAGTGGGTCCATACCATTTAGCAATAACATGTTGTATCTGGCACTGGCTATTCCTAGGGCCACACCTATGAACTTTGGACCACCATGTGGTACACCACCATACGAGGTATGGGACCCGAGGGCCGCGTGTATGCCAAGGCCAAGGCCAACTCCCATCCCACATGTAGCTCTAGGAGTTCCTACACACCTGAAGCCACTATACCTGCTTATTTAGGAGATTTGGCAGCATTTTCTCAAACCATCAATTGATCTATTGCTGAGAATATGCGTAACACACCTGATAGAGAGCCTAGACGTAAGGCAGTACAAATAGCCAAGCTCACACAGAAATTTAGTGGAGATGGGGATGTGAGAAAGCATATCAAAGTGTTTGAACAAATATGCGATTCTCTAGGATAACACTATGACCTGCAGAAGAGTAATGCTTTCAGCCTAACCTTAAGTGGGAAGGCTGGGGATTGGTATATATAACCCTAAGGGTGGAAGAATAAATGATTTACCCTACTCTTAGGATACTGTTATTGAAAGAATACATACGAGAAGGAGTGCTTTGGGCTGTAGCCTCTCAGCTCCAGAAAGCCCAATGAGAGGAAGGAGAGTCGGTGAGAGACTTTATTAGTTGCTTGAAGCATTTGAATTCTCATTGTAATCCAAATGAGTGCTTCAATAATAAACAATTGCTTCATAGATTCATTAGGGGATTACGACATGAGGATATCTACAATGGCCTAGTCATTAGAGGTATCACCACTTGGTAAGCAGTCGCCACCAATGTCATCCTATTGGAGATAATTTAATGATTCAAGGAGAAAGAGTGTCTGTTGAGCCTAAATCTACTAGCTCGCAAGCATCGGGGCATCAATAAATGACCCTAAAGCCTATTGCTAAGGAGCCAAAGATATGTGAGATGACTTTACCATATCTCACCAAGGCCATTCAAGAGAATCTTAGAGACAATCGTGCTCCGCAAAACAATCATATGTATCCAAGAAGGGAGCAACAATGGTCCTCATTATGATATGGTCCGCATAGTACCAATGAATGCCCTACTTTTAGAGTAAAATTCAATGGAAATTGCAATTCCTGTGGTGGCAGGTATGGTCATCAAGCTAAGGATTGCATAGTATTTAAGCGCACGATGGCCAATAGACCAACCTTAGCATGGACAGACAGACCTCGAGTGCCTGAATTGATGCCGGCCCCACCTCTTGAACAAACCTCACAACACATGGTCCCTAGGGCCCAAAATGTTGTTCAAAAAACACCCTTACCACCTCCAGTGCTAGGACTGCAACCACCACATTTGAGAATCAGTTCAATGAATCAAGTGGGTTGTGAGTCATCTATTGCTTGTTTGGAAGGCTATGAGGAATATATATAGACCCTAATATTGCCTATGGGATTGATGCGCTTGAAGAAAGTCTACAATACTACATGGAGAACTATTGGGGACAAGTCAAACCTGTCTATTAAATAGCTGCTCTTGCTGCAAGAGGCCAAAATATTAATTACATTGCCAAGAGACCACCTCTTCAATGCTATGAGTGTGGAGGTCCACATCGCGTGGCCGAGTGTCCTATTAGGCTACAAAAAAATGCCACACTAATGCAAACCAATCAAGTGAGCACATATAGAATGCCGATACTCATGTGTAATCGATGTGGCATAGATCATTTGATTGCCCAATGTCTAAATAATCCAAATGCACTGAAGATCACACCATTAAACTTGATTGAGGTTACTTAGGAGCCATCACAAAGTACACATGTGGTACCAGTAAACATACTCACACGATCGATGCTTCAAAAACAAAATTATATTCTTGAGGAAAGAGACACGGCATCAATTGTCCAATCTCAAGAAAAGAAGAAAACACTAAGGAAAAGATCGCAAAAAGCAACGAAGTCAGACCCCAGTTCAAGGACCAACATAGGGACCGGTGACAACCTCGTATATATGAATGACACTAAAGCGGACTAATTCAGGTGAAACCATGGAGATCAAAACGACCACTAAGAAAGAAACCAACATGTAAGATTGTCATGGGCCACAATGGTCAGGATCCAAGAAGAAGATTGGAACTTATCCAAACCCTACAGAGGAGATTGAGCAAGTCAAGGAATTAAGGAGTTTGGTAGAAGATACCCAAAGGGATCTAGAACCAGCACTAGGCAGATCCAGATTACAGACACATTGTTCCCTACGCAACAACAACCTCACAAAGTCCATAGACCCCTAGCCATACCTAGTGTCATCCAAGAAGAAAGTGGCTTAAAGTCATGGGAAAGTGGGCGTACTCACTTCTTGTTGGAAAGAATGTTTACAGAGGGACTACCTGACCCTATCAAAGAAATGGAGATCCCATCTTCCCCACGTCAAGGGACTGAAGCCCAAAAGGTGCCGTTAAATATTGCCAAATTGATGGATTTCATGGCTTCAGAAGTTAGAACCACCATCATGTCCAAACTATATGGAGACCCTGAGCTATTCTTAGCTCTTTGAGCTTTCCTCAATGGAGAACTGAAGGTCGGGCTACCACAATTTTCATTGATGGATGGAGCTAGGGAGATGCCAAGAGGAGGAACACTTAGATCCACAACCCAACCTAGATGAGAACACTATTGTAGAAATACATGTTAACAAGTTGGGACAATACTTTGAGGGCAATGAATCCAATGCAATCATACCAACCACTACCAAGGGATTAATTGTGAAGAGAATCCTTGAGGGTGGCATTGAGGTTAGCATTGTGACTAAAAATTGATGGGAAACTATGGAAAGACCTCACCTCGGGACCACAACCATAGTAGTAAAGATGGACAATGGGTCTATTGTTAAACCTATTCGGAAGGCTAGAAGATCTCAAGTTCAAGGTCTTTGGACATAAAATAAGAAATACCTTCATTGTTATGGATTTCTCCAAGCACACTATGGCATCTGAGATGATCTTAGGACATCCTTTCATGAGGGAAGCAAAAATGGTGCATGACTGGTCTAAAAACCATGTCTACTTGCAGTTGCAAGATATTGTCATTCGAGTGGATCTTGTAACTGGTCGAGTACATCCTCTAGGAAACATGTTTATAATTGATCATAGATCTGAAACCTTACTTCACTCGGCCCCATTGCAGTATTGATACACATGTAAAGTGGACACTGATGTTGGGGAAGATTCTCCTTATATGGGTGTACTACGTGGGATGACTAAGTTGGACAATGTCGATTGGGTCCACTTAGCAGCAACCATAGACACTTTGAGAAATAGGGGTACGACCTTGGTAACACCTGAGGGGGATGAAATGCCACCACTCGTACCCTTAAATATGCTAGAAGCAACGCATATAGCTTTTGATGACCTACAAGATGAAGGTTTGACCGGCATTGGAACCAATAGCATCTCACAAGACTATAGCCCACACAATTTGGGGTCAGAATCATCAATTGAAATTGACTCTAAGGACGAAGAATCTGAGTTAAATCTTAGTGCAAATGTGGGGACAAACCATTCAGGGCCCAGTGGTACCCTAGATGACAATCTATCCAAGGGAGCAGAAGACACAAGTAGCGATTCACCTAGTGACTCTTCACTAGAGATCGCCCGTAATCAAAAATTAGACAAGAAGAGTAAGAGATATAAGAGGCGACGATATCGAGAAAATGTGCGTGCTAGAATAAATGAAAAGAAATCTACTACAAAATGGCTTAATTATATAGGGGCATGTGATGCTCATCGGAAGTTGGCAGATAAATGGGGTGAATACCTTCAAAGCGTTATGTGGTGTAGTCCACAACCCATTGACATCGCACAACTAGAGGCTACAGAGAAGCCAAAGTTGAGCCGTACCATAAGGAGACAACAAAATCGAGAGTTAGCTCAACAACAAAAGAAATCAAAAGTGAAATCACAGTCCACAGAACAACAGGACCCCACAAACTTACACCCTGCACCTGAACATTTCAAATCCTATATTACAGAGGAACGTAAGGTCGTGTATACAAAGGCTCAAAGAAAACCTATCAATGGGAGCAATGGAGTCTATGACGGTCCAACGATAGTTAAGGAAATAGAGTTAGCAGACCCAGGAGAAGAGTCCAAACCTGTTTTCATGGCCCAAGATCTGACAGAGACTGAGGAGTGTGTACTTAAAGAACTTCTCATGGAATTTAGGGATATATTTGCCTGGACATATCATGATATGAAAGGTGTTCCACCTACCGTGGTGCAACACACAATCCCCATGAATAGCATGGCTAAACCAGTTCAACAACAACCCTACCCAATGAATCCTAAATATGCAAAAATCGTTCAAGAAGAGATTGAAAAGCTTGTGAAATGCGGATTCATATACCTTGTTGAGCACTCAGAATGGGTGTCTCCAATAGGGATTGTTCCAAAAAAGAATAGGAAACTTAGAGTGTGCTGGATCTCAAGAAGGTCAATGCTGCCACTAGGAGGGACCATTACCCCTTGCCATATTCAGAACATGTGCTTGAAATAGTTGCAGGGAAGGAAGCTTATAGCTTTTTAGATGGGTACTCTGGCTACAATCAAATCACAATTGGACTAGAGGACCAAGCTAAAACAACCTTTATAACTAAATTTGGAGTGTTCGCATTTCGTGTTATGGCTTTTGGCTTAACCAATGCCCCTGCTACCTTTCAAAGATTAATAAACATTGATTTTAGAGAATATTTGAGGGAGTTTTACGAAGCTTTCTTGGATGACCTTTGTGTTTATTCCTCTTAAAAAGAACATCTATCATGTTTACAAAAAGTGTTTGAGAAGTGCAAATTGTATCGCATCTCCTTAAACCCTTTCAAATGCCAATTTTGGGTTAAACATGGAGTCATTTCAGAGCATATAGTGTTCAAAAATGGGATTTTCACAGATGAGGGCAAAATTAAAGACATTGTTGAGTTGCCACCACCTATGAACTATAAAGAAGTTCAAAGGTTCATGGGCCATGGTAGTTATTACCGACGATTTATTTTAAACTTTGTCGAGATAGTTCGTCCTTTGTACAAGCTTCTTATTGAGTTCCACTGGACCGCGGAGTGTGACCATGGTTATGAGTCATTGAAAAAGACCTTGACAAGCGCTTCCATTCTACAAGTTCTTGATTGGAATATAATTTTCCATGTGCATATTGATGCATCAAACTTTGTTATTGGGTGCGTTCTAGCTGAACCAGGAGAACATAAATTGGACTACCCCATTAGCTTTGCAAGTTGTCAATTGAATGATGCCAATAGAAACTAGATCACTACAGAGTGGCAAGGTTTAGCTATGATTTACGCAGTGAAGAAATTTTTCTACCACCTTCTTGCCAACAAGTTTGTTTTCTATGCAGATCATCAAGCCTTGTTGTATCTAGTAAATAAAGCTTGTTCCACGGGAAGAATTACACAATGGTTGTTAAGTCTCCTTGAGTTTGATTTTACCATTGTGGTGAGACCTGGTAAAAGACATGTTATGTTGGATCATTTGTCTCGCATACCCAATGGTGAAGCCCCTACTAGAGTCGATGATGAATTGCCCGATACTTCCTTATTTCTAGTCGAGACCATGCCTAATGGAGTGAGAAGATTGTGAAATTTCTAGTTAATGGTTTTCCACCCAAAGAGCTTCGTAAGGACATAGCTCAAAAATTGTTAAAAGAACGTGAGCCTTATTCTCTCACTGCAGGAACTCTCTACAGGCTAGGGAGGGACGATATTCTTAGATGTTGTGCCTGTGAGGATGAGTATTTATACATACTGCAAGAAGTCCACATGGGTATAGCCGAAGGACATTTCTCAAGAAAACTAACAGCTAGAAAGGTGTTGCAATCAGGCTATTGGTGGCCTACCTTATTCAAGGATGCATCACTTTTTGCGAAGGGATGTGATGAATGCCAACGCTTTAAGAAGCCACAAAGGAAGGATAAGATGCCTCTACATCTCATCAAGGTAGCCCAGCCATTTGAAAAGTGGGGCTTAAACTTTGTAAGTCCGATTAGTATGGCTGCGCATAACACTCAGTCACAATATATTATCGTTGCCATTGACTATGTGACAAAATGGGTTGAAGCAAAAGCAACACAAAAAGCTGATGCAAACAACAGATAAGTTTCTCTTTGAGAACATTATCACACATTTTAGATGCCCCTTTGAACTTGTGAATGACAATGGAACCCATTTTATAAATGAAGTGGTAAAAGAACTCACATCAGACTTCATCAGTGTCTTCAAAAAATGCTTCCGTGATTCTCAAATTAGCCTCTCGTTGGTGTCTAAGACGTTGTTGTCTTTCTCGAGCCTCAACTCTTGCTTGGATCTTTTTAAGCTCTACCTGTTCTTTGGCTAGTTTCTTTTGATGGATGGCTTGTAACTGTTCCTGGCTTAGAGGATCATAGTACCTTTTGAATTTACTTCCGTTGAGGAATTTAATGGTTTCAACTCCATCTAGAGTCTCTACACGATTGGTACCTTGCGGGGTAATTTCACACATTTGATATGGTCCTTTTCCTGAATATTTCAACTTTTTCTTTTCGTTATGCACTCCATACATAAGGACTTTATCACCAACATTGATATCTTTGTTCTTTAAATGACTGTCAAACCATTTCTTCCTTTTATTTTTCTCCACATATGCATTTAGAACAGCCAATTGTCTTTCTTCATCTAACCTCTCAAGGATGTATAAGCGCTCAACTAAAGGGTTACCATCCCAACCTTCTTGTGAAGCTACGCGCAGACTAGGAATTACAAACTCCCATGGCATAATTGCTTCTTGGCCATATACCATTTTGAATGGTGTAGAATTAATAGCCACTTTGTAAGAAGTACGATAAGTCCATAGAGCTGATGTAAGCTTTAAATCCCAATCTGTACAATGAGCCTTAACTATCTTTGTCAAAATGGAGATGAGAGTTTTGTTGGTACTCTTAGCTTGGCCCTATGGCTCAAGGAATAACACTTGAAATCTCACCTCTTCATAACACAAAAAACAACAAAATATTGTCAATCCAAAAAGTCACAACATCCTTGCCAGTAGCACAACCCTCTAAAGCTTCAACTTCCATGGCTACAACTGACAATGCTACATCAAAGGCTCCACGTGATCTGACCAAGGGTACATATCAATGCGTCCCCAAGGTATCGTTATTGGACCCCCTTATGGTTCAAGTTAACTCACAAAGGAAACCTCAAAGGAAGGCGTCCACTCAGGTTCAGAAGGTGAAAACCAAATCATGTTGGATTCCCAAACAACTATTAGAAGCCCAAGGCTACTATGATGGAAATGATCGAATTTGGGTACTCAAATGTAAATCGTGTCCTTCCCTATCCACTACAAAACCATGTAAGTCAAACCTTGTGATTCCAAAGTCGATGGAAGACCATGGGGAGGGAAAGATCACAGAATGCTACACACCTATTCCAAAGCTAGTATGGGTTCCAAGGCAAAACCAAACTATTCGGCTTAGCTCAGGAAAGGGGGAGTTCCATGAAGCTTCTAGATCCTCATGTAATGTATCCATAGAGGTAAAAGCTTCTACACAACCTCCACCTACCATAGGCAGCCTCCATGAAGCTACAAAAGATTTGACACCTCCCATTGTTCAATTATTACCTGATGTACTACTTCAAGTTCATTCATGGAAGAGTACCTTACCACCCTTACAACTCGATGAGGCACCCAAGGTAATAGAGAACTATTGGCTAAAATCCTCACCTATTACCAATTGGAATAATTGGTTCCAAAAGGTGATGACATCCTTTTAAAAGTATGATCTACCCAAGGAAGGGGGGAGTCTTCGTTCACGTCAGCCTATTAAATTATTTTCCTCTTATCCTTCTTTCCTTGACCCTTGAGCTTTCCGATTTTAGGGATTGTATATATATAGATATATATTAATTAACCACCCTAGCTTTTAAAAAAAAAGTAAAGAGCAAGAGCAATTAGCAAACGAGTGTGCACAATACTAGTCAAAATCATTGACCTAGACCTACACATGTCATATCAGGTACAGTAAAACATAAACCTATGTCATCAAACACCTAACCATCCTCTATTTGTGTTCATAGGTATGGTTGATTCTTACGAATATTCTTTTTACCTATCCCAAGTAATGCATTTATGTTATCCTCATATTTTCTCTAAATGAGATTCGGTTGAAACACTCGCTTGTGAGAGAAATGTTGAGGAGTTAGAGTGGTTGGTTTGCCTCTTGACTACGACGGATCCCTATTCTATCGAGAAAAATCACCCAATTGCCCAAGTTTACCCTTTTGCCCAGGCTGAGTATGCACGCATCATGACATTCCTAATACTATTCTATACAAAAGAGGACAAGGACGATAATGGTGATTGGACAGACGAGACACATGGCCTTACCGAAGAGGATTACACATTCCTTGATGATGAGGATGGCGGTTTATCCTTAGAGCTACCGACCGAGCTCTCCAACCTCCACTTACTTTAATCCTCATCACTTGAATGATGGAGGGTAGGGAGGATTAGTACGATAGGAGTGTTTCTGTTTTAGAGTTTAGTGATTGGCAAAGTTCTTTTTTCCCGCTGATGTCCCTCTGGAAGGTGGATGTTTGGTGGTGACTATTGTACAGTTTGTGACTACATAAGGATGCCTTCAAAGGACAACAACAATGGATGTTTACATGTTACAACGGATGTTCTCCATTATATGAGGTGTACTACTTCTTTTTATCTATGCTTTACACAGTTACATGTTTGCATCTTTTCATTTGAGTTTCTAACAATGCATAAAATTTATGAAGTTGTGACATTGCCAATTTAGATGCTATAATTTTTTCAAACTTCTAGTACCTTGTTCTTCT
This sequence comes from Adiantum capillus-veneris, assembly GCF_014529385.1. Classification (NCBI taxonomy): domain Eukaryota; kingdom Viridiplantae; phylum Streptophyta; class Polypodiopsida; order Polypodiales; family Pteridaceae; genus Adiantum; species Adiantum capillus-veneris. Next base: position 55,119,321 of record NC_140948.1, on the reverse strand, counting down.
CTTTGAGTTTGGTCTATTAGTTGGCTTTAAGTAGGTATCAAGACCTTAGGTTAAACTAGGTCACTTAATTGCTGACTTTAATTCCTAAATAGTCTATTAATTGTAGTAACTTTATTAATGTTTTAGGCTATGAGGATATAGTTCTCTCTAGCTTATTCCACCTAAGTGTGACTTGTGTTGTGGAAGTCCATGTGTTAAGCTGGTATTTGAGACCTCGAATCTCCCAGCTATCGGTTTTTCAGATCTCTAGTCCCACAGCTACTTGTAGCAACTATGACAACAAAAAAAAAGAGAAAAGAGAAAGCAAATAGCACAAACTTCCTTGTATTTTATGTTGATCACACTTAAGTGGTATAAGTGACAAGATCACTAGTCTTTAGACCCCGACGAGAATTCCTAGGGTTAACTACTCTTTAGTCGACATTTTTTAATTAACGTTGGTCAATCTAGTACTTACTTTAGCCCTAGCTCTTGTATACTTCTCTTAGAGTCAACTTAATAGTAGACCTTAACTCAATTGCATTTCATTCAGGTACTACGCTTGTTCTAGTTGGCAATGCTACAATTCATAAATTTTTTTTTGCATTTCCTAGAATATCAGGTATGCACCTCACTTATTGCACGCATGCACATGCTGTCTTTGAGGTTTCACAATGTTGTTTTTCTTTTGCTACAAGTACTCCTATCATGAATCATGATGCTGCAATGTTATATTTCGAGGGCGAAATCTACATCAGGAAGGGGGCCATGTTAACCATCGGCGTCCACTTCTAACAGTCATGGGCCGGGCTTGTCGGTCCAATAGAAAAAGGGTAAGAGTGATCACCGATGAGAGGTGCACTCTAACTGGAACATTCAAGGGTTAGTTGGCTAAGCATGGGTGCCCAAGTGTGAATGGGCGAGCTCATATAAAAGTCACCTAAACCTAAAAATCACTCATTCTCTCATTTGTTCAATTAAAGAGTGCTCTTGCTCGATCTCCATCTTCTTCTTCATCTCCTTGTGTGTGTGTGTATCCATGAGAGAGAGAGAGAGAGAGAGAGAGAGAGAGAGAGAGAGAGAGAGAGAGAGAGAGAGAGAGAGAGAGAGTGAGTGATCAAGCATTACAACGGCATGGTGGCGGAGAGGCGATTGAGCGCGGCATGATGGTAGCTCCCTCTTCTTCGTGGCAAGGAATCCTCCACGAAGGCGAGCGTAGGGCGGCGAGTGACACACCCTTGATCTCTTGAGCCTGCTAAATTAATCTAGTTGTGTGCTTGCAACCATTTGTGGCTTGCACATAGTGTACGACAAGTCCCTTGCTTTGACACGTGCTACAGATGTGCACAACAACACTGACAAAATTTCTACACAGAATGATGAAATAGCCTGTGCAACACTGCCTATAGTGGAAACGGAGGCCGAAATAATCCCAAATTAAAAATCTGAGCAGTTCAAGCTCTATGATCTTATCCAAAGTATTTTTCAACGTATTGACACTCTCCAAAGCTCACAAAAATCAAAGAAAGTGAGCGGGTGTGCTCTAGATCTACTAGCGATTAAGTTGGAGAAGATGCAACATCCTCTGATACCAATTGTTGGAATTAGGGTTGCAGGAAAACACACATAGCTTGGAGAAGACGAAGAAAGCTCAAGGAACACAATAGAGAGTGTATTACTTAGTGTGAAATGGAAAGATAATATAGCCCTAAAGTGATGGACGTATATACAATGCACGGGAGGAAAAACCTCCTAGTGAGTGGGAAAAAATCCCCTGACAGTCCTAATTGTGTTCACACACATCACTACCACACGTATATGGTAACATGATTTGGATGTCTATATGTATGTTATCAATCTCTTCCACTACCCCCAAACACCCCTCATTGCCCCCTTGAAGTATATATCACAAACCCCTCCCTTATGTTTTAGTAATAAAGGAGAAATTATAAGGGCTCTAACCCTAACTTATATGCTTATTTAGCTTCCCAAAGAATGCCCTTCTCTTTCACTTACGTGGTACGATAAGTTTCTCATGGTGAACCCCCCGAGAGGTTATTCAAGCAGTTAATGCCTCCCAGTCTCTAGAAAACTTGTGATGATGTGATTCACTTCAGCTCTTCACATTTCCCTAAAGGTATTTGTGGTGCACATTGGTCATTAATGAATACTCAAGCCATGAGGTTATTCCCGCTTAAAGGTGAAAGCGACTATCCAACAAAGATGGTATTCTTGTTTTGTGGTAGTAGCAATAGTAATCATCTTGTTAGGAAACACCTATAAGGTATCACCATGTCCTCTCAAGTCTACAAACCTTTTTACAATCCCTTGAGAAAAAGATACATGTCTTACCGATAGAAGAGTGCCTCACAACATATAGAAATTGTTTCCACACTATCGTACTGACAATTTGTGAGAGTGCATAAGTCAATTGTCATTGACCGGTTGGTGACGAGGATGAAGGGAGAAAGCATCATAACTCCAAGTCACTCTGATTTGGTGACGAGGATGAAGGGAGAAAGCATCATAACTCCAAGTCACTCTGATTCGGTACCAAAAGTAGGGTTTTTGGTGCATCTTCAATGTGGGCTACCACATCATGAAGGCTGGATTTTCATGAGTGTTAAAAAATGGATGATGCTAATTTAGAAGCATAGAAAGGGGCTAGTAGGTCTGCCCAATCTCAGAAAAAAAAAATAGAACATATTAAGTGCATAAGTGAAGGATGAGTTTAGAAAATGAAAAGACAGATGAAGGTGGAAAGTCAAAAGACGAATGAAGATGGAAAGTCAAAAGACTTTTTGTGTCCATATAAATAGGTGTTTTTCTGCTCTTCCATTTTTCCTTTAGCGTTTTCTTATAAGTTCTCTTTAGCGTTTTCCTCTCTCTCTCTCTCTCTCTCTCTCTCTCTCTCTCTCTCTCGCAATGATGTATTCATCTTTCTTAGGTAGTATTGTTGCAAATCTATGTGCTTCGTCATTGCCTGTCATTACATGCTATAGATTAGCGCAATGCCTATAGGGGGAAATCCTCAGAGACATCCACCAAGAGGGAATCCTCAAGGAAATTCACAAAGTAGGAGTTCAAAGGAGAAGAAGATAAGGGTTCAAGGGGAGTAAAGGGAGAAGAGACCCATAAGGAAGAAGGGATCCACAAGGAGAAGGACATTCAAGGAAGTGTATTAGAAGAGAGGGAAGAAGGATTCGAGGGCAGTAAAGGAGGGCTTACATGCCAAGGGAAAGAGGGCACTCAATGAAGATACTAGGCCAAGGAGGGGCATTCAAGGGCTTCAAAGCTGATTCGAGGAGAAGGAAACTCAAAGGAAAATGCTCAAATCATTGACAAAGAAGAGGAGTAGAAGAGAGGGATCTTCACATCAAGAGCCTGGAAGAGAATGGAACTAGAGACCGGGGGGGTGGGGGGGCAGTGACTTTGAGGACATCTGGAGCCCAAGAGAAACATAAGGCATCTTCCAAGCCAATTGGGGGCATTAAAAGGGAGAACCATAGGCAACATACCATTCTTTTGTATACTTATCTCTTTTAATGATGAAGGTTTATGATATGTTACTTCTCCAATTTTAGAGGGCCACCTTTTTTGTTGGATTTGGAATGCATAGGGCGGAATCCATTACCTTTAATTTCTTTTAGACTTCATGTTGTAGAGCAAGAAGTGTGAGTAGCCAACTTCAATAATAGATTTGTGAGACAAGATGAGACAGCTTGTACTGAAGTGCTTGGCTAACAAGAAGGCTTTTAGAGTAGACATGTATATCTTGGAGTGGCACAATAGTATCCAAGTCACTATGTTGAATGTAGTGTTCTTCTACTTGCTCCCTTTGGTTTTCCTATTGAGGATCTATCTCACCTCAAAAGGATAATAGAAATTGGCATACATGTCCCCAAGGGCACAACCCTATACAATGCTTTTTTTGTAGCAACTCCTATCTTGCAATCTCATCGTGAATTTGGTTTCTTGTGTTAATAGTGTTGATCACATCATATGCTTCCAAAATGCACACATACATCAATGGATTTGGTAGGATGCCTCAAACTACATCTATTCAAGGAATTTTAGTGCTTGCATGCTTTCATCTTTGTGCATGTAGAGTGATTAGTGAAAACCAAGAGAGAACATTCGAAGCAAGAATTTTTTTGAGGACCAACATGCGTGAAAAATATTGGGTGTGCACTTCACATACATGTCCATGAGTGTGTTCCATGCATGATACCTTCTTGGCTAACAATGTCATCATGAATCCCCTATCTGCTACTCTAAGCATGGCTCACGTTTTCATTATGCCAATGATATAATGGAATGATAGTAGTATATACATATGGTGGTGAGCTGGTACCCTCCTTACCCAATTTTATAAAATGCACAAAATGTCCCTTTTCTTTTAGAGCTTCTTGTCTTGGATAGTCAAGGCCATCTCTACTTTTATAAAGACAAACGTCTGCAATACATGTAATGGAATTTTCCTATTCAATTTGAGAGTAGCGGAATTTAATGAGAGTACTTTCAAGAAATGATTTTGTGAGCATAGTGGGTAGACATAATTGAAGATAGCAACATAATCATAGCAATTAGTTAACTTGGCATAGACAATACTTTTGCAAGAGAGAGAATTTAGAGAACATGACAACAGTTGAGGACCGGATTTATGTGGAGCCGGTCCCCCCTCCAATAGGCATTTGTATTATGATTTCTCCCATAAAGAGAGACTTGTTACAATACATTCTTTGTGTTCCTTGTAACCTAGGTGAAGCAATGAAGATGGAAAGCTTCATGCATCACCATCATAGCATAACCTAAACTTGAAGAAAGCTTTAACTATACCAAGCCTCAGTCCCAAGACCTCAAACACCTTCGAAGGTGGAGAGAGCTAGCAAGGAATGAGGGTAGGGAAGAGGAAGAAGAAACATTTCATACGAGAAAGAGCTAGTTCCTCACTTATCATAACTCTTGTGCTAGCATACATAATAGCATAGTAATGAGGAAGAAATAGATGGCAAGCTCAAGCATTGAAGCATGGCTCTTGGATGGATTTGCACTCCATAGCCAAGAGTGTTGGTGTAGGCTCTCAACCTCTACTTGCTTGGAGAAGGAGAGGGAGCTCTTGCACTTTGCATAGTACACAATGAGAGTGTTTGTGAGTGTGTGTGGGTGAGTATACCCCCTAAGCACCCCCCTAGCTTGCTTGGGTCGACCCCCCCTTGTAGCTCATGCTTGAAGCTCATTGGACCCTTCCAGGCCTAGCCAATCACAAGCAGGAGCCATTACAAGCAACAGGGGTAGCCTTGGGACAAGTGTCCCCCTTTCCCCTTTGAGAGAGAGGACTTGATAAATGCAAAATCAATTAATTAAATATCCTAAATTATCATTGGACCCCTTGGGTGGCCAACCAATAGGCTTCAGGCACACCATGAGGGCAACATGAGGAGGAACTTGACAAGTGTCCTTGCTGCCTCTTCAAGCTAGGGCTTCCCTTGTGTGTGTGTGTGCGTGTTCTCTCTCATCCCCCCCCTTGTAGGCTCGCCCCCCTCCTTGTAGGTATCTTTTTGACTTTGGATGAGCAAGCCCCTTAGTCATCAAGCATGACTAAGCACTTGAAGTAGGGGGTGTTCCCACAAGCATCTCAGGCAAGCTTCTCAAGGCACCTCAAGCACCTTAATCATGCACCAAGTCAAGCACCTCAAGCATGGATCCAGTCAAGCACCTCAAGCATCTTAATCAAGCACCTCAAGCATGACAAGCACCTCAAGCACGACAAACACCTCGAGCTTGGGCCGGGTTCCCACCTCAAGCTCAGCCCTAGCTTACCTAAGGTCAAAGGACTTTTAAACACATTATTGGAGGTCTTCAATGAAGCTAACCCTAAGGTCTTATGCTCCATTGGTTAGCCTTGCTCTTGATAGACCATCTCCCATTTGGGCCCCTTTACTATTGGCCCCGTGTTGAGATAGATCTATAAGCACATATCTATATCTTAACACTTGTTCCCGTTTATTCTCCCACATTAAGTGATCAATTTAATATGAGAAAATCATTTGGGTTGGTTAGATATTAGATTTTATGATAATACATGTTGATCAAAGAAATGCCAAGCATGACCTCTGTTGGGGTTATCAACACAAGAATCTCTCTCAACGCACATGCTCTTAAATAGAGAATCAAACTCCACTCCATAATCAAACTCATCAGAAAACGCGGCTAGACAACTTCAAACAGAGCAAACTCAGAGCCAAGAGAAGAAGATTAGACACAACAAGAAACTCCATTGATCAAAGCTTGAATACATCTCGATTGTTGTGTGTTTGTTACCCATGAGCTTTACTATAAAAGAGAGTTACAACTGTCTAACTGAATGTTCTTGGCATATACACCCGGCTCAGCAAAGTCCGAGACCTAGCAATATGTTGACTGAAGCTAATTCCGACCAGCATGACATAATCCGACTGAGCACTATTCTGACAATTCTATTACCCTTTCAACACATGGCACGCCCCGGTGGTGGATTTCATAGAATCCAACTCGGATTTACATATCCCTTGATCCAAAACAAAATATGACAAAAAACAGCTTCAAAAATTACAAATGCTACTCAGTCTATAAATGCTAAAGCTTTATTCACTTCTCAATAGCTTCAAAAACAACACCACCTACAACTGTATCAAAAGAAACCTCCACCTTTTGAGAATTGTCATCAACTGGTATTGTAAAATATGCTAAGACAATGTCATGTAGTTCCATTCAGGCTCAGCATTCACTTTTTGCTTTGATTCTTGGTTCTTCATCTCTTGCAATGGTTTTTTTGAACATTCAGCTAACTCTGATTTTTGCTGCTCCTCTTCAACTACCACCTTCTCCTTTTGTTTTGCTTTAAGTTCCTGGACCTACTTAATCCAATGCTCTCTTTCCTTCTTGAGTTTTTCTACCTCCATCATCTAGTCAGCTTCATGTGTACTAACAAAACCAGTTCGAACCATTTCATATGGGTGCTTCAACACAGTGGTCAATCTCTCTTTCATTGCTTTCCATGCCCCTTGCATTGCACTCTTCAATTGTTGCCTAAGTACCTGCACATCCCCTTCTGACATCAATACTCCATTAACACCTAACTCCTCTTGATTCAAAACCTACTTCTCCATATCCAACAAGGGTTTATGCCTCTGATCAAGCATCATATTCTGCACCTGCAAATCTACATTTCTACTGGCTAATTGCTCCAGCTCATGGTTCACTTTCCCTTTCAAAGTCATTGTCCATTCTCTGAACATCCCTAAAGACATTTTGAGCTTTGCTAATTCACTCTTATGCTACATCAAAACATCCTGCAGCTCATCCTTATGTTTTAACTTCAAATTCTCCATTTCCAAGTTCAAATTCTGCACAATATCAGCCTGTTCTTGCAATAACACCCGTGCTTCGCCTGTTTTTGACATGGACTGGGCCTGATTATCTTATTGTATCTGCTGGCTGCTCAGAAACTTTTGAACCTCTGTTAACATGTGTATAGCCATCCCTGAAGCCTAAATGGAAACCTTCTGTTGCACCTTCTTGACAATCCTTGGTTCAAAGTCCAGTTGTCTCACTTCTTTGAACACTTTAGAGTCTACCTTTATCTTCTTTGACAGTGTGAAGACCTTTCCCAATTTGGTTGATGTTTGCACCTTCTCATTAGATGTAATGATTGGAGCATCCAACTTCTTCATGGATTCAATCATTTTTGCATTTGAATCCTCCTTCAATGCTTCCTCCTTTGAATATCTTGCTTGTACCAAAAACCTAAAGGATGACATCTTTTCCTGATTTTCCTGCACATTTGTTGGCAGCTCTACTTTTTGCCTTGAATTCTTATCCTCCTTCAACACCTCTGACCTACCCAACAAACCTGAACCTGTTTGCTCATCTGCACCCTTATCTTCACCGAGGGATTTGTGTGGAGAACTGAACATAGTTGCCAAAAATGTAGATAACCTATTGCAATTTTGAGCCTTCCTTTTATCTAACATGTAAACCTCAGCTGCAATTTTGTCAAATAGATAATTTGTCCAATTTACTTTACCTCCCTGCTCTGCAAAACACAATGGTCCATAGTTCTCCTTTGACATATAGTCAAACTTTATGAGAAAGCACAATCTCTCCAAACACCATTTGAGCTGCTCTCTCCTTACATAATTTACATTCTTCATCATGTAGTATTTTCTACCACCCTCTGTAGGCCCAAACTCTTTCTTCAACAAAGCTTCAGAACATTTAGGGATTGTGATGATACCTTTCAATGGTAAATGAAATACATGTGAAACCAATTCCGGGGTAAAGGATAATGTGCTTGAAATCATACCCTTGGTTTTTCTGAGAATATCTAGCTATGATTTTTCATAGTAGTTATGTCTCCATTCATCCCATGGGGCAGAGTTGCAAATGCATCACAAGAAGTTCTGGACAAATTCTCACAATAATTCTCACATTATGACTTACCTCAACATCATGAGCTTCTGCTTGGGAGACACAAAAGACCTAGCTAGGTACAATTGGGGACAGGGGACCGTCGGTCCGATTGGGGGGCTGGCGGTCCCCTTCCCCCAATCGTACCTAGCTAGGTATGCTGTGCCTCCCAAACACAAGCTCATGGTGTTATGCATTGCTCATAATGTTATGCATTGTATGAAAAACACTGAAAAAGGATCCCTTTTCCTACATAGAAAATTTATAAATCTTCTTGTGCATGCAGCCCTACGCTTTGTAACCATGCCACATTAGTCTCTAGTGTCAAGTCTAGGGATACCTTAAATTCCGTAAAAGGGTCCATCAGGGACTGCTGCAGTTTTGTTGTGCTGAGCAGAGTCTCTACGGCCACCTCTTCTTCTCTAGAAGCTTCTTCCTCCTCAGGGCTGCTGATGTCGACATTCAAAACTTGTCCCTTGTGATGCAAACTTCTTGGCGGTTCATCATGCTCCAACTTGGGCTGCATGGTAGTGGTAGACTTCCCTCTCACCATGGTTGGAGGTATGTGTAGGGTGGGTGTGTACTTGAAGAAGTCGGGTGACAACATAAGGCAAGGTAGAGTTCGATAGAGGTGATGGCTCACACTTTTGAACAGTGCACCTCGCTTTCCACTCAACACTAATAGTACTCGGCGCACTATGATTTTACCTAATGGTGAATCATCCCGCATTTCAATGTGAATTTTCAAATCTCCCTTAAAAAATCTGACCCAAAAAAATCCGATTAGCATAATTCCGACTTTAGGTATTCCAAAAATCCGACTTGACCACTATGAACATTGATTCCTCTGTCCTGTTATTAAACTGTTGTGCATTGTACAATTAACCTCAACACTATTGTTGGTCATCCCCTTTTGAAATTGATGAGCTCCAAATCTTGTACCCAGACTGCTTTTTGCAAACTCTTCTAGTTGAACCAATCGTGCTAACGGCCATTCCAAATGGGGTGGTTTCCCTTGGAATTTCTTTAATCTGAAACCATTAACAGGTTTCTCAACTCTAATACCAAAAACATCAGCAACTATGAATGTTCCCTGTCCCAAATCCTATACAATCTTATATGGACCAATATATCTCAAATTTAACTTTCCTGGATGTGGCGGTAATCTGGAGTTATACAACATTACCCAATCTCCAACCTGGAAAAGTTCAAACTTAACATTCATACTCACCCAAGATTTCCTCCTTCTTTGAATCACTTCAGATATATAGGAACTAATAAACTTGTCCTCTTCTAACTGCATCAAATATTTGCTCCTGTACCTGACTGACAATTTGGGACTCAATTTTTTTGCAGTTACTTTAAGGTTGGAACCACAAATTTCATAGGGACCACAACTTCTAGACCATACACCAATTTGAATGGAGTCATATCTATGGTGACCTTGAAAGCTATCTTAAAGGACCACAATGATGAATCAAGCTTCTGATCCCAATCCTTCTTGTTGTCTTGAACAATTTTCTTCAATATCTTCACCAAGGTCTTATTTGTGCTTTTAGCCTGTCCATTAGCTTGAGGATGATAAATTGTGGATTTTTTGTGTACAATCATATGAGTTTTTGTTAATTAAGCAATCAACTCATTTAGAAAATGGCTTCCTCTATCACTCACCAACTCCACAGGACATCCAAACCTAATCATGATGTTATGATAGAGAAATCTAGCTACACTGAGCTTTATTGTCTTTGAGAGCAACAGCTTCAACTCATTTAGTACAATAATATGTGACCACCAGAATGTATTACATCCTTTACTATTAGTGGGCTTGACAGGTCCCACAAAATCCATTCCCCACTTCTAAAAAGGTTCTAGAGGTAATATAAAATGATCAAACATTCTATCCCCCAGAACTTGGCTGACCAACCTCTGACAAATCACACAGCTTCTAGCATGCTCATGGGCATCCTTCAATACAGTGGGCCACCACAATCCAGCTTGCAACACTTACTTACCTGTTATATCACCTAAATTTTTTTCCTCTTGCTGTTCTTGAATGAGATTCTTGCAAAACAGCCTTTTGTTCAAAATCTGGAACACACCTTCTAATGACTTGATCAATCCCTTTCTTGTATAATGCTCTTGCTATCACCAAAAATGGTCTACTTTTTAAAGAAAACTTCCTCCTCTGGTCTCTTAAAAATTCCATTGGCATTGTACCATTTGTCAAAAATGTTAATATCTGATCATACCATGATTCAGAGATTGTATTTTGAACTTCGAACAAATCAACGCTAGGTAGATAATCTTGAACACTTGTTGGTTCCTCACCAGTATCAATTCTACTTAAATAATCAGCTATGGTGTGCTCTTTTGCCAGGAGTATGAACAATTACAAAGTCAAATTCTTATAACAATAATATCCATCTAGCTAATCTTCCAGTCAGTAATGGCTTCTTAATCAGGTAAAGCAATGCATGATGATCCACATGAAAAATAACTCTGTTGCTCAGCAATGGTTAAAGCATATACCATGCCAAGAGCTTCTCTTTTTGTCACATCATAATTCCTTTCAGTTGATGTTAACACCCTACAAGCATAGTAGACAGGTCTGAACCATCCCGTAACTCTTTCCTACATGAGGACAACACCAGTAGCCATATCTGATGCATCAACAAATACATGGAAAGGTAATGAGCAATCTAGAGGTTGTAATATTGGTGCTACTGACAACATCTTTTTTAACATCTGAAATGAGCTCTCATGAGGTTCAGCCCATATAAAAGGTACACTCTTCTTTGTTAGATGAGTAAGAGGTAGACAAACATTTTCCAAATATCTAACATATCTAGCATGACATTTCACCTGACCAACAAACCTGCTAACTTCCTTCACCTTCTCTGGGGCTTTTGCTCATTTAATAACTTCAATATTTTTCTCATCAACGGAAATCCCTTCATGATAAACCACATGACCTAAACGTACTCCACTTCTAATAGCAATAAGACTTTTAAAAGGATTAAGGCACATTCTGAATTGCCTACACCTTTCAAAACATAACTTCAAATGATGTAGATGTAGTTCCTTCTTTCCAAATACTGAAAAATCATCCACAAAAACTCTCATGAAATCCTGCAAATAAGGTTCAAATGTCTTGTATGCTGTAAAATTGAATGATGGTGGTCCATTTTTTAGTCCAAAATGCATAACTGTAGATGCAAAAGCACCCCACTCTGTTATAAAATTTGTTTTGTATTGATCCTTTTCAGCCACCTAGATCTGATTGTACCCTGAAAAACCATCCAAAAAGCTATATATTTCTTTGTCTGCTACAACATCCAATATGGCATCACAAAATGACATTGGAAAAGGATCTGCAATAGTGGCTGCATTCAACTTTTTGTAATCGACACAAAATCTGGTTTTTCCATTTTTCTTGGGCACCACAATGATTGGTGACAACCATGTAACCTCACGAATTGGTTTGATAAACCCAACAACTAATAGCTTATCAATCTCTTGCTTTACCTATTCTGCAAAGTTTGAATTCATTCTATACCTCTGTTGCAAAATTGGAATTGCATCCTCCTTAAGATTAATGTGATGTTGATGTAGACCAGGATCTATACCTTTCACTTTAGAATAGTCCCATGCAAAAACATCTTTGTACTCCTTCAACAACTGAAACAACTCATGCAAAAAATCCCCATCTGTATGAATAATAACCTTGACAATTTTGAGATCCTCTTCTATACCCAAATTGAGATCCTTTAACTCATCTTGCTTGATCCTAGTTGATCCTCCAAATCTTTTATTGTAAATCTTTTCAGCCAACTCTCTTGCTTCTTTTTCCTCTATCTGTAAGGCTTCTTTGGATTAGGATTTGAATTCTGATCTACCATCTGCACCAACTCTGATCCCTATATTATCTACCCAGGTAATAAGTCAGAAGCTACCTATCCTTCCTCTTCATCCTTTTGTAGGATACCTTCAACATCAATTTCAAATACTGGTATAATGGTTGGATTTGCTTTTAGAAATTCTTCTTCTTCATCATCCTCCAGTTCTTCTACCAAGTTAATTGTTTGAGCATACAATGGTCTTTCCTTAAAAGGAATATTCTTTCTCCCAAGCATAGGAGTTGCAATTTCTTGCTTCCCTTTTTTTTATGACAACTTCATTCTCACGCCAATCTTGCTTGACTTTAGCCAATCTGAACCAGGGCCTCCCCAACAACATATCATAGGAGTCTCTCCATCTTCAACACAACAAAATTCACCTGAAACTAAATTCCTACAATATAAATAGATTGTTGTCTCAATATTACTGATGGTTGAACTCTCCTTTGATATGCCGTCTTCACCTGAAATGGCGATGGCTGCAATTTTTCCAACTTCATTTTATAATACAGAGACTCAGCTAGGATGTTGACTCTAGATCCTCCATCCAACAATACTTCATCAAACAAAGTGCTGTGAAATACCACTTTTATAATAGGAACTACAAAGTCGACATCTACTGGATCAACTTTGTTCACTACGGGCTCAAGTATGCAATTTGTCTGAATTGGATACTCCCTTGATAACAATCTATTCAACAATTTTTCTTTGAAGGCTGGAACCATACATAATAATTGATCCTAGGACATATGAAATTGAGAGTTTATTAATGATTCAAACCAATCCTTGTCATCTTTTTTATTCAAGGATCTCCCATAATGCTGTTGCAATTGATCCCCCTGAACATCTGAAGTACTATCATCCACATTCTGATTCTTTTGGTCCTTCTACACCTGTTTCTAAACCTAGTCTTTGATTCCTTTTTGTTCCTTCCAATCAATAGGACCTTTAGTCTTAGACCTTGTAACAACCATTACATCTATCTCTTGGTTCTCCCCACATTGATTACAATCACAAGACCATTCATCACAATGCTCTTGATATGGAAGCTCCATATTCTCACCAAGGAACACATCTGATATTTGTTGCTCATGAATGTCAATTATGATGACATTTGCTTGAGCTGGTGGTTGACGTTGGTGCTGCTATTGTGGGTTAGCCTGCTGATTATCTTGGTTATAGGGTACAAGTAGCATTCCCCTCTCCTCTCTATGTTTGATTCACAAAGCACAATTTATAACAACCCAATGATCTAGTGCTAAACAATACACACATGGAATTATGCATGGTGTTCTTCTCTAATTATTATTCTGCTTTCTCCAAGGTGGTCATGGAGGTCTAGGAGGTCTCTGAAACGGTGGCCTCCGTCTAAATGGAGCTATTTGATTTGTTTCAGCATCATTTCTCCCTCTCCCTACTTGTGGAGTTGGTATACTCCTATTATTAGGGTTGTACCAACACTAGGTTATGTTATGGCCTTCCCTTTCACAAATCTAACAGTACTGCTTTTCCTTTGGAGCTACAACAGAATATCCGATTTTCTTCAACTGACTAATCAAATCTTCTTCTTTATCTTTTTTCTTCTTACCAATTGCTTCTTCTTCTTCTGTTTTACTTTACTGCTTTCAGCCTCATTTTTAGAGGATACCTTGGAATCACTATCTTCATCAGTTCCAAACTCAGCATCTGAATTTGTTTTGATTCAAAGCTATGCTTGCTTCTAGTTTTTGACCTAGTCATACCAAGTCTTTTTTCAACCCTTGCTGTAGCTGTGACCAAGTTGTTGAAGCCACCTACAATGTCTATGCTGGCTACAACATTCTTCAATCCCTTTCTCAACCCTTTCAAAAAATAACATGCTAACATCTGATCTATGGGTCTCTCATTACCCTGTAATCTCTCCACCAAAATTCTGTAAATTTTTGAGCATAATCTTCCGCCAAGATACTTCCCTGTCCATTGTCCCTGATTTTCTTTAGAATATTAGTCGGAGTTTTGTCTTTTCTAAATCTCTGTAAGAATGCTACTCTGAGTGCAGCATAAGTCTCAAATTGTTGCAATTTTATATCATCACCATATACTGTCTGATGTCCCCTAGCTTGCCACTTGGTCTTAAATTGAGCCACATGACAATCTGCATCTTCACCTGACTTGCCTCTGAATTTTGCTAGTTTAACCTTGGGATTAGAAGGTGGTTGAGCTATAGGGGTAGGCTGAGGTACTCTCCTAGGTCTTTGCCTGGTAGATACCTATAGTGGGTCAAAGTGGAGTCTTCTTCTACTTCTTGCAGATCCTGCTTTCAAGAGTAGAGCCCCAACAAATTGGCCCACCTGCCTTCTTGCTGATGCTTCTGAACTCTCCCCTACCTGATTCCTTGGTTGCACCTCAGAGACATCCACTTCTACTTCATAATGGAAGGGATCAATATTCCCTGCTTGGGTCTGAGCCCTTGTGTGATACACCCTAGATACCCTTCTTGGTCGCTCTGACATACATCATCAATTAATGAAACAGAGATACCCGCAGCATTGTCGACACTAAGAGAATTCCGACCAAACCCAAACAAAGTTGTAAACACAGTAGGATTGCCAAATGTGTTGGGGTTCATCAACACAAGAATCTCTCTCAACACACATGCTCTCAAACAGAGAATCAAACTTCACTCCATAATCAGACTCATCAGAAAACATAGTTAGACAACTTCAGATAGAGCAACTTCAGACACAAGAATCTCTCTCAACACACATGCTCTCAAACAGAGAATCAAACTTCACTCCATAATCAGACTCATCAGAAAACACAGCTAGACAACTTTAGACAAAGTCTAGAGAAGAAGATCAGACACAGCAAGAAACTCCATTGATCAAAGCTTGAATACATCTCAATTTTTGTGTGTTTGTTACCCACGACTTCTACTATAAAAGAGAGTTACAATTGTCTAACTGAATGTTCTTGGCATATACATCCGACTCAGCAAAGTCCGACCTAGCAATATCCCGATTGAAGCTAATTCCGACCAGCATGACATAATCCGACTAAGCACTATCCTGACAGTTCTATTACCCTTTCAACAATATCTTTTTCAGAAAGCCTTCATTCTACATCCTTCAAATATAGCCCAAAACTTTAGTACCCTACTACAATCAATGGATCCAAGAGATGGCATTCATGAAAGGAGGATTTTCTTTTGGACTTTTGCTGAATGAACACACTTGACATACATGTCCACCAAACCCTTATCTTCTGAAAACTTCTATAACAAATATTCACCACAAGAACGCTTCCCACTTTCAAGAATGTGGAGCGGTTTGCACCTATGGCTACTATTATATGCTTCTCTAGTTTCAATATTCACAAGGTAGCCAAATAGTTATTTTCACATATCCATGTATTTATGAAGGAAGTCTTTTTGGATCAAGACAAAGGTTTTGTGACACAATAGATTATCCTTGTTGAGACTATTTAAGTTCATGAACTTGTAGCTTTGTGTAGTTTTGACTGATTCTTGGTATGAGCCACAACAAATTTAATAATAGTCCCATTTGCATCAACCAAAAATCTTTGTCCTAGCTACTTCCAAGCGACATCAATACTCTCTTGTGTTGAAAATTCTTTTTGCCCTCCTCTTGCATGCAAGCAAGAGGAGGCCCCAACTACCATGTTTACTCTTAAAAATGAACTTTCTAAGTTTACTTTCCCCATTTTTTCTCCATTTTGACAAGCTTTTAAAAGAGCATACCAAATTGGAAGTTAATCAAACAATGAGATCACCTTGTTTGCTCTGATAAAATTTTCAAAGAGCCTTGTGTGTATTGGGTAATTCTTGTAATCAGTGCAATTAAAACCCAATTAAATGAGGACATACTAAAAAGGAAACTTGTCAAAAACCAATTTTTTCTTTTACAAGGACACAAATTTAGCATACATATCAACTAAAGCATTGCCAATCATAAAGTATTTTCTCAACAACCTTGACTATCAATCTCATTGTGATACCTTTCCACCCATGTCAATCTCTTACGTAATGACACACGCTTTTGAGAGGCATGCATAGGTGATTGCATTTGGAAATGATGTCTCTTTAGGTCCTCTAAAACACCCAAGAGATTCTTTGGAATGCTCTTTTGGACAATTCTTGCAATCATTGTATTCCAACAGGTGACATTCTGGAAAAAATGCTTGTCTTGACATTGCCATACTTAATATACATGTTGACCATACCTCTAAAAAGCATAACATCTTTTGCCAAGTAGCCTAAAATTATGATCGCTTTAAAAGTTTGTTTACCCTCCTATACAATCTCTCTAGATTGAAGAGAACCCATAACTTCCTTGCATGCCATAATTTAAGCATCTTCAATTCTTTCAAGAAGCTAGCACATTTGGCATAAATGCCAGCCAAAGAAATGCCAAGCTAAACGTTGTTTCCCAAGAGCACTTGGTTGATAATCTCACCATGCATTTGTTCACTAATGTCCATAGCTGGTTGTGTTTGGATAGAAGCCCTCATGTTGCATCCAATGAAAAAACCTAGAGCTTATATGCCATGCCACAAGAGCATTAACTAGTATTACACTACATGCCTCAACAAGTTGTGCCTCAAATTCTAATCATGGATTTTCCTTATTGGTCTATACTTGGGTACGTCTTGACACTTTGTGTAGAGTGTGAAGTTTAGTTAGCTCGATCATATGTAAAATCACATTGTTGATTGCTCAAATTTGAAGGATTGTGAAACATATGTGCAAAGATCATTCAAGGCTACGGATATGTATGTTGAAATTATCCTTTCTAGCTTCACAAAAGTAGAGGATGACTTACGTAATATTTTCTTAGCACAAGAGAACATAGGGTAATATCCATTAGTTAAGGAGTTTCAGGGATAGAGGAGTGTGTGCCATATCTACTCCACATATGGATCTTCTTCTTGATGATAAGATCTCCAAATTTTATAAGACTTACTCCACATGTGGAGGTTAAGTGTATGAAAGGAATAGGGAACATCCATGCACGGCCTTTATCTCCAAGATGGTGCTTGAAAAGCATTTGAGGTCCACCCAACCTCCTCTTATGTAGCCAAACCATGCCGCCTATATATAGGCCCCTTGCCATTTTTGCATGTCCAAAATATGGATCTCTCTAGCCCCTATTCCCATAGGTCATTAGCTCTAGGATGTAGACTTTATTGCTCAAAATTAACCCCAAGTGCTAGGGACTTCTTCTCATAGGTCCCTAGCTCTAGAAAATAGAGTTTAATGCTTAAAATTAACCCCAAGTGCCAGGGACTTTTCCCAAAGGTCCCTAGTTGTAGGACATAGGATTTAGTACTCAAAATTAACCCCAAGTTCTTTGAAATGGCTTGGCGGGATCTCTCACATAGGTTGCATGAGGAAACAAGTCTTCGATACCATTGTAAGTAAGGAGACATGATCATGCATGCCCACAACCCTCAAACTAGACTTGAAGTTTCACATCAAAGCCCACCCACCCAACTAAATTGTAAGCATATTATGGTCGTGATGTGTGCAAACACAGTTAAGACCACCATACCACTTTCTTCCCTCACTAGGAGGTTTCTATTTTCCAACTTGTAATATAAACTCTACACTTTGGGTTGTTTTATCCCTAGGGGGATCATTGCCTCTAAATTTACATGCCTTTTCTAACTCGGAATGGGCTAGTTGCTATGACAGAGTGTCCACGAGTGGTTTTTGTTTCATGCTCGTCAATTCATACATATCATGGTTGAGTAAGAAAAACACTACTTTGACCACTTCTAGTTGTGAGGTTGAGTACATGGCAGCTTTCACAGGAGTGTGTGTGTGGCTCATACACCTTATGGCTGATTTGGGTGTTGGATAGAAGTCAAGCACTCTCATACAATAAAGATTTGATAGAGGAGTTTGACATGGCACACGTGGCGGTGGCCACAGTGGCCTTGACATCAAATTTCTAGTCAAAGGATAGTTGTCACCACTAGCTTCAGCCAGAGAGAGGCTTGTAAGTGGTAGAGAGGGGCAAAGAGTGCTCCGTATAATTAATTTGGACCCTTGTGTTGGAGTTCAAGTTATCGGTGTTTGAACTCGTGGGTCAGAGTTCAAAGCACATGCATTTGGCAGGGAACCAATCAGACATACTTAAAACACTATGGATGAGTGCATCAATCCATGTTGATGGTCGGATTATGGGCAGGATATGTTTCAATGTTCATTATCTGGAAAGTATTTTTGGACGTGATGTGTTCACAATTCACGGATGGGGATTCTTGGCCCACGTAGTTTGGTCTCATGTTCAATTTTCTAAAAGGCAACAGATGCTCAAGATGGCATTTTTCTAAGGTACAAAAGCTGAGGGTAGCAAATCCGTGGTGTATCCAGCAAGGAGCTATTGCTGGGGTGTCCATGGTAGCTTCTTCATCGGCTTGGTCTCACTATTGATGTCCACTATGAGCTTCATAGAGGGTGTTGAAGTTTTCGCATCTCAAGTGAAGTGCCCATTGTGATCCCATTATTTACTTTGGCTTTTAGGTAAAGTCTAGGTAGGGCAATTTAGTGAGGTTTCTATATAAGAAACCCTCAGCCCCCATTGTATTCATCAATTCATTGTCAAGGTTGGTTGGTTCATGAGACTCTCTCTCTCTCTCTCTCTCTCTATATATATATATATATATATGTATATATGTATATATATATATGTATATATATATATATATATATATATATATATATATATATATATATATATATATATATATATTTGTCCCCTTGGTCTGTATGCTTCCACATCCACATCATCGACTTTCACATTGAGTACTGGTACTGATATCCTTGTCAAGCTTGCCTTTTCCTTTGTCCTCTAACAAACTCATCCATTTGCAACCAAACAATTTTCCGGTTTCCTTGAGAACTGTGGTTGACCATAGGCCGCTAACTATATGATTGATATACTATCCATAGCTAACTGTTGGTTTTGGTCGATGTTGCTGGCATGCAAGCAAGTGGGGGGTTATGTTGTACGTACAAGATCTGGAAATGCTTCCGCTTCCTTCTTGTACTCAGTAAGATTGCCGCACAAAACTCCACTAAGCCGCTTCGTCCTAAGCCA
Source organism: Adiantum capillus-veneris (assembly GCF_014529385.1). Lineage (NCBI taxonomy): Eukaryota > Viridiplantae > Streptophyta > Polypodiopsida > Polypodiales > Pteridaceae > Adiantum > Adiantum capillus-veneris. The sequence goes on along the minus strand of NC_140948.1, from coordinate 55,099,892 downwards.
ATTCTCTTTCACTCCTCTCCTTCGAGGCTCTTGCAAATCACCTTCCCAAATCCAATCTGTACTGCTAATATTTTCCTTGCCAAACCTTTTTCTAACTTCCCCAAGCCAAGAAAAACCTCCACCAATGCCCCTCTCTTGTGCTGGTATCTCCCAAAGCAAAAATGCCTTTGGAATCTTGTAGCGAAGCCGTGAAGCTATGGTGACACCCGCAAGGAAGAATGTGGATTTTAAAATGGATTATACATAAAGGGGGGAGAGAACGTGGTTGTCAGCCAAGTGTTGTAGTTGGCAGCATTTCAAAATGTTGAGCAGTTTTGTGGTGAGGGATGTGGTTGCTGAGTTGTGGGCGTTACAAAATGCTAGGGCCGGAGAGGGTGATGTTGTCTTACTAAGTTGCCACCCTATGGGGGTTTCAAAATGCAAAAGGGGAAAAGGTTGGCCAGTCACTGCCAAAGGACTCCAGTGTGCAATGTTTTAAAATGCTACCCGTAGCAAAAGGGGGGGCATTTGGGGAGAGAGAGAGAGAGAGAGAGAGAGAGAGAGAGAGAGAGAGAGAGAGAGAGAGAGAGAGAGAGAGAGAGAGAGAGAGAGAGAGAGAGAGAGAGAGAGAGAGAGAGACTCGTGAACCAACCAACCTTGGCAATGAATAACTGATATGTGAATACAATGGGGGTTGAGGGTTGCTTATATAGCAACCTCAATAAATTTCCCTACCCAGACTTTGACAAATAAGTAAAATAAATACCTAAAAGCAAAACTAAATAATGGGATCATATTGGGTAGTTCACTTGAGATGCCAAAACTCTAACAAGCTAATCCTCCATTTTGGCTCTATCTCGGGGTCTTTGTATTTTATCTTTCCTCTTGGATATCTCTAAGCATCCTCTCTTTGGTCCTTGAAAGATTGAACTTTATCAATGGATTTGGGAGTGATTGATGAAGACATTTGTCATTGATTTTCTTCGGCATTAGTTGGACCACATTCACATAATGGAATATCCTTTGCTACCATTCCATGGCCTCCTTCCGTACTTCATATGTATCTTTCAATATAGATTTAGCCATCTCTTATTCCACTTCAACAATGAGGTTTTCAAGTTTTCTACAACCTCTGATGTGCTAACCTCTCCTTGTGTTAAGAGAAATTATGGGTCCTCTTGATCATCATTTTCCTCTGGTATATCAAACTCTAGAAACTGTAGTGCTTCTTTGTCTTTCATAGACTCTTCATTCACATCTTCTTCCATTGCCAGACCCTTTGCTTTTGATTCTTCTTTCACCTTCTGTAGCTCCATTTCAAGTCATTAATCTCTTTTTGCATGGCCTCTTCTTTAATCATGTGCTAAAGTACTAGATCTCTCTAGTGTCTTTGATCCAACTTTAGCTCTATCTCTAGATATTTATTTCTTTGCTTCATGGTCACATAAGCTTCATCTCTACTAGAGAGGTCCATTGGTGAAAGGTTCTCTCTCACTTGTTTCAATAGTAGTTCATGTACATGCAATCTATCTTCAACATTTTTCAATTGAGCGTTGAAGATATTTAATTGCATTTGTAGCCTTTGTGATTGCTGGATTACTCTTTGTAGGTCTGCATTTGCTTAAATTATTTTCTCATCTTGCTCCTTGCATATATATTTCATTGCTTCTAACCACTCAACCACATTGCTTTGGCTACTAAGTCCTGCACGCTTTGGCTATTGGCTTTGTAGACGTGTAATTCTTGTAGTGTGACAGGCACTCTAGATTTCTTGGTGGGTACGGGTTTTGCAACTGGTTATTGCTCATGTGAAATCTTTGATGCTTGTGGTGTTGATTCTACATCTTGCTTTGCTTGATCTTCGGTGGATTTGTGGACTTGCTCAGCTTCCTCTTTGTGGTAGACTTTATAGCTTCCTATTTCCATGTATAAGTATAAACACACTTAGGACCGTTGAGGCACTTTTTTCCCTCACTAGGAGGGTTTTTCCCCCCATGCTTTGTATATATGACCATCACTCTAGGGTAGCTTATCTTGCCCCCAAATTTACACGCTTTTTGTGACAAATTGGGGTAGATTCTATGACACACAAGTATCCACATGTTTTTTGCTTCATGCTTGGTAGTTCATGAATATCTTGGTTGAGCAAGAAGCAACCTGTTGTGGCCACCTCTAGTTGTAAGGATGAGTACATTGCACTTTTCACAGCTATGGTTGAGTATATGTGGCTCAACACCTTATGGGTTATTTAAGAGTTGGGTATGACACTCTTGTCTACACTAACATGCATAGCACATTTGTATTTTCACACTTAGTAAAACATTCTCTGTTGTGTGCTTTGGGAGTCTTCTCCCTCCCCAATCTATGTATGAATTCATAGCATACTCTCATCTACACTAAAATTCAGAGTGCATTTGTATTTGCACACTTAATGATAAGATTCTTCTCCATCTCCAAGTTGTGTATGTATTCCTACAACCCCAAATTCAGTAGGGCATAGGTTGTACCATAAAGGGTTCTTGGTATGAGGGTTTCTTGGATTCCATTGCTCATCCAGGTCACTTGAAGAAACCTTTCCTATCCTTAAATTCCCCCCACCCACCCCTAAGTATTTTTCTTTTATTTATTCAAATGTACATGATTTACATAATTGGTATCTATACTCGAGATCTTTTTAAGCTTGAATCTAGAATGAAACAAAAGTTTGGGATATGAGAAAACTTGTATTGTAAACTTCTACCATCCCTCAAGGTACTCAAAGTTTCTAGGAAAAAGCCATATTTCATTCTAACGCATCCTTCACCTCTCCTCAAGTATAATGATGACAAGAATAGTTCTCCCAAAGTTATGAAATTTTCCCAAAATTTTGAAACTTGCTTTAGATGACTTATTGTAGGCATCTTACCTTTTTTTCTTACTCCTTTGTATAAATGTAGCAATATTTGAATTGTCTAATAATTTGCTGGATTTTTGTGATTTTGTTATGTGCCACACTTGTTTGTAAAACCAGCGGAATACTTCTAGCAATGTATTTGGCTCTTGTAATCCTCCCCCATCTTTAGTGTGCTTAAACAACTTGGTTCTTTGTTGGTTGTGGGACTTCTCGATACCTTGGGAGGGCAAGCCTCCATATTTATTCATATATGGTTGTAGAGGACAAGTTGCACAAAAAAGCGAATTATTGTTGTATTTTATATAGAAGAAGTGACCAAACTTAGTAGGCCCATTAGATAAACCAAGATGGAGTAAATGAGAAACATCATGTGGAAACTAACAACTCTTACCATCTAGTTTTTGAAGAGCTTTGAGCTCCAAACTTGTCATAAATTTATTGAAATTGTTGGGCTATTTCTTGAAGTTATAGAGGCCATTCTTTCCCCAAATTTAAGTTTTATGATAGTAACAGAAGACTGTATCCATGGCTTCCCACACTTTTGCCTTTTGATTCCTTGATATGCCATCAAATCCACAGTCCTTAAGAGCATCTCCTATGATTTTATTTGCAATGTTGTTGTAGTGGTGAAATTACAATGGGAGGTGCAAACTCTTCCTTGTTTGTATGGATATGTACAATGGTGGGTGGAGGTTGTGTTGAAGCTTCTATTTTTGTATAGGAACTACTTGAAGAGCAACAAGCTTCATTTGACTTCCCTGTTTTTGAGCTAGGTGGAACAAATCGTTCTTCCTTTGGTACCCAAACTAGCTATGGAGCGGGTGTGTAGCATTCCATGATTTTTTCCTTTTCGCGATCTTCAATTCGTTTTGGAGCCACAAGATTGGAATCACATGGGCCACATGACAAGTAAGAGCACTGTTAACCCTCACGGCTCACGGACACCCCATCACCTACGACGGACGTGTATTATGTATTTGGTAGAGTCAGGTACCGGGCTTGTCGGACCAATAGGAAAAGGGTAAGAGTGATCGCCGATGAGAGGCACACTCTAACTGGGACATTCAAGGGATTAGTTGGCTAAGCATGGGCGCCCAAGTGTGAATGGGGTGAACTCATATAAAAGCCAACTAAACCTAAAATTCACTCATTCTCTCATTTGTGCAATAGAAGAGTGCTCTTGCTCCATCTCCATCTCCATCTTCTTCTTCTTCACCTCCTCGTGTGTGTGTGCATGTGTGTGTGTGTGTGTGTGTGAGAGAGAGAGAGAGAGAGAGAGAGAGAGAGAGGGAGAGTATGTGTGCGATCGAGCATTACGAAGGCACGACGGCAGCGAAGCGGTTGAGCGCGGCACGACTGCAGCTTCTTCTTCATCGCGGCGAGGAATCCTCCACGGCAGGAGCATAGAGCGGTGAGTGACACACCATTGCCCTCTTTTGAGTTTGCTAGATTAGTCTTGTTGTGTGCTGGGAGCCATTTGTGGCTCGCACACGGTGTATCGGCAAGTCCCTTGCTTCGGCAGTGCGGCAAGGAGCGCACATTTTTGGCACCGCTGCCGGGGAATCGCCCTGCACTAAGCCCAAGAGGCACTTTGTGCTTCTCCTATGAGTTGTTTGTAGTAGGAAAGAAGAGGAAGAGGAAGAGGAATGAGTTGTTTTTCTGTAAGTTGTTAATTTCTGTGTTGTCTGCAAGTTCTGTGATTTTTGCATAATGTTGTGTTTTCTGTTTGCACGCAGTCTTTGCACAATTAGTAGTCGTTAGCTTGTTTGCAGTGAATGAACAAGTAGGAAGGTAGTTAGCAATTTCTGTTTGCACACAGTCTGTACACAGTTTTCTATCAAGGTTTGGTTTCACACAGTCTTTGCACAGAAGGTAGTGAGAGAGGAAGTAGGTGGACAGTTAGCTCAGTGTCAGTAAGCAGTTAGTAGAGTGGTTAACAGATTAGTTAGTAGATGAGTTAGTGGTTAGCAGCACTGTTAGTAAGTAGATAAGGTAGTGAGCTGTTGATAGAGAGGTTAGGTAGGTGACAGTGTGTGTGGCCAAGAAAGGGTCACCAAAACCGCGCGCGATCGTCGCCCAAAAATAAAAATAAAAATAAAAAAAAAACCGAAAATATTTAAGCGTGAGTGACTGGGCGGCTACACTAAAATTTTGATCGGGATCATTTCCCCAAGCCCAAGCCCAAGCCCAAGCCCAGGCCTCAGTCCTTAGTCTTATGATATATACTAGACTCACTCTTATATATATACCCTACCCCCACGAGAGGGAATGAGAGCATGTGGGGCAAGTCCTCCACTCTCCTCCCGTCTATTCCCACTTGCACCCTTAGACTTTCTAATTTGGGCCTAGTTCCCTACTAGAAATTGACGGTTTTAGGGATTCCGAGGGCATAAAGTGACCAAACGGAGGGCTGTAAAGCACGGCACGTCCCTCTGACCGAGCCGCTCGTTTTGAGCTATCAGACGTTCTATTCTATAGCTAGGTCAGAAAAAAAGGACCAAAAAATCAAAAAATAAATAAATAAGAAAAGACTTGGGTTGCAAAACACCCAAAATTACTAGGTGAGCAGCCTTCACGGGCCCTCACCGACACTTCTAGGGGATCCAAGTCATATGAACCTACGCTCTGGACGAGTGTTAGAGCACGAGTATATTGGTAGTGCCTCCATTTACGCGGGCACCCATTATTCCTCCACCCTAGGTTCTGGACCTTCGGCCGGGACTCAAGGTAGCGCGACCCAAGATCCTCATATCGCGTCTAGTGATTCTTCCTCTGACTACGAAGTCATGGAGGGGTATCCTACACCAAACCCTGATAGTTCAAATCAAGACATGCATGCCATGGGCCCACGGCCCGGGTGCAGCGTGTTTAGCCGCTTAAAAGAGACCCTTAGTAGAGCTACTCTCTCCGAACATGCGGTTAATGAAATAAATGAAGGGAGTGGGGAAGTAAATTCGTCATTCATGCCTAAAATAGACCCTATGCTTCTTGAGAGTGTGCATGTGAATGTTCCATCCACTGCACCTCCTGATCCTTTAGGACTATCTCCCTCTGAGGTTCTACTACCCGATGGTAGGAGTCTTGCCGAAGTACAAGAGATCGAACGCTATATGCAAGCAACAAGGGAGAGGGAAATTGAGAACCTACGAAGGCTAGAACAAAGTCGAACCATGAAAGCAAAGGCTCCTATGACAACAATCATGCCAGTCGAGCAATCGAGTGCTCCCAAGGTGGCAGTCACGGAGGGGCAAGCTATGGGGAGCAATAATGCTTCCACTTCAAGGGAAACCTCCAGCAAGCCAGGCCTAGATGGGATATTCCTAAACAAAAATTGGGAGTATGACCTACAAGCAGAAGCTTTAACTGATCGGTACACAGGACACACCTATCATGTGGGTTGGTTAGATGTTATACAATCCACATCGGGTGCTACTAGCATAGATGAGCAACAACAGAAATTCTGTGATGTCCTTCATAGGATTGTCGAGTTAGAAAGACAGAACACAGGGATCAACATGCCTTCAACAGCCCTAATGAGATTCTTGGATACGGGAAAGGCCAACCAACCAACCCTGTCACAAATGGAGACTCCCTCAGTGAGCCCCATTGATCCTCCATATGTTGTTTCGCCAGGAGCCTCAGTACAATCTGAGCCCACAAGTGGCAGCTCATCTTTCTCTTAATGACAATACGGCTACCATGCATATCCCAGTGGTGAGCATGACAAGAAGTACACCATGGAGTTCATTTGTTAACAGTGCGCCGATGCCTAGTAGCACAGTACCCCCAACTATACCTACATGTATGTATCAATCATGTGCACCTGTCGTACCTCAGCCTCATGTAGCTCCTACACCTCCGATTATTCCAAGAGCTTACAATCCACAATGGAATTATCCAAGCTCTTCTACAAGTGGAGCCATGCCATTTAATAATAACATGCCATATCAGGCACCCCCTATGCCTAGGGCCACGCCCGTAAACTTTGGACCACCGTCTGGTACACCACCATACGAAATATGGGACCCAAGAGCCGCGCGTATGCCAAGGCCAAGGCCAACTCCCATCTCACATGTGGTTCCAGGAGCACATACACCCATTATACCTGCTCAAATAGGAGATTTGGCAGCATTTGCTCAAACTATCGGTCGCTCTATTGCGGAAAACATGCGTAGTGCACCTGATAGAGAGCCTAGGAGCAAGGCAGTTCAAGTAGCTAAGCTCACACAGAAATTCAGTGGAGACGGAGATGCTAGAAAGCATATGGAAGTCTTTGAACATGTGTGCGATTCCTTGGAAGAGCACAATGAGCTACATAAGTGTAAGGCTTTGAGTTTGACCCTAAGCGGAAAGGCTGGAGATTGGTATAGAACCTTAAGAGTAGAAGAGAAAACGATCTACTCTACTCTTAGGAGACTGTTCTTAAAAGAATACATACGAGAGGGAGTACTTTGGGGTGTAGCCTCTCAGCTCCAGAAAGCCCAACGAGAAGAAGGTGAATCCGTGAGAGACTTCATTAGTCGCCTAAAGAATTTGAATTCTCGATGCAATCCAAACGAGCGATTCAACAACAACCAATTGCTCGATAGATTCACTAGGGGACTACGACATGAAAGTATTTATAATGGCCTAGTCATTAGAGGTATCACTACTTGGGAAGCAGTCACCATGAATGCAATCCAATTGGAGGATAATTTAATGATTGCAGGAGAAAGAGTGTCTACCGAGCCGAAGTCAAGTAGCTCGCAAGCATCAGGGCATGAGCCAATGAAGATAAAGCCAATCGTGAAAGAGCAAACGATATCTGAGATGACTTTGGCAGATCTCACCAAGGCCATCCAAGAAAGCCTTAGGGGTAATCGTGCTCCACAAAACACTCATATGTATGCAAGAAGGGAGCAACAATGGTGCTCAATTTGCTTGGGCCCACATACTACGAGTGAATGCCCTACTTTCAGAGTAAAGTTTAACGAGACTTGTAACGCGTGTGGTAGGTATGGCCATCAAGTGAAGGATTGCCTAATGCTTAAACGCATCATGGAAAATAGACCGCCTATAGCTTGGGCAGACTCACCTCGAGTTCCTTCATTGATGCCTACCCCACCCATGGAGCAACAGTTGCCATCACAGCACATGGTCCCTAGAACCCAAAATGTGGTCCAAACCACACCGTTGCCACCTCCAGTGCTAGGACCGCAACCCCCTCATCCAAGAGTTACACCTATGAACCAAATAGGTTGCGAGTCATCTAGTACTTATGTAGATTGCGAAGAGGACATAGACTCTAGTATCACCTATGGAGTCGACATGCTTGAGGAGTGTCCCATGTATTATATGGAATACCATTGGGAACAAATCAAACAGGTATATCAAGCTACTGCGCTAGCAGCAAGAGGCCAAAACATTAATAGTTTTGCCAGGAGACCACCTCTTCAGTGCTACGAATGTGGTGGACCACATCGAGTAGCTGAGTGCCCCATTAGAATGCAAAAGAATGCTGCACTAATGCAAACAAGTCAAGGGAGTGCATTGGCAATGCCAATACTCACTTGTAATCATTGTGGCATAGATCATTTGATCGCACAGTGTCCTAACAATCCAAACGCACCGAAAATCACACCATTGAACATAATAGAGATTGTTGATGGGACACCACCAACTATAAACATAGCACCAATGAATGCACTCACACGGTCGATGCTCCAAAAGCAAAATTACATCCTCGAAGAGAGAGATGCTGCATCCATTGGCCGAGCGAGAAAGAAGAAAACACGAAGAAAGAAATCCCTTAATGCTTCTAGCTCAAAACCTAGTTCAAAGACTAACATAGGGACAGGAGAGGATCCCATGTATATGAATGACCCTGAGGATGACTCAGATTCGATAGAGACCACGGAGACCAAAACTATTACTACAAAGGAAAAAGCCAGTGAGGAGGATCACGAGAGGGGATTACGATGAACACCAAAAGAGTATTCAAAGTTAAACTACCCAGTTGCGAACCCCCAAGATAAGCCACGAGAGACAAAAAATGAGGATTGCAAGAGAAAGATTGGAACCTATCCAAACCCAACAGTGGAAATTGAACGAGTCCAACAACTGAGGGGTTTGGTGAAAGAAACTCAACGAACATTAGAACCTGAACCCAAACACATCCAGATGTCGGACACAGTGTTTCCCACACAAGTTCAACCTCACAAGAACTACAGGCTGTTAGCTATACCCAGTATCATTCGGGAAGAGAGTGAGGGTAGGACATCTGAAAGTGGACACACCTTTCCTACTAGAGAGAATGTTTGGTGAGGGAATGTCTGACCCCCTTGAGGAAGTGGAGATTCCATCTTCACCATTCTCTTGTCAGGGTCCTACGTCCCACAAGATGCCATTAAATGTTGCCAAATTGATGGATTTCATGTCTTCAGAAGTTAGAACCACCATCATGTCCAAACTATATAAAGACCCCGAGCTAGTCTCAGCTCTTCGAGCCTTCCTCAATGGAGAATTACAGGCCGGATTACCACAGTTTGCACATATGAACAAACCTGACTCGGTAATGAATGATGAGGAACATTTAGCACCACCATCTGACCTAGCGGGACATGAATCTGTAATTGAAGTACCCGTTAACAAGTTGGGGCAATACTTTGAAGGTGATGAATCTAATGCTACTCTACCAATCACTACTAAAGGATTAACTGTAAAGGGGGTCCTTGACGGTGGTGTGGGAGTCAGCATGGTGACAAAGAGTTGTTGGGAGTCTATGGGGCCACCTCACCTTGAAGCCACAAGCGTAGTGGTAAAAATGGCTAATGGATCTATTGTTACGCCTATTGGAATGCTAAAGGATCTCAGAATCAAGGTCTTGGGACACAAGGTAAGGCAAACTTTCATTGTTATGGATTTTTCCAAGCTTCCTATGTCATTTGAGATGATCTTAGGGCGTCCATTCATGAGGGAAGCAAAAATGGTGCATGACTGGTCCAAAAACCACGTCTACTTATAGTTCCAAGACTCTGTCATTCGAGTTGATCTTTTAAGTGGTCGAACGCATCCTCTAGGAAATAAATTCATCATTGATAATCGATCAGATACAACAATTCACTCAGCTCCATTACAGTATTGTTACACGTGTAACGAAGACACGGATGTTGGGTAGAACTCTCCTTATATGGATATCCTACCCGGAATGGCTGAGTCAGACAATGTCGATTGGGTACACCTAGTGGCAACTATAGATACATGGGGAGCTAGAGGAACAACCTGGGTAACACCAGATGGGGAAGAGATACCACACATTGCACTAGTAAACATGTTAGGTGTAGCGCATGTAACATCCGATGATAAGAAAGAGGCACACCTACCTGAGAGTGAAACCGATGATTCCTCAAAGGCTTCAGGCCAATACACATCAGAAATGAAATCTCAGGGAGAAATGGATTCAGAACCTGAGGAAACATCGAGTGAGCCAAGTATAGAAACTGAACACTCAAGGTCTAGTACGACCATCTATGGTAATTTATATGAGAGTGAAGAAGATACAAGCAAAGACCTATCAAGCGAGTCGAGTTCAAACATTTACCAAAATCAAAACCTTAACAAGAAACAAAGGTCATATAAGAGACGACGATATCGAGCAAATGTGAGAGCTAGGATAAACAAGGAAAGATCTGCTGCAGAATGGCTTAGCTATCTAGGGGCATGTGATGCTCATCGAAAGCTAGTAGACAATTGGGGTGAACATCTCCAGAGTGTCATGTGGTGCAGCACGCGACCCATTGACCTCGCTCAATTGGAGGTTACAGAGCCTAAATTGAGTCGAACTATAAGAAGACGTCAAAACCGAGAGTTAGCACAACAAAAGGAGGCAGAACTAAAAGAAAGGTCTCCGTCAGGACAAGAGCCTGCTGACTTACATACGGCTCCTGAACATTTTAAATCTTATACCACGGGGGAGCGAAAGGTTGTGTATGCCAAAGCCCAACGAATACCTACCAACGGAAGCAGTGGAGTCTATGATGGTCTAGCGGTAGTTAAAGAGATAGAATTAGCAGAACCAGGTGAGGAGTCTAAACCAGTCTTTATTGCTCAAGACCTTACCGAAACTGAAGAGGCTGTACTTAAGGAGCTCCTCAAGGAATACAAGGATATCTTTGCTTGGACATATCATGACATGAAGGGCGTTCCACCTTCTGTGGTGCAACATACAATTCCCATGATCAACACTGCTAAACCCGTCCAGCAACGACCCTATCCAATGAATCCTAAGTACGCCAAAATTGTACAAGAGGAGATTGAAAAACTTATCCAATGTGGATTCATATACCCTATTGAGCACTCAGAATGGGTTTCTCCAATAGTCATTGTGCCAAAAAAGAATGGGAAACTAAGAGTGTGCGTGGACCTCAAGAAAGTTAATGCAGCCACTAGGAGAGATCATTATCCCTTGCCATATTCAGAACATGTGCTTGAAAGAGTTGCGGGCAAGGAGGCTTATAGCTTTTTAGATGGGTACTCTGGTTAAAATCAAATCACAATTGCATTAGAGGACCAAGCTAAAACTGCTTTTATCACAGAGTTTGGAGTGTTTGCATTTCGTGTTATGGCTTTTGGCTTAACGAATGCCCCTGCTACATTCCAACGATTAATAAACACTACGTTTAAAGAATTTCTAAGGGAGTTTTGTGAAGCTTTCCTAGACGACCTTTGTGTTTTTTCTTCTTGGGAGAAGCATTTGTTATATCTACGAAAAATATTTGAAAGGTGCAGATTTTATCGCATCTCATTGAACCCTTTCAAATGCCAATTTTGGGTTAAGCATGGAGTCATTCTAGGCCATATAGTGTCCAAGAACGGGATATCCACAGATGAGAGTAAGATTAAAGCCATTGCCGATTTGCCACCACCTACGAACTATAAAGGAGTTCAAAGATTTATGGGCCATGTTGGTTATGATCGAAGATTTATTTTAAACTTTGCCGAGATAGCGCGTCCATTGTACAAGCTTCTTATCGAGTTTCACTGGACGGAAGAATTTCATCAATCTTATGAGTTATTAAAGAAGGCCCTAACAAGTGCTCCAATCCTGCGAACACCTGATTGGAATGTACCTTTTCATGTGCATATTGATGCATCAAATTTTGCTATTGGGTGTGTTCTAACTCAACCAGGAGAACATAAATTGGACTACCCTATTAGCTTTGTAAGTCGCCAATTAAATGATGCCGAGATGAACTACACTACTACAGAGCGCGAAGGTCTAGCTATGATTTACGCAGTAAAGAAATTTCGCTATTACCTTCTTGCTACCAAGTTTGTGTTTTATGTTGATCATCAAGCATTGCTATATTTGGTAAACAAGCCGTGTTCCACAGGTCGAATTACACGATGGCTGTTAATTCTTCTTGAGTTTGACTTCACCGTTGTTGTGAGGCTTGGGAGGAAACATGTCATGGCGGATCATTTATCTCGTATCCCTAATGGCGAAGCTCCTACGGGGGTTGATGATGAATTGCTTGATACTCCTTTGTTCATTGTTGAGACAATGCCTGAATGGAGTGAAAAGATTGTTAACTTCTTAGTTAATGGTTTTCCACCCAAAGAACTGCGAAAAGATATAGCTCGAAAATTAATCAAGGAATGCGAACCCTATTGCTTACTGGCTGGAACTCTCTAGAAGAGAGGAAAAGATGATGTTCTTAGACGCTGTGCCCGCGAGGATGAGTATTTATATATTCTACAAGAGGCACACATGGGCGTAGCTGGTGGTCACTTTTCAGGAAACTTGACTGCCCGAAAGATCTTACAGTCAGGCTATTGGTGGCCCACTCTGTTTAAGGATGCATCAACTTTTGCAAAGGGATGTGATGAATGCCAACGCTTTCAGAAGCCACAAAGAAGTGATAGGATGCCTCTACATCCCATCAAGGTAACCCAACCATTTGAAAAGTGGGGCTTAGACTTTGTAGGACCGATTAGTCCGGCTGCACGTAACACGCAATCACGATATATCAGTGTGGCTACTGACTATGTAACCAAATGGGCTGAAGCAAAAGCAACACGGAAGGCGGATGCAAAAACAACAGCTAAGTTCCTCTTTGAGAACATTATCACACGTTTTGGATGCCCCTTTGAACTTGTGAGTGAAAATGGAACTCATTTTATAAATGAAGTAATAAAAGAACTCACATCAAACTTCATGATATCTCACCACAAGTCTACACCCTATTATCCCCAAGCAAATGGCCAAGCTGAGAGTACCAACAAAACTCTCATCTCCATTTTGACAAAGACAGTCGAGGCTCATCGCACTGATTGGGACCTAAAGCTTACATCAACTTTATGGGCTTATCGTACTGCGTATAAAGTTGTTATTAATTGCACACCGTTTAAGATGGTGTATGGCCAAGAAGCAGTTATGCCATGGGAGTTTGTCATTCCTAGTCTTCGAGTAGCTTCTCAAGAAGGTTGGGATGGTAACCCCTTAGTGGAGCGATTATATATCCTGGAAAGGCTAGATGAAGAAAGGCAATTAGCTGTGCGAAATGCTCTAGTGGAGAAGGATAGGAGAAAGAAGTGGTTTGATAGCCATTTAAAGGATAAAGACATCAAGGTTGGTGATAAAGTTCTTATGTACGGGGTACGTAATGAAAAGAAGAAATTGAAATACGTTGGTAAGGGACCATATCGAGTGTGTGAAATTACTCCGCAAGGTACCATTCGTGTGGAGACTCTAGATGGAGTTGAAACCATTGGATTCCTTAATGGGAGTAAATTCAAAAGATATTATGATCCTCTAAGCTAGGAAGAGTTGCAAGCCATCCATCAAAAGAAGGCTGCCAAGGAACAAGCAGAGCTTAAAAAAATCCAAGCAAGAGTTGAGGCTCGAGAACGACAACAATGTCTTAGACGCCAACGAGAGGCTAATCTGGGAATCACGCAAGCATTTTTCGAGGACACAGATGACGACTCATTAGAATCTGAGCCACCCCTACGATACTCAATTGAGCTAAATAGCCCCTATGGGAAAGTACTATACAATGCCTTATTAGATACGGGAGCTAAACACAATTTGTTATCCTATGGAGTTTGGTGTCAATTAGGAAAACCGACCCTATCCCCAAGTACGATGCAAGTCAAGGGCATTAATAAAAACAAAATTGCTATTCTTGGAGTCCTTCAGACCCCTGTTGTCTATGACAATGGAAGCATAGTGCAGAGGTTTCTAGTCATGCCCGCGGGAGCTATGGAAGGCAACGTAAACCTGGGACGCACGTGGATGTTGGCAACCAAATGCACTATTGATTGGGATACTGGTAGTGTCACGACGCGACCACCGACTCTTACCCCTATCATTCAAGCAAAGTCACCTACGTCGCAAACTCTAGCAAAGTTGAAGGATAGCCAACATTCACAAGCCAAGGTGGTTAACTCGTCTTTGCCGGCTACCCATGAATCTAGCACTTCAACACTTGTAGTTGCAGGATGTAGTAATATTGCAAGTACTCAACCTGCATGACCTAAGAGTACATATCAATGGGTCCCCAAGGCCTTACTTCCAACTGCCTCAACCCTCCCATCCATTCCAAGAAAAAATTTCCCGGGAAAACCAAGAGCGCGCCCTAGGAGAGTCAAGACCAAATCACGATGGATTCCAAAACAACTATTAGAAGCCCAAGGCTACTATGATGGAAATCAGCAAATTTGGGTACCTAAACGTAAAATGTGTCCTTCCCTATCGACAACAAACCCATATGAGTCAAACAGTGTAACGCTAAAGCCAATGGCAGACCGTGGGAAGGGAAAGATCACAGAATGCTACACACCTAGTCCAGAGCTAGTTTGGGCTCCAAGGCAAAACCAATTTATTCCACCTAGCTCAGGAAGGGGGGAGTTCCATGAAGCTTCTAGCTCCTCAAGTAATACATCCATAGAGGTAAAAGCTTCTACACAGCCTCCATCTATAGTAGTGGACCTCCATGAAGCTACAAAAGAATCCACACCTCCCAGTGTTCAAGAATCACCTGATGAACCACTTCAAGTTCGATCCTGGGAGAGTACCTTACCACCCTTGCAACTTGACGAGGCACCTAGGGTAATAGAAAACTACCGGCAAAAATCCTCACCTATTACCAACTGGAACAATTGGTTTCAAAGGGTGACGACATCATTTCAAATGGTATGATCTACCCAAGGAAGGGGGGAGTGTTTGTGGACATCCATCATTCACTTGCTTCCCTCTCAACCTTTCTCCCTGACCTCTTAATCTCCGATCTTAGGGAATGTATATATAAAGCCTTATACTCACAAAAACAAGATAAAAAAGTAAAAGAGCAAGAGCCATAACACAAATCATAAAAACAAATTATGCACAAGAACACGACCCTTGTAATATTTGCAACTTGACGAGGCACCTAGGGTAATAGAAAACTACCGGCAAAAATCCTCACCTATTACCAACTGGAACAATTGGTTTCAAAGGGTGAAGACATCATTTCAAATGGTATGATCTACCCAAGGAAGGGGGGAGTGTTTGTGGACATCCATCATTCACTTGCTTCCCTCTCAACCTTTCTCCCTGACCTCTTAATCTCCGATCTTAGGGAATGTATATATAAAGCCTTATACTCACAAAAACAAGATAAAAAAGTAAAAGAGCAAGAGCCATAACACAAATCATAAAAACAAATTATGCACAAGAACACGACCCTTGTAATATTTGCACTCTAACCATCATCTATTTGCGTGTACAGATATGGCTAGTACGCTAGAGTCATCCACTCCTGCCTTGGGTGAGAGGTACCCTCGTTACTTTTCACAAATATTTCACATGGTCTTTCCAGTGCTTGCATGTGAATGGGATTTGATAGGTACGCTAGCATGTGAGAGGAATTTTGAGGAGTTAGAATGGCTGATACGTCTCTTGACCACGTCTGATCCATACTTAGTAGAGAGCGTTTCTCCCATTGCACAAGCCTACCCTTTTGACCAAGATGACTATAGGCGTCTAGTGACCTTCTTAGTAAACATGGGCACCTATGATGAAGAAGAAAATTTACACGACTACACGGATGACACATATGGTCTCATGGATGATGACTTTGTTTATCTCGACGACGAAGATAGGGGTTTAGCCTTAGGGTTTCCCCCCAACCTCTACAATATCCTAATCCCTTGACTCTCTGGGGGGAGTGCAAATAATTAGGTTAGGGTTCCTTATGTTTTTTGTTGTGTTCAATAAGTGTTGGTACCTTTTTCCACTAATGTGCCTCCTGGAGGTATTCCTTTTGTTTCCTAGTGTGTACAGGAGCGTGTTGCTATTGGTAGGATTTGGACCTTCATGGAATCTTTATCTCGACTCACTCTTCAAATCAAGCGCGACCATCGACACAAACAGGTGTTTCTTGTCCATTAGCATTGCCCCTTATCTTTTTTGCATCTATGATTGTCAGCTTTAATTGTGATTGGTAGCCTAATATTCACCGCATTTGCTTAGTATCAAACATTTAATTCAATGTAATTTTTTGTCATAATCACTTGTCTAGGTTTAAAAATCAAGCAGTCCGACTAAGCTAGTTTGACCAAGTTAGGTGTTAGAAATCTTCTCTTAATACCATGGGGAATGCCTTCCTAATAATCAATGGTTACTTAGGTTCTTAATCCGATTTAGGCAGCATTGTGTGAAATGTACTAGGGATTTCTAGTGGGCTTGACCCTATTGACCTTTCGCTTAAGTATTATAAAGGGAGTTTACTAGTGTGATGAGCCTGGGGAGGTGTATCAGTGTTATATGACCCCCCAAAGTTACAAAATTAAAATGCTGAAAATGAACAAACAAAAAATCAAAGTGCCACACTGTAAAATCTTAAGCTGGAAGAGAAATCTCAGCTTGATTTGGTACTTCACTCACATGTATTGCCTATGGTACTAGAGCCCTAGAGGTTCCCAGTGTGGGCGCTTTTCCTTGAAAAGCAAAAAACCCAAGGCATACAAAATAAGCACACACATCAAAATTGAATCACTGTGAAAAGACTTTGGGGGGTCAAAGAAAAAGTAATCAGTCAGGCGATGATTTCATGAGAAATTCCTTTTATGGTAGCTTAACTACAAGGTCTTCTAGATATAGCCTCTAGTCAGCCCTCGAACATGAATACTTGGCTCTCACGATTAAACAACTTAATTGACCACAGAAAATTAAGAAGCTTACCCATGGTATTAATATTCGATCTCTAGTGCCTTTCGACCGTCAAATTAGCGACCCCAGACTTGTTTAATTTTTTACCTTTACATCTGTTTATGCATTTGATTACATTGCAATTTAATGTTCATTGCTGACAAATTGTTTGAAATTCTTTTACCAATCAAATTGTCTACCTAAAACTGCATATGCTTTTTAATCACTTATGAGAATGCAATTACTGTGCCAATGTTGTTTAATTTTGCAGTGACTGAAGAAGGCTAAGGACATTCATCTCAAATTCTCTTCCACCTCGACGAAAGAGTTTCAACTCAATAGCTTCCGAGGACGGAATCTACATCAAGAAGGGGGGCATGTTAACCCTCACGGCTCACGGACACCCCATCACCTACGACGGACGTGTATTATGTATTTGGTAGAGTCAGGTACCGGGCTTGTCGGACCAATAGGAAAAGGGTAAGAGTGATCGCCGATGAGAGGCGCACTCTAACTGGGACATTCAAGGGATTAGTTGGCTAAGCATGGGCGCCCAAGTGTGAATGGGGTGAACTCATATAAAAGCCAACTAAACCTAAAATTCACTCATTCTCTCATTTGTGCAATAGAAGAGTGCTCTTGCTCCATCTCCATCTCCATCTTCTTCTTCTTCACTTCCTCGTGTGTGTGTGCATGTGTGTGTGTGTGTGTGTGTGTGTGTGTGTGTGTGTGTGTGAGAGAGAGAGAGAGAGAGAGAGAGAGAGAGAGAGAGAGAGAGAGAGAGAGAGAGGGAGAGTGTGTGTGCGATCGAGCATTACGAAGGCACGACGACGGGAAAGCGGTTGAGCGCGGCACGACTGCAGCTTCTTCTTCATCGCGGCGAGGAAATCCTCCACGGCAGGAGCATAGAGCGGTGAGTGACACACCATTGCCCTCTTTTGAGTTTGCTAGATTAGTCTTGTTGTGTGCTGGGAGCCATTTGTGGCTCGCACACGGTGTATCGGCAAGTCCCTTGCTTCGACAGTGCGGCAAGGAGCGCACAAGCACAATTTACGTTTTGGCACCCAGATTTGATCATTTCCTTCATAGTAGCCTTGGGCTTCCAATAGTTTTTTAGTAATCCAACATAGCATTTCCTTACATTTCTTGAGGCGGGTGGGACGTCTCTTACCAGGCTCCTGTCTTTTATCACTAACTATGGTTGCTAAAGAAGCTTTAGGGACCCACTTGTATGTTTTCTTTGTTATATTGGGATGGGTCTTGTGTGTCTCAAGCTTTATTTCAACTACATTAGTTGAAGCTCTAGAGAGTTGGGCTATGGGGACATATGGTTCAACCTCTTGGACATGCAATGTTTTGGGTTTTATTTCCTTAAGAGGTAATATCTCAGGGACTATGGCTTGAGTGGCAGGGCTAAGAGTTGGTTTCTGCATTGTGACACCCCCTGTCCCCCAATAAATAGTGCATTTGGTGGCTATCATCCACGTGCATCCTAGGTTTATATCACCCTCCATAGTTCCAACAGGCATGACCAAAAAGTCTTGAGTTACAACCCCATTGTCATAACTGACAGAAGTGTGCCAGATTCCAAAAACCGCAGTTTTTTTCTTGTTGACACCCTTGACTTGGATAATACTTTCAGATAGAGGTGGCTTCCCTAGCTGACACCACACCCCGTATGATAGCAGATTATATTTAGCACCCGTGTCCAATAAGGCGTTATATAGCACTTTTCCATAGGTGCTATTTAGCTCAATAGGGTATCGTAGAGGTGTGTCAGATTCCAACCAATGCTCGTCGGTTTCAACGTGGAATGCATGTGTAACTCCAAGGTTAGCCTCTCGTTGGCATCTTATGCTTTATTGTCACTCCTTAGCCTCAGTTTGAACTTCTATCTTCTTCGATTTTGTTTGTGCCTTGGCTGCCTTTTTTTGATGGATGACACATAGCTCCTCTTGGCTTAAAGAATCATAGTATCTTTTAAATTTGCTCCCATTGAAGAATCCAATGGTTTCAACTCCATCAAGAGTCTCCACATGAATGGTTCCTTGTGGGGTGATCTCACATACTCTACATGGTCCTTTTCTTGCATATTTCAACTTTTTCTTTTCGTTACGCACTCCATACATAAGGACTTTATCACCAACATTGATATCTTTGTTCTTTAGATGACGGTCAAACCATTTCTTCCTCCTATTTTATAATCGCTCAACTAAGGGGTTACCATCCCAACCTCATTGAGAAGCTACTCGAAGACTAGGAACGACAAACTACCATGGCATAACCGCTTCGTGGCCATATACCATCTTAAACGGTGTGCAGTTAACAGAAACTTTATACGCAGTACGATAAGCCCATAGAGTTGATGTAAGCTTTAAATCCCAATCTGTGCGATGAGCTTTCACCGTTTTGGTCAAGATAGAGATTAAGGTGTTGTTGGTGCTCTCAGCTTGGCCATTTGCTTGTGGATAATAAGGTGTGGACTTATGGTGAGCTATCATAAAGTTGGTAGTGAGTTCTTTTATTACTCCATTTATAAAATGGGTACCATTGTCACTCACAATCTCAAAGGGACAACCAAATCTTGTAATAATGTTCTCAAAGAGAAACCTGGCAGTTGACCTCGCATGGCCTTACGGGTCGCCTTGGCTTCCGCCCACTTTGACACATAGTCAGTGGCAACGATAATATATCGAGATTGAGTGCTACGAGCTACATGACTAATTGGGCCTACAAAGTCCAAACCCCATTTTTCAAATGGTTGAGTCACTTTAACAGGATATAAGGGCATCTTATCCTTTCGTTGTGTGATCTTGTAACATTGGCATTCATCACATCCTTTTGCAAAAAGTGATGCATCCTTGAATAAGGTAGGCCACCAATAGCCTGATTGCAACACCTTTCTAGCTATTAGTTTCCCTGAGAAACGTCCTCCGGCTATACCCATGTGGGCTTCTTGCAGTATGTATAAATACTCAACCTCACGGGGACAACGTCTAAGAATATCATCCTTCCCTAGCCTATAGAGATTTCCTGCAATGAGAGAGTAAGGTTCACATTTTTTTCACTGTTTTCGAGCTATGTCCTTACGAAGCTCTTTGGGTGGAAAACCATTAAGTAGAAAGTTCACAATCTTCTCACTCCATTCAGATATGGTTTTGACTAGGAATAGAGAAGTATCGGGCAACTCATCATCGACTCCAGTCGGGCCTTCACCATTGGGTATGCGAGACAAATGATCAACCATGACATGTCTTTTACCAGGTCTCACCACAACAGTAAAATCAAACTCAAGGAGAATTAACAACCATCGTGTAATTCTTCCCGTGGAACAAGGTTTATTTACTAGATACAACAAGGCTTGATGATCAACATAGAAAACAAACTTGTTGGCCAGAAGGTAGTATAAAATTTTTTTCACTGCATAAATCATACCTAAACCTTCTCGCTCTGTAGTGGTGTAGTTTCTCTCGGCATCATTCAATTGATGACTTGCAAAGCTAATGGGGTAGTCCATTTTATGTTCTCCTGGTTAAACTAGAACACACCCAATAGCAAAGTTCGATGCATCAATATGCACATGGAAAATTATATTCCAATCGGGAACTCGTAGAATGGGAGCGCTTGTCAAGGTCTTTCGTAGAATGGGAGCGCATCATTCAATTGATGACTTGCAAAGCTAATGGGGTAGTCCAGTTTATGTTCTCCTGGTTGAGCTAGAACACACCCAATAGAAAAGTTCGATGCATCAATATGCACATGGAAAATTATATTCCAATCGGGAACTCATAGAATGGGAGCGCTTGTCAAGGTCTTTTTCAATGACTCATAACCATGGTCACACTCTGTGGTCCAGTGGAACTCAATAAGAAGCTTGTACAAAGGACGATCCATCTCGACAAAGTTTAAAATAAACCGTCGGTAATAACCAACATGACCCATGAACCTTTGAACTCCTTTATAGTTTGTAAGTGGTGGCAATTCAGCAATGGCTTTAATTTTGCCCTCATCTGTGGAAATCCCATTTTTGGACACTATATGCCCTAAAATGACTCCATGCTTAACCAAAAATTGGCATTTGAAAGGGTTTAAGGAGATGCGATACAATTTGCACTTCTCAAACACTTTTTGTAAGCATGATAGATGTTCTTTCCAAGAGGAATAAACACAAAGGTCATCTAAGAAAGCTTCACAAAACCCCCCCAAATATTCTCTAAAATCAGTGTTTATTAATCTTTGAAAGGTAGCAGGGGCATTGGTTAAGCCAAAAGCCATAACACGAAATGCGAACACTCCAAATTCAGTTATGAAGGTTGTTTTAGCTTTGTCCTCTAGTTCAATTATGATTTGATTGTAGCCATAGTACCCATCTAAAAAGCTATAAGCTTCCTTCTCTGCAACTATTTCAAGCACATGTTCTGAATATGGCAAGGAGTAATGGTCCCTCCTAGTGGCAACATTGACCTTCTTGAGATCCACACACACTCTAAGTTTCCTATTATTTTTTGGCACAATCACTATTGGAGACACCCATTCTGAGTGCTCAATAGGGTATATGAATCCGCATTTCACAAGCTTTTCAATCTCTTCTTGAACGATTTTTGCATATTTAGGATTCATTTGGTAGGGTTGTTGTTGAACTGGTTTAGCCATGCTATTCATGGGGATTGTGTGTTGCACCACGGTAGGTGGAACACCTTTCATATCATGATATGTCTAGGCAAATATATCCCTAAATTCCATGAGAAGTTCTTTAAGTACACACTCCTCAGTCTCTGTCAGATCTTGGGCCATGAAAAGAGGTTTGGAGTCTTCTCCTGGGTTTGCTAACTCTATTTCCTTAACTATCGTTGGACCGTCATAGACTCCATTGCTCCCATTGATAGGTTTTCTTTGAGCCTTTGTATACACGACCTTACGTTCCTCTGTAGTATAGGATTTGAAATGTTCAGGTGCAGGGTGTAAGTTTGTGGGGTCCTGTTGTTCCGTGGACTGTGATTTCACTTTCAATTTCTTTTGTTGTTGTTGAGTTAACTCTCGATTTTGTTGTCTCCTTATGGTACGGCTCAACTTTGGCTTCTCTGTAGCCTCTAGTTGTGCGATGTCAATGGGTTGTGGACTACACAACATAACGCTTTGAAGGTATTCACCCCATTTATCTGCCAACTTTCGATGAGCATCACATGCCCCTATATAATTAAGCCATTTTGCAGTAGATTTCTTTTCATTTATTCTAGCACGCACATTTGCTCGATATCGTCGCCTCTTATATCTCTTACTCTTCTTGTCTAATTTTTGATTATGGGCGATCTCTAGTGAAGAGTCACTAGGTGAATTGCTACTTGTGTCTTCTACTCCTTTGGATAGATTGTCATCTAGGGTACCACTGGGCCCTGAATGGTTTGTCCCCACATTTACACTAAGATTTAACTCAGATTCTTCGTCCTCAGAGTCAATTTCAATTGATGATTATGACCCCAAATCGTGTGGGCTATAGTCTTGTGAGGCGCTACTGGTTCCAATGCCAGTCAAACCTCATCTTGTAGGTCATCAGAAGCTATATGCATTGCTTCTAGCATATTTAACGATACAAATGGTGGCATTTCATCCCCCTCAGGTGTTACGCAGGTCGTCCCCCTATTTCCCCAAGTGTCTATGGTTGCTGTTAGGTGGACCCAATCCACATTGTCCGACTCAGTCATCCCAGGTAGTACATCCATATAAGGAGAATCTTCCCCAACATCAGTGTCCACTTTACACGTGTAACAATACTGCAATGGGGTCGAGGGAACTGTGGTGTCAGATCTATGATCAATTATAAAACTGTTTCCTAGGGAATGTGCTCAACTAGTTACAAGATCCACTTGAATGACAGAATCTTGGAACTGCAGGTAGATATGGTTTTAGACCAGTCATGCACCATTTTTGCTTCCCTCATGAAAGGACGTCCTAAGATCATCTCCGATTCCATAGTGTGCTTGGAGAAATCCATAACAATGAAGTAATTCTTATTTTATGTCCAAAGACCTTGATAATGAGATCTTCTAGCATCCCAATAGGTTTAACAATAGACCCATTGGCCATCTTCACTACTATGGTTGTGGTCGCAAGGTGAGGTCTTCCCATAGTTTCCCAGCAATTTTTAGTCACAATGCTAACCCCAACGCCACCATCAAGGATTCCATTCACAGATAATCCCTTAGTAGTGATGGGTATGGTTGCATTGGATTCATCACCCTCAAAGTATTGTCCCAATTTGTTAACAGGTAATTTTGCCACAAGGTTATCATCTAGGTTGGGGTTGTGGATCTAAGTGTTCCTCCTCTATTGGCATCTCCCCAGCTCCATCCATCTGTGCAAATTGTGGTAGCCCAAACTTTAGTTCTCCATTGAGGAAGGCTCGAAGAGTTGAGACTAGCTCAGGGTCTTTATATAGTTTCGACATGATGGTGGTTCTAACTTCTGAAGACATGAAATCCATCAATTTGGAAATGTTTAATGGCACCTTTTGGGCTTCAGTCCCTTGACGTGGGAAAGTGGGATCTCCATTTCTTCGATAGGATCAGGTAGTCCCTCTGTAAACATTCTTTCCATCAAGAAGTGAGTACGCCCACTTTCCCATGACTTTAAGTCACTTTATTCTTGGATGACACTAGGTATGGCTAAGGGTCTATGGACTTGGTGAGGTTGTTTTTACATAGGGAACACGGTGTCTGTAATTTGGATCTGCCTAGGTACTGGTTGTAGATCCCTTTGGGTACCTTCTACGAAACTCCTTAATTGCTTGACTCACTCGATCTCCTCTGTAGGGTTTGGATAAGTTCCTATCTTCTTCTTGGATCCTGGCCATTGTGGCTCATGAAGATCTTCCTTGTTGGTTTCTATCTTAGTGGTTGTTTTCGTCTCCATGGTTTCACCTGAATTAGAATCCTCTTCAGCGTCGTTCATATATACGGGGTCGTCACTAGTCCCTATGTTGGTCTTTGAACTGGGGTTTGACTTCGCTGCTTTTTGTGATCTCTTCCTTCATGTTATCTTCTTTTTCTGAGATTGGGCAATTGATACCTTGTCTCTTTCCTCAAGAATATAATTTTGTTTTTGGAGCATAGATCGTGTGAGTACGTTTACTGGTACCACATGTGTACTTTGTGAGGCTCCTCGGTAACCTCAATCAAGTTTAATGGCGTGATCTTCGGTGCATTTGGATTATTTGGACATTGGGCAATCAAATGATCTATGCCACATTGATTACACATGAGTAGCGGCATTGCAGACGTACTCGCTTGATTGGTTTGCATTAGTGTGGCGTTCTTTTGTAGCCTAATAGGACACTCGCCCACACGATGTGGACCTCCACACTCATATCATTGAAGTGAAGAGGTGGTATCTTAGCAGTGTAATTGATATTTTGGCCTCTTACAGCAAGAGCAACTACTTGATAGACAGGTTTGACTTATCCCCAATAGTCCTCCATGTTAGGGTCTATATCTTCCTCACAGCCTTCCAAACAAGCAATGGATGACTCACAACCCACTTGATTCACAGAAGTGATTCTTGGATGTGGTGGTTGCGGTCCTCGCACTGGAGGTGGTAAGGGTGTTTTTTGAACAATATTTTGGGCCCTAGGGACCATGTGTTGTGACGTTTGTTCTAAAGAGGTGGGGCTGGCATCAATGCAAGCACTTGAGGTGTGTCTGTCCATGCTAAGGCTGGTTTATTGGCCATCCCGCGCTTAAATACTATGCAATCTTCAGCTTGATGGCCATACCTCCCACAGGTATTGTAGTTCCCATTGAATTTTACTCTAAAAGTAAGGCATTCACTGGTACTATGGGGACCACAGCATACTGAGCACCATTGTTGCTCCCTTCTTGGATACATATGATTGTTTTGTGGAGCACGATTGTCTCTAAGACTCTCTTGAATGGCCTTGGTGAGATATGGTAAAGTCATCTCAGATATCTTTGGCTCCTTAGCAATAGGCTTTAGGGTCATTGGCTGATGCCTTGATGCTTGCGAGCTAATAGAGTTAGGCTCAACAGACACTCTTTCTCCTTGAATCATTAAATTATCCTCCAATTGGATCGCATTGGTGGTGACTACTTCCCAAGTGGTGATACCTCTAATGACTAAGCCATTGTAGATATCCTCATGTCGTAATCCCCTAATGAATCTATCAAGAAATTGATTATTATTGAAGCGCTCATTTGGATTACAACGAGAATTCAAATGCTTCAAGCGACTAATAAAGTCTCTCACCAACTCTCCTTCCTCTCGTTGGGCTTTCTGGAGTTGAGAGGCTACACCCCAAAGCACTCCCTCTCATATGTATTCTTTCAAGGACAGTCTCCTAAGAGTAGGGTTATTTGTTTTTTCTTCCACCCTTAGGGTTCTATATCAATCCCTAGCCTTTCCACTTAAGGTTAGGCTTAAAGCATTACTCTTATGCAGGTCATTGTGTTCTCCTAGAGAATTTCATATTTGTTCAAACACTTTGATATGCTTTCTCACATCCCCATCTCCACTAAATTTTTGTGTGAGCTTGGCTATTTGTACTGCCTTACTTCTAGGTTCTCTATTAGGCATGTTAGGCATATTCTCAGCAATAGATCGACTGATAGCTTGAGCAAAAGTTTCCAAGTCACCTAAGTGAGCAGGAACTGTGGGTGGAGGTCCTCCAGAGACTACATGTGGAGTAGGTATTGGCATTGGGCTTAGCGCATAGGAAGCCCTTGGGGTCCACGTTTGGTACGGTGTTGCGCCATGTGGCGGCCCAAAGTTCATATGTGTGGCCCTAGGCATAGCAGACGTCGGATGTGACATGCTAATGCTAGCCGGTATGGTCCCATGGAAATAAGAGCTTGGGTGTTGTGGTTGTGGAGCATAGGTTGTTGAAACAATGGGAGGGGTAGGGGTTACATGAGTGCGATGATCCATAGGTGCATACGATTGCTACACACTTGTAGGGGCCGTTGTCGGCATTGAGCTACCATGTAGTGGTGCTTTACTAACAAATGAGGTCCATGGAATGTTTCTTGGCATGCCCTTCATTGGGGTAGGCATGGTAGCCGTGGTGTCATCAAGGGAAAGATGAGCTAGACTTGGAAAGTTAAAGCTATCACTTGTGGGCTCAGATTGCACTAAGACCCGTGGCGAAACCAAATATGGAGGATCCATCGGACTTACCAAGGGAGTCTCCATTTGCGATAGGGTTGGTTGTTTAGCCTTCCTTGTATCCAAGAATCTCATGAGACCCGTTGAAGGCATGTGGATCCCCTTGTTGTGTCTCTCTAGCTCAATGACTCTATGGATGACCTCACAAACTCTTTGTTGTTGATCCTCCACGCTAGTAGCACCCGTTGTGGATTGTAGGACATCTAACCAACCCACGTGATAGGTGTGACCTGTGTATAGGTCGGGTAGAGTTTTCGTTTGTAGTTCGTACTCCCAGTTCTCATTTAGAAACGCTGTATCTAGGCTTGAGGTGCTAGAGGTGTCCTTTGAGCTAGATGCAATGTTGGTCTCTATGGGTTGGCCCTTAGTGGTTGCCAAGTCAGGCGCACTCGATTGCTCTCCTAGCAAAGATATTGACATAGGGACTTTCGCTTTTAACTCTCTTCATTGCTCCACCTTGCATAAGCTCTCGATTTCCTTTTCCCTAGCCGCAATGATATATCGCTCAACCTCTTGCACTTCGGCAAGGCTTCTACCAGCAGGTAATATAACCTCAGAGGGGAATAGCTCTGAAGAGTCAGGGGGTGCAATGAATGGAGTATTCACGTGCACATTCTCTAATGGCAAAGGGTCTACGTTGGTCATGAATGGCAAATTTACTTCCCCACCCCCCTCATTTACATCGTTAGCTCCATGTTCGGAGCGAGTGGCTCTACTTAAGGTTTCCTTCAAGCGGCTAAGCACGCTCGGCCCGGACCGTGGACCCATGGCATGCATGTGTTGGCTTGAGCTATTGGGATTAGGCATTGGAAAACCCTCCATAACATTGTAGTCAGAGGAAGAGTCACTAGCCGCTATGTTTGGGTCATGGTTTGTACTACCTTGGGTCCCCGCCGGGGGCCCGGAACCTAAGGTAGGTGGATATTGAGAACTCGCATAAGTCGAATGCTCGCTAGTTGCTCGACCTCTAGCACACGACCAGAGCGCAGATGCATGTGCCTTTGGCACCCTACAAGCGTTGGTGAATAACTTCGAAGGTTAACCGCCTGATCTTTTGGGTGTTTTGCACCTCGTTTTCACTCGTTTTTGATGTTTTTTTAATGTTTTTTTAATGTTTTTTAATGATCAAATTTTGGATTAGAGCCTGTGATAGCTCGAAACTAGCATATCACTCAGGGGATTGTGGTGTGCTTTACAACACTGCGTTCGGTTACCCGATGCTCCGTTGGTCCTCAAAAAGGTCGATTTTTACCTACGCATGAGGCTAAAATACGTAATTGTAAAGGGGGATTGAGGCCTTAGCCTGAGTGTGGGCTTGGGCTCGGGCTTGGGTCTGGTGGATATTTCCAATCCCGGTCCTACCTTTAAAATTTTTAAGAAATATTTTTTAAAAACAGTTTTTAAATTTTTTAAATTTTTTTTCGGATAAGGTCACTGCGGCCGCACTTTGCGCGCGAGCACAGACACACCTAACCTACTTACTTACAGCTAATACAACTACTATTACACACTAACACACTACTACAGAAACTCATGAGCTAACAGAACTACTTACTGTACTTTACACAGAACTAACATTATGGATCTACTACCTTAATCATAACACCTTATCACAGAGAAAACACCTTATGAACAGAAGAAACACAGTACCTTTCAATACCTTGTTAACAAAACAATACACAGCAGCAAAACAAACTCCTTCTCAACACACACACCTTCCTTCTCTACCTTTCTTAGATTTCAAAATGCACCACAAAGTAGCATAGAGTGCTACTCAAGCTTAATGCAAGGCATTCCCCGGCAGCGGCGCCAAAAATATGCGCATCTGTTGCACGTGTCAATGCAAGGGACTTGCCGATACACTGTGTGCAAGCCACAAATGGCTCCAAGCACACAACTAGACTAATGTAGCAAGCTCAAGAGAGCAAGGGTGTGTCACTCACCGCACTATGCTCACCTTCGTGGAGGATTCCTCGCCGCGAAGAAAAAGGAGCCGCCGTTGTGCCGCGCTCAACCGCTTCACCGCCGCCGTGCCATTGTTGCAATGCTTGATCACACACTCTCTCTCTCTCTCACGCGCACACACACACACACACACACACACACACACACACACACACACACACACACACACACACACACACACACACACACACACAAGGAGATGAAGAAGAAGAAGATGGAGATGGAGCAAGAGCACTCTTCAATTGCACAAATGAAAGAATGAATGATTTTTAGGTTTAGGTGAATTTTATATGAGCTCGCACCATTCACAATTGGACACCCATACTTAGCCAACTAACCCTTGAATGTTACTGTTAGAGTGCGCCTCTCATCGGCGATCACTCTTACCCTTTTCCTATTGGACCGACAAGCCCGGCCCATGAAGTGGACAACAGTGGTTAACAGCAGGCTCATTCTTTGATTGCATTTTCTGTGAAGCGTACTATTAATCCTCATATTCGTTCAACCAAATTTACAAAACAGGCTTGGGATATTCTAGTTGGTCTTTATGCCAATCGCAATGAGGCAAAAATTGCACTGCTGTGTAGAGAGCTAAAATCGAAGATTATGCATGAGGAAGATGAAATGGAAACTTTACTTGTTGGTGTCAAGGATATATATGAGCAACTTATTTCTATATGTGAAGTCATTTTTGATAGTTTCCTTGTGCAGACTGTTCTTGATGCTCTACCAGATTCTTACGAGACTTTTGCTAGTACTTGGAGACTTACGAACCAAGGAAATCCAGAAGTTTTCAAGTTTGATGCATTATGCACATTGTTGTTGTGCAAGAGTCACTTTCTAGAAAAAAATAGGGCTAAACAACATGCAGTTGAACATGCCTTTATTGTTGCTCAACGAAAAGGTGGTAACAACAATGTAGCCACTTCTCATGGTTCTTCTGCGAGTGGTAAATCACCTGTTCCTAATGCTTTTGATGGAAGCAATTCGTTTGGTAATTCTAGTGATAAGGGAAAAAATATTATGTGCTGCCATTATTGTAAATACAATGATTACTTGATCAAGCAGTGTCTGAAATTGAAGGCCAAAGAGCTAAGAAGAAAGAGGCTAGATCAACTACAAAGTCCAATACAATTGCAGCTATTGTGGAGTCTTCTGTGAAATGAGATTGTGATGTTGATGTAGATGTAGAGTGGGCTTTTGGTGCAGTGTACTTATGATCCTGTTGTCCATGACGCATGCATGTCAGTTGCTGCAAATTCACATGTGTGGTATTTTGATAGTGGTGTTACAAATCACATTACCTCACATCCTGATTTGTTTACCTCTCTTGAGTTTGTCCCTCATGGGAATTCAATCACTTGTGCCAAAAATGCCTCTTATCCGGTTCAAGGAGTTGGAAAGATTGTGCTTACTGCTGTAAATGGCAGTTCTTTCCCACTTGTTGATGGATTGTATGTACTTGGGATCAAGAAGAATCTTTTGTCTATATCTGCACTTGCTAGACTTGGTCTTGTAGTCAAATTTTGGGATGACAGATGTACAATACATGATCTTAGTTTTGGTGATGAAGTTGTTGCATCTGGCATTTTATACCATGGGTTGTATAAGATCACTTTATATGACAAGTGTAGGCAGAATTTTGCAAATGCTGTTGTAGATTCAAAGGCTGTTTTAGATGCAAAACTTTGGCATGCACGTTTTGGGCATCTAAATTTTGCTAGTTTGCTTCGTTTGCAAAAATATGATATGGTTGCTTCTTTGCCGCCTCTTGAAGCACCTTTCAAACATGTTTCTGAAGGCTTTATTTTGGGTAAGATGTAACATTCAAAGTTTCCAAAGGATGGTTCACTTAGGGACACATGCAGGTTGCAGCTTGTGCATAATGATGTTTGTGGGCCCATGCAAACTCTGTCCTTGGGCAATTACCTTTACTTCATGAATTTCATTGATGATTACTCCAGGAATGCATGGGTGTATCCCCTTAAAGCGAAGTCCAAAGTGTTATGTGCTTCAAACAATTTTTGACTATGGCTGAAAATGTCTCAAAATGTACTAATGGGCACCTCTGTTCCGATCAAGGGGGGAAGTATATGTCTCATGAATTTAACGCATTTTTGGATAGTCGTGGGATAAAACACCAATGTACAGTGCCGTATACACCTCAACAAAATGGTGTTGTTGAGAGGAAAACCAGGTCTCTTACGAAAATGGCACGATGTATGGTCAAAAGTCAAGCTTTGCGGTATTTTGTTTTGGCTTGAGACTATCATGTGTGCCACTTGTGTACTAAACAGGTGTCCTACAAAAGCTTTGTAGTCTATGACTCCATATGAAGCATGGCATGATAAAAAGCCTTCTATTGAGCGCATGCATGTTTTTGGCTATTTGGCTTATGCTTTGGTGCCACAAACGCAACGCAAAAATTTGTATGATAAAGCTATCAAATGTATTTTTGTTGTCTATAGTGCTAAAATCAAAGGTTATGGGTTGTATCATCCACAAACAAAGCATACCTTGGTCTCACGGGACATTATGTTTGTGGAAGATTCTATTCAGCCCTTGTTGTCATGTACTAGAGATAGTAATGTAAGCTCACATGACATTTATGACACTTTGTTTCCTCTATTCAGTGATGGAAGTTTGAATGTAAATTCCAATGAGGAAAATGTACAGCCTATCGGGGTTTCTAAAAATGTTATAGATCGGCCTATTACTGATGCAGATGTACATGATGTACTTGATGAGGAAAGGGCTGAGAATGAGTAGGCTAGAGGTATGCCAAAATGACTGATGCATACTTTGTGTGGCAGTGAATTGAATGCGCTTTTATCTAGTCGTACTCGTTCAAGTTCTCCCCATGTATCTTATGCATCAGATTGTTATGCTTTGGCTGTGTCTAGCTTATGTGATGTTGAGGAACCTCTATCTTTTGATGAAGCACAAAATTCAAAAAATCGGATGGCTACCATGCAATCAAAATATGATGCACTTATAGAAAATGACACATGGACTTTATGTGATTTGCCTCTTGGGAAAAAGGCCATTGGTACAAAGTGGATTTACAAGTTGAAACCCAAGCCGAATGGTGAGATCTATCGCTATAAGGCTTGACTTGTTGCAA
Source organism: Adiantum capillus-veneris (assembly GCF_014529385.1). Lineage (NCBI taxonomy): Eukaryota > Viridiplantae > Streptophyta > Polypodiopsida > Polypodiales > Pteridaceae > Adiantum > Adiantum capillus-veneris. Next base: position 55,068,587 of record NC_140948.1, on the reverse strand, counting down.
AGGGTTATGCATAGCAAAAAGGCATATATTATGAGGAGACTTTTGCTCCCACTTGTTGTATGACTACTGTGCATTTTCTATGTGCATTGACATCTCAATTTGGCTGGGATGGACATCAGTCAGACATTGTTACTCTTTTCTTGAATAGTGACATATTTGAGGAAGTTTATGTAGCTCAGCCTCACGGTTTGGTCATTAAAGGGTAGGAAGATAAAGTGTGCAAATGTAAGAAATCTTTGTATGGGTTGAAGCAATCTCCTCGTGATTGGTATGAGAAGGCTGGCACTCATTTGGTCAAACAAGGCTTTCGTAACAATCCAACAGAAAGCACATTGTATGTAAAGCGTGAGGGTGATGTACTTCTCATTGTGGTTCTCTACGTGGATGATTTGTTTATCACTGGACCAAATGAGAGACATATTGCTGAATTTAAGGCTGGCTTGAATGCTACCTTCAAGATGAAAGATTTGGGGTTATTGCATCATTAATTGGGTATACAGTTTAAGTAGTGTGATGGTGGTATTGTCTTATGTCAGACAAGTTACATAGAGACATTGCTATGTAAGTTTGAACCTGAGGACTAAAAATGTTGAGATGTCGAGCTCTACACCTTGAGCTGGCATCCACTACGGGTCTTGGCCGCTTACGACATTTACTCACTGGCGCGTTAGGTGACCGACACGGAGGATCTCTGCCAGTGATTCTACAGCTGGACTACACTTATAGTGCCAGCCTAGTACGCTTCTAGCGAGTTCACACTTAGTGACCGCATGTACATATGTGCTACTTTTCAGATTTAGCACTTAGTCATTTTGTACTCTCTTTTTTGTAAAGAAGAAGAAGAAGCTTTCCATCTCTGTGTGCTTTGTGCTTGTCTTGTGTAGCTCTCTTGCATCCTCATTCTTTACATGGTATCAGAGCCTGGTGCAGGCAAGAAAGGCTAAGAGAGCAAGAGCATCACAAGTTTCTGAACAGGTCTCCAAAGTGCAGTATACAGAGATTTACTGTACAAGTACAGTGGTTGTATATACGCTTGATTGTGGACACTCATTGAGTGTAGAAAGCGTTACAGGTACCACGATAGCAGGTTCAACAGATTTGCAGGTTTTTGCAGATTGCAGCTATTTTGTCTTAGTGCTTCAAGATGTTTGACGGTTTCAGTCAGATTGTTACTGAGAAGCTTGAGAAAAATAACTACCCTGCATGGAAGTTCAGAATAACAAATTTCCTAAAAGGAAAAGGTTATTGGGACTATGTAGATGGAGACAATGAAAAGGAACCAGAGATTCCCGAGGCAAATGCTACAGCAGAACAAAGGAAAGCTTTGAGGGACTGGCAACAAGGCCAGAGCAAAGTGATGTATTGGCTTTCTATGAGCATCACAGATGGCATGATGGGCTATCTACAGGATGCTGAAACCCCCGCCATTGCATGGAGAAACTTAGGCAGAGTGTTCGAGGTGAACACCAAGGCCAGGAAGCTTCAACTAAAGTCGGAGCTAAATCAGGTTAAGAGGAACAACCTCTCAATCAATGATTATGCCTTGAAGATCAAGAGTATCATTGAGGCTCTTGGATCTATTAAAGTCTCAGTGGAAGATGATGACATTGTCCGTGCATGCTTGGATGGTCTAGGAGATGAGTATGTACATTTTAGGTCTTCCATGAATACAAGAGACGACATCCCCGTGTTCCAAGATTTGATTTCTATGCTTATTCTTGAGGAGAAGAACCTTGACACATCTTCTTCTCATGGCAAAAATAATTCTGAACAGGCCTTCTATTCTAACTCCAACAGAGGTAGAGGTAGAGGTCGTGGTTGAGGCCCAAGGGGTTGCAAGGGCCAATTTTTGGAAGGTCAATCAAATAAAAAAAAATACAGGTGGCAGGGGAAACCAGTCTCAAGGCAGGGGGAGTCAAAGAGGTCATGGTGCAGGATCAAGCAGGCAGCAACATACTCCAGATAGCAGAGAATGTTGGACTTGTGGTGAAAGAGGTCACATGTCACGTGACTGTCCAAAGGGAAAAGCAAGTGGAAAGAGAGAACAGGGCAACTATGCATCTACTAGCAGAGATGCAGATGACAGCAAAAACAAGTGCATGTTTGTTATGCAGCATGTAATGAATACAATGACTGCAGAGAATTCCACCCAAGATGATGTTTGGTATGTGGATTCAAGTGCCTCTAATCACATGACGTCTCGTGGAGAGTGGTTTAGAGATATGCGCAAACCAGATGTGTCAGGCTATGTGCAGACAGGAGATGACACAGCTCACCCCATTGCTCATGTAGGGGACATACCTCTAAATACGAAGAGTGGGAAATCAAAGTACTTAGCAGATGTACTTCATGTCCCAAACTTTACAAAGAATCTTGTTTCTGTTGGACAAATGGTTGAGCAGGGTTTGCAGGTTCGCTTCAATCCAAATGGCTGTTATGTAGAAGATTTCCAGAATGGCTGTAAGCTGATCACAGAGGGCAAATGTGTGGACAGAATGTTTACGCTGAATGTAGACATGCCTGAGGTAAAAGATGCATTATTTGCACAGGGCACAGGTGTTGTGGCTGATGTTGACATTTGGCACAAACGCATTGGCCATGTCAATGAGTAGAGATTGCGCAGCATGCAATCAAAACATATTGTAAAAGGTTTGCCCAAATTCAAGGTGGATGGTATGCATAAAGTCTGTGCAGCATGCCAGTTTGGAAAACAGCCAAAGGGCTCATTTCCACATGAGCGCAATTTATGTAAAAAGCCACTTGAGGTGGTGCACACAGATGTTTGGGGTCCAACCGATACTGCAAGTATACATGGTTGCAGGTATTATGTCTCTTTCATTGATGACCATACAAGGAAAGTATGGGTCTACTTCATGCGTAACAAAAGTGAAGTGTTTGGTCACTTTCAAGACTTCAAAGTCATGATTGAGAAGGAGACAGATATGAAAATCAAGACATTGAGGTCAGATGGAGGGTGAGAGTACTTCTCCAATGATTTTTCAGATTTTCTGCGAATGCATGGTATACACAGGCAGTTTACATGCAGATATACTCCACAACAGAATGGGGTCGCAGAAAGGAAAAACAGGCACATTGCAGAGGTTGCACCTGCATTGATGAATGAGAAGAACATGCCTCATCATTTCTGGGATGAAGCCGTAAATACAGCTGTGTACATTATGAACAGGACACCTACAGCTGCGGTGCATGATGTAACACTTGAGGAAAAGTTTACAGGTACAAAGCCTGATTTGGCACACTTGAAAGTGTTTGGCTGCATAGCTTACGTGCATGTACCAGATGAGTTGCGTAGGAAATTGGATCCTAAAGTAGAGAAATGTATTCTTGTGGGATATTCCCTTGAACAAAAGGGGTACAGGTGCTACAATCCTACTACACGAGAATTACGAGTGAGCAGAGATGTAGTCTTTGATGAGATGAGCAGCTGGTACAATAATGCACATGGCACTATTGGGGCTGATGTAAAAGATGATGTGGTTGTACAAAATGTGAGGCCACAGTCACAGGTTTTGAGTGGACCACAAGAGTCCTCTTCTCGTAGCTTTGTTGAGAAACCATGGAATGGTGGACTACGTACGCAGGTTACTCCACCAGCAGGTACAGGGAATGTATCACGAAAAGGAAAGGAAAAGGTTGATGAACCTCCCTTTATGGCTGATCGATCATCAGGTTTTTCACATGTAGGCATGGATTCAGATGGTTCTGAACAAAGTCTTGATGAGGAATTTGGAATTCCGGCTGTCAAGACACCTGGTGTAAGGAAAGTACAAGAAGATGCTAGAGGGCAAAGGAGTGACCCAGGACCGCGCAGATCTAATACAGTCAGAAATCCAGTTCAAAAATTGACTTATGATGGGTATCTAGCGCATCACCAAGCCTACATGGCTAAGGTGATACAGGATGTGGAGCCCACATGTTTTGAGGATGCAGTTGGAAATGTGCATTGGGATGATGCAATGAATGAAGAGATGGCTGCATTGGAAGCAAACGACACATGGGAGTTGGTGCCATTGCCAAGTGGCAAGAAAGCTATTGGCTGTAAATGGGTGTATAAAACCAAGCATAAGGCTGATGGTAACATTGAGCGTCACGAGGCAAGGCTGGTTGCAAAGGGTTATGCACAGACGTATGGCATAGACTATGAGGAGACCTTTGCTCTAGCGGCAAAGATGACGACTGTGAGAGCTGTCATAGCAGTGGCTGCATCTAGAGGATGGATTATGCATCAAATGGATGTAAAGAATGCCTTCTTGAATGGTGGGTTGCAAGAGGAAGTGTATATGGATCAGCCACCTGGTTATGTCGATCCAGGTTACCCAGATTATGTATGCAGACTTCTCAAAGATTTGTATGGTTTGAAGCAGGGCTCTAGAGCATGGTATGACAGGATTGCCAAGTATCTTGTCAGTATTGGTTTTAGGAGAGCTCATGCTGATCATTCACTCTATGTACGTGAGAGTGATGTGGGGATTGTGGTCATTACCATATATGTAGATGACCTTATTATTGTTGGTGACAATGCTATGGAGATTGACCATGTGAAGGGTCTTCTCAAATAGGAGTTTGAAATGAAAGATTTAGGCGAGTTGCGCTACTTTCTTGGCATTGAGGTGATCAGGACTCTAGAGGGTGTATGGCTATCACAGAGACGGTATGCTTTGGACATGCTGTCAAAGTATGGTATGGCTGATTGTAAGCCAATTTCTATTCCCTTGGATGTGAATGCAAAGCTGAGTGCAGAGAAGGGTGATGTTGTTGAGGATGTCAACATGTACAGGAAGATTGTGGGTAGTCTAATCTACTTGACTATCACGAGGCCAGACTTGAGCTACACAGTAGGCTTGGAGAGTCAGTTCATGCAGCTTCCGAGGAAGCCACACTTGGATGGAGTATGATGCACACTTAGGTATGTGCAAGGTACTCTTGACTACGCATTGTTCTATGCAGCAGATGCACCATTAGTATTGTATGGGTATACAGATGCAGATTGGGCAGGTAGCATTGTTGATAGGAGATCTACGAGTGGCTTCATGTTCTCTTTTGGGAGTGCTGCTGTTACTTGGAGCAGCAAAAAGCAGCCTACGGTTGCTTTATCGAGCACAGAGGCCGAGTACAGAGGTGCAGCAGATGCGGCGTGCGAGGTAGCTTGGCTACGCACATTACTTGAGGACTTGGGAGTGCAGGTGGACCAGCAGATTTTCATCCATTGTGACAACCTCAGCAGCATGCAGTTGGCTAGGAACCCAGTGTTCCATGCCAGGACCAAACACATAGAGGTCCATTACCACTACGTTCGAGAGCGAGTGTTGGCGGGCGACATCGACTTGGTCTACGTCAGCACAGAGGAGCAGATAGCGGATATCTTTACCAAGGCCCTCGGAGCTGAGAAGCTTCGACGTTTCCGGACTATGCTTGGACTCTGCGACATGCAGAGCTCGAGGGGGAGTGTTGAGATGTCGAGCTCTACACCTTGAGCTGGCATCCACTACGGGTCTTGGCCGCTTACGGCATTTACTCACTGGCGCGTTAGGTGACCGACACGGAGGATCTCTGCCAGTGATTCTACAGCTGGACTACACTTATAGTGCCAGCCTAGTACGCTTCTAGCGAGTTCACACTTAGTGACCGCATGTACATATGTGCTACTTTTCAGCTTTAGCACTTAGTCATTTTGTACTCTCTTTTCTGTAAAGAAGAAGAAGAAGCTTTCCATCTCTGTGTGCTTTGTGCTTGTCTTGTGTAGCTCTCTTGCATCCTCATTCTTTACAAAAAACCTATTGCAACTCCCATGGAAACAGGTTTGAAATCGAGTCTTCATGATGCTGATGATCCTGCCGATGTCACTCTTTACCAAACTCATGTTGGCTACCTTATTTCTGTATGCAACACGAGGTCGGATATTCAATTTGCAGTCTCATAGGTCATTAGATTCATGCATAGCCTAGGGTCTAAGCATTGGCAGGCTGTCAAGAGGATTTTTTTGCTACTTGAGTGACACTTTACATCTTGGCTTGTTTTATCCCAAGGGGGGATCATTGCTGCTAGATTTACATGCCTTTTCGGACTCACATTGGTCTGGTTGTTTTGAATCGCGAGTGTCCACGAGTGGTTTTTGTTTCATTCTTGGCAGTTCATGCATATCATGATTGAGCAAGAAGCAACCTAATGTGGCCACTTCCAGTTGTGAGACTGAGTTTGGGGCAGTCTTCAAAGCTACGATTAAGTGTGTATCGCTCAGACACCTTATGGTTGAGTTGGGTGTTGGATAGGACATTGCCCACACTATCTACACTACAATTAGAGCGCATAGCCAATTGCAAGGAACCCAATTTTTCATGCTCGCACAAAGCACATTGAGGTGCATTACCACTATGTCAGGGAGAGGCTCTGAGCAGGAGAGATCAACTTGGCTTATGTGCAAACATAAGACAACCTTTCAAATATTTTCACAAAGGAATTACCTTGTGACAAGCTTAAAGCTTTCCGCAAAGCTTTGGGCTTACTCCCCTTTGTGGAATGATCATGTCCTCAGGGCATGGAACTTCCCTATACTCTATGTGCTAGCTCTTGTTCATTGCATCACTCCCACGGGGAATTCACTACCATACACATGTGGTAGTGATGTGTGTGAACACACTTAGGACCGTCGTGGAATTTTTTCCCTCCTTAGGAGGCTTTTTCCCCCTTGCATTGTATATACGCCCATCACTCTAGGGCTATCTTATCTTTCCATTGTACACTAAGTAATACACTCTCTGTTGTGTGCCTTGAGCTTGCAACCCTAATTCCAACAAATCACGATTTTTGACAATAATCCTATTACATGACCCTATAAAGAAAATACAAGCCAATATGATTAAGGTAATGAATTTAAAAATGTAACTTGTATGGGGTCAAGTTTGCTTTTTTTTTAACTTGAAGGTGAGATGTAATGGAAATGGCCTATGAACTTTGAGAATAGCGGAATAAAGAGAATTAGAGTGAGCATTTTTGTGAGACTACTTTGAGAACATAGAGGGTGAACTTAATTTGCGGTAGAAACATAACCATAATACTTAATTAACTTGGCATGAATAATAATTTTGCAAGAGAGAGAGTTTAGAGAACTTGACAACGGTTGAGGACCGGATTTATGTGGAGCCGGTCCCCCCCTCCAATAGACTTTTGTATTATAGATTCTCCCATCAAGAGCGACTTGGTACAATACAATCTTTGTGTTCCATGACCTAGGTGATGCAAATGAAGATGGAAATCTTCATGCATCACGAGCATAGCATAAACTTTGTAGAAAGCACTAACCATCTCTGGCCTCAGTCCCAAGGCCTCAAACACCTTTAAAGGTGGAGAGAGCTAGTGGGGAATGAGGGTAGGGAAGAGGAAGAAGAAACATTCATAGGAGAAAGAAATAGTTCCTCACTTATCATCACTCTTCTTGCTTAGCATACATACTAGGATAGTAATGAAGATGGAAAGGTTAAGCATTGGAGCATGGCTCTTAGTTGGATTTGAATTCCATATCCAAGAGTGTTGGTGTAGGATCTCAACTTCTCTACAAGCTTGGAGAAAGAGATGGAGCTCTTGTCCTTTGAACCTCACACAATGAGAGAGAGAGAGAGAGAGAGAGAGAGAGAGAGAGAGAGAGAGAGAGAGAGAGAGAGAGAGAGAGAGAGTGAGTGGGGGGGGGGGGGGGGGGGGGGAGATTATACCCCACAAGCTAGCCCCCTCCTTGCTTGGTCGACCCCCTCTTCTAGCTCAAGTTGGAAGCTCATTGGACCCCTGCAAGCCTGGCCAATCACATGCAACGTGCATATCAAGCAAGCATGCTAGTCTTGGAATAAGTGTCTCCCTTTCCCCTTTGAGAGAGAGGACTTGATAACTGCATAAACAATTAATTAAATTAACTTATCACTGGACCCCTTGGGAGGCCAACCAATAGGCTTTAGGCACACTATGAGGGCGACATGAAGAGGAGCTTGACAAGTGTCCTAGTTGCTTTCTTTATACCAAGCTTGCCTTGTGTGAGGGTGTGTGTGTTCTCTCTCTAGCGTCTACAATGAGGGCTCTCCCCTTCATGACTAGGGATGTGCTTTGTCTTTTTGAACACCTTAACCCCTCAAGCACCTTAGTCATGGAGCACCTTAGTACCTTAATCATTAAGCACCTCAAGTACCTCAAGCACCTTAGTCAACAAGCACAACAAGCACCTCAAGCACCTTAGTCAACAAGCACGACAAGCACCTCAAGAACCTTAGTCACATCAAGCACGACAAGCACATCAAGCACCTTAGTCAGCAAGCACGACAAGCACCAGGCCGGGTTCCCACCTCAAGCACAACCCTAGATTGCCTAAGGTCAAAGGACTTTTAACACTAACCTTTGGAGGTCTTTAATGAAGCTAACCCTAAGGTATTTAATCTTTATTAGCTAGACTTGCTCTTTGGCACACCATCTCTCATTTGGACCCCTTTGTCATTGGCCCGTGTTGAGATAGACTTGTAAGCACATGTCTGTATTCTAACCCTTGTTCTCGTTTATTCTCCTACATTAAATGATCGTATTAATATGAGAAAATCATTAAGGTTGGTTAGATATTAGATTTTATGACATTACCTCTTTCTTGAAATCATAGTCGTCCTCAACTATGAGGTAGAAGAGATAAAGCCTTAGTCATTAGTCAATGTTTCTTAGCGGGTAGAGGATCCCTTTTTACCCTACGACATCATTCCAAGATGGATGACTAATCCATTTGGTGCTTGGGAGACGTAGCTGCCACAAGCATGTCTACTCTTTAGTCCATTACATTCTCTCAAAGTAGAGTGTCAAATTCTACTTGGTGTTTGAGAGATGTCGTCATCACAAATAGATTGAAAGCATCCATACTATTTAAATTTGTGCACAATAAAAAGAGAATTAGTCTTATAAGACAAAAACATTGATCATTTAAAAGAAACATGTACATTTGATTACTCTAATGTAGCATTGTAAGCATTGACAAGGTTCATACTATCCTTAAATTGTATTCCTTGCATCCATCTAGCATCTTCAAAAGGATAATTTTTAAACTTAATAAGATACAATAGGATAATGTTACCATGTCGTAGTATCTTGTCTTCATGCCGAGGATAGCTTCGGGTTGTAGCACCTCTTCTTGGTCTTCGATTTCTGGAAGGTCTTCAATAATTGGTTCACTTGAGGCTCTCCTTTGTAGGGCTTAAGTAGGCTCACATGGACAACATTGTGTATGAGCCAATGGTTGGGCAACTTGAGTTGATAAGCCATCTCATTTCAAGAAAAGGACCATAGTATCTTTTTGCTAGTTTAGCATAATAATTTTGATGGCCCGTAGGATTTTGGCCCGTTGTTTACCTCAATCGAGCCTTGGGAAACTTAAGTAAGACCCAAGAATTTTCTTTGAGCTTTAAGCCCTTTTGTGCTTGTCAGCATCAGCTTTTTTCCTTTGTTGAGAGATGGATATAGCCTCCTTAATCTTTTGAAAAGATTCTTGTAGGTCACGGCTATACTCATTGGCAATGAAGATCTTCCCATGTACTTTAAGTAGCAAGGGACTTTTAGGTCTTCCCTCTATGATTTCAAAAGGTGCTTTTCTCGTAGAAGTATGGATAGTATTATTATACTCATACTCTACAAGGGGTAGCTAATTCTACCATTGTGAGCGTTGATCTACTTCTATAACATAAGTCTTTAATAGATCAAGAATCATAAGATTAGCTATCTCACTTTGGCCATCCATTTGTGGGTGATAGGCTGAAGAGAAATTCAATCTTGTACCTAGATTTTCAAAGACACCTTTCCAAAAATTAATAGTCATTCTAGGATCTCTATTTGACACGATGGATGTTCGCAATCCATGGTGTTTGAAAATCTGAAATATGAAGAGAGTTGCCATTTGGTGTGCCTTAATAGTCTTTTTGACAGGAATAAAGTGTGTTTGCTTGCTAAACCTGTCGACTATTGTCCATATTCCTGTATTCCCATGGATAGAGTTGGGTAATCCAAAGATAAAATCCATGGATGTACTCTCCCATGGTGAATTCGGGATTGGCAATGGCTGGAGTAATCCAAGTTGCTTCGCTCTATCATACTTAGTATTTTGGCATACCACACAGTTTGAAACATACTCTTGTATGTCCACTTTCATGGTAGGCCAATAGAAGTACGTCTCTACTCCTCGAAGAGTAGGTTGAATGCCTCTATGCCCCGCATAGGGAGGAGCATGGGATTCATACATGACTTTCTCACGAAGGGAGTGGGTAGCACATAGACTATTGCCATGGAGGAGATAATCATCCTGCAAGATAAATGGTTCTTCTTTCTTTCCCAATCCAAGGGCTGACATTATGTCTTTAAAATCAGGGTCAGTAGCATACTCATCTATCATAGAAGATAGATCATTGTGAGTTGCTATAGACACCGCATTAACTTTTATCGTTGAGAAAGGGCACCGGCCACTTGATTGTGCTTACCAGCAGTATGAGCAATATGTAAATAAAATTGCGAAAGAAAATTTTCCCATCTCATTTGTTTGTCGGAAAGCTTGGTTTGCGTCATGAAGTACTTGAGACTTTGGTAGTCTGTTTGCAAAATAAATGGAGTCCCCAATAGATAGTGCTTCCATGTGTCTAGGGCATGTAAAAAATCTAAAATATATTTCTCATAAATGCCTAAAACCCGCCCATATGTATTGAGCCCTCGACTCTCATATGCTATGGCATGCCCTTCTTGAAGCAAGACTGCTCCAAGACAATCACCACAAGCATCAAATTGGACCTCAAATGGCTTTGAGATATCTAGAAGCATAAGGACTAGTTAGCTTCTCTTTGCTTGTCAAAAGCATTTTGCTCCTTAGTAGTCCATGAGTACTTAACGTTCTTTTTTGTTAAGTCATGTAATGGTCCTGCTATTTGAGAGAATTTTGCTATGAAGCGTCTATAGCATGCGCACATACCAATAAAGCTTCTTAGCTCATGTAGATTACTTGGGTTAGGCCATGCTTTTATTACCTCCAACTTTGATGGATCCATATGGATACCATCTTGAGAGATAATATGACCTAAGTATTGAATCTCTTGAAGGAAAATTTTGCTTTTCTTTTGATTGATAAAAAGCTTGTTCTCCCTCAATGCTTGAAAAATCACCTGGAGATGTTTCTTGTGTTCCTCCAAGGACTTGGAATAGATGATGATACCATCAAAGAACACTCTAGTGAATTTGCGGTAGGGTCTAAATATTTTCTCCATTAAACGATTGAACGTGGCTAGTGCATTAATCAAGCCAAAAGGCATGGCTAGATATTCATAAAGATCAAACGTACAAAACGTGGTCTTTAGGATATCTTCATTCACTGGAGCATTATTTGATGATAGCCACTTTTAAGGTCAATCCTACTGAAGTAGGTAGAGCCTTGTAGCTTATGAAACATATCTTCTATCCGCGGTACGGGAAATTTGTTTTTGATAGTGATATGGTTTAGTGCTCGATAGTCCACACACATGCGGTATGTACCATCTTTCTTTTGCACTAAAAGGATTGGAGAACAAAAGGGAGAGGATCTAGGCCTAGGATCTATGCCTCACCATCCCTTTGTCTATCAATTCTTGTACTTGCCTCATGATCTCCTCTTGTTGAGCTTGAGAAACTCGATAAGGAGGTTTGTTAGGCGATGAGCTTCCTGGTAGGAGAACAATTCAATGGTCATCATCCCCTCGTTTTGGAGGTAAGTCCATAGGGATATCATTGATGAACACATCTTAGAATGCATTTAGAAAATTAGACAAGTCTAACTCTTCTTGATTCCTACCATTTACATTTGATGTAACATTAGGATCTTTTAGGGACTCTTTGACAAAAATCATGTACGCAAAAACCGAGCTTTTCATTGATTTATCAAAAGCATGAGAATTTACAAGTGGTATAGTATGGCCGGACTCACTAGCATCTCCTTGGACCGATTTTTGTTGTTGTTGGAATTGCCTTGGGAAGAATTTTGGGCATTGGTTTTCCCATTTGCATCACTTTTGTCTTTGCTTTCGATGGGCTTGGCATTCCTTCTAGCCCCTTGTTGGATATTGATGCGCAAAGCAACCATGGTATGATGGATTACTTCGGTGAGAGAACTAGGCCGTTGGGAGTTGACGTACTCCACCATCTCTTCAAGTAATCCCGCATAGAATTGTTGCTTTTTCTCAGCGAAGTCTATCTTTTGAAAGACAGTAGCCTTGAGATGTAAATTCCAAAATTTGTCCACATATTTATGGATAGACTCATGGGAGAGAAGCTTCAAACTCTGTTATTCGATAAGCATTTTTTCCTTTGCATCGCTTGCAAGGAATTGCTTCATGATAGAAACTCGTAGAGTTCTCCATGTCTTTGGGGATTCGCCATTTCCACGAAGGCTAGCCCACCATTGATGGGCAAATTTTTGGAAGTGCATAGCTACATGGCGTAGCTTGGAGGACTCCCTGAAGCCCTCGTCTAAAGGCCACATCAAATTGTTGGATGAAGGCCAATACTTTGTCAGTAGCACCAAAGGTTCCATCATGGGTGAGAAAAGAGATACTCTTTCCTCCCTCTTTGAACTTCTTGAGCTTTTGGGACCTTTGCCATACAGGGTAAGATTTGCAATGTCCTCCCCTCTTGTATTCTCTAGGGGAGAATAGCTATTGCTTTCATTGGAAGAGGAGGAAGGTGAAGAAGAGGGAGAAGAGGGTGAACTCTTTCTTACCCTTTTCTTCCTTTGTTCCCTCTCTTCCCTTTCAAAGTGATGAGGAGAAGGACTGTGGGTTGACCGTTTCCTCTTGGAGGAGTTGGCAATCGTCTAGACCGTCGTCTTCATGGAGCCACATCTTTAGAGGAACTTAGGGATTCACTTCTTTCTTGTTCTTTGGATTCCTCCTCTCTTATGGGAGGGGGTCTCATGAAGAGGCCTCCTAAGCTCTCTCTCCTCTTGGAGAGGAAGGAAAATCCCATAAGCACAAAGTTGTTGAGTAACTTCAGCTTGCAAAACAGGGTTTCCCATAGCTTGCTTCAACCTAGTAACAAGATAATTGACAAACATTGGAGCATCATCATTAGCACCTTCATTTGCAAAATCAAAGTTATCAATGTTCGTTCTACTCTCTTGGTTATTGTCAGTCATGCTAATTAAACTTATGTATGATTTACTTTGTGCTTTGGTACCCTCAAAAACCTTAGTCGCTACTCTTCTTTACCTTTGAAAATCAGTTCTCAAGCAGCCACACCCGTGGTTTAGACATTGTTGATTGCAAAGACTAGTGGAGAGGGTCTAACATTTCTCGGTTGATTATGGTTCCTGTTGATCTTGTTCGTAGCTCAATAAGGGTTAAGCCAAAGGCAAGCCCCGAGAGGCTCCATTATTAAGACTATAGTTCCCAACAGTGTACTTCGAACTAATTCCTTCTCAACCAAGATAATAGATCCCTGTCTCACTTACCCTATTGCAATAAACATGCCCAACCTTTCATGGACAACTTAAGGACCTCTCTTCTTAAGCAAGAAAAGAGAAACCAATAGCTCTAATACCAATGTAATGGAAATGGCCTATGAACTTTGAGAATAGTGGAATTAAGAGAATTAGAGCATTTTTGTGAGACTACTTTGAGAACATAGAGGGTGAACTTAATTAACGGTAGCAACATAACCATGATACTTAATTAACTTGGCATGAATAATAATTTTGCAAGAGAGAGAGTTTAGAGAACTTGACAACAGTTGAGGACCGAATTTATGTGGAGTCGGTCCCCCCCTCCAATAGACTTTTGTATTATAGATTCTCCCATCAAGAGAGACTTGGTACAATACAATCTTTGTGTTCTGTGACCTAGGTGATGCAACAAAGATGGAAAGCTTCATGCATCACGAGCATAACATAGACTTTGTAGAGAGTATTAACCATCCCCGGCCTCAGTCCCAAGGACTCAAACACCTTCAAAGGTGGAGAGAGCTAGCGAAGAATGAGGGTAGGGAAGAGGAAGAAGAAACAATCATAGGAGAAAGAAATAGTTCCTCACTTATCATCACTCTTCTTGCTTAGCATACATACTAGCATAGTAATGAAGATGGCAAGCTTAAGCATTGGAGCATGGCTCTTAGTTGGATTTGCATTCCATATCCAATCATTAGGGAAAGTTTGGACTCAAATTTTGTCCTTTTAGCACTAAAGAGAGAATGCAACGTGACCAATGGATGGAGGGCTACCGTAACGGTAGCTCGGATTTTCCTTGTTTTTATCTCAAATTTCAGCATTTTCAAAAACCAATCTTTAGTTGCATAAAAAACTTTAACACTAATATAAGTTGTGATATGCTTGAATCATTCTTGTCAGGACCGAATATAGGACAAATGTACCATAACTCACACTCAATACAGTTGTGCACACTTTTTCGATAGGAGAGACTTCATAGTATTCCCGCTTATTCTCATTCATTTACGCTCAACTAAATATTCTGTTCGCATTTGACTGCATTGTGTTTGTGCTCAAAAATACTCCCTCTCTCACATCTCTGATGTGCATCTTGCCATAGAAGAATCATTAATAAAGAACAAAAGACCTCGACGACCATTCACAAGTATTAAGTCTGTCAAAATTTTCAATAGCTTCGATTTTGACAACGGTTGATGGCTTTCCACCACCATTACAATTGGAAGTTGGGTTCTCCTACAGACCAGGAAGAGAAAGCACACGGGCAACAAGTTTGTGAATAATTATAAAGGTAGGGTGAAAAACTTTCGCTTGTCAAAAACAGGCAAAACAGTCAAAGAGGTTCTCATTGAACACGCATATATGCACTCATAGTTGCGTCTACAAACAACACCGACATGATTTCCAACCATTTTCTTACATCCACAATAGATTTTACTCTTCGCTCGTGTATTGTGTCTTTAACCTGTCAGTTGCAGATATTTATTCTTCCGACAAAGAAGACTGGCAGTCGGTGGATTGCATTATTGGCATTTTTGATGCATTTCATGCAACTTTGGGAGAGCTACTCTTTAACACTAGCGCCAGAAGAGCGTTGGCTGAAAAGGGGGTTTTCTTCTTCGACCATTTTTACAATACTGCGCGTGCTGCATTTGGCTTTGGTACTCTAGAATATCTCTTGGTTCCTTCAAAAGGCAGTCTAGAGTGGCCAGTCCCTTCATCTGAAACTGTTGAGTGTTTCAAACTAAAGCTCCATTAGGAAATACCAAAGTGCTTAAGACCAAATATTGCTAGTCGACTGGTACGTGTTTCAATCTTCATGCCCATGCATGTGTTCATCGAATTTTTCCATGATGAAGAGATTAGGAAGAATGGAACTATGCTACTCTACAAGACAGAGAAATGCTTCGATTTTTCGGATGAATCTTAGGATGTCCATGATTCTGATGGCATCTTATGCAAGGTAAATAAGAAGTCTATTGTGTGTAAGTGCATGATAGCTTCTCAAAATTTCATAGCTTCCTTCCACTACATAAGGTGGCACCGAGTGAATGGTCATCTGGTAGCTTTGGACTAAGATTCAACTGATGACCTGAACAATCCTTTGAGAATGCTTGAGGTATGTTGTGGACCTGATCTGCTAACTGTTCTTAGCATTCGAGGCAATGTGACACTACGACAAGTGTACGAGGATTTGGAGAACAAGGTTGACCTCAGCCTGCCTCTAAAATATCTTTTCCAGTGCAACATTCGAAAGGTCCCGAGCTTGATTATCATGAGTGGAATATAAAGGCTCAGGAGATGGTCTGGGGATTGGGTGAGGGGTTTGGGGTTGAGGAAAAGATTGTGCAATGGCCTTGTCTTCCTCGGTAAAATCGGGTATCACAAAAAGAATAGAGGTTGAGTGACCAGAAACACGAGGGGAGGCAGGTCCAGGCGCTTGGTCTGTCATTGGTTGAGGTGCTGCTTCGTCCCTCCAAGGTGGAGGCCGAGTTTGTGGTCGTGGCGATGGCACGACAAATGCATCAACGACTCCTAGAGGACGAGTCTCCACAAGATTGATCATATTCTGGATCATCATCATCCTGAATGCCTCCACATGGATGTTTGAATAATCTGCCAGGTTCCTTGTCTGCAAATGAATTCCCTAGCTTTTATATAATTCAAAGAAATCTTGTGTGCAAGAATTACAAAAGCGAAACATTGCACTTACACTTCTACGCTCCTCAGCATAAATGTGTTCAAGAAGAAGCTCCGCATTTGCAAGAACTCTCCATCCACAAGAATGCACATCGTCTTGTTTTGAGACCTTGCAACTCAAAATCATCATATCTTCCCAAACACTGTCTTGGGTTAATGCTTCCCATGTAGCGACAAGTTTTCGAACAGACCTGCAAGACATAGCATATGGCAACCACATGTTGCATCGAAATCGCAGAATCAAGAAACAAGTAACTACGTACCTTCATGAAAACCATGCGTAGAATTTGCAAGGTAGCAACGCTTGCGCTCAATGTTTAATCCAACAAGGCTCCAATGTGAACTGATTGCACAAAACAAGGAATTAGTTTTCTATTCATAGTATACAAAATATTTAAGAATAGTGAGATAAAAAACACTTACTTTTTGTTGTAAGCTAAAAGTAAAACTTTTGCCGTGTCCATGTTGACTCATTGAAACCAATCAACAACTTCTATTAGGAAAGTGGTCTTTGAGGTAAGCACGACTGATAGCTGTGAATTCAAAATGGCTACTTGGGATTGTTGAGTCCATGAAAGGTTGGAAACCAGCATGCTGCAAATTGAGAAGATTAATTCATGAGGATCTTCAATGAGCCAGAATCAAATAAATGCCTCTGCAAAAATGATATAACATACCAGAGACCAAAATTTATAATTTGATCCGTAAGCTCCCTCTCCCTATTTTGAAAAAACAGCTATCTCGTGAGGGTCGAAACAAAAATATAAATTTTGACCCCAGACCAAAAGTGCTAGGTTGAAAGTTGGGCCGAGAAAACCTAGGGTCTCAGTGTTAGCTTGGTCAATTGCTGCTAACATCTCCCGTTCATTTGACTCGGCTGAAGGATCTTCCACAAGTAGCTCTTGGGTCCGCTCCACATTTAAACATGTGGCATACATGTGTTGTGTGGTGCTCACATCGTACACCTTCACTTTGGTGATTGGAGGGATTGTCAAAATGTTGTCCATTCTCTTATCAGATAGATGGAATGGTACAAGTGTTTTGTCGTACCTGAAGCGCGACAACCTAAAGGAATTGATATCCAAGGGCATCACTGTCACTCTGTGAGCATGAGCTGTGAGGACGTAGCTGTCTTGGAACAACACGATCAGAAAGTCCTCAACTGCCTCGTGGAGGAAACCCATCGCACTTCTGGCCCACCGATAATCCAAATTTGGGCTCTCACAAATCTGGCGAAGTACTCTTTGGAAGGGTAACTTAGGAATAGCCAGAGAGATATGCCTCTGGAGTTTGCGTAGCGCAAGAAGAACGCTTCGGTTCTGCTCGTAGCTCTGACTACGCATTGTTGCCCGAGTACTAGGCAGGGTTTTGCCTGCAACTCTTGAGGATGAAAGTTGCTTGTCTTGCGGGTAAACCTTCCTTGCGGTCTGCTTCATGCGAGCCATGGAAACAAGTGTTTGCCCTGGAAAGCGTTGTGCGGAAGAAAAAGAAGAAGATTGAGCAATGAGAAGGTTAAGTCGCAAAAGGTGAGGACAGAGGTCAAACAGCAGTGGGGTATACAAAAATAGAAACGTTATAAAAGCGCCAAGGACATCATCATCATTACTAAACGTGGGATATGCATGTGACGGTGGCCACACTAAATTGAGCCGCTCATCTTCATTGGGAAGGGTGCATCACCGCATGAACACGTGGCATACTGCATGTCGACTATGTGGTTGTCGTGGCACGACGCGATATGGGATGGGCCTTGATCAACCAAACCCCCTCCTTGCGTTGTGTTGCGACAAGAAAAAATGTAGCGGCACAACGCGAGAAGGGGGAGTGTACTGCAGCCAGAAATCCTTATCGCGTTGTGGCGCAACACTCTTGATGGCGCGCAACAACGCGATAGGGACCACCCATATCGTGGATGCGCCTCCCTATCGCGTTGTTGCGTGACATTTGGATGTTGAGTCACAACGCGATAGAGACCACCCATATCGTGGATGCACCTCCCTATCGCGTTGTTGCACGACATTTGGTTGTCGCGTCGCAACGTGATAGGGACCACCCATATCGTGAAGAGAGCTCCCTATCGCGTTGTGGTGCAACATTTTTCTGTCGTTGAAGAGTAAGAGTATATCAATCGTTGTATGACATAAACCTCCCACTCAGATTGTGGTGCGACACATTTTGATAAAAACTCTTCCTTCATAATCGGTAACCAAAAAAAGAAACAAAGAGGCAGAGACAAAGGAACAATATATTTGGACATTTGCATTATCATCAAGGACTCCATTACACAAGACTAAGAGGTGATAGATGCACTGTCTTGTTTGTCCATTACAATTATTCTTCTTCTTCCTTTATCGTTGGTGGTTTATTGTCCTCGATCTTTGTAGTGCTAGTTTCTCCAGCCTTTGCCTTTTGGTTTCCTTTGTTTTTCTTCTTCAGCTCCTTTCAAAGAGCTTTTGCCTCAGCTATTGTTTTCTCGACCTCCTTCATTCCCGCCATCATCTTTTGGGAAAACTTCACCTTTCCTCTCTTCTTGTCCTCCATACGTGCGTTGTGTAGATGTGAGCGAGTTCTGAAGTGCGAAGTCAAGGTGCTTTATATAGCTACGGTACTCACCCAACTAGGACATGTGTCATAGGGATGGTTGAGCTTGCCTCGGTCTTTGTGTTGCATTCATTGCATTGTTTCTAATGAAATCATAAGGGTGGCTATAATGACTTGGTCGAGTTCCTAAGAGTCTATATATAGAAGGCCCATCAGTCCCCCCTTTGTACTCCCTAGCGTTATCTCTCCACAAATGGATCCCTTTCAGATCGAGATAGAGGAGGAGCTGCCTTGCTCTAATGAGGCACCCAAAGACAAGCTGTGCCATTTTATCTATAGAATTGGGCTTCAGCATCTGCCAGTGGGAGCAAGAATTCAAGCCTATTTTCAACCCTGCCTTCTCATTGCAAGAGTTTTTGGCTTCTGCGTCACATTTCCTTGCAGAGTTTCATCAGATATACGAGCAATAGATGATTAGTGACACGTTTGAGTTTGAAGGTTGTTGATATGTTCATATGAAGGATATCAGTTTTGATTGTTCAAAGAAAGATATTTTCTCAACCTCAAGTTGCCACTGCAGTCTCGTAGGAATGACATCAAATGTCCTGTACATAATTGAAAATGTCGCGTTGCAGAATACTATACTGGGTTCATACTCTTTTTGAATGTTAATCTGGACGATTACCGGGACACAGTAGAGGAGGCCGAGAGCAGTCACCATTCGGTCATTGGTGACGAGTTGGTGCAACCACCCAGTGGTGCTTTGTGTGTTTCAGAAGGTGTTCAGTTCCAGAGGGAGCTTTGCCAACAAATGTGCTCCCTACCATCCCCATCGGTGATCATCATTATGTAATGCTTAACAACATCAGGGAACTGTTTGACTTGAGAGAGGACTAATGTCTTGCTATAGTTGCTCAAAATCTACAAGAGGATGATAGTATAATCGACTCTGCCGATGACAAGTATTCTGTCATGGATGCGCATGTAACAGCAGGTAAGTTTATCGAACCAATAGAAGCACTAGCAATGATTTACAAGGATGCAGCCGCATGTGCCGTGACGCTTCCAACGGAGTCGGAGTTCAAGACGGTATAGGAAAGGCTTGGAATCACAAAGATGGGGAGAATTGCTCCATCAACGACATTGACACCTTCCTCATCCTCTGCAAACGAGAGTACACTTGACTTATGGAATGATGCATTACTTGAAGAAGTTGAAAATCAAAAGGTATACTACTCTGTAATTATTTTTTGGCTTCCCCGTATGAGAGTTTCATGTGTATATACCAACACTTGGCTTTTATTTCTCGTAGCTCGTAGTCTATGATGATAAGTTCATTCCTTGTCCTCATGGACGAGGTAAAGGAGACTTGGGAAAGTATTCCTCCCTTGGTCTCCGAGGACAAGGCTGAATTCCCTCTTTTTGTATTAAAGACACTCTCAAGATATCTAGGAGGCGCGGCCATCAGATGGAATGCAGACAAGGTGATGTTGCTAGACAAGCAAGCAGCGGTCTCAATTTTTGGTATAGGGCCTGGCATGTATGGCCTACGCAATCGCTACTTTTTGTCACATGCTACATATGGTCTAGCTTGTGGAATCACACACCCACACCAATTGCCACAATATGGAGAACATGATCTGCTGAAACAAAAGCAGCCAATCATTCAACTTATAGAAGAGACCCTGCAGGTTGAGACATCTGAGGAGATCCAATTGCTCGACCTCAACGTGCTTGCGACGGATGCTGATGACGAAACGCGTCATTCAAAGAGACCAAGGCACGAGGACAAGGGTCCTTCAGATAAGGACAAGAGGCCAGAATATTTTGTATCATTTCCAAATGGCTAGAAATAAATAAAATGTATTTTTTTAATGTATCGAAGTTGAATTGATTATCTAACAGTGTCTTGCAATGTACTTTTTTTGTTGCAACCATCGTTCACATTATGAAAAGTTGAAATGACAAGAGTATTAATGTCTTGCCGCATTTCTTTTTGTTGCAACCATCATTCACAATATGAAAAGCTGAAATTACATCAATTCTTCTAGATACATTAAGTTTGGTGTTTGGGTCTTGCTATGGCTGAGAGTTATGGCATAACTTGCAATGGTGTTGTCCAAACCTTTCCCACGCGCTGTTTTTGTAGATTCCAATCCGCATGTTGTCTAGCCACAGACGATAACTCCCATATCTCCTTTCTTCACTGTTTTTTGGCTAATCTCACCGCATGGCCAATCTAACTTTGTTTGGCTTTTTCCTTGCCATGTGACCTGTGCATTAGTTTTCGATACGTCCATTGGTGTAGCTCCTCTAAGCTATTTGCTTTGTCCGCACCACCTCCATGTCGAGTGTGACTGAAATAACCAGTACAAGTTTGGTAGTGTGTTTTTCCAATGCCTAGTGTAGACCAAACACCCAAGCTACCATATTGCCTTGCAAACCAAGGCATGTGAATATAGATAATGTGCTGCACACAAAGCATGCAGACATTATAAGGATGAGTATTCGCAATTCAAAAGATTATCATGTCATCAAACTAATTACGGTACCATGTAGTGAGTAATATGTTGATTTGTCCACGCACTTATGGATGTCTTGTGGAAGGTCTCCACACCTTCTTGGAATTTTGTATAGTTTCCATTAGTCCATGAGTTCAATTCACAAAACTTAAATATTGCGTCCAAGGTTTTCCATACCTTTGCTTTGCGAGTCCTTGCTGCACCATTGTCTGCATGGTCAACTACATCATTGTGCAGATTTTTCCACATGTTGTATCGTAATGCTTGTCTTTCTTGTGCACTTTGGCTTTTGTGTTGTCGTCCAGTTGTGGACAGTGAAAGGAAGATCCGGGCTTTCACACCACCAATGGACAGCTTCTTTGGAACATCCCGGCTATTTTTCGATCTCTTCTCATCCTGTTCTATCTTGACATGTCCTCTGTGCAAACCCATTTCTGAGAAGGTCGTCTCTAAGGCTGAGATTGCCATTTTCTTCGCAGAGAGAGGTTGAGTGGTCCAGGAAAAACAGATATAGAGAAACAATAGTTTTTCTATTATTCTACAAAGTGCATGCATTGTGCATATGTGTACTCTAGGTAGTGGGATATCCAAAATGGGTCGAAATTATGGTCGCGCAGATGCCTATCCGGAGCTCTTCTCCAAAATGGTTTGTCAAGGATGTGAACCCTCCCATGCAATACAAGCAAGGGCTTTTGCTTGTTGCTCCTTTGGAAATTTTGTACATGCATTTCAAGGTTTTTAGGTCTCCAACCATGTGCCACTCTACATTGTAGGATCCCATGCCCTCCACATCCAATTTCTTTCCATTTCTCTGTTCGCTTATTGTTTCTTGTATGTTTGTTTGATGAAAAACCCAATTCAATATATTGAAGTTCTCAGTGGGCACCTGAAAAGATAATTTTGAACTTATTATAATACACATTTGAAAGCATTCAGCTGAAAATAACGATAAATTATCTTAAACATAACTTCCACGCACCTTGAACGTCGCAAGAAGGAAAATGTTGTGCTCAGATTGCACACTAAAGTTTTGAGGATCATCTAGTCCAATGCTTGCATCCAGAGCCCTATTCATAAGTGTGATTGTGACTCGCTCAACCTTTGTATCCTTTACAAGCTCACACTCATCTAGCTTGATGAAAAACTTCAGGACGCCGTTGCACTCTTTAGGAGTAACATCGAACAACTGCACAATGTATGACTGCAGCGCGATCATAACTAAAAAATATTGTTATAATTGTCATAGAACATTTCTTCTCCTTTTGGCAATCTGTATGTCGATTCAATGTGGAAATGACTTCCTAGATTTTGAAGAATCTCCTCGTTGACTTCACGTCTTGTTTTTTGAATAGAGAAAGGGTTTGGAAGTAGCGTGTGCTTGATGCGGAACTTTTTGACTTGTCTTTGCACAGACCCGAAAGAGGAGTTAGGAATCAAAACCCTTTTCTAGTGGAATAGCACTGCAAATGATGCTACATACTTGAAAATGGCAGCATATCCCTTATTGGATATACCAGCTTCATCCAAAATTGATTGAACGTCCCGTGCAACTATCAAGATGTTTAACAACGATCTTACCATAGTGCTTATCATCCAAGAGGCCAGCTACGTTTTTGCGATTCAATATGAGCCCGTAATGGGCCGAGGAGGTGGTTGTGCTGCGCTCCACTTCCTTGTCAGGGTGAAGCAAAGATTTGCACAAGCATGTTAGCAATAAGAGATGTGAGAGTTTATGAATATAGACTTAAGAAGGATAGATGCACTCACTTGATGGCTTGTACTCTGCAAGTCCTCGATGTCTCTTAGTTTTCTTTCTCTTTGGCGAAGACCTAGCGTTGTTTTTTTTTTCTCTGAGTTGTTGTGTAAGCTTCTTGATGGTCTCCTTGCTGCCTTCAACCTGTTTAGCACATTGCATGACTTTTTGGTGTAAGCGGACATTCTTGTTGTATACAATATCTCTCTCTTGTTGCAGAACATCATTTCTTACAGTCAACTGCTTAGTGTAGCCATACAAGCCATGGTGGCCATCTCCGACATAGTTCACTAAGGATGTAATATCCTTAAAAGGTGGAGTGGACTTTGTCACGGGATGTTTTGGATACATTCTGTCATCCAGCCAAAGGTCCACATTTTTCATGCTCTGTGATCTTAAGTTTTCCTTCGAAGCTTTAGAAAGCGTCTGTTGTTTGTTTTTCTTGCAGAGGGGTTCATACTCTCGTGAGAGCTCTATGTGCATGTGATACACATCTCTCCTATTCCTCGTAAAAGTTTTTTGTAGAGAAGCTACAAGTGTCGACTGAGACATGACTGATCGAAACTGTGTGCAGAAGGAGGTGGGGGTGATAGAAGAATGGCAATTTGAATATCGCATGCGCGATAGAAGAATCGCAATTTGAATATCGCGCGCGCGTGAGAGAACGCAGGAGGAAATGGGAGGGAAGAAGGAGGCGAGGAAACAGAGCTTAGTTTTTAAAAACGTAGAAGATTGAGATATTCGGCATTGAATTCAGTAGCCGCCACACACAGTGAAGTGCTATCATGACTGGAATACTTTTTGGGTTTTTTAATAAACGTACCTTGCATGAATAAGAGATCCAGATTTTAAAAAACATATTGAAAAAAGGGTTAAAATGAATTTTCTATTATCTCTCTCTCTCTCTCTCTACGTTGATATGGCATTTCTTACAAGGCCCAAATTTGAGTCCAAACTTTTCCTAATGAGTGTTGGTGTAAGCTCTCAACTTCTCTACAAGCTTAGAGAAGAAGATGGAGCTCTTGTCCTTTGAACCTCACACAATGAGAGAGAGAGTGGGAGAGTATACCCCCCAATCTAGTCCCCTCCTTGCTTTGGTCGACCCTCTCTTCTAGCTCAAGATGGAAGCTCATTAGACCCCTACAAGCTTGTCCAATCACATGCAGCATGCATATCAAGCAAGCATGCTAGTCTTGGGACAAGTGTCCCCCTTTCCCCTTTAAAAGAGAGGACTTGATAAATGCATAAACAATTAATTAAATTAACTAGATTATCAGTGGACCCCTTGGGAGGCCAACCAACATGCTTTAGGCACACTATGAGGGCAGCATGAAGAGGAGCTTGACAAGTGTCCTAGTTGCTTTCTTTATACCAAGCTTGCCTTTTGTGAGGGCGTGTGTGTTCTTTCTCTAGCGCCGTACAATGAGGGCTCGCCCCTTCATGAGTAGGAATGTGCTTTGACCTTTTGAACACCTTAACCCCTCAAGCACCTTAGTCATGGAGCACCTTAGTACCTTAATCATTAAGCACCTCAAGCACCTTATTCAACAAGCACGATAAGCACCTCAAGCTTGGGCCGGGTTCCCACCTCAAGCACATCCCTAGCTTGCCTAAGGTCAAAGGACTTTTAACACTAACCTTTGGAGGTCTTTAATGAAGCTAACCCTAAGGCCTTTAAGCTCCATTAGCTAGCCTTGCTCTTTGAGAGACCATTGGCCCCATGTTGAGATAGACCCGTAAGCACATGCCTATATTCTAACTCTTGTTCTTCCACATTAAATGATCAGTTTAATACGAAAAAATCATTTGGATTGGATATTAGATTTTATGACATGAGACATTGTACCAAACCTTATATATAAGTTATGTGCATAATAATTTTAGTAACTGTATGTCGTATTAGTGTAGAAAGGGGAGTCATTTTTACTTTACATGAGTCGTAAATAGAGGGTTTTCCAAGACTCTCCACTTGCAGGTGACATGTCCTTTTCTATAAAGAGCGAATCCCTCGAGATAACCTACGATAGACTCTTGTCATAAGGGCACCGATATGATGAAAAACGGGTGAACAAACGAACTTACACTGAACGTCGAATCGGCAATGTTTTTAGAGAAGGATTTTACATGCAAAAAGAAAAATCTACTACCTCTATGCGAGCCCAAAAAGTTGAATATCTCTCCCATCAAAAAAATGTTAGAATTTTAACATGCTGGGATTGCAATGCCATCTTCAGCATGCAACTCGTAAAACTACTTCTCACCTAATGCAAGCAATCAATAAAAAGGAAGACATCTGCTTTTTGCAAATAGAATGCATTCAAGCATTTGGCTTAATAAGTGAAGTTAGCAATGTTTGAGCTGACTAGGAGCTATAAAATATACATTCCTCTTCTTGACTTTTGGTTTATAAAATCTAGCCAATCAAACATATTTTCTCTCTCTCTCTCTCTCTCTCTCTCTCTCTCTCTCTCTCTCTCTCTCTAGCATTGTTCAACAACTTCAGGTAGCTCATTGTAGCTGAGAGCAGTGTTCGGGAAAAGTTGTCTCAACTTAATATCGTGTCGTTTCCAATTTCATCCATTTGAGGGCAAGGAGAAAAGGAGAAACCCCGCCTCAAAAAAGAGAAAAATAGTGTGAAACCCCGTAAAATAAACCTAATTTTTCTCTATAGCTCTCGATCTACCAATTCTGGCCCAAGTTATGCTTCATTGGCTGCCATCCGTTGCGAGCAATGTTCGAGAGAAAATGTGTCGCAACTTAATATCCTACCATTTTCTATCTGCAACGCTCTCTCTCTCTCTCTCTCTCTCTCTCTCTCTCTCTCTCTCTCTCTCTCTCTCTCTCTCTCTCTCGCTCTCGCGCGCGCGCTAGATCTTTAAGGTCTCTTGGGATAGTCTCCTACGACATTAAAACTCTCTTCTTTTTCTTCTTCGAGGCGGGGGTTCTTCTCTTTTTCGAGGCAGGGGTTCTTCTCTCTCTCTCTCTCTCTCTCGCTCTCTCTCTCTCTCTCTCTCTCTCTCTCTCTCTCTCTCTCTCTATATATATATATATATATATATATATATATATATATATATATATATATATATATATATATATATATATATATATATATATAGTGTTGTTCAAGAACTTCACACTGTAGCTGAGGGAATTGTTCTGGAAAAATGTGTCTCAACATAATATCGTGTCATTTTCAATTTCAACAATGCCGGTTGAGGGCAAGGAAAAAGCCATCGCACCCCCTACATTCGCGCGCAAGTCTCGCCAGCATGGGCGTTTTAATTTGGCGCTGGTGAAGTACAGGCATGCGCCGGCATGGTGACTCTCCCAGCCTTTCTCTCTCTTCGTGTAGGTAGCATCGCTGAGCACAGGCCGCATGCCGCCTCTCTTTCTCTCTTTTTGCGTAGGCTACTGCCGTTTCTTTCTCTCGCTGAGCGCTGGATTCAGAGGCGAGCTTGCAGGCCACACTTGCCTGAGCAAGCAAATTGCACCATGTGGCGGGGGGGGGGATTCCCTCCCCCTTTATCTATTAGTATAGATAACCAAAAAATTACAAATTTCTACCATGCTCATGACGAGCCATGATAGATTCAAAGGGTCATAACTACACCGACTGACACGAGAGGCACCCCATTGAAAGGAATGAGCCCACATTTTCACTCAAGAAAGTCATTCAATGTGGTACCCAAGGCCTTGTTCCACTCATCAGAGTTCATCTGTTTCCAAACGCAGTGATTGCCCCCTGTTTTCTTGGATTAACTCTATGAATTTAGTTGTTTTCATGGTGTTCTCGAAGATCCGACAATTACTTACCTTCCATATTGACATCTTAAGTTTTAAACCTTGAATAAAAAATTGGAGTACTAACTTCTACATGGTTACATGGTGGTAAACTATGTTTTGTAATATGTGTTTGGGTGTGTGTGTGTGTGTGTGAGAGAGAGAGTGTGAGAGAGAGAGAGAAAGTATTGTTACAACTACTCACACACAAATATGCTCTAAGTTTTACCAACACAAGGTATCTCATGCCTTCGACAAAATTTACCATTTCGCAAAACCTTCTAGTTTTTAGATGGCACATGAAACTTCAAATTTTACAGGTCCATTGTAATTGTTGGCAAGTTTTCTCTGAACATTGCAATCGTCCCATCAAGAACTACTTGATCGGACGGTTACAGCACGAGAAAAGTCATGACAAGACAAAGTGACTTGTTAAAACTTTTTTCTCACCTTGCCCATCCTCCACACTATCTCGCACGGTGGGCTTCAAATGGGATCTGTGATTGAGGTGATTTGGACTGTTAGATGCACATTTGTAAATTTGGGACATTTGGTAAATTCGGGTAGGCTTGTAAATTCGGGGCAGTCCGCACCCCATGTCTTGAACCCGCATCTTCCCCATTGTGAGCCGTGTGCATTCATTGAAATATAGGAGATTCGAGTATATCATATTGTAAATGTGGACCGATTAATAAATTCGGGGCAAATGTTTGTAAACTCGAGCAAACTAGTAAATTCGAGGTAACTGTCGAATTTGACGGTCCACGATGACGTGCCTCGGGTTTTCCTCTTCCACCATTGATCCCATTTGAGCATGCCCATGTGATATAGTGATGCATGGCAAAAGCAAAAAAAAAAAACTAAGTAGAGAGAGAGAGAGAGATCCAAGACTCACCAAGAGAAATTGCTTGATAAAGTTTGCAACTCATGCGCTCCAAGAGAAATTGCTTGATAAAGTTTGCAACTCATGTGCTGTCCTTCATCTAGAATCTGACTATATAAGTGGTTTCTAGCTTAGTAACCTCTTCAGTCTTTATACCACATGGCATAGATCCAAGGATTTTCATTGGAACATTGAGGAATAATCCCTTATTGGACATCCCTGATTGGTCCTACCTTGATTTTTTTATTCTTTTTCGCAAAGCTCACAATTGTGAGTGGATTATATTAACATAACCAAAAAATTACAAATTTCTACCATGCTTATGACGAGCCATGATAAATTCAAAGGGTCATAATAACTACACCAATTGATAGGGGAGCCACCCCATTGAAAGGAATGAGCCCACATTTTCACCCAAGAAAGTCATTCAATGTGGCACCCAAGGCCTTGTTCCACTCATCAGAGTTCATCTGTTTCCCAACGGCGATGATCGCCCCCCTGTTTTCTTGGATTAACTCTGTGAATTTAGTTGTTTTCATCCG
Organism: Adiantum capillus-veneris; assembly: GCF_014529385.1. Classification (NCBI taxonomy): domain Eukaryota; kingdom Viridiplantae; phylum Streptophyta; class Polypodiopsida; order Polypodiales; family Pteridaceae; genus Adiantum; species Adiantum capillus-veneris. The sequence continues at coordinate 55,040,383 of NC_140948.1, read as the reverse complement.
ACAGTTCCTGACCTACTCCGCAAGCTTGTTGGTTTTATTCAAGTCAACCAGAGATTCCTCTAGATTCTCTTTCCTACCTCTTAGCTAGGGATTTGGTACCCTTACAAAATGAAACTTAGGGCTTGATCTCGCTGATTGATTGACGACCATCTCTGTGCTCCCCTAACCACTTGATCGACGCGTGCAGTTGCTCCAAAAGGCAAGCCATGCCATAGAAAAAAATAACCTTCAACCTTTGTGCCTCTATTACTGCTCTGTAGGTCGCGTTTTGCTCTTTTGCACTGTGTGCATGGTGTTTGTCCGCCTGTCCCTCTGCTTTGTTGCACTGTGCACATAGTGTCCATCAGCCCGTCACCTCTCGCACCTGCTCACCCTCCTCTGCTCTTTGCCTACTTTGACATCCACCACCGGATCTCAGTTGATTCGATTTTTTTTTTCATTTTTCCGAGCCAGGTACCTCCTAGTGACATCTTAAGTTTTAAACCTTGAATAAAAAATTGGAGTACTAACTTCTACATGGTGGTAAACTATAATGTAATATGAATTTGTAATATGTGGGGGTGAAACTCTTCTCACACACAAATATCCTCTAAGTTTTACCAACACAAGGTATCTCATGCCTTCGACAAAATTTACCATTTCGCAAAACCTTCTAATTTTTAGATGGCACATGAAACTTCAAATTTTACAGGTCCATTGTAATTGATGGCAAGTTTTCTCTGAACATTGTAATCGTCCCATCAAGTACTACTTCATCGGACGGTTATAGTATGAGAAAAGTCCTGACAAGACAAAGTGACTCGTTAAAACTTTTTTCTCACTTTGCCCATCCTCCACACTATCTCGCACGGGTGGCTCCACACTATCTCGCACTGGTGGCGTCAAATGGGATCTACAATTGAGGTGATTCGGAGCATCAGATGCACATTTGTAAATTCTAGACATCTAGTAAATTCGGGTAGACTTGTAAATTCGAGGCAATCTGCACCCCATGTCTCGAACCCGCGTCCTTCTCACTGTGAGCCATGTGCACTAATCACTACGTCCGCATGCGTTCATTGATATGTCATATTGTAAATGTGGATCGATTAGTAAATTTGGGATAAATTTGTAAATTCGAGCAGACTAGTAAATTCGAAGCAACTATTGAATCTGACGGTCGCGCCTGGGGTTTTCCTCCTCCTCCTCCACCATTGATCCATTTGAGCATGCCCGTCCCCCTTGGGTTCATTAAAGACCTTCTTAGAGTACTCGAACTCTTTTATGCCACGCGCACACGCACGCTATACCTTTTCCTCCACGACAGAGCGTTCGACGATCAGCGTCTTATTCAGCGATGGACTCCATGTAGCCCCAGAACCTGCAGCCGTTGGTCGCTCTGCGCTTATGGCTCGACACAATGTTGGGCAACGGCCCTCATCGCCCCTGCGCATGGTATGCCAAGTCGCCTCCTTCTTCCTCTTTTTGTATTTCCTTAAACAGAGAGTTTACGTAACAGAAGGGTTTTCGAGATTTCGAAAGCATAAACCTGCAGAATTCGACCCTTTCGCATCTTCTCACCAGAGAAGCTTGCTGAGTTTTGATGGTGGAGAGCTTGTACCATCAATTCACATGCGTGAGGATATTGATGACCTAAACCTACATTTTTCACATTCAAAGAAAGTTCACAAGCCATCTAATATCAGAATGTTTCGTCTCATGCAAGCTGGATCTGATCAAGCATTGTCTCAAAATGGTAGGTCAATGGTTGAAACCTCAATCACACAGGCAAGTAACAGCAGCAGCAACGGCGAGGAACTCAGTGCGGAGGGTCTCCCTTGTGAAGGGGTCACTAAACATATAGGTTTTGCGACAGCATGTGATTATGTGAAGGCCATTCCTCAGTGCAAGTCAGCCTCCGTCATTGATTACACTAGGTTTTTCTTCTGCACCTGTGGCAAGCTCCCCATCATTGGCTACATGGTGCTTACGCTATGGCTCTTGATCCTCTTCTACACCCTTGGTAACACAGCAGCTGACTACTTCTGTTGCTCGCTGGAGAAGCTTTCAAAGCTGTTGAATTGCCCCCCCACTGTTGCTGGTGTTACTTTGTTGCCACTTGGTAATGGTGCACCTGATGTTTTTGCAAGTATTGCTGCCTTCATTGGGGCTGGTGTTGGAGAGGTCGGACTCAATAGTGTGCTTGGAGGTGGTGTGTTTGTCACAACTGTTGTTGCTGGATTGGTTAGCCTATGCATCACAAATTCTCAAACGGTGGAGCTTGACAAGCGGAGCTTCATAAGGGATGTCTGCTTCTATTTGTTAACAATTGTGTCCTTGACAGTGATCTTATTGGTTGGCCATGTGTACGTATGGAGTGCCTTGTCTTTTCTATGCATTTATGGATTATATGCCATTGCAGTTGCTGCATCAGAATTTTCGAGGAAGAGACCAAAGAGGCCACAATGGAGTCAGATACAACTTTTGCCATTCACTTCAGGCCCATCGGTACCCGAAGAAGAGGATGATTCCCTTCATAGTCCATTGTTGGACACAACACATCTGCCAATGACGGAAGGGGGAGGTGAGGTGAAGACTTTACCTCAGTGGAGGTGGGCTTCAAATGTGGCAATATATTCGCAACAATCTGTTGCAAAAAGAGGAGAAAGCCCAAGGCCTCTGTGGGGATGGGGTGAGGATGAAGAGGTGCAGGGCTGGCTAGCTGCAGGCAGCATGTGTGTGTATGTGATGCAATGGCCCTTATCACTTCCAAGGCGGCTTACCATCCCGGTTGTCGAAGAGAACAGGTGGTCGTGCAGATTTGCCTTAGCAAGTGCAGGGTTGGCTCCAATTTTCTTTGCTCTTGTGGTCGACTCTCAAGATGACAGAACATTTGGTGCAAATAAGGTTATGTATATCGGGGCTGTGTTGGTTGGTCTCACCCTTGCAATGCTGGCGTTTTTCTCGACCAAACCAGAGGGACCCCCAAGAAGGTTTTTATTTCCTTGGGTTATTGGAGGATTTTTCATGAGTATTGTATGGTTTTTTGTCATTGCAAATGAGCTTGTGGCCCTACTAGTGACATTTGGTACGATGCTGGAGATAGAGCCATCTATACTAGGGTTAACTGTGCTTGCATGGGGAAACTCTATGGGAGATTTGATGGCGAACATAGCGCTCGCCTGCAACGGAGGTGATGGTGTGCAGATAGCGATATCAGGCTGCTATGCGGGCCCCATGTTCAACACTTTGATTGGGTTAGGTATCTCTTTGGTTTTGGGGAGTTGGGGATCCCGGCCTCATGCCTTCCCTGTTCCGCATGACAACAGCATTTATTATACGATGGCGTTTTTGGTCACAGGCCTTCTCTGGGCCTTGGTTACACTCCCTCTCAAAAGTATGCAACCGACCAAATTGCTTGGTTTTGGGCTCTTGACGCTTTATGTTACATTTCTAGGATTCAGATTAGCGCATGCGTTGGGCTTTGTCCCACTTTCTGCGTGGTAAAGAGTCCGTGTACAAGATCATGAGATTTATTCGCATAAAGTTGTACATTATTCATTAGTAAAAGAGGTGTATTTGTCATGGCGCAGAAAACTTATGATGGATTGGTTCTTGTTTGCCACATAACTGGCTTTACGTGTATGCTTATCAAAGGAGCTATCTGCAGACAATATACACCGTCTAGAGACATTTATACAATTTATGTCGAACTGTCGAGAGTATCATTGACCTGTTTTTTAAAATATGGGGTGAGGAAAAGCCTACCTTGAATGCAAAAGCTAGGACGCTTTGCTTTGTCATGGCACTGTGGGCTATCTTTGTATGCACTATGATTTTGTCATTTAGGCTACGAGAGGACTAATGATTTTCACCTTCTTCGTGTTTGTAACTCATTTCAGTAAGTTTGAATATCAGTAGTGGGTCTCTATTGTTTTGGGGCAAAAACAACCCTCCATAGCTTATAATAGTAGTAGGTCTCTATGGTTTTGGGGGGAAAAACCTTCGAAGATGTGAAAGTGAAGGGTGATGGTTTAGAAACTGAAAAGCTTTGAAAGAGGAGGTTTAGGTAGTGCGTACAAAAGACTTCACTTGGCATTTTCTTCTCAATAGACTTTGCCTATGGTATGCATGTAATGATTTCTGCAAAGCTTGCAAAGAGTTAAAAGGCCTTTATTTTATCCAAATATTAGAAACCATATCCTAGTTTGTTGCAGACAAACCTAGCATGGCACCCTCATATAACAAACAAAAATTCAAAGTATGTGGAGAGCAGCGTTGTGCAAGCACGTGCGTGTGTGTGTGTGTGTGAGAGAGAGAGAGAGAGAGAGAGAGAGAGAGAGAGAGAGAGTGGGCACTTGCAGTCACCAGCACGACATCTGCTGTCACCTGTGTGCCATCCTCAGCTTGTGTGGTCTGACAGCATCTCAACTTGTGGCTTCAGCAGCCAGCACCAGCCCCCGACTTTCTTGTACAACCTTCGCCCCCTTTGTGTGTGTGTGTGTGTGTGTGTGGGTGTGGTATGTACTGTGTAATTTAGCCATAGGTTGGATGTGTGATCTCATCGGCTGCTGATGAATTGGAGTGAATAGTGTATCTACAAGCGTCGGAAAGCCATGGAGAGCTCGGCCATGGATGCTTTGACTCTTATCAAAGAATGTTTATATGAGGATTTTGAAGATGCACGCCAGGCTTGGGAAGGGCTTGTTCCTATCATGGAAGTGCATATTCCGATAAAGGAGCTTAGGGATCCTATTGCTCAATATGCCCACAATGCGATGATTCTCTTTTACTGCTTGAGATGTAGCTCAATGGGTTGATTTTCTGCGGCAAGCAGTTTGGGGGGTTTACTTTGACACAAGAGGATTTTTTGAGGTCTTACTAGCAGACATGGATGCTCGAGATGCTTTTCTTGAAATGTCTACTCTTCTTCAACACGCAAACGACTCATGTATTGCCCTAGGCTCTCACCAAGGATTATCAGCCTATTCGCGATAAGTGCCCTATTTGGGTTGAGGTGGTGGATTTTTCTCGCACTTGGCATCACTTTCTTCCCCTGTTGGCTACCACTTGGGCAAGGTCTTTTGCCCTCCTAAGCTAGATGCCAACACATCATTTTGGTATTTTGTGGGACACTGACATCCCTACACCAGCAGACATTTCGGTTGATTCTCAAGATATAGTGGTTCGAAAGCGCCCATTCAAACTTAAATGGGGTAAATTTGCAAATTTTTGCTTCCGTTGTGGCAAATTTGATCATATGCAGTCCAAATGTTCGGAACCAAATGTGCAGCCACCTCCTCCATATGTCATTTCCTCTTAGCGTCCATAACCTCCAAAATCTTCTCCTGAGGTACAAACCAAGAGTGCTTCAGCTTCCACCTTGATGGTTGGATGAATTAAGGCAAAGCAAAGCAATTGCAATTGGAAACACTTCTTGCTTCTCCGAATGCCAAAGATAAAGGCAAAGAACATGTTTTAACCTCTCAGGCTTGGCTAGTACCGAAGAAAATTGTTAAAGCGTGCACTCACTCTCTAAAGATATGGCAATCTTTCAGGGATGGCTAAATCTCACAATTAGGATCTGGTTAATTCCTTATCTACATGTATAGAACTTTCTAATCAACCTAGGAAGTTTTGTGGAGCTAGCCCCATCTTTGTGTCAACTCTGACTGCCCCTGTGGCACTACCTACAAATAGTCTCTTTTGTAGGTATGTTGCCGCTTTGGAGGCTGTAAAAGAATTTCAAAGAGACCTATGTTCTCTTAGTGAATTTTCCCTACTGGAAGTGGTTCCAAAAGTCTCTTGGGTCTATCCTTTCTTACCAACGCGATAGATAGAGGTGTAATCTCTTGGTGTGGAGCATAAGCTATGGTTGCTTCCAAATAAAAGCTCATTGGCACCCATTTCTTGTTAAGTATGGAGCATGCTTTACCTTGTAATCTTCTGTGGTAAAAGCGCACATTTGTAAGGCCCCCATTATGAGGAGAAGCCATCGTGTGTGAAGGAAAATCACTCGTCGGAAACCTTTCACAGCCAAAAATCAGGGGCAACTTTAGGGGCCCGCCCCCGAGACTTTTTTTTTTCCTTCATCGGAATATTATGACCGGACGACGGTCGGAAAGTGGTCGGAAAACAACCGATCGGTTGGCCGGTGGCCGGTGGTCGGAAGTCAATGGCCGGTGACCGGTGGCCGAATTCAAAAGCGGACTTGTCTTCTCAAGGGCGGCCACACATGGGCGGATTGAAGGGTCCGATTTGGACTTATCTACACAAGGGCGGCTACACATGGTTGCCTCTCATGAGAGAAAGCAGCCCTTTTGGCCTATAAAAGGAAGCCATTTCTACACACATTTCATAGTGTGAAGTTGATGCAACAAGGTGAGTGTGAGGTGGTGAGAGTGAAGCAAGGTGGGAGCTCTATTAAGGGTATAATCCCTTTGTAAACTACTTGTTTTGAAGTACTAAAGCCATTGAGTGGCTGTTTTCTCGTGGACGTAGCCCACATTGGGTGAACCACGTATATCGTATGTACTCTCTCTCTCTCTCTCTCTCTCTCTCTCTCTCTCTCTCTCCTCTACTCTATAATCTCGTGTATGTAAATCTATCTCTCTCCATTAAATAATCTACTCAATTATCTATTTAGCTACGTCTTATTTTCGAACATTTCCATGGAAACTTGGGTCTTCCTCGTCAACTTCCCAGCAGCCGCTATAAAGAAGTGCATATTGAAAATTTTCAAAGGTGTTCAATTCCTTGACAAAGGTAAACTTATTAAGTTACCCACTTCTTAGATGATAAGAAGTGTGGGTCTAATGCAGGTCTTCATGTAAAAACCAAGGATACTATGACCTTCAAGAAAAATAATGTTGAGTATTATATAGAGACTCTTTGGAATGTTTTTAGACCTTACCTTAAGTGTGCATGCCACTTCCTGGATCCTAAGGAGGCTACATGTGAGTCGAGCATCATCTGGCTTGACCATGCCATTTGGATGCTCTCAATAGTTTGGAGATGATATTTCCAAAGAATGCTTTAGAGTTTCATCTCTCCCTTTTGTGTTCGTGGCTTGGAGGACAAGCTAAGGAGCTTGTTGGAGCACAAATTGCTTTTATTCAATACCGGTCATTAATGTGTGACATTCTTAAGGAGCTAGGGTTTGATGAATGTGGCACTCTCCTGACAACTTATGGTGGCTACAAAGGCGTCTCATCAAACCGAATATTGAAGACGAGGAGTCACAATCCCTCAACCGTCCCAATACTTTTATCTCTCCATACTCTTCATTCACTACTTTAACTCCCTCTTTGTCTTCTGATTCTGTATTTAAGAGAGGAAAATCTAAAAGCTTTATGAGAGGCAGAGGCATAGGTTTTCCAGTCAAACATTTACTAGATATGTGAACTTGCAGGTTTAAGGAAAGGAAGGTGGACGACTTTGCCTCCCCGAGAAGGATGGTACAGATGATGGGGTGTTTATTCACTGCTTCTTTACTAGCAAACTTATAGAATATATTTCACCTAGAAGTGTTATGACTAAGTGCTTTGATGCGCTTTCTGGGACTCACGTTTGGCTTCTTAATATCACTTTTGGTTGGAAGTATCATGATTCAATTAAATCTATTGTGTCTTCTAATGACTTTCTTCTTAGGGATGTGGTTTTTGAATGTAGATGTCATATGTTTCCTAACTAATACAAGCAATTTATTGATTTTGGTGAACACATTTGCAATACTGATTTGACAATTATTACAGACTCTATTGTTAGAGGCCTTCTTAGTAAGGGTCTTAATCATATTTGTCTCCACCCTCTTAATCCACATCTAGCCTTTGCAGCCTTACTAAATTGTCTGGCAAACTTGGCCTTAAAGCTCCAACTGGAGTAAGAAGTTCAATAGAACTTGGCCTGTGCACTAAGTGTTGTCTTTCTTGGCAAAATTAGTAGCATACCTCAAAGTTGGATCAACATTGAAACTAGTTGGCTCACACCTAAGGTTATGAGCTTATTATCGCAACTTACACATCATTGGTTTGTTATTGGTTTAGATAAAGAACCTAATATGGGATCTATTATATGCAAAACAATTGGCTGTTGCAGCAACTACTTGTCGACTTAACGATGATGAGCTCTAAAAACTCCAAAAATCACCTGGAAGGATTGGGGTATAAGTTGGGGTCTGCTAAATTTTCGTTCTATTCCTCACTTATATAAATCACAAACATAATTTTTGTTGGATCTCAGATGCATCCAGTGGGGTTTTCACTTACATCACGAATGACGTTACAAAGTGCTTGAATTTAGTACTGTTCAAACTTGAAGAAATCTGCGCTACAAAAAGGAGAGACTGAAAACGATTTCAAAAAGTATTGTCCTTTTTGGCTAGTAAAAATGTCAACAGATGTGTTTATTAATCTACCCCAAGAGATATTTAATATCTTCACCAAGAACATCACACAATGCTATGAGAATATCCCACTTACAGGTACATTTGGCCTTCTTGACGTACATGAATTAATCTCGCTAGCCTTTATGCACAGGGCATCTCTAGTATACAAGAGTATTTCACTTAGCAGACGAGCATGCTGGGTCAAAAAATCTAAGCTCAAACCACCTCGCAGTTTTGATGAGGCTAATATTGGGCAATATATTGTATGGATCCAATAATGTGTAATCTATATCTTTTCTTTATTAAATGTAAATGGTTATTCCATTTAATGAAGATGATGGCTCATATGGATAGGATACGACTACTCTGTAATCACACATTCCACTTCATGGATGATTTGTTGAGTAGGAGTCAGATTTGATCCGACTAGATTATGTACACTTTGTAGGCAGTAGGCCCTTGCTCTATGGGCCTACTACCTATTAGAGTTTGGTGCTTGGGAAAAGGTGGGCGCGTGCGTGTGCGCGTGCACACACACACACACACACACACACACACACACACACACACACACACACACACTGCCAGATTCTTGTCTCATGATACATCTATGCATGCATACAGATCATTGAGCACTATGCACACTATATAATCTACTTTTGTACTACTACCACATAATTGGGGACGTCTTACAACAATAAAAATACCATACATACTAAGTCTATGAATATAGGGACTTTCAAGTGGTTCCTTTGGCAAGTAAGATACTAGGGTGTCTGAGGGAGTGGCTACTAGGGAGGCCCTTAAATTGGAGATAGGTAGGCCTAGAGAATGATTAACATGAAAGGAGTTCAGCTCTGTTTATATATATAGATATATATATATCTATATGTATGTATGTATATGTGTATATATACACACACACACACACACACATATATATACATGCATACATACATATACATATACATACATATATATATATATATATATATATATATATATATAAAATAAACTCTGAGTGCTCGTGAGGATTGCCTAGAATTTGTAGGAGCTTCCTTTGTTGTTTCATTGCCTTCGCTAGGCTTGGTGCCGCTTAGACGTAAACATCATCAGCTCTTTGAGACTCCTCTTACCCCACGATCTAGTGCTCTGCATATCCACAATCCATTGACACCCTAGAGAGCTAGTCACCTCTTAGGCATAACTCAATACTCAACATGGCAATGATCATATCTTCCTTCAAGAAGCTATTATCTGACAATGTTGAACTAGAAGAAACCAGTCTCTCTGGAAAATGGAGCTTACCGAAGGTTTCTACTACACAAGTGTACAAACACAATAAGGTATTTGTCCTTTTTGCTTACACATTGTACCATGAAACTCATGGAAGCTAACAATAAGGGACAGTGATTCTGATAATGACACTATCTAACTCTTTGAAGAGCTATCTGAGTTTCAAAATAGGGCATTGTTTTTACATATTGGGTATATAGTTGTTGGCTTAATACCCTTGTTTAGAAAAGGTTTTAATGTTTCATGCATTGGAGCTTACTAGATAGTGAAGTCGCGGAGCGGAGTGTGGGTCGACTCTCTCTCACACACACACACACACACACAGTGAGCTTACACAGTACAGTACGCAGAGAACTGTTAGAAGGGTTATCTCCCAAATCCTTAGTATTCACAAAGAATATGTTAGTATATACAAAGAGTTAGAGGTAAGTGAGTTAGGCGGGCGGCCGGCCATATCCGCATAAGAGGCCACTTGGGCTTTAATCCCAACAACCTCCCACTTAAAGTCCAATGTGGCACTTTAAGTAACTGTAAATCTATGAACATAAATGTACAAAGATTTACATGGCTGCCATCTATCCAATGCCCAATAACTCACGACAATGCACAAAGCCCTCTCCTGGAAGTCCCTTTGTGAGTAGATCAGCAGGATTGTCCTTGGTGTGGATCTTCAGCAGTTGTATCTGCTTGTCTTCAAGTAGTTCCCTAATGAAGTGATATTTCACATCAATATGCTTAGTCTTCGAATGGAACACTGGATTCTTTGCCAATTGTATAGCACTTTGATTATCACAATATAACTCTGGCATATCTGCATTGATTCCCAAGTCTGCAACCAATCTACCAAGCCAAATAGCTTCTTTGCATGCCTCATTTGCTGCAACATACTCAGCTTCTGTAGTAGACTGCGTAACACAATCTTGTAATCGAGATCGCCATGATATGGCACCTCCAGCCAATGTAAAGACATAGCCTGATGTAGATCTCCTCTTATCCAAGTCTCCTGCATAATCTGAGTCAGTGTATCCTCTGACACTCAAATCCTGACTACCATAGCATATGCGCATACTCTTTGTATGTTTTAAGTATCTCATGATACCTTTCACTGCCTCCCAATGTTTCTTGCCGGGATTTGACATATATCTGCTAACCACTCCCACTGCAAATGCAATATCCGGACGTGTAGCAATCATTGCATACATCAAACTACCCACTGCAGACGCATATGGAATCTTATCCATTTCAGCCTTTTCTTCCTCAGACACAGGACAATCTTGTTTGCTAAGTTTCACATATGGTGGCAATGGAACACTCAATGCCTTTCCCTTCTCCATATTGAAGCGTTGCAAAACCTTGTCAATATACTATGTTTGAGATAACCAAATCAACTTCTTTGATCTGTCTCTCTCAATGCGCATACCAAGTATATGACTTGCCTCACCCATGTCTTTCATGTCAAACGATTTTGCCATCTTTGACTTCAAAGCTGAAATTTCTTCCAAGTGTTTGCCAGCAATCAACATGTCATCCACATACAAAATAAGGATCAGCCAACTGCCATCCTTAGCCTTCTTTGTATATAGACAGTGATCGAACTCACTACGTTTGTAGCCTTGAGAAAGCATAAACTGGTGGAACTTATGGTACCATGCTCTCGGTGATTGTTTTAAGCCATAAAGACTCTTTAACAACTGGCATACCAAATGTTCCATGCCTTTCTCAACAAACCCTTCTGGCTGCTGCATGTAAATTTCCACATCTAAATCACCATGCAAGAACGCTGTCTTGACATCCATTTGGTGCAACACCAAATCCAATATAGCAACCAATGCAAGAAAGCATCTCAATGTAGTCATCTTGACCACTGGAGAGAAGACTTCATCAAAGTCAATGCCTTGTTCTTGCTTAAAGCCCTTGGCAACAAGCCTTGCTTTGTACTTTGGCTGACTATCATGAGCGGTGATCTTATACCTGTAAACCCATTTACAAGGTAGAGCCTTTTTGCCCTGTGGTAATTTAACCAACTTCCATGTCTGGTTTTTATGCAGAGCTGTCATCTCTGACTGCATGGCCAACTGCCATTTTTTAGAGTCAACCACTTGTAATGCTTCCTTGTAACAAGATGGTTCTCCGCAATCTGTGAGCATGACATAATTTAGAGATGGCACATAACGATCAGGTGGTTTGGAGACACGCTCAGAACGTCTCACCACAACTGATTCTGCCTCTCTAGCCACTATAGGCTGTTCCTGAGCCTGACCATGCTGTCTTGATGTGCTAGCACTAGGTCCATCTTCCCTGAAGACAACTCTTCTGATCTCCTCTGTCTTCTCTGGCTTAGCGTGAAACTTGGCTTCATTGAAATGCACATCATTGCTACGAATAAGCTTTCTGAACTCAGGATCCCAAAGCCGGTAACCCATCTCGCCCGATTCTCCGTAGCCAAGAAATATACACTTCTTGCTCTTTGGTTCTAACTTATTTCTGAACTCCTTAGGAATATGGCTATAAGCTTCACAACCAAAGACTCTGAGATGTTTATACGAAGGTGCCTTGCCTGTCCATAGCATCTCGGCCACTGCACTCTTATCCAGAACCCTACTAGGAGACCTGTTGATCAAATGGACTGCTGTAGCCACTGCTTCCGCCCAAAATCCATCAGGCAACTCAGCATTTGACAACATGCTTCTGACCTTCTCTTGTATGGTCCTATTCATACGTTCTGCAACCCCATTTTGTGAAGGATTATATGGTGCAGTAAGTTCCCGCTTAATCCCTTTTGCTTCACAAAAGTCTTGAAAAGCTTTGGAAACGTACTCTCCACCATTGTCAGTTCTCAAGCACTTCAGCTTCTGACCACTCTGATTCTCCACCAGCTGCAAGAATGTCTTAAAGACCTTGAGCACCTCATCCTTGTGCTTCAAGAAGTAAACTCATACTTTGCGAGAATAGTCATCTATGAATGTACAAAAGTACGCTGCTCCCCCTAGTGACAAACTAGGCATTGTCCGCATAGATCACTGTGTACAAGAGCTAACCGTTCGTCCCTACGATTCCTCTTTGATCTGTGCGGTTCCTGTGTTTGCTTACCATAAACACAATGCTCACAAAACTCGAAATCTTGAAATGAAAAGCCAGGCAAATAACCATAATGAGAAAGTATTTCCATTCCTCTTTTTGACATATGTCCCAACCTACGATGCCACAGTGACACACTTGGCTGCTCAATCACATTAATTACATGGTTTTTAACCTCTGAAACATGTAAAGTGTACAGAGTTCCTGACTTGTTGCCATGTGCTACAGTCATCGAACCTTTGGAGATCTTCCAAGCGCTGTTCCCAAAAACTGTCACATAACCCGCATCATCCAACTTCCCTGTACTAATCAAGCTCTTTCGGATTGCTGGAACATGTCTGACATTCTTGAGCCATAAATAAGAGCCATTCTGAAACTTCAACTGCACATCTCCCACTCCAAGTATGTCACAAACCTGCTCATTGCCAAGTCTGACATAATCTTTAGTAGCCACATATGATGTAAACCACTCTTTGTGCGGAGAAACATGTAAAGATGCCCCTGAGTCGATAATCCAATCACTCATAGCATGTCCATCCTCTGCAGTCAAGAAAACAGAATCAAGATTGCTTGTAAGGAAGATGTCACCAGCTGCTATACCAGAATCACTGTCTGAACCAGATCCTGTGACATTCACCTCTTCAATCTTCACTGAACTCTTCTTTTCATCTTGCTCAGAACTCTTTGTTTTGCCTTTTTCTTGTTTCCACTTCGTACAGTCTCGCTTCATGTGACCCTTCTTGCCACAATGGTAGCATTCTATGTCATCCTTTGACTTCGAATCACGAGACTTACTTCGGTTTTGTGCCTTCTTACCCTTCTTTTCTTTAAACTGTTGTCTCCCTCGAACGACCAAAGCGCTATTGCCTTTGCCTTTGTCAATGTTCTTCCTGTTCACTTCCTCTGTGAGCAAGCTGCCTTCTACATTGGCACTTGTAAGACCTTCTGGCGCGATAGAATTACTTAACGCTGTACGAAAAGTATCCCAACTGTCTGGCAAAGTGATTAAGAGAAACATAGCCTTCACTGAATCTGGAAAGACTATCTCCTGTGCTGTTAACTGGCTGAAAATTGTGTGAAATTCATTCAGATGATTTGACATGGCTGTCCCTTCCTTCATCTTCAAATCCACCAATTTTTTGAGCCAGTAAATCTGAGACGCAGCACTTTGTTTCTCGTACATACCACATAGCTTTTGCCATACGCCATACGTTGTAGTCTCTTCTGCTACGTTGAAGTAAACATTTTCTGCCAGTGTCAGCATGATTGTGGAACAAGCTAACTCGTCAAGCTCTTCCCACTCATCTTCATCCATAAATTCTGGTCTCTCCCCTTTGAGCTTCAGTGGCTTCACTTGTTTTTTCTGCACCAAAACCTGCCAAATCTGCTTCTTCCAGAATGGAAAGTTTGTGCCATCCAGCTTCTTTATGTTGTAAAGAGTCTCACTTTGAGAAGATGCCATATCTGCCAAACTGTTTACTCCTGAGAAAAATCCGGCAGAGTTTCCCCTGTAAACTGGCCTCTGTACACAGTAAACAAGCTGTAATCAACAAGCTGAACACCTCTCCTCAGGAACTGTCAGTATTTTGAAAATTTTTGACAGAGTCTCCCCTGTAAACTGAGCTCTGGGAACCAAAAGATAGCTCAAAAAACAATCATAAATAGCTGACCAGTGACAAATCTAAAAAAATCTCTGTAATATGTTGTCCTGTAAGCATACACTGTCTCCTCTCTGGGCGATGACAGAACCTGTATCTGTCTCAAGACTGAACCCTGAACAATGTCTCAACGGCCTGACGCATAAGATGCAATCCAGTGTCTACACAAAGTCATACATCCTAAGGGATAAAAGTCGCCGAAGAGGATGCGTGTAGAGGGGAACTCCAGCAACCTAATCCACCTCACACTGGGTAACCCAGCCCCCAGTGCTTGGCTTCAAAAAACCTCACACACGACCCTCTCAGATGGCTCAGCAAACTGCCCAGAACTAGCATACATCCTATATCAGACCAATCACTGTCCTATGACCGCTGCGGCGGTTTGTCTGCTAGCGTGACTCACAACTAGCAGACCCACAATCACAGTACATCAATCTGCAATACATGCCAGTGGTGTCAAGCCGTCGTATGGCCACACCTCCCCTGGAACCTGGCAAGCACAAGAAGTAGCAATGCAGACTGCAATATATATATCTGATGATATATATGTGTACCTGGTCTATAGATGATGCTCTGAAGACGAATAAGTGATGTATGTTGATGTCGATATTGATGTCGACCTGCTCCTGCTTGCCAATCTACACAAGACGGATTTCTTTGCGGCTGAAATCTATCTCCTGCTGTAGTGCTCAGAACGAAATTCTGAGGGCATAAACGGCTTCGAAAGGGGGGTAAAACTCCAGGTCACCTACTGAAAACGCTCCCGGAACGCCGAGTGTGAATTTTCGAACTCCGGATCCAGAATCTGCCGGAAAAGTGTGCGCGCGCGCGATTGCGCAAATCCGCACTGAACCAAGGCTCTGATACCAATTGAAGTCGCGGAGCGGAGCGTGGGTCGACTCTCACACACACAGTGAGCTTACACAGTACAGTACGCAGAGAACTATTAGAAGGGTTATCTCCCAAATCCTTAGTATTCACAAAGAATATGTTAGTATATACAAAGAGTTAGAGGTAAGTGAGTTAGGCGGGCGGCCGGCCATATCCGCATAAGAGGCCACTTGGGCTTTAATCCCAACAGATAGTAGGCACAGAAATCTGCCTGATCAAACCATCAACATTCTACAGGGTAGTCTATCCAATGGTCCTATATACATTGAAAGTTTTCCAAACTTCCCTTGCAGCCTTACTGATGAATATTCATATTGGGTATATAGTTGTTGGCATAATATCCTTGTTTAGAAAAGGTTTCAATGTTTCATGCATTGGAGCTTACTAGATACTAGGCACATAAATCTGCCTGATCAAACCATCAACATTCTACAGGGTAGCCTATCCAATGGTCCTATATACATTGAAAGTTTTCCAAACTTCCCTTGCAGCGAATTCATATGGAAGAATAAAGTGACTTCAGCCCTGACAAAAATCCCACTCACTTTGAAAAGTCACTTTAAATAATACTAGGACACATAGCCCAACGTGTTACGCAAGTGCTCAATCCTGTATAAAAGGAGGCCTTGCAGTCTTTGTGAGGGAGTTCCGGATTACATCTACCATTTGTATAGCTCTGCATTTTTACCCTTTGTAACCTCCAACAATATAAGTTTTCTTCAATTTTATCAGTGTCCATTGTCGTTACTCTGTAGTTACTTTGTGTTTCCGTCCTAAATCGGTATCAAAGCCATTGGTGCTTATTGATAATGATTAATCGTGTGAGGTATCACTCGTAAACTCTGAGTGCTCGTAAGGATTGCCTAGAATTTGTGGTTGGAGCTTCCTTTGTTGTTTCATCATCGTCGCTAGGTTTGGTGCTGCTTAGACATAGATGTCATCAGCTCTTTGAGACTCCTCTTACCCCACGATCTAGTGCTCTCCATATCCACAATCCATTGACATCGTAGAGAGATAGTCATCTCTTACGCATAACTCAATACTCAACATGGCAATGATCATATCTTCCTTCAAGAAGCTATTATCTGACAATGTTGAACTAGAAGAAACTAGTCCCTTTGGAAAATGGGGCTTACCGAAGATTTCTACTGCACAAGTGTACAAACACAATAAGGTATTTACCCTTTCTGCTAACCCACTATACCATGAAACTCATGGAAAGCTAGCAATAAGGGATAGTGATTTCGATAATCACATATCCACCTCTTTGAAGAGCTATTTGAGTTTTGAAATAGGGCATTGAGAAAAGGTCATCAATTTGTACATATTGAGAAAAGGTCATCAATTTGTACATATTGGATATATAGTTGGCATAATATACTTGTTTAGGAAAGGGTATTAATGTTTCATGCATTGGAGCATTACTAGATACTAGGCACAGAAATCTGCTCATCAAACCATCGACATTTTGCAGGGTAGCCTATCCAATGATCCTATATACATTGAAAGTTTTCCAAACTTCCCTTGCAGCCTTACTGATAAATATTTTGATGAAGTAATCTCTCTATTGATCAAAACTCATGGCCTAGATCTAAAGCATAGTTTAGATCAATTGCAAATAGCATATAGAATGATCATTAGAACTGTCAACACTTGTCTTCCCTCTGTGTATAATTCTGGTTGCCTGAGAGAAGATGCAGCTCAGACCAAAGGACAAAATATTGTTATGAAAGTGGATGATACCACTCAGGGAACATTACCTGAAATGGCGAACTGGCAAGAACTGGAGTTTCCTTCAGAATGGAAACTAAATATTTCAAAGACGCTGTTAAATGAAGTTTAGCAACCAGTGCCTCTAAATATTCAGCAGCTTGGATCCACTAATCAATAAATAGTCTTGAGTCGATCTAGATCTAAGAAAGA
This sequence comes from Adiantum capillus-veneris, assembly GCF_014529385.1. Classification (NCBI taxonomy): domain Eukaryota; kingdom Viridiplantae; phylum Streptophyta; class Polypodiopsida; order Polypodiales; family Pteridaceae; genus Adiantum; species Adiantum capillus-veneris. The sequence goes on along the minus strand of NC_140948.1, from coordinate 55,023,172 downwards.
AATTTCTTTTGTCTTGGCAAAACCTGTCTACCAGATGCAGTTCAACGAACCTGACTCTCGAGCCTCGAGCTATTCTTCTCCGTCAACCTCTCATCGACGACATAATCCTCCACCTCTGGCCTGCATACATCCAGAGACTTACAAGGATTATGAAGGGTTGTTCAGATGTAAACTTTGCAATAGAATTATTGCATCCGAGTTTGTTTCTAATGGAATTGATCTCTTGACCAAGACAACTATTGAGGAAAAGGAACTTTCTTATAGTCTCCCGTATATTCTGCCAGCACCCAATACATGTCTTCAACCTTTGGAGTCCACCTCCAATTGGCATATCAATGCCTTAAAAGAAATTGCTACACTCCAATATCAAGATGATAGTTGTGTGCAATATGAAGAAGAAGATCTTAATGAATTGGGTATCTTCCTTCTTCAGATATGTCTAGCCCCTACGAGTCTTCAGACAATGAGTCAGATATCAGTTCTGAAGAAGAAGTCAGAAAGATGAATCCAATCAAAATGGAAACAGATGACATAAACGTTGAAACACCTTCATCTTCTTCTACAACAACTCTCAAAGGTGTTACAAACATTGGAGACATGACTATTCTTGATATTGATGGCCTCACTCAAGAACACATATGGAAGGTTTTTGAGTTTATCTACAATTGTGCTCATTACGGAATCCACCATAAAGATCTTACACAAAGACAATCAGTGTCGATGATAATAGCTGGATTTCAAGGAATGATGTGAGCCTGGTGGGATGACCTTAGCATAGACAGAGAAGCTTACATTATGCAAGGAGGACCAGAAGGCCGTGAAAATTTTGATAATGTAATCTCACTATTCTTTACAGCACTAGTCATGCAATTTTTGGGGTCAACCAACAAAATATAGGAAAGGAACAAAGAAGCATTTTTTTAAAGCAAACTATGTGATCTGACTCAGATTCAGCAATACCAGCAACACATGACACACTTGATGTATCAATTTCGAGGTGGGTATTTCAAAGCTGAATACAAACAATATTACATCAACTCATTCCCTGAGTCATTTGCAAATCTAGTAAAAGAAAGAATTAAAGCAGTTGGTTTGCATCTTTATGAGAATATTTCTCTAGCACAAATCACTTCTTTTGTGGATGAAGTTCTAGGATAAGGATTAAAAAAGAAATCAAGCAGGTGAGAGGATTCAACTCCAGTTTTTGTGATAAAGAGACAAAGGCTAAATCCTTTGGATGCAGGAACAAAACAAAGTGCAACTGCAAGATTAAACATCACAAAAACAAGTATGGTAAGAAATTCAAGGTAGCACGACGGAAGCGAAAACTCAACAAAGAAGAAAGAAAACAGGTAAGGTGCTACATCTATAACAAGCCAATGCATATTGCTTCAATTCAAAAATGCACTACTTACTGATAACTATGAATATGAGGTAATCTACTGCAATGTTTTGCAAACAAAAGATATCCCGATTGTTGAATATACTGAGTATGATTCTGATAAAGAACAATCACCTGACAGTTCCACAAGTGAATTGGTTTCTGCTGAGCATTTTGAAGGACCAAATTTTTTTGATGATAGTCAACCAAGGCTTAACAACATGGTGAGAAAACCTTTTTCATTTTCTAAGCAAAAAAGATATGTTCCTTCTAGCTCTGGTCTAGTCCTAGTTCTTCAGATGAAACACAATCATGAAAAATCCAACAGCCACCACTTAAGCTAAATCTCTCAAGAAAGGAGTAGAAAAGGTATACCCCTTTGGCCTTGTTCAGAAACATGGTAGAACATGCCACCTTTATTGCTCAACAAGACGACTGGAAGAGATTTATGCATCCAGGGCTGCGGCCTTCACAGCCATTACAACCTTCACAGCCTTGCCATAGAGCTGAAGACGGTTTTTACAAACCAAATGAAAAGCAGAATCAAGATTCAATTTCACACTATCACCCCATGAATGAGGCCTCTCAATATATATTCAAATCTGCAGCAAGAATGATAAAGCCATTCTCGAAGCTATCCAACACGTAAATACCAAATGTGATCAATCGCATCAACAATTCCAATCTATGTGATCAATCGCATCAACATTTCCAATCTATGGAATCTCAACTAGCAGTTGCCGAAGCTAAACTTGACCATGTATTTGGAATTGCTAACCATTTATCCGATATGGCTGCCCTAGCACAGATTGCCACTGGACCCACTTCTGAATGGGTCCCTTAACAAAATTTAAATGGTTGCAGCATCATTGAATTTAATCCAAACTATAATAAAGCCTTCTACTTTGGTTTGGGTCAAGTTTCCTCACAAAGAATCATTTCATCTGGATGCACTTTGGGACTCAGACTTCGTCATTTCCTTTATCAATCATGCCTTAGGAAAAAAAGAGGTTAGTAATCCATTATAAACCAATTAATGATTGGTTAGACCCTAAAAGGTTTCCTCTACCATTAAAGGATGAGTTGTTGAGGAGAAGTAAAGATTGTAAGGTATTCTCCAAATCCGATCTAAAGAGTGGGTTCTCGCAGTTCAAAATTCAACCTAAAGACAAGTACAAAACTAGCTTTGTGGTACCACAAGGCATGTATGAATGGAACGTTCTTCCAATGGGTTTGAAGCCAGCACCATATGTGTGTCAAGAGCAGATAGAAATCCTATTCACCGACTGCAAAGAATTTATCCTTCTCTACATCGAAGACATCCTAGTCTACTCCAAGGATAATGCAAGTCACATAAAGCACTTACACATGTTTATACAGAAACTACAAAAGACAGGAGTAGTTCTTAGCCTCAAAAAGATTGAGCTATGCCAAGCACAGGTAGCCTTTCTGGGAGAAGAAATATCTTCTAGAGGTATAAAAATGTAGCAACCTGTATTGAAGAAACTTCAGAATTTTCCGAATAAACTTAATGATCGCAAAGAAGTTCAATCCTTTATTGGATGCCTGCAATGGATTGCACCTCAAGATCCTCATCTGGCCAAGATTTATTTCCTTTTACGGAATTAGAAAGAAGTAAAATATTCTTTTGGTCTGACGAACTTTCCGAGACAGTAAAAAGATTAACCATATTTGCAACAATCTCCCTCCTCTCCAAATTCCTACCAATAAGCCCCTTATTGTTTATTCTGATGCTTCTGAAGAAGCTTGGGGAGGAATTTTGTGTGAATTAAATGATGATACTCCTATCATATGTAGATAGGCTTTTGGTCCCTTCAAAGACAATGAGGTGCGCTATCATTCCATCCAAATTGAACTCCTTGCAGGTGTGAATGCACCTTATCTTTTCGACTATTTTTTATGGGAGCTCCTTTTACTCTAAGAAGTGATCTAAAGTATTTTGGAAAAGTGGGCAACGCTCGAATCCACCGATGGGCCTACAAGTTAAGTCATTTTGACATCACCTACGAATTTGTTCCGAGAAATCGAACAACGTGGCTGATCTTCTTTCCCGTATCAAAATGACCTAATTAGTGACTTCATACGAAAGAATAAAAGTGACTTCAGCCATGACGAAAATCCCACTCTTTGAAAAATCACTTTAAATAATACTAGGACACGTCGCCCAGCTTGCTCAATCCTGTAAAAAAGGAGGCCTTGCAGTCTTTGTAAGGGAGTTCTGGATTACATCTACCATCTTATAGCTCTGCGTTTTTACCCTTTGTAACCTCAAGCAATATAAGTTTCTTCAGGTTTATCAATGTCCATTGTCATTACATATATACATACATATATGTGTGTGTGTGTGTGTGTGTGTGTGTGTGTGTGTGTGTGTATATATATATATATATATATATATATATATATATATATATATATATATATATATATATATATATATATATATATATATATATATATATATATATATATATACACACACACACACACACATATGTATATGTATATACATATATACATGTGTGTGTGTGTGTGTGTGTGTACACACACACACACACACATGTATATATGTATATACATATACATATGTGTGTGTGTGTGTATATATATATATATATATACACACACACACACATATGTATATGTATATACATATATACATGTGTGTGTGTGTGTGTGTGTACACACACACACACACATGTTTATATTTATATTTATATTGTTTTTCGAGACCTATTTTCAATGCTTACGATTGATATAGAGATGCCTAAGGCTAGAAAAATAAATTCCGAAGAAAATAAGGGCAAACTTGAAATGCTTTGAGTTTTTCAGGTCAAAATGTGAAGCTCTTGCCTGCATTCAAACTAAAACTTGTATCAATTTCTTGGTTTTTTTCAAGGCAAGCTTAAAATACAATGTGTGTGTGTGTGTGTGTGTGTGTGTGTGTGTGTGTGTGTGTGTGTGTGTGTGTGTGTGTGTGTGTGTGTGTGTGTGTGTGTGTGTGTACGATTTCCACGATCTCACACCTTCCTTCAAGGCTTATATATATATATATATATATATATATATAAGCCTTGAAGGAAGGTGTGAGATCCGGAAAATTGCAAAAGCCATGCAACTGCCCCACACATCACAAACCAATCATGGATGCCCACTCTAATAAGCAAACAAAAAATTGTCATCTACATTGGCTACGCATATGGACAAACCCAAAAACAGTGCCTCAAGGACTGGAGCTCTAGAGTACATCGATAACGTGTCGGATCATGACTAGCGACTGCAACCCAAGTGTCAAGGCAATCTTGAACGTTCTACCATCCACATGGAAAAACATATCCTGCGGCTGATCCCAAGAGTCCAAATACATGACCAAAATGTCGCTTGAAAGTCGAGCGGATACGTTGATCCTACCATACCTCTAATTGGCATGGAAGGTGAGGTGCGTGCCAGGTCCGCAAAAGAAGGCTCCTCTTGAGGGATACAATGTATTGAAAAAAGGATAGAGGGGCACCATCATTGCATAATGAAGGCCATTTCCGCTCACCAAGATCTCAATCCAACTAAACAAGGGGCTTTCCTTGCCAAATCCACAATCTCCAAAGTGGTGCCTCTTGAGTAGCAAAAATAAGGCCAACACATGATCTCCTCTACAAAGAGCCTACCACCACTCTAACAAGCTGCCAAAGGACATTCAACTGCTATTTAGGTGGAACCCCACCCTAAAACTCCAATCTAATGTGACGTCTATGATGGCTAGTCTCAAGAATTCTAAAGACTAGAGTACCCTACTGAGCAACATTCAGGACTTCCGAGCGAGGATCGAAGTATACCCACCAACCTTGATGACAAGGTAAAATAATCTTGCCCCTGATGTAGCCATGCCAACCAGGTGAAATAGCCTCATCAATCGCTCCATACATCGGTAGTATCCGCAGATCCAAAATGGAGAGATGTATGTGACAAAGCATGGTGCAAAAACAGTTTCCAAGGCTCAATCCCTGGAAACAATCCGCGTTCTATGAGCTTGGCAAGCAATGCCTTGCTTTGCAACTCTAGATCAATCATCCCCAAGCCTCCCTCCTCTCTAGGCAAAGTGATTGTGTCCCAATGGACTCGTGATGGAGTGTCATTTGAGCCATCTAGGCCACCCCACACAAAGTTGCGTACAAAGTGCCTCAAACATGCCATGATGCCAAGGTGAAGAGTCATGCAAGATGTGGACAACCAAGTTGTCGCCTCGCAAGAAGAACTTGATCCACCACAAGGGCTCTGAAAACTCCTCAAGCTGCCAGTGTATGCAACTCAAACAGTTCTATAACTCACGTTCCCCAAGGAACAAGCCTCATCGCGGCTCTGCAATTGCCTGTTTGCAAGCCTCGAAAGACGCAATGATGCATCTAGCCAAATGAGATGTCAGATTTGTAGAACTAGTGCATGTCGAAACACCCTGAATCACTTGAGACAATGCAACATCCTGTAATACAAAGTCAGGTATGCACGATCCTTGTCTAAGCATAGAGGAAGTCTCCAATCTCAAAAGCAAAGAAACTAGGGCATGATGAGAGAAAAGCATGATAAAAAAAAAGCGTGTTAAGCCAAACTAGGATTGTACCACCATGAGAATTGTCACTCTAGAAAATGACCTAACTGCCTTCTAAAACCCCATGAGAATTGCAATGCTTGTTGAGTGTGCACCACACATGAAATATTCCAGACATATGTACCAAAAACTGCAAAAAGGAATATGTCCCAAGCATTGCTCTCACATGATGCTACATATGGTGAAGATGGAGGCTTCATAGCTCTCTCGTCCTTAGAAGTCTCTACATTGTTGAAATCACTCCCAACAACCCACAAATCCACAGTAGGTAATACATTCACAATCTGCAACCAAAACCGCCCGTCTCTTGAGCTAAAGTGGGGGTATAGATGCACATCACACCAACCAAAGAGACATCAATCTTGAGAGTAATCCGTATCGCTTTACCATGCACCAACATATCATGGTTACTTACATAGTGGTGCCGACGGAGCCCCACAAAAAATACGTACACCACTTCTAGAATATTGCTACCCAATCGTAGTTTCCCTAAATGTAGAGAATTCCTAGGAGATAGCTAGAAGCACAAATCTCCATGAAGAAAATTTTGTGTGGGACCAAGAATGATGCTAGTGTGATGCAATCACTGACATTTCAAGTGACAATCTGTAAATCCATGTGTCATCCAATGATAAATGTGAAACCTCAAGGGCATACATCAACCTTGTCAATGGCTACAAAGCTGAGGATTAATGCCAAGCCCTCTTGATCCTTGGCTAAAGCCATGGAACAAGAGCTAATGGAAAACGCATCCTCATCATGTGGTAGTTGTCATAGGAGATGTCCTGGGGCAAATAAGGGAGAAATTGTAAACCAAGCAACAAAGTAGTCAAAAGAGCATCCCAATGTGAAAACTACTGCTGACTTTGACCATCCTCGCATGGTGCGAGCGATTGGGGTAGTGTGGTTCACAGACAGAACCATTGGTAAATAGTAATAGTCCTCTGTATGTAGCCATTGTACGGCTCCCATACTGTGTGCATGTCTATCTGTCAGTTGTAAACCAAGAATCAACGTTGTCAAAAGAGCATCCGAAAGTGGAAAACTACTACCAACTCTAACCATCCTCCCATGGTGCGAGCGATTGGGTAGTATGGTCCACGAATCAAAGTAGTCAAAAGAGCATCCCAATGTGGAAACTACTACCGACTCCGACCATCCTCCCATGGTGCAAGCGATTGGAGTAGTATGGTCCACGGATAGAACCAATGGTAAACAGTAATAGGCTTCTGTATGTAGCCATTGCATGGATCCCATACCGTGTGCATGCCTATCTGTAGCAATATGCAAGAGAGAATGCAACCTACCAAAGTTTGGATCACATCCAAAGTACGACATAGAAAAAAAAACCGTGACAAAAGTCTTTGTCCATGTCTCCATGCCAGTAAACGGAGGAAGGAGGAGAGCATGGGTCTTTGCTGACTACCTAGAGAAGAGAGTGCCCTCAATGCACGCCGTAGGATGTCCAATCAAACTACTAACAGACCGGTGCAATCACCATTGTACTCACCTTTAGAGAACTATCAAGCTACCAAGGCACCTGCTATGAAGGATCATGGGACATGAGGTTTGGAGAAAGCTTTGCGAGTGAGCTCTGTGGAGCTAGTTCTTGTGCCATGTGACTCGTTCTCCCTTGAAAAATCTCACTTCGTTGACTCCAACCTTTGTCTACACATTTTGAGAGAGAGAGAGAGAGAGAGAGAGAGAGAGAGAACCTAAGCTCAAACAAATTTTAACATAATGGGCCAAAAACTACTAGAGGATCTAGGAACACATAGCTTTGCAAATATATCAACAAGATGACTCATCATTTAGAGACAGACTAAACCCACTTAAGATTAATGGAGTAGATTCAAGGGTCCTCTCTCTCTCTCTCTCTCTCTCTCTCTCTCTCTCTCTCTCACACACACACACACACACACACACAAAAACACACGCACACAAAATTGTTTTGTGGTGACACATCCTCTATTGCATAGAAGGTACTTACAAAATTGTTTCAAGCATTACATTAAGCAAAGAAAATTATTCTCATGGATGAATTGAGATATATGAAGCATTTTTCTAGTTAGTTGAGAATGTTACAAGCAACATCATTTTCTTGCCATTGACCCATCTCCAAACATTCCTCACTACTAAAAGCAACTAAGATTTACTAATTTCAAACAATTTTCTCTTCACTAAGATCCCATAGCTCTGTTAGCAGCATTCCTCAGTACCAAAAGCAACTAACTAATTTCAAACAATTCTCTTTACTAAGATCCCATAGCTCTGTTTGCAATCAGATCCATTGAATTCTTCCTATAATCACAAAGAATATCAATTTAACATGAGGCAAAATATTAAATCTCATGGGACAACTAATTTAGTTCAATCATTCCTTAATAAGTCGATAATGTTACAAGTTGCGGTAATTTTGTGACATTGCTATAAGATATACAGCTCAACATGAACATATGACCAAAAAATTCCATCTCCAAAGACTTACCAGTGTTGTTCTGTTCTGACATTGCTACAAGCATTACAACATTGTTCTACAAATATTCCCTAGTGCTCTCATGACAATCAGAGAAAGCATTGCAATATGAACTTGATTAGCTTCAACAATTTACTACCATCACAATCGCTCTCATCGCTCTTTGATCTTAGACAAAAGATTATGAGGAACATCTATTTCTCATGGAGACAAGATCACATCTCATGAACAAATGATCGAGCATTTACCTTTTCTTGTGCCATGTGGCTTGTTCTTCTCGCCCCAAAAGCTCGTATCATTGACTTCGACCTTTATTTATACATTTTAAGAGAGAGAGAGAGAGAGAGAGAGAGAGAGAGAGAGAGAGAGAGAGAGAGAGAGAATCTGGGCTCAAATAATTTTTAGAAATAGTGGCCAAGCAAGCACTGGAGGATCTAGGAACACATGGCTTTGCAAATATATCAACAAGATGACCTGTCATTTAGAGACAATCTGAGCCCACTTAAGATCAGTAGAGTGGATTCATGGGTCATCTCTCTCTCTCTCTCTCTCTCTCTCTCTCTCTCTCTCTCTCTCTCTCTCTCTCTCTCTCTCCGGGGCCAGTTTGAGAGACTTCAGGGCAGCTCCGATCGCATGCCGGAGCGCCGAGAGGCTTACTTGTGACTTTGGCCCTCGGGGCCTTTCTTCACCATGGTCTAGGGTGCCTAGATGGCACTACTGGCCACCAGTGTGGCTATTTCCTCCTCCCATCTCGTGATTTAGCCCTCATTTGTACATATACCTAGATGAATCCAAGATAAGCCCAGATTCACCCTTGAAGGAAAGTGCAAGGTATAGACCCATGGTAGTCACCCACAAGACAATATAACCATCAGCTCCATCATGCATAGTATTGACTAAATACAACGACATCTCCACTAACGTCGTCAGTGCCCAATAGTGGGTGTAGAACTAGGTACTAACATATGCTCCCCAACACAACATACACCACACGCACACACACGAGCATACATTGACACAAAGTTCAGCGTGCTGAGTTTCTATCATGACTCCACAGATCAAGGGCAGACTGAGCCCTCATTGTACATACTTTGTTTTGTCACTGGGAGAGTCTCCCTATGTTTGTGATGTAGGCCTCTTTAGTAGAGGTGGTTTGTAGCCCTATGGACAGTTTTATTAACTAATGAAAGGATCTTTTTCTGGGGGGGGGGGGGGGGGGGGGGGGGGGGGGAACAGGTGACCGTTATAATAGTAACCCTTATTTAGGAACTCTCTCCCCCACATAGTAATGATGCTTTTCTTTTGCTCAATCCCCCCATAGCTGTAACAAACAGATTGTAAGATTCATATAACCAGCTCGCAAAGGCAACATCACAGCGGTTCAGATTCACCTGTAGTCTATAAATAGTAGAAAGTGGGCACGATCCAGTTTATGTGGTTGATGTATATTTATGAATCAAAGAGTTCGGCCAAAGTTTTCATTCAGTACGTATAATACTGTAGAGAATATGGATTTTGAAATTTTGCAGTATGCAGGAATCCAATCAAATGAATAATGGCATTTGAATGCAGAACCTTTTAGTTTTCATTTCCCCCAGACTTGAGAAAAGCCTTCTTGATTTGGTATAAGCAGTATCTGAATTGTGTCTCCATAGCATGAAAAATTCAATATGGTGACAGGCTGGTAGCACGGCAGCACCAGCAAGTCTTGCACCGCCAATAGCAAGCCTACTGCCCCTGCTATGCCATCAACACCCAGTACAAAGCTTTGATATAACAAACGCATCAATGTAAAGGCTTCAACCCCTGTAAAGCATTCACTTTGTCAGCCGTAAGACACCACCTAAGAAACCTCATACACTTGAAACAACATTTAGGTTCCCCTAAAAGATACTTATCATGATTGAAAAGGAATCCCTCACTTAACTTTAATGGTCTAGCATTAAGCATTTTGACAAGAAGAGATGCATACCTTTGATGCCCTAAGCTCATTGACTGGCAGAAGAATACTTTTGTCGGAAGTCATGACCTTAGAAAGGGCCCCAGTACTAATCCTGACAAATAACCATAACATAATGGCATCAGAGTTCCCTCTCAGAGGTGTTAATTCCTTGAATTACAGTCCATAAACACATCCTCTAGAAAAAAAAAAAAAAAACCACTTCTAATCCCATCAAATGTCAAATATCTTGTATTGAAAAAGACATTCAGTTACCTAATAGATTATAGATCAACCTACCCACTGCAAACCTACACTCAAGAAGATCGCATTGGAAAGAACAGAGAGTGGGCAGGTACGGCCACCACCTTTATACCTCGTCTGCTGCAATTTTTAAAAGTGTATCTCCAACTAGGTAGAGCTGCTAGGTGCAACCAAGAAATGGGTAGCTTTTTGCCATTGCATACAGACCAGTTCAATGACAGTGGCGATAACTGCCCGGAGAAACAACTGTCCACAATATGGGCCAAAAGCCACCAGCCAGCGTCAGCTGCCACCATACAACTAATGGCAAAACGAGGATAAGGCAACTGTAGACGAGCATGAGGGTGAAGAAGCTACAGGGAGACACCAAAACTCCAACAACCAATCTCCAAAAAGGGGAAGAAGTAGCCCTCAACAGGTGACAGCAGCCATCAGACATGGCACAGGCCACTAGCCACGCTAGCTAGTACTCACCTGTGTAATTGCTGGTCGAGAACAGAGGAAGCAAACAGAGGGCAGAAGGTACTGACTCTCGCTCGTGCTTCTCTCCTCAACTTGATAAAGGCTTCTTCTGCGACCACAAGCTGAGCTGAGCTTTCGCTCTCTCTCGTCTTAGCAATAAGTGCTAAGGCCTAAGGCTTACGACGATTGCAAGGGTTTATTTAAGCAAGCAAAGGGCCTGCCTACTTATTCTACAAGGAGGCGGGCTGCTTATTGAGGAAGCAGGGGATGAGCTTCTTCATACAAGCAGGGGTTCAGCTTTTGGAGACATTCACAATGAGAGCCTACACAATAACCCCGAATCTTCGTCAAGGGCTCTCACCTGCAGCGTGCTTACAAGTATTGTTGTCACCAGCGTGTGACTACTATCTATCCTTTTTGTTGATTTCTTTCTTATTATTTATTTGCTTTCACTTTTTGGAAATACCCCTCGGGAAATCTAACTGCCCTGCATTGCATAGCTAGTGTGGAACTGTCCAAAGGGAGTCCAGGCCTGGGGGCAAGAGACCACTAAGGTTGGACAAGGACTATGGTTAGCCAAAGTGGGGTCATTGACTAGCCAAAGTGGAATCCTTTGCTACAGAGGCTACATTTCAATTCTGGGTGTGGCTGCAGTGTACAAAGGGGGTCAGATGACCTAGAAAGATACAATGGCAACATCTCCTAAAATTTAGGGAACTGCTATTTTGGGACCTGAAAATGTGTCCGCGTCATTACCTTCGGAATGACAAGGGGAACATTTTATTACCCTGCCGTGAAGTCAACCGGGCAACCGGACGGGAGATTTTTAGGCGGCAACCCCGAAACGGGAAATAGCTTGTAAATGTGCCAAGTCGCAAATTTCTGTGCACTTTCATCATGCAAGAAGAAGTGGCGCTGAATTTATAGCTGGGAGCCTCATTTTGCAAGTTCTTGTCACAGGTTAAGAGCTATGGAGTGCTTCCTTTCCCTCTTATGTACAATGCGGTGCCAGGAGTGATGCCCTGCACGCTACGCACTGCCCTCTCTCTCCCCTATGGCAGTATGTTATGCCCCTCTAGTGGGCTTTTCAATTGACCAATGTACAGTTGTGTGGCTTCATGCGCGATTGCCGAGGCAAGAGCCTCTTGCACAGGTACTGGATTAGCTAGCGGCTAATCCCCGCAGGAACAGTTGAATTCGGAGAGGTTTCACATCAGAAATCTCGTCCGATTCAAAGGGCAAGTAGCCCTACAAGTGCGGGAGCTCGAGGGCTTGCTACGGATGCGACCGGCACGCGAAAAGGAGCCCGAAACAGTAAATTACAGCCTGCTGGTAGTGGTTGCAATAACCCTGGTGCCTTTTGCCTATCAAACTTGACCTTCTGGCAAATTAGGCATTCTCGCACAAAGGCATCCACATCTCTTCTCAATGTAGGCCACTAGAAGAATGTCTCAACCGCTTTAATTGTAGCATCGATACCACCATGCCCTGCATACGGTGGGACATGACTCTCTTCCATAACTTTGCGTCGCAATGGCTTTGTGACACACAATCTGCCATGCATCATCATGAACCCGTCTTTAAGAAGATAGTGTTCATGACGTTGTCCATCCATTAGCTGCTCGAAGACCCTTGCAAAATCTTCATCATTTGCATACTGTTCTCTCATATCATCAAGTTCATGATGATAAGGAATCGACACAGCTGAAATTTGTGGCTTCCTTGACAAGGCATCAGCCACAACGTTCTTCTTGCCTTCCATATGCACAATCTGAAAATGAAACATCGACAAGATATTTGCCCATCGCATATGCTTTTCAGATAACTTTGTCTGTATCAAGAAGTATCGCAAGGTCTGATGGTCCATTTGGACAACGAAATCTACACCTAGCAAGTAGTGTTTCCAACTTAAGAGCGCATGAATCACAGCTAGTAACTCTTTCTCATAGGCCTGCATGGTCATCTCTGGCCCTTGCAAAATTCTGCTCTCATAGGCTACTACCCTGCCATCTTGCATTAGCACTGCACCAATGCTACTACCACAGGCGTCACACTGGACCACAAATGACTTCCTAAGATCTGGCAACACAATGACTGGATCTGAAGTCATCTTTTCCTTTAAGAGATTAAAAGCTGAAATCTCTTTCTGTGTGCATCTAAAGGTGACTGCCTTCTTTTGAAGAGCATGTAAAGGTGAAGCAATCTCAACGAAATTTCGGATAAACCTTTTGTAATAGGAGCATAGTCCCAAGAAACTTCGGACATCATCCACCGTCTTCAAATCTGGCCATGACTTGATCGCTTCAACTTTTGCAGGATCCATTCTGACACCATCCTTTGAGACAATGTGTCCCAGAAAGTGAATCTCTTCCAGAAAAAACTCACTTTTCTTTGCATTGATGAGCAACCTATGACTGCGTAGCTCTTTGAGCACAATGGGCAAGTGATGCCTATGCTCCTCTTCATTCTTTGAGTAGACTATTATGTCATCAAAGAATGTACCAACAAACTGCTGGTGTGGACGGAAAATTCAGTCCATCATCCTATTGAATGTAGCAGGAGCATTAGTGAGACCAAAGGGAATCACTAAAAATTCGTAAAGGCCAAATGTCGTTCTAAAAGCAGTCTTGTGCACATCCTCTGATCTAATGCGGATTTGATGGTACCCACTCTTTAGATCTATCCTGCTAAACATAGCTGCTCCCTCTAATTTGTCCATAATATCATCAATTCTAGGTATAGGGAACCTATTCTTGATGGTATTCTTGTTCAATGCACGGTAGTCGATGCACATACGCCATGAGCCATCCTTTTTCTGCACCAACAACACTGGAGAACAGAATGGAGATGAACTGGGTTGAATCAGCCCCTTTTCTAACAGCTCTTGTACTTGGCCCATTATCTCTTTCTGCTGAGCCGCACTAACCCTGTATGGAGGTTTATTTGGTGGGCTACTGCCTGACACTAAATCTATCGCATGGTCCTCGGGTCTCTCTGGCGGTAATTGAGACGGTAATGAATCGGAAAAACAGTCACTATACTGTTGTAAAAACATTGACCTTTCTTTATCTAGCACAGATAAATTTGATTCATCACAATCTGACACTTCACGTGCAAAAACCAAGTACGCAGAAAGATGCTTTTTCATTACAGAAGTAATAGCAGAAGCTGATACAGTGGGAATGGACTCCCCTTTAAGCTTTACATCCAGAATGTGAGTCTTTCCCCTGCTCTGTACAGTGATCTTTTTGTTGTAAGCATCCATGATTCCCTGTACACGAAACAACCAAGGAATACCTAACAACACATCACATCCGTCCAGTGGCATGATGTAAAATTCTTCAGCATCTACATAGGACTGGATATGTAGACGCAACTTTCCAATGATGGGTGTCACAGCCTCTGTATGGCCAGGACATGCCAAACCTGCCTCTGCTGTATACCCCATCTCTTCAGGCCTGATTCCCAACTTTGAAGCCAATTCTGGGGAAATGAAGTTGGCTTTGGCACCTGGATCAAAGAAGATAAGCACTGTTTGATCCCTGACCTTTCCCCATGCTCTGCAAAGCTCACTTGCATCTGAATTTGGCGAGTCGCCCACCATATCTGGCACTAGACCAACTATGGGCTTCTTTCCTTTCCTGTCCTCTTTGTCTTCAGAATCAGCTGGCCTTTTCTTTGTAGGACAGTTGTAAGCAATGTGGCCAGGCTGCTCACAGATAAAGCATTTGTTCTCTGACCTCAGGACCTTCTTTTGCTCTTCCGACTTGAAAACGTCTTTTCCATTTATTCGCTGGTCCTATTTCTGATTCAGCCGTAGCTTTATCTTTCCCTGCGTTGGCTGGCTCCTGAGTCACTTTAGGAACCTCCTTGGGAGCATACTTCTTCGCTAAATTTTTCTTGGCCGATCCTTCCTTGACGCCAATATTGAATTCACAATCTTCTCCCTTGAGCAAACCATTGCCAGTGTTTGCTACCTCGATGAGCTGCGTCAAAGTAGTGACTTTGGTCTTCGTGCAGTATTTTCTCAATCCTTTGGGTAGGCCACAACAATATTTTTCAATCTGTTCTGTCAATGGCACAAACCTATAGGAAGTTACTGGAAGTAGAGCTTTCCAAAACTTCCGATTGTAATCATCCAGATTCTTGCAAGTAGCAGCATTAAGCTGGTGCCATTCTGTCATGACATCTGCTTCAAAATCATCAGATAACCATGCTGCTGCAAAAATCTGCTTGAAAAAAATCCATGTGGACGGAGCTTGCCCTTGAAGCAATAAAGTTGTCCACCATTGTCCTGCATTCCCTGTCAAGAAAGTGGCTGCCTTGCGGACCTTTGAAGCCTCTGTAAAGTTTCCCCCTGCATAGGCCTTGTGAAACTGCTGGAGGAATGAGAGAGCCTTCTTCCTGTCATCAAACCCTGTAAAGGTCTTGAAAGTCACACCTTTGCCACCTTCTTTGTACGGAGTTGGCCTCTCCAGCGGTGTTAAATTGTCATATGGAAGTGACTGAAACATGGGAACACTGTTAGGGTTCATTTGTGTTTCCTAACCGCAATTAAGTTGACCTGGAAATGCCATATTTGGCTACTGATTTGTAATTCCAGCCATACCAAAATTTACCTGTGGCATCCCAAATTGGCCATGAGTGCTTTGAAACCTTGGTAGTATGCCCGTGACACCATACATGGGGTTAGGCATCATCGTTTGAGCACCCCCGAACACTGTTCCTGGCGTGTAAAACTGATTTCTAGGTGAATGACCAGCCATGCTCTGGAATACCGATCCACCTCCAAAATAGCCAGGATGTACTGAAGGTGGTGGGAAGACTTGTTGCATAGCCTGTAGGTTGCTTCCCTGCCCGTTAGAACCAGCTATAGGCTGCTGAAAAGTGGCTGGTTGAACTGGTACAGCTTGAAAGACTGGCATCTCAGCCACCTGTTCTTGCACCTTATGCACAGGTTGTGTAGACTGCATGTTCTCTGTCAAGTGTACAGGTGTTTCCATTGACTGTGCAGTATGAATCACCTGTGCTCGAGCCTTAACAGGCTTTTGATTATGATCCAGTGACCCAACTTGCTGAGACGGAAGAGGAGGTTGCAAAAAGGCTAAAAACCTCGAGTTCTACATTACTTGTGTGAACATAGCCACAGCAATAGCCAACTGGGTCCTGAATATATCATCATCCGTCTGTGATGGTCTTGAAGACTCACCCACTTCATGTGTCTCTTGACCCTGTGAAGAGGAAACCTCTTCAGTCACATCATCTGGTCTGTCAGCCATAATTGCCATTCCCTGTGTCTGGTCTATGATCCCCTGTGTCTTCAAGCCCAAACTGACCAAGGTTCACTTCTATGGGAAAAAGTGATTTCATCTCGTCGATGGAACCATGTAACCGGCCTGTTCAATCCAAAAAGGGCGGTAGACTTTACTTTAAACCTTGATTTAGCTTTCACCCATTATTAGTCGTCTATTATACCTGCGCTATAGTGACACAAGAGAGGGGAATGGGATACAGATGCTAGAATGCACCTGTATGAGAAGACCGACACTAGATTGGCCCCTAACTTAGGTGCCCCTTTCGGTATTTCTTTATTGTTTAAAAGAGGGAATAAACGCTGTGGTTCTTTCCAAGCTGCCCCGCACAACCTTGGCTGAATTTTGACTGTTCTGGCCTAATTTCGACAACATAACTGTACTAGAACCCTTCATGGTCAGTATTCCCACGCATTAAATGACTTTCCCGACGCATACGGGCACTTTGCAAAACCTGGCGAGAATCTGCAGCACGCTGAATTCTCTGTTTTCAGCCCCAAAAATGCGCCAGATCACTTGTACAGCGGTCCCCTTGCGTCCCCGAACCTCCTGGGGGTATTAGGGTCTGTTTAGGGCCAAAACCCTAAACCTGCAAAAATACACAGCAGGCTGTAATTCACTGTTTCGGGCTCCGTTTCGCGTGCCGGTCGCATCCGTAGCAAGTCCTCGAGCTCACGCACCTGTAGGGCTACTTGCCCTTTGAATCGGACGAGATTTCTGGCGTGAAACCTCTCCGAATTCACCTGTACCTACGGGGGGATTAGCCGCTAGCTAATCCAATACCTGTACAAGAGGCTCTTGCCTCGGCAATCGTGCATGAACCCACACAACTGTACATTGGTCAAATGAAGAGCCCACTAGTGGGGCATAACAGACTGCCAAAGGGGAGAGAGAGGGCAGTGCGTAGCGTGCAGGGCATCACTCCTGGCACCGCACTGTGCATAAGAGGGAAAGCAAGCACTCCATAGCTCTTAACCTGTGACAAAACTGAAAATGAGGCTCTCCCCCTCCTAAATTCAGCGCCAACTCTTGTTGCATGAGGCAAGTGCACCAGAAGGTGCCACTTGGCACATTTACAAGAATTTTCCCGTTTCGGGGTTGCCGCCTAAAAATCTCCCAACCGGTTGCCCAGTTGACTTCACGACAGAGTAAGAAAATGTTCCCCTTGTCATTCCGGAGGTAATGACACCAACACATTTTCAGGTCCCAAAATAGCAGTTCCCTAAATTTTAGGAGATGCAACCATTGTATCTTGCTAGGTCATCCGACCCTCTTTGTACATTGCGGCCACATCCAGAACTGAAATGTAGCCTCTGTAGCAAAGGATTCCACTTTGGCTAGTCAATGACCCCACTTGGCTAACCATAGTCCTTGTCCAACCTTAGTGCTCTCTTGCCCTCAGGCCTGGACTCCCTCTGAACAGTTCCACACTAGCTATGCAATGCAGGGCAGTTAGATTTCCCGAGGGGTGTTTCCAAAAAGTGAAAGTAAATAGATAATAAGAAGGAAATCAACAAAAAGGATAGATAGTAGTCACACGCTGATGACACAGAGACCCGAGGACCATGCGATAGATTTGGTGCCAAGCAGTAGCCTACCAAATAAGCCTCCATACAGGGTTAGTGCGGCTCAGCAGAAAGAGATAATGGGCGAAGTACAGGAGTTGTTAGAAAAGGGGCTGATTCAGCCCAGTTCATCCCCATTCTGTTCTCTAGTGTTGTTGGTGCACAAAAAGGATGGCTCGTGGCGTATGTGCATCGACTACCGTGCACTGAACAAGAATACCATCAAGAATAGGTTCCCTATACCTAGAATTGATGATATTTTGGACAAATTAGAGGGAGCAGCTATGTTTAGCAGGATAGATCTAAAGAGTGGGTACCATCAGATCCGCTTTCGACCAGAAGATGTGCACAAGACTGCCTTTAGAACAACGTTTGGCCTTTACTAATTTTTAGTGATGCCCTTTGGTCTCACAAATGCTCCTGCTACGTTCAATAGGATGATGGACAGAATTTTCCGTCCACACCAGCAGTTTGTTGGTTCATTCTTTGATGACATGATAGTCTACTTAAAGAATGAAGAGGAGCATAGGCATCACTTGGCCATTGTGTTCAAAGAGCTACGCAGTCATAGGTTGCTCATCAATGCAAAGAAAAGTGAATTTTTTCTGGAAGAGATTCATTTTCTCGGACACATTGTCTCAAAGGATAGTGTCAGAATGGATCCTGCTCAGGCTGAAGCGATCAAGTCATGGCCAGATTTGAAGACGGTGCACGATGTATGAAGTTTGCTTAGGACTATGCTCCTATTACAGAAGGTTTATCCGAAATTTCGCTGAGATTGCTTCACCTTTACATGCTCCTCAAAAGAAGGCGACCTTTAGATGGACACAGAAAGAGATTTCAGCTTTTAATCTCTTAAAGGAAAATATGACTTCAGATCCAGTCATTGTGTTGCCAGATCTTATTAAGTCATTTGTGGTCCAGTGTGACGCTTGCGGTAGTAGCATTGGGGTAGTGCTAATGCAAGATGGCAAGGTAGTAGCCTATGAGAGTAGAATCTTGCGAGGGCTAGAAAAGACTATGCAAGTCTATGAAAAAGAACTGCAGGCCGTGATTCATGCGCTCTTAAGTTGGAAACACTACCTGCTAGGTGCAGACTTTGTTGTCCAAACGGACCATCATACCTTGCGATACTTCTTGACACAGGCAAAGTTATCTGAGAAGCATATGCGATGGGCAAATATCTTGTCCATGTTCCACTTTCAGATTGTGCATGTGGAAGGCAAGAAGAACGTTGTGGCTGATGCCTTGTCAAGGAAGCCACAAATTTCAGCTATGTCGATTCCTTATCATCATGAACTTGATGATATGAGAAAATAGTATGCAAATGATGAATATTTTGCAATGGTCTTCGAGCAGCTAATGGATGGACAACGTCATGAACACTATCTTCTCAAAGATGGGTTCATGATGATGCATGGCAGATTGTGTGTCACAAAGCCATTGCGACACAAAGTTATGGAAGAGAGTCATGTCCCACCGTATGCAGGGCATCGTGGTATCGATGCTACAGTTAAAGCGGTTGAGACATTCTTCTACTGGCCTACATTGAGAAGAGATGTGGATGCCTTTGTGCGAGAATGCGTAATTTGCCAGAAGGTCGAGTTTGACAGGCAAAAGGCCTCAGGGTTATTGCAACCACTACCTATTCCAGATAAACCATGGGGCAGTATTGCTATGGATTTTATCTTTGATCTTCCGAGAACGCAGACAGGAAACGATGGTATTTGGACCATCATTTGCAGATTCAGCAAGCAGGCTCATTTTATTCTTGTCAGGAAGAAGATAAAGCCAAATCAGATGGCACGCTTGTTTCTAAGCAATATTTTCAAGTATCATGGCATGCCACAGTCGATTGTTAGCGACCGTGATCCACGCATGACAAGTTTGTTATGGAGAGGCTTGTTTGAGAATATGGGCACAACGCTCCAATTCTCTTCGTCATTTCATCCTCAAACAGATGGGCAGTCAGAAGAGGCAAATTCTACTGTCCTAGATCTGTTGAAGTGCTATGTGTCAGAGCATAAAGGAAAGTGGGAGCAATATTTGCCATTGGTAGAGTATGCATAAAATAATACAGTGCATTCATCAACTCGCAAGGCACCTTTTGAGATAGTTGAAGGTGGCAAGAAAGTTCCTCCCATACTTCATACAAAGGACAAGATATTTGAAGCAGATAAGTATGTTCAGGACATGGATGAAATGTACAAGAAGGTCAAAGTGGCCTTAGAAAAGACTCGGGCAAAGCAAAGGAAAGCAGTTGATCGTCACCGTCGTGAAGTGGTATTTTCACTTGGTGATTGGGTGCTTCTACGCTTTGAAAAGGCAAGGTTAAACAAGATGAAGGGCAAGGAAAGATTGTTTCCAAAGCTCAGCATGCATTACTATGGGCCTTTTCAAGTGTGCGACATAATTAGTGATGTTGCATATAGGCTGAAATTGCCTGACAGTTGGAAGATTCACAATGCGTTCCATGTGAGTCTTCTCAGACCCTATGTGGATGATGTGCCAGAAGATATGCCAGCTGAAGATCAGCCGGAAGTCGAGGAACTTGTTGAGATCTTGGTCTCGGAACATAAAGAAAGAAAAGTGAAAGGCAAGGTTGCTAGGCATTACTTGGTAAAGTTCAGAAACTATCCACCAATGGATGCTAAGTGGATGGAAGAAGGTGAACTTGCAGAGTCACCAACTGTGTTATCACTTTACCTTGAAGCCTTCGATTTGCAACCTACCTTGACCCCTGAGTTTCAAAGCTACATGGATTGTCAGTGTGACAATGGCTTTTGTAACAAATGATGTACATGGTATTTAAAGTGAGCTCAAATCAAGTACATGTTACATGAATGTTAGAGCTGTACAGATTGTCACTTTGGCAATTGCTCTTATGGAATGTCCAAAAGTTTGGTTAGTGCTATAGAAGTGAGTATTTCTTGTCAGTTTGTCAAGGATAAAGTAATTGCTTCTATTAATGGGTACATGTGTAACTGCATTCTTAAACTGTCGGTTTGGGTATGCTCGAAAGTGTTACTGAGCCCAACGTGTACTATAAGACAGTGGAAAAATGTGTGCCTACCATTTTGTCATTGGAGAGTTAGTGACTCAGAGCAATGGTAGAGTGCGAAGCTACCACTATGTCATTGGGACAGGGTTCATCACACGCAGGCAATACATGTGTCGACGAGGTGTTGAATACACCAGGGTTGACAATGAGCATGTATGTGTCGTACATATGTCGACAGGTGTTGAATACATCAGTGTTGACTGTGAGCATGTACGACATAGATGCAAACGAGGACGTTTGAGATTTCAAGAGGGGGGTATGTCACCAGCGTGTGACTACTATCTATCCTTTTTGTTGATTTCTTTCTTATTATTTATTTACTTTCACTTTTTGGAAATACCCCTCGGGAAATCTAACTGCCCTGCATTGCATAGCTAGTGTGGAAATGTCCAAAGGGAGTCCAAGCCTGAGGGCAAGAGACCACTAAGGTTGGACAAGGACTATGGTTAGCCAAAGTGGAGTCATTGACTAGCCAAAGTGGAATCCTTTGCTACAGAGGCTACATTTCAATTTTGGGTGTGGCTGCAGTGTACAAAGGGGGTCAGATGACCTAGAAAGATACAATGGCAGCATCTCCTAAAATTTAGGGAACTGCTATTTTGGGACCTGAAAATGTGTCCGCGTCATTACCTCCGGAATGACAAGGGGAACATTTTATTACTCTGCCGTGAAGTCAACCGGGCAACCGGACGGGAGATTTTTAGGCGGCAACCCCGAAACGGGAAATAGCTTGTAAATGTGCCAAGTGGCACATTTCTGTGCACTTTCCTCATGCAAGAAGAAGTGGCGCTGAATTTATAGCTGGGAGCCTCTTTTGCAAGTTCCTGTCACAGGTTAAGAGCTATGGAGTGCTTCCTTTCCCTCTTATGTACAATGCGGTGCCAGGAGTGATGCCCTGCACGCTACGCACTGCCCTCTCTCTCCCCTATGGCAGTATGTTATGCCCCTCTAGTGGGCTTTTCAATTGACCAATGTACAGTTGTGTGGCTTCATGCGCGATTGCCGAGGCAAGAGCCTCTTGCACAGGTACTGGATTAGCTAGCGGCTAATCCCCCGCAGGAACAGTTGAATTCGGAGAGGTTTCACGTTAGAAATCTCGTCCGATTCAAAGGGCAAGTAGCCCTACACGTGCGGGAGCTCGAGGGCTTGCTACGGATGCGACCGGCACGTGAAACGGAGCCCGAAACAGTAAATTACAGCCTACTGTGTATTTTTGCAGGTTTAGGGTTTTGGGCCTAAATGGACCCTAATACCCCCAGGAGGTTCGGGGACGCGAGGGGACCGCTGTACAGGTGATCTGGCGCATTTTCGGGGCTGAAAACAGAGAATTCAGCGTGCTGCAGATTCTCGCCAGGTTTTGCAAAGTGCCCGTATGCGTCGGCAAAGTCATTCAATGCGTGGGAATACTGACTGTGAAGGGTCCTAGTACAGTTATGCTGCCGAAATCGGGCCGGAACAGTTGAAATTCAGCCAAGCTTGTGCGGGGCAGCTTGTAGGGAACCACAGCATTTATTCCCTCTTTTAAACAATAAAGAAATACCGAAAGGGGCGCCTAAGTTAGGGGCCGATCTGGTGTCGGTCTACTCATACAGGTGCAATCTAGCAGCCTGTATCCCTTTCCCCTTTGTTGTGTCTTGAAAGTACAGGTAAAGTGGGCGACAAATTAAATGGGTGAAAGCAAATAAGGTTTAAGTCAAAGGTCTACCGCCCTTTTTGGATTAAACAGGCCGGTTTCAATTGCTGATGTCCAACTAGCGTCTGTTGTCACAAGGTGATGACCTGGCATGACCGACTGGACAAAACCCCAGTTAAAATGAAAGTTTCCAGTTATAAGTTGTTCCAATTAATGGGGTCATGTTCTATGGGGCCCATGGGACACTAGAACTTTAATGAAGAATCCCCCTGCCCAGCGCTGTACGGATTCCCGAGATATGCAGGAACATGCTGACATGGCACAACATACGGAATTCCGTAATTTGTGGCGCGATTGCGCTAGCAGCTTTTGGGATCAGTGCTTTTTGAACCTGAAGCTTTTCATGCAGTTCTTTTCGGCCAGAGGCCTTCATAAGAATTGCCAGGGCCTCATTCTCCCTCACATTTGCTTGGGAGCACTGAGCAGAGAGAGGATCCTCAGACATTGTACTTTGCAAAGCATTAATATAAAAAGAAATAGAAAAAGGGGAGCCAGACTTTGGGGCCAATCTCTCTGGGCAGAACTACACCAGGCCTTGTTATCTCTCTTAGTTGTGATTAAGTTTATGAAGTTGTTTTCAGTTTCTCTCGCGTGTGTTGTGCCACATTCTAGAGTTGGGCTGTCCAAGTCTGTTACAGTGATATCAGAGCTCAGTGGATTTTCCTTCTACGGAGAATCCGATCCCTTCTATCGCGACACACATGGAATCAATTGGAAGAATCCCGCAAGGCGCAAACTATTCCACCTCATCATTCAGGTTCGGGTGAAAACACGGAAGAATCAAACGAACGACAACCACCTTTTGTCGACTTGGAAGGAGAGTATCGGCCAGCTCCGCCCACGGAATATGAACCAATGGAGATGAAGCATCACCAGCAGGTTGATGCATGTGTCAACAGACGCTCCAATATTCAAAAGATCCTTAGTATCCGAAATTTTTGACCAAGCATCCGATCGACAAAATGCATTCTCAATGGCGCTCTGCCATCAATTCACCTCTGAAGCCAGCTTTGAAGAAAACACCCACTCTGAGGAAGATCTCAAAAGTATTCAGACAGTTCAGATGAGGACTCATGCTCTTCTGAGAGTTCAGACTCCGATGAGCAAACATTCTATTCTTAGAGGAAGCATTTCTATCGAGCGATTTTCTCGAGAAAAAGGCAAAGAAGACGAAACGTTTTAAGGAGGGTGGACAAGCCCTAAAGTTTAATACCTTTTCAGGTTTTTGAGATACCCGTAAGGCCCTCACTTTCATCCAATTGTTCGACATAGCTTACTCTGGAGGACGCTATTCACAACACTCCAATGTTAGGAGGGTAGCATCTTATCTAAAGGGAAACGCGCAAACATGGTCTACCCCACTCTTACGAAAGGAAGCACCAACGAAGTGGCTACAGTTCAAACGACTTTTTACCTCTTCTTGGCTCACTCCAGAGTACGAACATGATGTGATCATTCCTCGCTTCAAGGTTTCCCAGTAGTAAATTAATCAAACGGATCTACAACAAAAAAAATGTGTGCGTGTGTGTGTGCGTGTGTTCGGGGGGGGGGGGGGGGGGGGGGGGGGGGGGGTTGAGTGTGTTAATAAAAAGAGAAAAGTGATATAACCCTTTGTGATGGCAACAGATGCCAGCGATTATGCCGTCAAGACAGCCAACTTGTAAGATTTGCAATTCGCAAGCTCAAGGGCATGCAAACCTGCTACTCCACACAGGAGAAGGAACTAGTCATCCATGCATTGACAATTTGGCGATATTACCTCTATGATGCCCGCTTCATGGTGTGGATTGACCACCATCCATTGAAATCTATCTGTAATCAGCCCAACCTTCGAGGTCGAAAGGCAAGGTGAGCCAAACTCATGCAGGAGTTCGACTTTGAGATACACTACCAACACGATAGCCGACGCCGTTAGTAGGTTCTTAGAGGTGACTATTGATGCGTAGCCCAGAAGCACGCGTGGAGTGGACGCCCGTCATCTGGCTATAGAGAGAAAGGTAGCGGAAAAAGTATTCCATTTCTGGTGGATTACTTTTAAGCAAGGCAAAGTGTGCTTGCTCACTGATGAGGATATCTGCGAGAAGATTTTGTTGTCACGATGCTCCAAGTGCGGGTGTCACAAAGTGATACCATGGCATGCCCAATTGGAAAGAAATGGCTGAAAGGACAAGAGAAAGTGAACTCAAAAGAACCCAGAAAGTGTGTCCGAGGGGCCTAAGCAGGAGGAGTTAGAGTTTTTTTTCTTTTAATCTATCTCTAACCAAATTATGGAGCACCAGCCGAGGGGCCTAAAACCCTAAAAACATCAAAAGCTTGATTTCTTGTTGATTTCCATAAATCGCGCTGACGGGGTTGACATGGCAACTGTACGGATTTTCGCGTTTTGCGTTTGCTGCAATTGGTAATTTTTACGCATGCTTTTAGGGATGAGAGCTTTTGGATCTGATACTTTTGGGGCTCTGCTTTTAAGCATCCCTTGTAAGTTTCTAAGTGCCCAGATAATGCAGAAGCTTTTACTTTTGGATAGAGATTGGATGGGTTAAAAACAAGCCAAAAGAACATAGAAACCTTTGTTGCATTTTAAGTGACCCCAATGTCGTTTGGGCGGCTACTAAGTGCCCCAGGTCAACCCCTGGGGATTTAGCTTCGAGCAGAGACAAAGGAAGGGAACTCTAGAGTTTTCTAGTAAAACCGAAGTGGATAAACCCCTAAATCTTTGGTCGATGGGTTGATGAAATTTGCTAAGCTATTTGGGATGAGAGTTTCAAAGGAGGTTAACCCGCTTAACGTGTCATGACATTAGAACCTGATAAAACTAAAAGGCCGCAACGCATAACTTCACCTGGACCCTCAAGAGTTGTACTTTGCAAAGCATAATTTCAAAGGAGGTTAACCCGCTTAACGTGTCATGACATTAGAACCTGATAAAACTAAAAGGCCGCAACGGATAACTTCACCTGGACCCTCAAGAGTTGTACTTTGCAAAGCATAATAATAAAGAAATATCGAAAGGGGTGCGAGTCTTTGGGGCCAGTGCGTCTTGGCTCGGAACTCCGTCGTCACGTGTCAACTCCCCTCTTCTCTCTCTCTCTCTTTAGGTTCCATGATTTTGCAGTGTCTATTCGTGTGTTTCTATTAATTTCTCGCTTGGAGTGTCCAAGCCTGTAATAGTGGCGTCAGAGCTCAGAACGATTTGTCTTCTACGGAGGATCCGATCCCTTCTAAAGCACACATGGGTTCTCGCGGAGAATCTAACAAAGAAAACACCCCTCCGACTGTTGGTCGCCGAGGAGATGAAGAAAAGATGAACCCCAACGCGGAACAAAAGAAACCAACGAAGATTTTGTCAAACTTTCGACGGGGAATCTCGACAGAACAGAGTACAAAAACGTCAACTGCAAATCGACATGTGTGAGAAGATTGATCAAGTACTCCAAAGATCCGAAATATGTGAATCAAATTCATTCAAGATGGTGAGAGGCCATCGATTCTCCTCTCAAGACAGTAAGCAAGTTGAAAGAAAAACCGAGTGCAAAAAAGCAGAAACTGTACTTGCAGAAAGAGTTTGACAAAGCTCTTGAAATGAAGATGAACCAGTTAATGAAAGGCTTGAAGCTCTCTTGAAAGAAGAGGAAATTGGCGGATTTCCCTGGTTATTTGGGCCGAAAGTCGACTTTGGAGGTGGTAAGTAAATCTAAGAAGTATGTTTGTTTCGAGAATGACCCAAATTTTTATGTGTCTTCAGAGAGTTCCAACAGTTTTTTTTTCCAAGAAAGAGATCCTTCTATTAGTTAAGGAAACTACCCATAGGGCTACAACAATCATAAGGGGAGACTCCCAATGAAAAAACAACATATGTACAATGAGGCTAAATCAGGAGACGGGAGGAGGGAAAAGCAACACAAGTGGACGGTAGTGCCATCTGAGCACACCATGGACCACGGTAAAGAAAGGCCCAAGGCGCCATAGTCGAAGGAACGCCTTCTACACTCCTACATGCAGTCGGAGCTTCCCTGGAGTCTCTCGAACTGTCTCCTCAAAGCCTGAATCACCTCTAGCGAAAATCTAGAACAATCTCTACTGGTGGCAGAAGGCGAGCCTCAAAGATGCGGAAGCAGCGGGCCGGCCAGATGAACCAGAGTGTCAGGCCATAGACGAGCTCCCAACACTCCTCTCTCTCACTGCACCACTCCTGTGGAGTAAGCTCTTTAGCAGGCTGGAGTGTAGGTCGACCCCCCTGTATCACTAACATCCTGCTGGTGGAGGATAGCTCAAACTGTAATGCAGGGCCCGTGAGAGTGGACCAAGCAGCTGCCCCCCAAGTGTACTGTCGTGTTGTGGAAAGAGCTGGCATCAGCCTAGACGGAAGCCAAACCTGTTGTGCCATAGGGTAGTCCCAAAGACAATGACGCTCACTCTCCAAAGGATGGTCACAAGCTGCACATGTTGCCAAGAGGCCACTATGTACAAGCCAGCTCCCCACTGCTGTAGCTCTGTGTGCAACCAGCCACTCGAACAACGTCACTCAATGCGGCTATCTGGCGTCCCATAACCTCGCCCAAAAAGCTGTCAAGAACTCAGCTTTGAGACCCTCCTCCTGCCAATGAGGTGTTGCAACTAGACGAGCCTCTCTTCGTGCTGCCAATATGTGACGTCCCAGTCGAACAGTGTACTGAAAGAAAGGGACACCTGGATGGTCGGCTAAGGAGAAAGGGTCCCTCCAAAACCATTCTCCAGGATCCCATTGCACTCGTGCTAGTGGACAGCTCTCCCAAGCCCACAACCTCCAATGGCCTGTCTCAAGAGCTACTTCGACGGCATCTATGACACAAGTCCTCCCACAGATGCCGACAACTCGGATCCTCTGAAAACAACACCCTGAAACCTGTGGGGCCTCTACTGAGACTGTGTAACCGACCCTCGCCCTGTAGCTCGGAAAACATGGAGGGTACAGTCTCTGAGCAAGCCCGAACTGCGATGAGGACCTCCACTCGCATGAAGGCCCCCATCCATCTAGGTGCTACTGACTCAAGAGGTGTAAGCCACTCAGCTGGTACTGCCTCTGTGATGTCCTGGCACATGCTTTGCACCCATCTCATACCCTACAGTTGGATGCTCGGAAGCTCCTCTGACAAACCTGAGAACTGTAGCCAGTCACCTAAAATGTGTGTTGGACCCTCCGCCATGGGAACCCCCAAGAAACATGAGGCCTACTACCAACCAAGTGGCCTCTCTGAGTGTTGACCATGGGGTTCCAAACAAGGGGCTATCTCACGCGCTCCTCCGTGCAAGTGGGATGGTGTTGCTCAAGGCCTCTCCACCACTGCTCCTAGGAGCGAAGTAGGCTCACAACAAAACGATCCTCCAATCTCCTACAAAGACCAACTCTACGCATCTCTGTGAAAATCCATCTGATGGAAGGTTTCCAAGGGCCTCTTGCCTGAGGCACTCTAACTCTAAGCCGCTGAAGCAAAAGCTCCTTCCAAGGCTCCTGCCCTAGAAGCAGTCTTCTGACGACAAACTTCCCAAGAAGGGCTCTGCTCTGCTGTGCAAGGTCTATGATCCCCAATCGCCCCTAAGAACAAGGTAGAATGATGACCTGCCAGGCCATTTTGGCCCGAGCTATCTGAGTGTCGCGCCCTGACCAAAGGAAGTTCCTGATCAACCTCTCAACCTGGCTGATGCCGGAGCCTGAAAAGATCCAACAAGATGTAATGTACCTCATAGTAGCCAACAACACCTAGTTGGCCACTACAACTCTGTCTGCTAAAGAAAGTCGTACCGAGCTCCAATGTAACAGCTTCCTCCTGTTCAGCAGGAGGAGGAGAGCAATCTGTTGCTCGGGAGACACAAGTCCAAGCCAACCTAACAGCCCAAGTATCGAACTGCAGTCCCTGGGGGGGATCCATCTGAAACCCTTACTTGGCAGCCAATCAGGCGTAGGAGCATTGCCAACCGAGAAAACCACTGTCTTCCTCCAATTCATCAGTGCCCCTGATGCACAACAAAAGGTCTCAAGAGCCTGCTCACACTTGTGTAGCTTGGCCTTGTCTGACCGAAAGTGTGAGCATGAAACGATCTCCTCTACCTCCTGCCAGAAGCACCTCACTCTGTGCGCGTCTGTAAAGAGCTACTAACACACCTTTAATCCAAGCATTTGAGAAGCCCCCTCCATAGAGCCCCCTCCAAAAAGTCCGAGTCAACTCTATCATAGGCCTTCTCAAAATCGAGAAGAAGTATCACCAGATCCTCACCACAGAGGCGCGCGAGGACAGAGGCCTCTCAAAAAGTAAAGATGTTGTCAAGGATACTGCGCTCCTTGACAAAACCTGTCTGGGTCCCATGTATAATGCTCTCTAGAGGTGGCTGAATCCTCAAACTCAGAGCCTTGGCAAGAATTTGGTTGGGTGAGTTAAGGATGGTGATGGGCTGCCACTGCCGAATCTCACCCAAGGAGCCACCCTCCTTGGGAATGAGGTAAATCAAGCCCTCACTCGTGCTATCAGGCATGTCTCCTGTGTGTAAGATGTACTGAAAAGCGTTGCAGAAATCTGAGCCAAGTCCTAGTACTCTAAGAAAAAACTCGGAGTCAAACCATCCTCACCTAGACAGCTACCACGAGGAAGTGCTCTGAGGGCTATGTGGAGCTCCTCTAGCTGAAGAGGCAGCTCAAGCCTCTGGCGCATCTCCTCAGTCACAAGAAAAGGCATCTATGCCCAAACTTGCATGCATCTTGACACTCTGACTAAAGGCTTTCTTGACAACACATCACGGTAAAAGTCGGTAGCAACTACACGCATGTCCAGCAACTGACCCGTCAGGCCTCCTCAACTCGCTGACACTCGCGTGCGCAATGCGCATGCCGAGTGCCCACTATCTCAAAAAACGCCCCCGTCACTCTGTCACCCACCTGGGTCCATTGAGATGTCTGTCGATGGAAAGCAAACTCGTGACGCCTCTCCTCTGTGCTGGCAAGCTCCTGGCGAGCCTGCTACAACTGCTCCTGCAACCAAGGACTGTCTGGCTGCTGCTCTTGCATCCTTTGCAAGGGAAGCAACGCCCCTTCGAAGACACTGCTCCTCCTCTCTCGCTGCAGCCACGCAAGCCGTAGACTCCTGAAGAAAGAACCGACTAAGCTGAGCAAGTCCAGAGGCCACTCTGTCAGCACAAGAGTCCTGCGTGTTCAAGCCCTCTGTCCAAAGAGCTACCACTCGCTCTTTGAGCTCAGAGTCCAGCAAGATCCTCGCAAGGATGCGTAGCATTGTGCTGCCCCTCCTCTATCTATCTGTCACCGTGAGGATCACTGGTGCATGGTCCGAAAAGGATGTCCCAACCAAGATGTAAACTGACCCACCCAAGTCACAAATGCAGTCACTAGAGTAGAAGCGATCTATCCTAGATAGATTCACTCCTCCAACTCTGCGATCATAACGAGAGAAAACCAAGCTATCACGGGGTCTCACAAAATCTAAGTGCTGCCAAACATCAAAAACTCTCATAGTCGTACAAAACCGCTCCCAAGCTGCCAGCTCAGCCCCGTGCTCCGTGACATGGCCACCTCCAATCCGATGAGAGGGGTCTTCCAACATGTTGAAGTCCCCCCCAACACACCACTGCTTTGCATGCGGCAAAGACTCCACAACCTGAGACCAAAACTCTGCCCGTGCACTTGCCACGTTGGGCACATAAATGTTCAGGAAACCCATGAGGCAACCCTGAACCTGCATAATAATCCACTGAGCTCTACCGGGTACAATAATACCTCTACCCACGATGGCCTACTGCAAAGAATCCGCAATAGTCATACATACCCCTCCCTGGATGCCTCCTGCTCCAAATGTAGTTGACCAAAAAGTGTTAGGTGCAGTGGAATGAATGTTTGCGCTTTGCTCAAGATGAGTGCTCCGAACTGTGCTCAAGGTTCCTTTTGTTCTTATGGAAGGTAGAGCCTTCCGTTCTTAATGAGAGAATGCTATGATCACAAACAAAGTGAATGGACACTGTGCGTGCAAGTGTATGAGACTGAGAGATAGAGAGAGAAGAGAGATACGACACCAAAGACGTAAAACCCTCCTCCGAAGGCCCCACTCTCGTTGGCGAGAGTGGTCTACTTATGATTGCACAATCTGGTACAAATAGTATGCATGAGACTGATGCAAGTCTAGGCTATGTTGACGATGACGACGGTGATGACGAAGTTGGCCTAAGGGCTGAAATCTGCAATCTTTCTACTGCTGTCCAAAAACGCTATGGGCTGAAATCTGCTAATCTTCTATTTGCTGAATTCTGACTCTGTGTCGGTGACGATGTTGATGACGACGATGCGACGACGACGCGCTGAAAACGCAGATGCTGAAATCTGCGTTTTCCGGGCTGAAACCGTAAACCTTGCGGAAACTGACCATGCGGCGAGGAACTGTTGCGGGAAGGTGAGATCTGCGAGGTTCGGAACTTGATCTGCAATGTCTAACTGCTGAAAACTGAAAACGCTGGTCCTAGGGCTGATTCTGTCGCGATAGATCTGCAAAACGCTGAGGTTGCTGGCACATGCAAAAATGCTAGGGCTGAAAATCTGTGTTTCTGTCACCGTGGCTCTGCAAATGCAAAACGCTAGGGCTGATCTGAGGTCCTGCTGTCGCCGGAATCTGCAAGTGCAAATCGCTGGCTGATCTGGTCAAAAAACGCTAGGCTGTTGCAGTGGAGCAAAAATGCTAGGTCACTTGGGGGTTCTACTGAGAAGGTGCCTGTTGAGCATGTGCTCCTGCTGCCTCTTCTGCCATTTAGTGCTAACTTGGGTTTGCTTATATACAAAATTAGCAAAATTGCCCTACCTACTTTTGTTGGGAAGTCACTTAAAAATAATAAGTGAAAAATGCCAAAAATAGGAAAAATAGGCTAAAATCACTGGAAAAATCCCCTAACTGATTCTAATGGATTCTGATGGGAATACTGATGATCATGGTGTGTGCAACCAGAGGATATGCATCTATGCTAAGTGACTGGGCATGCACGGTCTACGAATAGACTCACAAAAGTGCCAAATCACTTCTAATCTAGACTGACTGGACTGGACTGAACCCTGATCATGCTGTAGCTTGTCCACGGACACATAGGGTTGGATGTGTCACGTGACATCTCCTTCTTTTCAATGTGAGGTACTAGTACCGAACTGTATGGCGTCGAGGGAGATCGCCAATAGCATCCGGAATCCTGGAAGGGACTCTTCGCCGGCCCACTCTGATGTGTGGGTCGTACAGTACTTGAACTTCATAAAGGTCTGCAACGCTTGCTTATTTGGGCCGCGCGGAAAGCGACACAAAGTCTTCTGTGGCTCCTTAAATGCTTCAACTTCGTCGATAGTCATACTTCTTTCTTCTTCAAGAATCTCCATGGCTGAAAATTCTTGAAACCATTTCCAACACAAAACCATGAACATACCCATTCCATGTAAAGTGAATGGAAAAAATCTTGTCTTCCTCAAAGACTGTGCATGCAATGTAGATGAGCCTAGAGACGGAGTAAACACCCGTTCATCAAACACATACAAACAATGAGATCGAATCTTTCTCTTATGATCTAGAGCAATCAACTTTGGCAATTCACAATGGAAATGCCCATGCTTGGTGCTCATACTTTCATGTGCTCGTTCGGAAATTGTGTCATGCCAAGGAAGAGACATGGAATGTGACTTCCTTACATACATACTTTTCAGCTTTTCATGAAAAATCCGCATAAATTCGTGCTCATCCATGAGTGAAACGTGCTCAACATACAATATGTCATGCCTAGTAAAAGGGATCACATAAAGACGCTGACTAAAATACAGGAAACGATCACGAATGAAACACTCGAACAATGCGTGTGTATCAATCATGCGAACACATAATACTTCCTGTGAGGGTTCTTGAGACCTAGGCTCGAGAGCCAAGATCGGTTCTTCTTGAGGGATCGAATCGTCTTGTGGGGGTTCTTTGGAGCCTTGACTCGAAAGCCAAGATCGGTTCTTCGTGATTGATCGAATCTACAACGAGGTTAGCTTCACTAGAAAAAGCATCCACTAACACATCATCCTTGTGAACAATCACATCATCTTCATGCAACTCATCATGCTTGTGAGAAATCACATCTTGATCATGCAAATCATCATGCTTGTGAGAAATCACATCTTGATCATGCAAATCATCATGCTTGTCATTGTCAATCAAATCATCATGCAAATCATGTGTGTCATGCTTTGGAGAAGAAGAGACTGAGAGAGTCTCCTTTTCCTGATTCTCTTGCATCTATGCCTGAACTTGAGAAAAGAGTTGCAAGAACTCTTGCATTCTTGCTTTGTTCTCGCGATCAAATCTTGCTTCTCTTTCTTTGTTCTCGCAATCAAATTTTGCTTCTCTTTCTTTGTTCTCGCAATCAAATTTTGCTTCTCTTGCTTTGGCTTCCAAGTGTGCTTGCTCGCTCTCACGCGCTATGGCTTCCATTCTTTCTTGGTATTTGCACTCTATGGCTGCTATTCTTTCTTCGCTTTCTAACTTCCTCTCCATCATCCTCTTGGCGAAAGCCTCCATAGGAGTTAAGTGCAATCCTTGTCGTAGATGGGGAAGGGTCTGAAAAACCTCCTGATGGGGAAAATTCTTCTTCGCCTCTCTCATGCTCATCACCTCCAAGCGAAGTATCCATTCCGCTTCAAGTGATTACCATTCTAAAGTCGGGGGTTCTTGTGGATTCTTGTGGTCTTGGGTTCTTAAGTTCACAAGGAACTTTGCGTTCTTGGGGGTCTTGAGGTTCTTGAGGTTCTTGAGGTTTTCTTTCGCTTGCAAAACGCGTTTGAGAAGGATCTTCTCTTCACCCGAGTTCTACTCTTTTCCGCGGGCGCACCCCTAGGCGGCCTTGGGCTCACGCCAAGGTTGCTTTTTCCCACCTCACGTCGATTGGCCGACCGCTAAGTGCACGGTCCGCTCTCAATGAGTGAAAAGAGACACAAGGGGAGGCTGGACAAGTCCTTTCTTGGGATTCCTGTCACTCTTCAAAAAACACGATCAGGAATCGACACGCCCAAGCGAACTTGAGTTCGTGCAACCGCAACAAGCAAAAAAAAATTCTTGTGGTTCTTGTGGTGCTTTCCTTGAGTGATACAGAACACTGCCAAAGCTCAAATACCAACGTTAGATGCAGCGGAATGAATATTTACGCTTTGCTTAAGATGAGTGCTCCGAACTGTGTTCAAGGTTCCTTTTGTTCTTATGGAAGGTAGAGCCTTCCATTTTTAATGAGAGAATGCTATGATCACAAACAAAGTGAATGGACACTGTGCATGCAAGTGTATGAGACTGAGAGATAGAGAGATACAACACCAAAGACGTTGTAAAACCCTCCTCCGAAGGCCCCACTCTCGTCGGCGAGAGTGGTCTACTTATGATTGCACAATCTGGTACAAATGGTATGCATGAGACTGATGCAAGTCTAGGCTATGTCGACGATGATGACGAAGTCGACCTAAGGGCTGAAATCTGCAATCTTTCTACTGCTGTCCAAAAACGCTATGGGCTGAAATCTACTAATCTTCTATTTGCTGAATTCTAACTCTATGTCGATGACGATGATGCGACGACCACGCGCTGAAAACGCAGATGCTGAAATCTGCGTTTTCCGGGCTGAAACTGTAAACCTTGCGGAAACTGACCGTGCGGCGAGGAACTGCTGCAGGAAGGTGAGATCTACGAGGTTCGGGACTTGATCTGTAATGTCTAACTGCTGAAAACTGAAAACGCTGGTCCTAGGGCTGATTCTGTCACGATAGATCTACAAAACGCTGAGGTTGCTGGCAGATGCAAAAACGCTAGGGCTGAAAATCTGTGTTTCTGTCACCGTGGCTCTGCAAATGCAAAACGCTAGGGCTGATCTGAGGTCTTGCTGTCGCCGGAATCTGCAAGTGCAAATCACTGGCTGATCTGGTCAAAAAACGCTAGGTTGTTTGCAGTTGGAGCAAAAACGCTAGGTCACTTGGGGGTTCTACTGAGAAGGTGCCTGTTGAGCATGTGCTCCTGCTGCCTCTTCTGCCATTTAGTGCTAACTTGGGTTTGCTTATATACAAACTTAGCAAAATTGCCCTACCTACTTTTGTTGGGAAGTCACTTAAAAATAATAAGTGGAAAATGTCAAAAATAGGGAAAATAGGCTAAAATCACTGGAAAAATCCCCTAACTGATTCTAATGGATTCTGATGGGAATACTGATGATCATGCTGTGTGCAACCGGAGGATATGCATCTATGTTAAGTGACTGGGCATGCACGGTCTACGAATAGACTCACAAAAGTGCCAGATCACTTCTAATCTAGACTGACTGGACTTGACTGAACCCTGATCATGTTGTAGCTTGTCCACGGACATATAGGGTTAGATGTGTCACGTGACAAAAAAGTCTCATAGCGACCACGCAAAATCTGACCACACCGTCTAATGCGGCTCTCACACAGATGATGCTCCTGTAGCATAAGAATATCAATCTCACCACCCATAATGCATCGCAAAAGCTCCTGACGCAACTGACCCCTCTTGACGCTCAAACTAAGGCCCTCCTAATCCCTGCACATTCCATGAGATGATCCTCATCGAGTCAGTGAGAGAAAACAGATACTGCAACATCAGCCAACGTCGCTATCTTTAGGCCATTTTGAAATGGGAGTAATCCGCATCCAAACGACCTCTAGACAAGCGCATATGGAGTGACTGTCCCACCAAAGCCGAAGCCAAGCATGCAGCCCGTAGGGCTACATCCTCTGTCCAAGAATCCTCATGTACAAATACATAACAAGGAGGGTGAGTGTCAGCAAACAAATGCACCACAATGTGCCAGCAACCTGCTGCATCCGGTGGTGTCACACTGCAGTTGGCAAGAGGCCAAAGTGTCTGTACCAGATCTATCACCCCTAAGTCCCATGTGTGGTGTGAGAACTCGGTAGCTTGAATCTGGAACCACTCAAGAACTATGTGCAGGTGGTCCACTCTGTAGGATCCCTACCGCATAGCGGGAAGGAGAAACCCACCGATGTGTCCAAAGCCTCAATGCCTCGATCTGCAAGAAAGAGGACATGGAATCGAAAGCAAGCCTCCTCCAGGTCAGGAGAAGAGTCACCCAAGAATCGTGTGAAGTTGTAGTCGAAGAAGTCCCAGCGTCTGCAAATGTCAAAGCTAGTCAAACCTCTAGGGACTGCTTCAATAGGAGAAGTCTGCACCAGAAAAGGCGGCCTCAGATGGGGATGTCCCTCCCGAGCCACACGGCTCGTAGCGAAAGTACTACCAAGAGATCACCTCGCGGTAGACGTGTGTCCAGTCCCCTGCGTCTGAGGAGGAGTGAAGGAAGGGTCAGGACATGAGGCTTTGGACCCCACCGGGGAGAGAGGGACGGGAGGTGAGGGTGGAGGTGGAGGAGGGGAAGGAAACAGGGGAGGCGGAGCGGCAGCGTCTGAGGGAGGAGGAGGTGGAGGTGGTAAAACTGAAGTCGACAGGGACTCCTCAAGCGAGTCCAGCTAAAGGGGATCAAAAATGTTCCCTGTCCGAGCCCAGGGCTGCTGAGCTGCAGGAGGTCGGCCATAAGGGGGAGCAGTGGGGCGAGCCCGCCCCTGTATGCGACGGCCACGCACCTGCTGCCAACTGTCATCTGTCTGATCCTTGGTCTTTGTCGAGGCACCAGCCTGTGCGTCCTGTGTATCTGGCTGTTGGGCATGCTCGGCCTTGGGAGGCTGCGCATGCGCAGTCAGTCGAGGTCTCTTGCGAGGAAAGTCCTTTGCCAAATGGCCCATCTGTGTGCAAATGAAACACTCATTCGGGAGACCCGAATACTCTACACTCTCTTTGATCAAGCCCCCACTCACTCGAGGCAGTAGTACCACCTTCGGGAGAGAGAGTGTGTGTCTCGAACAAGAACCCGCACAATAGGTAAACATGCGGCCTTGGCCACAACTGAAGTCGCAGTGCGCGGAGACTGCAGAACTGTCCTGAACATGGAACCAATCCTGGGGAGAAGAGGGAGGTACTCTCGCCTCAGGCTTGGGAAGCAGATCGAAATCGGCAAGTCGACATCCTCCTCAAGCACATCTGTAGTAGGGTCAAATCCATAATGCCATCGTCTGAAGTAAGCTCGAGCTACTCGAATGCCAAGATGGCTAATCGAAATCACCTTGGCCGTCATCTCTGAAGACTCGAACTCTATCTGGTAGTACTCTCTCCCGCGGATCTGGACATCGATGATCTTGCCCACATCCGAGAGAAGGCGGGCTTGAAGTAGATCCCGGACCTCGCCCCGACTGGGCCGAGTGCCAATGATCTTGCAGATAACCGAAGTGGCTTGCAAGCGTTCCACTTCGGCCATCAAGCTCGCTTGCTCTTCTCGCGAGAGCAAGTCTAAGGGTTGGCCCCACGGTGTCAGGCGAGGGGGCTTCTATAGAGTCCCTCTGGGGTGGAGCACAAGCCGCCATTCTGTGTCTGTTGCTGAAGAAGAAGAGTTCAATAGGCGAGGCAGAAACACCGAATCCCTGAAGAGCCGGAATGCCCCAATTCGAGAATTATGAGGCGAGAACTGGCAGCCAGCAGGGGGGCCAAAAACAGAAAAGAGAGGGGGGCGCAATCTCTGACAGGATTGTGGGGTGGGGTGGGGTGGGAGGGGGGGGGGGGGGGGGGGGGGGGGGGGGGGGGGGGGGTTGACGGGGTGGGCGGCAGTGAAAGAGGCAGGCAATGCTGACAGCAGGCTGCGGGTAGCGTTAGAGAGAAAGGAGCGAGAGCTGCGCGTAGGCAAGGGAGGGGACGGGCGAGCAAGGGGATGCAATGCGATGGAAGATAGAGGGGGCAACGGGGGGCAAGGTGGGAGAGGGTTCAGCGCGAGGAGGGAGCTGCGGGGCGGGAGAAGCAGCAGCAACTGAGAGTTCCAACAGTTTGTCGTCCTCTAGTTCCAGAGAGAATAAGAACATGCGGAAGAAGCGGAGAAAAAGCCAGAAAGGCAAGAAAATAAAACGTAGAGGGAGTCATCTAGCAATTCAACGGAGGAAACTTCATCCTCTACAGACAGTTCACATAGTGAACACATGGACAAGAAAACCAAGAAGTTCAAGGATGGGCATCAAACCAACAAGTTTGACATGTTTTTAGGCTACTAGGACACCCATCGAGCCCTTAGATTCATACAGCAGTTTGACATCACCTTCTCGGGAGGTCGTTTGTCACAAAGTGATGACGTGGTGGATAGCTGAAACCCTAATTTCTGCCAGATACCCTAATTTCCGAAAATCGCAGAGGTTTTTTTTTTTTATTAATTTGAAAATGATGAGCGACGCAAATTTCTCTTTTTCTCTACTTAATGAGAAAGAGAGAGAGAATGCTTTTCCTTTCAAGTTTTGACTCTCTGAGAGAGAGAGAGAGAGCGAGAGAGAGAGAGAGAGCAATTTCTTTTGATTTGAAGCTTTTGGGGCACTGCTTTTGGGCATCCCTTGTAACCTTTAAATTAGTAGTGAGGGCCTCACTTCTCAGAGCATCTGGACGCAGAGTCTGAGAGTGAAACCCTAACCACTCTCTTGTACTTCGATGATTGATTAATATAAAAAGAAATACCGAAAGGGGCGCCACTCTTTGGGGCCAATATCTATAGGCACGGAACTCCGCCGGGCCAGTGCAAATCTATTGTGATCTGTGAATTGTTTTGAAGTGGTTATTTGGTGATGTCGCGGTTGATTCTTGACTTGGGAGTGTCCAAGTCTGTTACAGTGGTATCAGAGCACGGCCAATTTCTTTTCTACGGGAAATCCGATCCCCGAATTTTTTTTTTCCCGCGTCACCTATGGCTTCAGGCAATGATCAGTTGACTCCCTCTGCATCTGGAGATGCGAGCAGGGATCACAACGAAGATTCTGGCGTGGAGTATGGCCCGCCTAGGCCTACTCAGGCGGAGCAGCAAGAGATGGAGCGTCGTCAATTGATTGGCGATGCCACAAAGATGATGCTCAATTTTGCCAAGGACCCGAAGATGGCAAAATATATGAACCAGACCTCTTTGGAAGAGGTACAGACGGAGTGGCAGAGAACCACAACACCACTCCCGAAACCCGCTCTCAAGAAACCTTCTGCCTCCAAGAAATATACGGAGAAGGAACTGGAGAACGTGGTTGATGCACGGATTGCTTGGCTTTTCGACGTGCAAAAGAAAGACAAAAAGCACGGCAAAAAGCAGAAGAAAAGCACTGACTTCCCGGGATATTTGGGTCGTCGGTCGACATTTCATGAGGCAAAGAAACAGAAGAAGCGTGTTCCATTTGAAGGAGTACCCAGTTCTTCTTCTTCTGACAGTTCTTCTAGCTCCTCGGATTCGAGCGAAGAAGACAGAAAAGGTAAAAAGCGAAGCAAGAAACAAAGCTTCGGAAAGGGCAAGAAAAAGGCAAAGAAGGCTACATCTCGCCCACAGACTGACAGTTCTACTGAGGACTCGTCTACTGATAGTTCTACTGAGGACTCGTCTACAGACAGCTCAGATTCCGATGACAGAAACTTTTATGCGAACAAGAAGAATTTTCTTTTTACAAAGCTAACCAGTATGACTTTCTCGAAGATAAAAGCAAGAAAGTCCGAGAGTTTAAGGAAGGTGGCCACTCGATCAAGTTTGATACTTTTTCAGGATACCCACATGCTTCGAAGGCTTTGTCTTTTATACAGCAGTTTGACATCGCTTTCGCGGGAGGACGCTATTCACAGCACTCCAAGATTCGGAGAGTTGCCTCTTACTATAAGAGGAATGCTCGTACTTGGTGGTCCACGCTTCTTTTAAACAAGACTGCGCCAGTTAAATGGCTGAAATTTAAGAAGCTTTTTATTTCTTCTTGGTTGACGCAAGAATATGAACGAGATATACGTGCTGCTTGAAACCATCTTCGGATGACCAAGAGCGATACAGTAAATACTTATTGTGAAAGATTATGGAGCTCTTTTCTACCCCCTTCTTCATTCAAGACGATCTCATTCAGAGAACAGATTGAGCGGTTTACCTTGGGTCTACCTACAGAGATCCGAGATCACTGCTTGGAACAGAAGTCAGCTTCTATTCAGGAGTTGATAAGTCATGCGAAGCGGGGCTTTGCCATTCACTCTGGCAGTCTGACCTACCCCATAGATGAGGCCATGACACAACGACTTCTGGGAATGAAAGTAGAAAGAAAAAGAGCAACCCAAAGAAGAAGGATGCACGACCCAAGCTTACTCCTGAGGAGAGAGCTCGCTTCATCAGAGAGGGGAAGTGCTTTGGATGCGGGGAACATGGACATATCTCCGCGAAGTGTCCTAAAAAGGCACAAAATGAACAGAATGATAAAGAACGACGACAGGCCTGAGAGTTCGAGAGCAGCTGAGGAATGTGGCAGAAAAGGCAGATAGAAAAGCAGAATTGGTACCACATGGCGTGGGACCTGCACCGAATCTAATGAATGAAAGTACAAACTTTCCACTTTTGGGGCAAAGTGAAGGATCAGGAAGCTCTTTTGAAGGAGCCAAGGCCAACTTCCTTTCACTTGGAATTGGCGGCTCGATTTGGAATTACGCCTGACAGACTCACGCCACAGGCGGAGGTAGTTCGACTGGCACCCGGATGGGATGTTGCCATTACACCGAGCATTGGCAAACTTCGTTTGCAATGACACGGGTGTTCAGGGCACGCGAGTGACGTTCTGCTCAGGATCCCTTGGTACCACAAGAACTACGCCGTGGTTCGCTACCGGGCCGAGAAAGCGACTTTGATAAATGAAGGGCTCAGAGAATTTTTCTTGATGAACTTCAGTTACTTTACTCGTTCTTCTGGGAGACAACCGAACGATGGATAAAGGTTGAATATGTTTTGACCTGGACAAAAGAACGCAAAGATTTTTCTCCACACTCATGTCGATTGCTGTTTAGAGGGCCTGAAGATAAAACCATTGATCTTATACCTGGAAGCACGCCAACGAATCGGCCACCTTACCGTGTGAGCCGAGTACAGAAAGAAAAGATTATGAACCCAGTGAAAGACCTCTTGAAAAAGGGTCTTGTCCAGCCTAGTACTTCACCGTATTGCTCTCCAGTGTTGTTGGTTTTAAAGAAAGACGGATCTTGGAGAATGTGCATCGATTATAGCACTCTCAACGAAATCACCATCAAGAACAGATTTCCGATTCCTAGGATCGATGATATACTCGACAGGTTACAGGGATCCTCGTGCTTTAGCAGGATTGACTTGAAGAGTGGATATCATCAGATCAGGATAGCGCCAGGAGATATCTACAAGACAGCTTTTTGGACAACTTTTGGGTTATTTGAGTTTTTGGTGATGCCTTTTGGCTTAACCAATGCTCCTGCGACATTTAACCGGATGATGGACAGGATTTTTCGAGAGTACAAGCTATTTGTTCGCACTTTCTTTGACAACATCATTGTTTTCTCCAAGAATGAGGCAGAACACAGAGATCATCTGCTTCAAGTCTTTCAGGCATTACGATATCACACGTTAGTGATTAATGCAAAGAAAAGTGAATTTTTCCTACCAAAGCTACACTTTTTGGGACACATTGTGTCAGCACAGCAGGAGTGAAAATGGATCCGGCCAAGATAGAGACTATCCGTGATTGGCCCGACTTGAAGAATGTCCACGAAGTTAGAAGCTTCTTGGGACTGTGTTCGTACTACATGCGGTTCATACGAAAGTTTGCAGAGGTTGCTTCCCCTTTGCATATCTTGACACAGAAAGGAGTACCTTTTTCGTGGGGACCCACAGAGGTGACTGCCTTTCAAACATTAAAAGAGAAATTGACTACGGGACCTGTTTTGACTTTGCCGGACTTGCAGAAGTCATTCGAAGTATATTGTGATGCTTGTGGTCGTAGTCTGGGTGTGGTCTTGATGCAAGAAGGCCATGTCATAGCTTACGAGAGTCGTTTGTTCTCTAGGCCGGAGATGACAGCACAGATTTATGAGAAAGAGCTTTTGGCGGTTATCCATGCTCTTACTCAGTGGCGGCATTACCTACTCGGAGCGGATTTCACTATCTTCACAGACCATCAGAGTTTGCGCTACTTCTTGTCAATGAAGCAGCTTTCGGAAAAGCAGATGCGGTGAGCGAACATCTTGTCACAGTTCCACTTCCAGATTGTCCATGTGCAGGGACAGAAGAATGTGGTGGCAGATGCTTTGTCTCGGAAACCGTTGGTTCTGGCTATTTCCACGATACATCATAGGAGCTTCGAGGATATGGTCGATCAATATGCCATAGATACAGATTTTGCAGATATTTTCACACGGCTAAGGGATAGGGAGACAGTAGCTGGATACTCCCTTCGGGAAGGCTACTTCATGAAAAAGACTATGGTGTGCGTTACACAGCCATTGAGGGAGAAGGTTATGACTGAATGCCGCTGTCCACCTTATACGGGTCACCGCGGCATTGCTACCACCATGAAAGGGGTAGAGAAATATTTCTTTTGGCCGAGACTCAAGAAAGATATGGAAGAGTTTGTGCGCAGTTGCTTGGTATGCCAGAAGGTCAAGTTTGACAGGCATAAAGCACACGGATTGTTACAGCCTTTACCCATACCCACTCACCCCTGGGAAAGTATAGCGATGGATTTCATATTTGATCTCCCGAGAACACAGAGTGGTCACGATGGTATCTGGACTGTTATTGACAGATTTAGCAAACAGGCTCATTTCATTCCATTGAAGAAAACAGTCAAGCCGAATCACTTAGCGAGACTGTTTATCGCCCAGATTTTCAGATTACATGGCATGCCTGAGACAATTGTCTCTAACAGAGGCCCCAGATTTACGAGTTTGTTTTGGAAGGCAATTTGGGAGAACATTGGCACGCAGTTGCAGTTCTCGTCATCGTTCCACTTGCAGAACGACGGGCAATCTGAGATTGCCAATTCAGTGATTTTAGATTTATTGAAGTCTTGTATCTCGGATCAGAAGACTCAATGGGAAAAGAACTTACCTTTGGTGGAATTTGCCTACAATAACACGATACACTCTTCAACGGGAAAGACGCCATGTGCGATTGTTGAAAGTGCTGCGAAGGTTCCATCCTTTCTGAGCACGAAAGATTAGATCTTGGAAGCGGATGAATATTCGCGAGATTTGGATACGACTTTTGCCAAGGTTCGCGAGACTTTGCAGGAGTCTCAAGAACGACAGAAAAAGGCATCAGATCGCCATCGTCGCGACTGAAATTGAAGGAGGATGATTGGGTGCTCTTACGTTTTGAGAAGGCACGCCTATGAAAGAAAAAGGGAAAGGAGAGGCTTTTTCCAAAGCTTGGTATGCGATACTACGGACCTTTCCAGATCACTGAAAAGATAAATGATGTCTCCTTCCGATTGAAACTGCCAGATACTTGGAGGATTCACAATGCATTGCATGTGAGTCTCTTGATACCTGTTAAGGGTGATGTGCCTGATGATGGGAAGCCTGATGAGCAACCCAAAGTGGAAGAAAACGAGGAGATCCTTGTTCCTGAACAAATTTTGGCACATAACGATACGAAGAAAGGTAAAGTCTGAAGGCGGTTCTTGGTTAAGTTCAAGAACTTTCCTGCATTTGATGCGAAGTGGATGGAGGAGGAGGACCTAGCAGATACTCCTCGGATTGTGAAACTTTACCTCGATGTTTTGGTTTAGCATAGTCTACTCCAAACAGAACCCAGAATTCAGGTTGGCCGAAGATCTGGTGCAGTGGGATGCACAAGAGGGGAGTCACTCCGCTCCCTTGTCAACAGATGCCTTGATTTTGATACTAAAGTCACTCATGTCTCTATGAGCTTCAGGGATACTGAGAGCTGATAGTATTCTGCTGGATGACTTTATGAAATGGAATTCCTGATTATGATACTGATTTGTTCTTGACTTCTTGTAAGTGCAGGAACTGATAGACCAAATGACTGCAGCATTTTGGTATACTTGATCTCGAATAGACATGGTTGCAATAGGGGTTAGTCAATCGGACATCGATGAGGTCCCGATTGGACCTAGATGTGATTGCTAGCTACATTGCCGATAAATCATGGTCTAAGATCCGAATGAATGTTGAATGTCATGTGATGTCCTGTGATGTCTGGTGATGTCCTGTGATGCATAGTTACCAAGAACGAGAAACCGGAACAGCACCGCGGAACGGCAACTGCCACAAAATGCCATTCCTTGTTACGGATACTCACGTTTGAAACACGGAACGGGGATTCGGAACGGGAACATAGAATGGGAACGGGGAACGGAGACATGAAAACGGCCATTCCTTGTTACTATGCTGTGATGTCGTGTGATGTGACTGTCGATTTTGTACATGTGCTAGATATGTGTTCCTAGTACGTAGGTACTAACAGTCAGTGTCTGCTAAGACGGTTTATGGCTTTTGTCGGTTTTGCAGGCGTAATCGCGGTCAATTACAATGCTTTCAAGAGGGGGTATGTCACAATGTGATGACGTGGCGGACAGCAGAAACCGTAATTTCTGCCAAAAACCCTAAAATTCCTGCAAACCCTAATTTCTGTCAAAAACCCTAATTTCCGGAAATCGCGGAGGCTATAAAATAAAAAATAAAAATAAAAATTGAAGATGATGAGCGACGCAAATTTCGCTTTTTCTCTACTTAATGAGAAAGAGAGAGAGAATGCTTTTGCTTTCAAGTTTTGACTCTCTGTGAGAGAGAGAGAGAGAGAGAGAGAGAGAGAGAGAGAGAGAGAGAGAGAGAGAGAGAGAGAGAGAGAGAGCAATTGCTTTTGATTTGAAGCTTTTGGGGCTTTGCTTTTGGGCATCCCTTGTAACCTTTAAATTAGTGGTGAGGGCCTCACTTCTCA
Source organism: Adiantum capillus-veneris (assembly GCF_014529385.1). NCBI lineage: Eukaryota > Viridiplantae > Streptophyta > Polypodiopsida > Polypodiales > Pteridaceae > Adiantum > Adiantum capillus-veneris. The sequence goes on along the minus strand of NC_140948.1, from coordinate 54,978,546 downwards.
GAGCATCTGGACGCAGAGTCTGAGAGTGAAACCCTAACCACTCTCTTGTACTTTGATGATTGATTAATATAAAAAGAAATACCGAAAGGGACGCCAGTCTTTGGGGTCAATATCTCTAGGCACGGAACTCCGCCGGGCCAATGCAAATCTATTGTGATCTGTGAATTGTTTTGAAGTGGTTATTTGGTGCTGTCGCGGTTGATTCTTGACTTGGAGTGTCCAAGTCTGTTACATCGTTTCTCAAAACGCTCCAAGGTGCAAAGGGCGGCATCTTACTTGAAAGAAAATGCACAGACATGGTGCTTTACTCTGTTGTTACGCAAAGAAAACCAGGAGACCCATCAAGCCCTTAAATTCATACAACAGTTTGACGTCACCTTCTCGAGAGGTCGTTTCTTGGAACGCTCCTAGGTGCAAAGGGAGGCATCTTATTTGAAAGAAAATGCACAGACATGGTGCTCTACTCTGTTGTTACACAGAGAAGCGCCTGAGAAGTGAGTAGAATTCAAGAGAATTTTCACTTCTACCTAGATAACAGAAGAATAGGAGGAAGATATCATCACGGCTTGGCATCATCTGAGAATGACTAAGAAAGACACTTTGGATAACTACTGCCAAAGATTTTGGGATACCTATTTGCTAGTGTCCTCGTTTTGGAGGATCGCTTTGAAGGACCAAATTGAGCGGTTTTGCTGTGGATTGACAAAAGAAATCCTACGGTATTGTCTGCAACAGAAGTCTGACTCCATCCAAAGACTTATGAGCCACGCCAAGCAAGGTTTTGGTATGCATACCTGCTCATTCACCTATCCTACGGACAAGGCGGTGTCCACCTCACCAGGGCAAGAGTCTTCCAGCAAAGAGAAAGAACCAAGGGAACCGGATGAGAGTTCATCGGAGGATTCCGGGAAGTAAAGGTAATCAGACGATAGTGCATCCGAGGGTTCCGATGGAGCAAGGAAATTTATTGACGGTTCATCAGAGAATTCCAATGATTGAGGGTACCACTCGACACCTATCAACAGGTCACAGAGCACAAGAAAAGAACAAAAAAGTAAGCTAGGTCCACCAGATAATTCGGTCAAGGGTACAGATAATTTGGTCAAGGGTACTTTTTGGCCCTTGATGCAAGGTGGTTGGAGGACGAGAACATAAATTCTCTTCAGTGTGAGCGGTACCTTGAAGCTTTTGGAATATTACAGTGTCTACACCAAAAGCTACCATTTGAAGGATTGTGAGATAGCTTCTCCATTATACAATTTGATTCAGAAAGGAATTCTTTTTTCTTGGAGACCATCAAAGATGGCATCATTCAAGACTCTTAAAGAAAAAGTTGGCGACTGGTCCAGTGTTGATATATCCAGATTTGCAAAAGCCATTTGAAGTTTATTGTGATGCATGTGGTCGGTCTCGGGGGGTGGTCTTAATGCAGCAGAGCCATGTTGTAGCTTATGAGAGTAGAATGTTCTTGCGACCCGAGCAGGTTGCACAAATTTATGAAAGGAGCTACTAGCGGTCATCCATGCTCTTACTCAGCAACGCCATTTTCTACTCGGAGCATATTTTAGAGTGTTCATCAATCACCAAAGTTTTGAGATACTTCTTGGCCCAAAAAAATCTCTCGAACAAACAAATGAGATGGGCAAATATTTTGTCGCAGTTTCATTTTCAGATCGTGTATGTTAAGGGAAAGAAAAACTTGGTGGTAGACGCGTTGTCTTGCAAGCAAGAGATATCGGCCATTTGGGCGATTCACCATCAGATGTTCAAGGATATGGTTCATCAATATGCCACAGATCTTGATTTTGCAAACATCTTTGACCGGTTGCAAAGTGGGGAGAGGGAGACACTTGCAGACTATGCTCTGAAAAAAGGTTATTTAATGCGGAAGACAATGTTGTGTGTTACTCAAGGTTTGAGGACCAAGGTTATGACAGAGTCCCGTTGTCCACCTTTTGCGGTCCATTGTGGCAATGACGCCACCTTGAAATGTGCGGAGAAGTATTTCAGTTGGCCAAGGCTCAAAAAGGATGTGGACGAGTTTGTTTGTTGTTTTTTGGTATGCAAAAGTCAAGTTTGATCGGCATAAAGCACTTGGTCTCCTACAACCTTTACCCATTCCTAGCCGACCTTGGGAGAGTATAACAATTAACTTCACTTTTTTTATCTTCCCAAGACTTAAGAGTGGGCATGATGGCATTTGGACAATTATCAATCAATTCAACAAACACGCCTGTAACAGACTTGGACACTCCAAGTCAAGAATCAATCGCGACAGCACCAAATAACCACTTCAAAACAATTCACAGATCACAATAGATTTGCACTGGCCCGGCGGAGTTCCGTGCCTAGAGATATTGGCCCCAAAGACTAGCGCCCCTTTCGGTATTTCTTTTTGTATTAATCAATTCAAAGTACAAGAGAGTGGGTCGGGATTCACTCTCAGACTCTACGTCCATATGCTCTGAGAAGTGAAGCCCTCACCACGTATTTAAACGTACAAGGGATGCCCAAAAGCAGAGCCCCAAAAGCTTTTAAAATAAAAAGCATCAGTTCTCTCTCTCTCTTAGAGTCTTTTCTGTTTTTTTAATAAAAACAAGCAAAATTCGCGTCACTCATCATTTCATTATTTTTATTTTTATTTTTAAAAATTAACGCCTCCGCGATTTCCGGAAATTAGGGTTTTTTGGCAGAAATTAGGGTTTGCTAGAATTTTAGGGTTTCTGTTGTCCGCCACGTCATCACTTTGTGACATACCCCCCTCTTGAAAGCATTGTAATCGACTGCAATTACGCCTGCAAAACCGACAAAAGCCATAAACCGTCTTAGCAGACACTAACTGTTAGTACCTACGTACTAGGAACACACATCTAGCACCTGTACAAAATCGACAGTCACATCACACGACATCGCAGGACATCACATGACATTCAACATTCATTCGGATCTTAGACCATGATTTATCGGCAATGTGGCTAGCAATCACATCTAGGTCCAATCGGGACCTCAACGATGTCCGATTGACTAACCCCTATTGCAACCATGTCTATTCGAGATCAATCAGACCAAAATGCTGTAGTCATTTCGGCTATCAGTTCCTGCACTCACAAGAAGTCAAGAACAAATCAGTATCATTATCAGGAATTCCATTTCATAAAGTCATCTAGCAGAATACTGTCAGCTTTCAGTATCCCTGGAGCTCAAAGAGACATCAGTGACTTTAGTATCAAAATCGAGGCATCTGTTGACAAAGGAGCGGAGTGACTCCCCTCTTGTGCATCCCACTGCACCAGATCTCCGGCCAAGCTCAATTCTGGGTTCCGTTTGGAGTAGACTATGCTAAACCAAAACATCGAGGTAAAGTTTCACAATCCGAGGAGTATCTGCTAGGTCATCCTCCTCCATCCACTTCGCATCAAATGCAGGAAAGTTCTTGAACTTAACCAAGAACCGCCTTCGGACTTTACCTTTCTTCGTATCATTATGTGCCAAAATCTGTTCAGGAACAAGGATCTCCTCGTTTTCTTCCACTTCGGGTTGCTCATCAAGCTCCCCATCATCAGGCACATCACCCTTAACAGGTTTCAAGAGACTCACATGCAATGCATTGTGAATCCTCCAAGTATCTGGCAGTTTCAATCTAAAGGAGATATCATTTATCTTTTCAGTGATCTGGAAAGGTCCATAGTATCGCATACTAAGCTTTGGAAAAAGCCTCTCCTTTCCCTTTTTCTTTCGTAGGCGTGTCTTCTCAAAACGTAAGAGCACCCAATCATCCTCCTTTAATTTCAAGTCGCGACGATGGCGATCCGCTGCCTTTTTCTGTGGTTCTTGAGACTCCTGCAAAGTCTCGCGAACCTTTGCAAAAGCCGTATCCAAATCTCGCGAATATTCATCCGCTTCCAATATCTAATCTTTCGTGCTCAGAAAGGATGGAACCTTAGCAACACTTTCAACAATCTCACATGGCGTCTTCCCCGTCGAAGAGTGTATCGTGATATTGTAGGCAAATTCCACCAAAGGTAAGTTCTTTTCCCATTGAGTCTTCTGATCCGAGATACAAGACTTCAATAAATCTAAAATCACTGAATTGGCAATCTCAAATTGCCCGTCAGTCTGCAAGTGGAACGATGACGAGAACTGCAACTGCGTGCCAATGTTCTCCCATATTGCCTTCCAAAACAAACTCATAAATCTGGGGTCTCTGTCGGAGACAATCGTCTCAGACGTGCCATGTAATCGGAAAATCATCGTGATCATTCTGTGTTCTTGGGAGATCAAAAATGAAATCCATTGCAATACTTTCGCAAGGGTGGGTGGGTACGGGTAAAGGCTGGAACAATCCCTGTGCCTTATGCCTGTCAAACTTGACCTTCTGGCATACCAAGCAACTACGCACAAACTCTTCCACATCCTTTTTGAGTCTCGGCCCAAAGAAGTATTTCTCTACCCCCTTCATGAAGGTAGCAATGCCGCGGTGACCCGTAAAAGGTGGACAGTGGCATTCAGTCATAACCTTTTCCCTCAACGGCTGTGTAACGCACAACATAGTCTTTTTCATCAAGTAGCCTTCCCAAAGGGAGTATCCAGCTATTGTCTCCCCATTTCGTATCCGTGTGAAAATATCTACAAAATCTGTATCTGTGGCATAATGATCTACCATATCCTCGAAGCTCCTCTGATGTATCGCGGAAATAGCCAAAACCAACGGTTTCCGAGACAAAGCATCTGCCACCACATTCTTCAGTCCCTCACATGGACAATCTGGAAGTGGAACTGTGACAAGATGTTCGCCCACCGCATCTGCTTTTCCGAAAGCTGCTTCTGTGACAAGAGGTAGCGCAAACTCTGATGGTCTGTAAAGACAGTAAAATCCGCTCCGAGTAGGTAATGCCGCCACTGAGTAAGAGCATGGATAACCGCCAAAAGCTCTTTCTCATAGATCTGTGTTGTCATCTCCGGCCTAGAGAACAAACGACTCTCGTAAGCTATGACATGGCCTTCTTGCATCAAGACCGCACCCAAACTACGACCACAAGCATCACAATATACTTCCAATGACTTTTGCAAGTCCGGCAAAGTCAAAATAGGTCCCGTAGTCAATTTATCTTTCAATGTCCGAAAGGCAGTCACCTTTGTGGGTCCCCACGAGAAAGGTACTCCCTTCTGAGTCAAGGTATGCAAAGGGGAAGAAACCTCTGCAAACTTTCGTATGAACCGCCTGTAGTACGAACACAGGCCCAAGAAGCTTCTAACTTCATGGACATTCCTCAAATCGGGCCAATCACGGATAGTCTCTATCTTGGCCGGGTCCATTTGCACTCCTGCTACTGACACAATGTGTCCCAAGAAGTGTATCTCTGGTAGGAAAAATTCACTTTCTTTTGCATTAATCACTAACGTGTGATCTCGTAATACCTGAAAGACTTGAAGCAGATGATCTCTGTGTTCTGCCTCATTCTTGGAGAAAACAATGATGTCGTCAAAGAAAGTGCCAACAAATAGCCTGTACTCTCGAAAAATCCTGTCCATCATCCGATTAAATGTCGCAGGAGCATTGGTTAAGCCAAAAGGCATCACCAAAAACTCAAATAACCCAAAAGTCGTCCGAATAGTTGTCTTGTAGACATCTCTCGGCGCGATCCTGATCTGATAATATCCACTCTTCAAGTCAATTCTGCTAAAGCACGAGGATCCCTGTAACCTGTCGAGTATATCATCGATTCTAGGAATCGGAAATTTGTTCTTGATGGTGATTTTGTTTAGAGCTCTATAATCGATGCACATTCTCCAAGATCCATCTTTCTTCAAAACCAGCACTGGAGAGCAATACGGTGAAGTACTAGGCTGGACAAGACCCTTTTCCAAGAGGTCTTTCACTTGGTTCATAATATCTTCATTCTGTGCTCGGCTCACACGGTAAGGTGGCCGGTTCGGTGACGTGCTTCCAGGTATCAGATCAATGGTTTGATCTTGAGGCCCTCTGATAAGCAATCGGCATGAGTGTGGAGAAAAATCTTGGCATTCTATTGATCAGGTCAAAACATATTCAACCTTTATCCATCGTTCAGTTCTCTCCCAAAAGAATGAGTAAGAAACTGAAGTTCATCAAGTACAATCTCTAAGCCCTTTATTTATCGAAGTCGCTTTCTCGGCCCAGCAGTCAACCACGGCGTAGTTCTTATGGTACCAAGGGATCCTGAGTAGAACGTCACTCGCATGCCCTAAACACCCCTATCATTGCAAACAAAGTTTGCCAATGCTCGGTGTAATGGCAACATCCCATCCGGGTGCCAGTCGAACTACCTCCGCCTGTGGTGTCAGTCCATCGGGCGTAATTTCCAAATCGAGCTGCCAATTCCAAGTGAAAAGAAGTTGGCCTTGGCTCCTTCAAAAGAGCTTCCTGATCCTTCACTTTGCCCCAAAAGCGGCAAAGTTTGTACTTTCATTCATTAGATTCGGTGCAGGTTCCACGCCATGTGGTACCAGTTCTGTTTTTCTATCTGCCTTTTCTGCCACGTTCCTCAACTGCTCTCGAACTCTCTCTCAGGCCCGTCGTCGTCTTTATCATTCTGTTCTTTCTGTGCCTTATTAGGGCACTTCGCGGAGATGTCCCTGTTCCCCGTATCCAAAGCACTTCCCCTCTCTGATGAAGCGAGCTCTCTCCTCAGGAGTAAGCTTGGGTCGTGCATCATTTTTCTCTGGGTTGCTCTTTTTCTTTCTACTTTCATTCCCAGAAGTCTATTCGGCTCGTTGTGTCATGGCCTCATCTGTGGGGTAGGTCAGACTGCCAGAGTGAATAGCAAAGCCCCTCTTCGCATGACTCATCAACTCCTGAATAGAAGCTGACTTGTGTTCCAAGCAGTGATCTCGGATCTCTATAGGTAGACCCAAGGTAAACCGCTCAATCTGTTCTCTGAACGAGATCTTCTTGAATGAAGAGGCGGGTAGAAAAGAGCTCCATAATCTTTCACAATAAGCATTGATTGTGTCTTTCTTGGTCATCCGAAGATGGTTCCAAGCAGCTCGTATATCTCGTTCATATTCTTGCGTCAACCAAGAAGAAACAAAAAGCTTTTCAAATTTCAGCCATTTAACTGGCGCACTCCTGTTTAAAAGAAGCGTGGACCACCAAGTACGAGCATTCCCCTTAAGGTAAGAGGTAGCTCTCTGAATCTTGGAGTGCTCTGAATAGCGTACTCCCGCGAAAGCGATGTCAAACTGCTGTATAAAAGACAAAGCCTTCGATGCATCTGAGTATCCTGAAAAGTATCAAACTTGATCGAGTGGCCACCTTCCTTAAACTCTCGGACTTTCTTGCTTTCATCTTCGAGAAAGTCATACTGGTTGGCTTTGTAAAAAAATTCTTCTTGTTCGCATAAAAGTTTCCGTCATCAGATCTGAGCTGTCTGTAGACCAGTCCTCAGTAGAACTGTCAGTCTCTGGGCGAGATGTAGCCTTCTTTGCCTTTTTCTTGCCCTTTCCGAAGCTTTGTTTCTTGCTTCGCTTTTTACCTTCTCTGTCTTCTTCGCTCGAATCCGAGGAGCTAGAAGAACTATCAGAAGAAGAAGAAGAAGAAGAACTGGGTACTCCTTCAAATCGAACACGCTTCTTCTGTTTCTTTGCCTTGTCAAAAGTCGACTGACGACCCAAATAACCTAGAAAGTCAATGCTTTTCTTCTGCTTTTTGCCGTGCTTTTTGGCTTTCTTTTGCGCGTCAAAAAGCTTAGCAATCCGTGCATCAACCACGTTCTCCAATTCCTTCTCCGTATATTTTCTTGGAGGCAAAAGGTTTCTTGAGAGCAGGTTTCGGGAGTGGTGTTGTGGTTCTTTGCCACTCCATTTGTACCTCTTCCAAAGAGGTCTGGTTCATATATTTTGCCATCTTCGAGTCCTTGGCAAAATTGAGCATCATCTTTGTTGCATCGCCAATCAATTGACGACGCTCCATCTCTCTTTGCTTCGCCTAGTAGGCCGAGATGGGCCATACTCTCTGTCTGAATCTTCGTTGTGATCCCAGCCCGCATCTACAGATGCAGAGGGAGTCGACTGATCATTGCCTGAAGCCATAGGTGCCGCGGAAAAAAAAAAAATCGAGGATCGGATTTCCCGTAGAAGAGAAATCGACCGTGCTCTGATACCACTGTAACAGACTTGGACACTCCAAGTCAAGAATCAATCGTGACAGCACCAAATAACCACTTCAAAACAATTCACAGATCACAATAGATTTGCACTGGCCCGGCGGAGTTCCGTGCCTAGAGATATTGGCCCCAAAGACTGGCGCCCCTTTCGGTATTTCTTTTTGTATTAATCAATTCAAAGTACAAGAGAGTGGGTCGGGATTCACTCTCAGACTCTGCGTCCAGATGCTCTGAGAAGTGAAGCCCTCACCACGTATTTAAAGGTACAAGGGATGCCCAAAAGCAAAGCCCCAAAAGCTTTTAAAATAAAAAGCATCAGTTCTCTCTCTCTTAGAGTCTTTTCTCTTTTTTTAATAAAAAAAAAGCAAAATTCGCGTCGCTCATCATTTCATTAAAAATAATAATAAAAATAAATAAAGACTCCGCGATTTCCGAAAATTAGGGTTTTTTGGCAGAAATTTGGGTTTGCAGGAATTTTAGGGTTTCTGCTGTCCGCCACGTCATCACTTTGTGACAGACACCCACTTCATTCCAATAAAGAAGATAGTTAGTATAACCGGCCTATACAACGTAGAGGGCGGTACTATTTCAATTACCTGTTAACTTTACACAGAGCACTGAGAAGGGAAGAGAACACAGTTGCGTCCAGCGACTAGAATGTCACTGCGCACACGAGACCGACACCCTGTAGGCCCCAAAGACTGGCGCCCCTTTCGGTATTTCTTTAATTTAGAGAGAGGGAATTACAAAAAAGAGAGTCCTTGGAAGATAACACCTGCATCCAGCTAGTACGCTCCAGATTCGGCAAAATTTCGGCAGCATAACGATTCCGAAATTAACCCGAATCAGTTTCTAAGCTCAGGACTCTATCCCACTGGGGTTATCCCTCAGTCGGGAGCACAAAACAGTAAATTCCAGGTCGCTGTAATTTCTGGTTCAGTCCTGTTTTTGACCTGATTTGGGCACACGAGGGTCCCTACACTGTTCCCTGCACCTTGGGCTTGGTGCCCCTTGATTCTGGAAGCATCCCGGGCACAAAACAGTCTCAAAACAGAGTAAAAAACAGCAAGCAAACAGTGCTGAATTTACTGCGCAATCGAGAGGTTATCACCCTCTCGTGGACCTGCTTTGGTGCAGCAGCTAGCTACACCGGTTCCTGTGCAAAGAGGCTCTTGCCTCGGCATGAAAGCATATTTCCCCACAGCTGTACATAGGTCAAATGAGAAGCCCACTAGTGGGGCATAACATACTATACGTAGGGGAGAAAGAGAGTAGTATGTAGCGTGCGGGGCATCACTCCCGTCACCATACTGTGCATAGAGGGCAAGGTAAGCATTCCATAGCTTCTGTACCTGCTACAATACACCTCAGGCTGAAGATGGAGCCCCCTTTGTTGATATGCAGCTCGTTTTTGCCTCCCAGAGTGGCAGAATCGCTCACAGGCTGACACGTCGCCCAGTTTCCGAGTTTGGGCTTTCCCTGCTAAAAATATCTCAACTGGTGCGTCAGTTGACTTGGCAGCAGAGCAATAAAATGTTCCCCTTGTCATTCCAGAGCTAATGACGCGAACACATTTTCCGGTCAAAAATAGCAGTTCCCGAAATTTTAGGAGATGCTTCCATGGCGTCCCTATCGGTCTCCTGACCATCATTGAAGACTACCATTCGACCAACATCTACAATGTGGGTTAATTTACTTGCCCCTTTCAACTTATAAAGTTGCAGTGACTTGACGAGTGGCCCAAATTCCAGTTTGGCGCACACGAGCTTCCATACTCATCAGAATTCAGTGCTAACTGGCCCGGGCAGTCCCTGTCTGACCGACCTAGATCCCCGATGTGAGAAACCCATTTGGCTGCAGCCGTTTCACACTGGCCATGCAATGTCCACTTGCACCTTTTCAAGGGTTCCGGGACAAAGAAGTAAAAATAAAATAAATATATCTAATATTTATTTACGGAAGGCAACAGGAAAAATACACCTCCTGGTGACACACCCCACCCTTGAAATACTGCAAGCGACCTCGCTTGCATGCCAATAATACATGCGGATATCTCCTGAAATCACATATATTCTATGATGGGAATCCAAGATATACATGCTTCCGGAAATGTAGCGTTGGACGATTAAATAATCCCACCAACCTGGCTACGACACATATATCAAGCATAGAAGTCTTCTAGTGTATTGTTGAGCACAAATTTCTCTAGCTAATTTCTGTATGGAAAGAGTAGATACAATTGCTTAACTACTCTCTTGAGCATCATGAACCATGCTCTTGCCTTGCTCCAAAAAGGCTGCATCAAGTCTCTGTGGGTTCCATTTGAAAGGCTTCAAGATACAATTGCAATAGCTGAGGTGAATCAACCAATTCAGACTCTTCCATCCATTTGGCATCTAACGATGGATAGTTCTTGAACTTCACCAAATAGCGTCTTGCAACTTTTCCTCTAACCTTTCTTTCTTTATGTGCCAATATCTATTCAGGAACAAGGATTTCATCCAATTCTTCCACTTCGGGTTGTTCCTCATCAAGCATATTCTCTAGCACATCACCAACAAAGGGCCTTAGAAGTCTGACATGAAAAGCATTATGTATTTTCCAGCCTTCTGGTAGCTTTAACCTGTAAGCTACATCGCTGATCTTTTCTGAAATCTGAAAAGGACCATAATATCGTATACTGAGCTTAGGAAACAAGCGTTCCTTGCCTTTCCTTTCCTTAACCTGGCCTTTTCAAAGCGCAAAAGTACCCAATCACCAAGTGAAAATACAAGTTCACGACGGTGACGATCAGCAGCTTTCTTTTGTTTAGCCTGAGTCTTCTCAAGAGCAATCTTTATCTTCCTATATGTTTCATCCATATCTTGCACATACTTGTCTGCCTCAAATATCTTGTCCTTAGTATGTAAAATGGGTGGGACTTTCTTTCCTCCTTCCACTATCTCAAATGGTGCCTTACTTGTTGGCGTATGCACAGTGTTATTGTAATCATATTCAACCAATGGGAGATGGTGTTCCCAAGTTGCCTTGTGCTCTGAGACATAACATTTGAGCAGGTCTAGGACAGTAGAATTTGCCTCTTCTGACTGTCCATCAGTTTGCGGATGAAACGAAGAAGAGAATTTGAGCGTAGTGCCCATGTTCTCAAACAATGCCTTCCAGAAAAGACTCGTCATACTTGGATCCCTGTCACTGACAATTGACTGAGGCATCCCATGATATTTAAAGATATTGCTCATGAATATCTTGACCATGTGTTCTGGCTTTATCTTCTTCCTAACAGGAATGAAATGGGCCTGCTTACTGAACCTACAAATGATAGTCCAAATCCCATCATTTCCTGTTTGCGTCCTTGGAAGATCAAAGATAAAGTCCATTGCTATACTTTCCCATGGCCTATCAGGGATCGGCAATGGCCGCAACAATCCCGGTTGCTTTTGTCTGTCAAATTTGACTTTTTGGCATACTAAGCATGATCTTACAAATGTGTCAACATCTTGACGCAAAGCTGGCCAATAGAAGAATGCCTCAACCCCTTTCACTGTCGCATCAATTCCACGATGCCCAACATATGGTGGAGCATGACTTTCCATCAAAATCTTTGGCCATAACTGTTTAGTAACGCATAACTTTCCACGCATCATGAGAAAGTCATTCTTAAGCATATAGTGCTCATGATGTTGCCCATCAACAAGCTGGTCATAGATCCTTGCAAAATCTGAATCTTCAGCATATTGTGTCTTCATTCGTCTTGTTCACAATGGTACGGAATTGACACTGCTGAAATTTAGGGCTTTCGTGACAACGCATCAGCCACCACGTTCTTTTTCCCTTGCACATGCACAATCTGAAAATGGAACTTTGACAAGATGTTTGCCCATCGCATGTGCTTCTCGGACAACTTCGTCTGTGTAAGAAAATATCGCAAGGTTTGATGATCCGTTTGGACAACAAAATCAGCCCCTAGCAAATAGTGTTTCCAACTAGTGAGAGCATGAATTACTGCGAGCAATTCTTTCTCATAGACTTGCAATTTCCTTTCAGTCTTCAAAAGAATTCTGCTCTCATATGCGACTACTCGGCCATTCTGCATCAGAACTACACCAAGACTATGGCCACACGCATCACATTGAACCACAAAAGGTTTAGAAAGATCTGGCAAAATAATTACCGGATCTGAAGTCAGCTTCTCTTTCAAGTGTTTGAACGCTAAAATTTCCTTGGCTGTCCACTTGAAAGTAACTCCTTTTCCTTGTAGTGCATGGAGTGGAGAAGCAATCTCAGCAAAATTTCGGATGAACCTCCTGTAATAGGAACATAAGCCTAGAAAGCTTCGAATGTCATGTACGGACTTCAAGTCTGGCCATGACCTAATTGCTTCCACTTTAGCAGGATCAAAGTGTACCCCATCCTTTGAAACAATGTGCCCAAGGAAGTGAATCTCTTGCAAAAAGAACTCACTTTTCTTCACATTAATGAGTAGCCTATTCTTGCGTAGCTCATTGAAAACTGCGGTCAAGTGATCCCTATGCTCCTCTTCAGACTTTGAGTAGACAATCATGTCATCAAAGAAGGTACCCACGAAGTTTCTATGTGGTCTAAAAATTATGTCCATCATTCTATTAAATGTGGCAAGAGCATTTGTGAGACCAAATGGCATGACAAGAAACTCATAGAGACCAAATGTTGTCCTGAACGCAGTCTTATGGACATCTTCTGGACTAATGCGTATCTGATGATACCTGCTCTTTAGGTCTATTCTTGTAAACAATGACGCTCCCTCAAGCCGATCAAGAATGTCATCTATCCTCGGTATGGGGAACCTGTTCTTGATGGTATTCTTATTCAAGGCGCGATAGTCAATGCACATGCGCCATGAACCATCCTTCTTCTACACTAAGAGTACAGGCGAACAAAAAGGGGATGAACTGGGCTGAATCAGCCCCTTCTCTAAAAGCTCGTTGACCTGACTCATAATCTCTTTCTGCTGGGCTGCACTAACCCTGTATGGTGGTCTATTCGGTGGACTAGAACCTGGCACAAGATCTATAGTATGATCCTCAGGTCTCTCAGGAGGTAACTCCCATGGCAAAGAGTCCGAAAAACAATCACTGAAACCACTCAAAAAAGTTGACCTGTCTTTATCTAAGGTAGACAAATTAGATACAACTTGAGGTACTTCTTTTGCAAAGATCAAGTACGCAGAAAGATGATTCTTTATTACAGATGAAATAGCAGAAGCAGAAACAACTCGAACAGACTCGCCTTTAAGCTTTACATCAAGGACATGAGTCTTTCCTCTATGTACAAGGGTAATCTTTTTGTTGTAAGTATCCACCATAGCATGCAACCTGTAACACCATAGGATACCCAATAACACATCACAGCCCTCAAGCGGCATAATATGAAATTCTTCCGCATCCACATAGCTCTGAATGTGCAGACGAAGCTTTCCCAGAATGGGAGTAACAGGCTCTGAATGTCCTGGGCATGCCAAACCTGCTTCGCCTGTCATACCTATCTCCTCTGCACGAATGCCCAACTTTGATGCCAATTCTGGTGATATGAAATTTGCACGAGCTCCTGGATCAAAGAAAACCAGCACTGTCTGGTCTCTAACTTTGCCCCAAGCTCTGCACAGCTCCGTGGCATCTATGTTTGGTTGATCTCCAACCAAAATCTGGAACAAGTCCTGCACTCGGCTTTGGCTTCTTCCCTTTATGGTCTAACTTGTCATCCTGATCCTGTGACTTCTTCTGTGGGCACTCATTTGCAAAGTGTCCTTCCTATTCACAAATGTAGCATTTCTTGGCCTCCCTAAGAGCTTTCCTTTCTTGAAAAGTTTTGCCAGAAAAATGCCTTTTTTGTCCTTGTCCTCGTTCCGAAGGAGATTTAGACTGCTTCTTGGACGTATCAGCTTCTTCAATGGAGGGCTTCTTTGAAGGAGACTCAGAAGGCTTTGCTGCAACATTGCCCTTGGCTGAAAACTGTTTGCCCTGGGCCCCTTTCTTGTGGCTATTAAATCCATTGGAATCTCCCTTCGACAGATTACTGGCCACTCTTGCATTCTCTATCAACTGAAACATATTCATGACAGTAGTCTTTGTGCAATAGTCCCTGATCTTCTTGGGCAATCCGCAACAATACTTCTCAATTTGTTCTGACAAAGGCACAAACCTGTAAGAGGTGACTGGCAACAGTGTGGCCCAAAACCGTTTATTGTACTCTTCCAGATCCGCACACTGTTTAGCATTCAACTCGTGCCATTCCGTCATCACATCCACTTCAAAAGTGTTTGTCAACCATGCAGGCGCAAAAGTTGTTTGAATTGGACCCACGTTGTTGGGGCTTGACCCTGGTTCAACAATGCGGTCCACCATTGGAGCGCATTCCCTTTCAAGAAAGTGGCAGCCTTGCGTATCTTTGAAGATTCCGTGAAGTTTCCTCCAGCATAAGCTGCATCGAACTGCTGTATGAAGGTCAAAGCCTTCAATTGGTCCTCAGTTCCTCTGAAAGTTTCAAACTTCACTCCCTGCCCACCTTCCTTGTAATCCTTAGGCTGACTCAAAGGAGCCACATTATCATAAACAGGTGCCTGTAACAGTGGTGCTCCATGAGTGTTCATTCCAACACTCGCATCAACTGTTTTCCCTGTCATACCTGCATTTTGTACGTATGGCTGCGAAAAACAGCCATACCAAATTGTGTTCCAGGCACTCGAAACTGGCCATAGGCACCCTGAAAACCTGGTTGGACACCCATGTTCGCGTACATAGGGTTACCCATGCCTGTTTGCATTGTCCCGAACACATTCCCTGGCATATAACCTGTGGAAGGTCCAGCCATAGCTTGAAACACTGAACCACCTCCAAAATAACCAGGATAAGTATTAGGTAATGGAAGGGTCTGACACATAGCCTGTTCATTGCTCCCTTGACCATTCACAAACGGTTCCTGTCCAGCTAAAGTAAGTTGCTTTGGATCATTGGACACCGCTAGTTGTTCAACCACATGGGCTTTCCCTCGAGCATCATGAGTCCTCTGCGCATTGGAAATCTCCTTTTCCTGCAACGGCTCAGTCATGCCCTGTGTAGGAGGCTGAAAACCCTGTGTCGGAGCCTGTAAGAATTCCTGCATCCTTGGGTTGTTAGCCAACTGCTAAAACAAGTCCATGCAACAACGCAGTTGAGTTCTAAACAACCTGTCCTCTTCTTGAAGAGTTGAAGGAATTTTCTCTGTGCCATGTGAGGAAGATCCCTCTTCAGGTACTTGGTCTCTCTTCTCTGCCATATCGATAAGCTCTGTGTTGCTTTCACCCACAACAATCCACGCTGCACTTTTTGAAGAAAAAGTGACTATCCCGTCGATGGAACCATATAACCGGCCTATACAACGTAGAGGGCGGTACTATTTCAATTACCTGTTAACTTTACACAGAGCACTGAGAAGGGAAGAGAACACAGTTGCGTCCAGCGACTAGAATGTCACTGCGCACACGAGACCGACACCCTGTAGGCCCCAAAGACTGGCGCCCCTTTCGGTATTTCTTTAATTTAGAGAGAGGGAATTACAAAAAAAAGAGTCCTTGGAAGATAACACCTGCATCCAGCTAGTACGCTCCAGATTCGGCAAAATTTCGGCAACATAACGATACCGAAATTAACCCGAATTAGCTTCCTAGCTCAGGACTCTATCCCATTGGCGTTATCCCTCAGTCGGGAGCACAAAACAGTAAATTCCAGGTCGCTGTAATTTCTGGTTCAGTCCTGTTTTTGACCTGATTTGGGCACACAAGGGTCCCTACACTGTTCCCTGCACCTTGGGCTTGGTGCCCCTTGATTCTGGAAGCATCCCGGGCACAAAACAGTCTCAAAACAGAGTAAAAAACAGCAAGCAAACAATGCTGAATTTACTGCGCAATCGAGAGGTTATCACCCTCTCGTGGACCTGCCTTGGTGCAGCAGCTAGCTACACCGGTTCCTGTGCAAAGAGGCTCTTGCCTCGGCATGAAAGCATATTTCCCCAGAGCTGTACATAGGTCAAATGAGAAGCCCACTAGTGGGGCATAACATACTATACGTAGGGGAGAAAGAGAGCAGTATGTAGCGTGCGGGGTATCACTCCCGTCACCATACTGTGCATAGAGGGCAAGGTAAGCATTCCATAGCTTCTGTACCTGCTACAATCCACCTCAGGCTGAAGATGGAGCCCCCTTTGTTGATATGCAGCTCGTTTTTGCCTCCCAGAGTGGCAGAATCGCTCACAGGCTGACACGTCGCCCAGTTTCCGAGTTTGGGCTTTCCTTGCTAAAAATATCTCAACTGGTGCGTCAGTTGACTTGGCAACAGAGCAATAAAATGTTCCCCTTGTCATTCCAGAGCTAATGACGCGAACACATTTTCCGGTCAAAAATAGCAGTTCCCTAAATTTTAGGAGATGCTTCCATGGTGTCCCTATCGGTCTCCTGACCATCATTGAAGACTACCATTCGACCAACATCTACAATGTGGGTTAATTTACTGGCCCCTTTCAACTTATAAAGTTGCAGTGACTTGACGAGTGGCCCAAATTCCAGTTTGGCGCACACGAGCTTCCATACTCATCAGAATTCAGTGCTAACTGGCCCGGGCAGTCCCTGTCTGACCGACCTAGATCCCGATGTGAGAAACCCATTTGGCTGCAGCAGTTTCAAACTGGCCATGCAATGTCCACTTGCACCTTTTCAAGGGTTCCGGGACAAACAAGTAAAAATAAAATAAATATATCTAATACTTATTTACGGAAGGCAACACGAAAAATACACCTCATGGTGACAATCAGACCAGACCATTTGACTAAGTTATTTGTCTCACAAATTTTCAGATTATATGGTATGCCTGAATTATAGTTTCACCCCGTTTCAAGAGTTTGTTTTGGCGAGCAATCTGGGAGAATGTAGGCACAAGGCTTAAATTCTCGTCCGTGTTTCACCCACAGACAGATGGGCAATTGGAAATAGCCATTTCAGTAGTCTTCGACTTTTTAGTCATACATCTCTTATCAAAAGACTCTTTGGGAGAAGTATTTGCCCTTGGTGGAGTTTGCCTACAATAACAAGGTTCGTACGTCTACGGGGAATGCACCATTTGAGATTATCGACGGTGTCAAAAAGGTTCCACCTATTCTGAGCACCAAAGCTAAAACTTTTGAAGCCGATCAGTATACACAAGATCTGGACACCGCGTTTGCCAAGGTACGGGAGGCTTTGGAGAAGTCTCAAGCACGGCATAAGAAGACAGCAGACAAGCATCGATGTGACTTGCAGTTGAAAGAAGATGATTGGGTGCTACTAAGGTTTGAGAAGGCACACCTACGGAAGCGGAAGGGTAAGGAGAGCCTTTTTCCAAAGCTAAGTATACGATACTATGGACCTTCACAATGCATTTCATGCGAGTCTATTGCGACCTTTCAAAGGTGAAGTGCCAGTGGACAGGGAGCTAGATGAGCAGCCCGAAGTGGAAAAGACAAAGGAGATTCTCATTCTCGAACATGTCTTGGGAAAGTAAAAGGTAATTTGACACGACGGTATTTGGTCATGTTCGGGAATAATCCGGCTCTTGATGCCAGTGGATGGAAAAGGAGGACCTGGCAGATACTCCTCACATATTAGAGCTTTACCTTGAAGCTTTTGGTTAAGCACAAAAATATTCCAAGAGTTGCCGATGAATCGCAGGTTGAATCTGGTGCAGAGCGGACTCCACAAGAGGAGAGTTATTCCATCCTTTGTCACAGGTTACCTCAATGGAATAAAGTCGCTGATTTCAGGGATACTGACAGACCGACAGTATTCTACTGGATGACTTAATGTAAAAAAGTACTTTAAAATGGGAGTTCCTAATATGAATCTGTTACATGTGTTCTCTCATGTGTGTACTCTTTGAGTGCATATTTGATAGACGAAATGACTACACCATTTTGTCTTGTTCACTTGAGGGGTGATGCAAGTATGATAGTAACGAGATTCGATAGATCCAGACATTTGTGAACAGATCAGCACAGTTTGGATGTGATCACTGATTGCTAGATAAGTTACAATGATCATGATTCTAATCTAAGATCTCAACGGGGAGAGTGACGTGAATGTTCGATGATTGTCGTCTTTGTGCAAGTGTTGAATATATGTGGTCTAGTACGCCTGTACTGAGTCAATGTCTATTGAACTTGTTCTTGTCCTATGTCTATTTTGCACGCGTAATCGAGGGCGATTACAATTCTTTCAAGAGAAGAGTATGTCACAAAGTGATGATGTGGCATGGCCCAAAGGACAGAGGTCGAATAGACGGGGGCCGGCAAAATAAGTTTTACCAACTTACAGAACCCAAGCGAGTGGCTTGGAAGGGCGTTAAACATAAAAAACTAACCAAAAAGTTATCCAACTTATGGATCTCGGCCAAGGGGCCTAAAAATTACTAAAAAAAAAGCAAGAACCCAAGATTGCATTAAGGACTGATGACATGGCAAGTTGTACGGACGCCCGCCTTTTGCAACGCGATTTACGGAAGACGTGCTGACGCAACAACACCTACGGACAGCCTTAGGCGTTTGCTTTTGGAGCACCAAATGCTTTTAGACCTTTGCTTTTCATGTAACTGCTTTTGGGCCAGGCCAAGGGCCTTTAAAAGAGTATCAAGGCCTCTCCTCAGAGCAGATTAGCTTGGAGCTTGCTAGAGAGAGAACCCTTGGACATTATACTTTTTGAAATTTAATAAATAAAAAAATACCAAGGAGTGTCAGTCTTTGGGACCAGTGCTTCTAGCACGGAACTCCGTCGTGCCGTGTCATCTCTCTCTCTCTCTCTCTCTCTCTCTCTCTCTCTCTCTCTCTCTCTCTCTCTCTCTCTCTCTCTCTCTCTCTCTCTCTCTCTCTCTCTCTCTCTCTCTCTCTCTCTCTCTCTGTAGCCTTTTAAAGAGTGTCAAGGCCTCTCCTCAAAGCACATTAGCTTGGAGCTTGCCAGAGAGAGGACCCTCGGACATTATACTTTTTGAAATTTAATAAAAAAATAAAAACCGAGAAGGGGTGTCAGTCTTTGGGGCCGGTGCTTCTAGGCACAGAACTCCATCGTGCCATGCCATGCCGTGCTCTCTCTCTCTCTCTCTCTCTCTCTCTCTCTCTCTCTCTCTCTCTCTCTCTCTCTCTCTCTCTCTCTCTCTCTCTCTCTCTCTCTCTCTCTCTCTTGTATTCAGTTTCTCTGACGTGTGTTGCTCTAGATCTTCGGCTTGGGGTGTTTAAGTTTATTACAACTGACCAACTCTATGGGGCATCCAAATCTAGTCATTAAATTTTTATACAAGAATTTAGCCACTGAATTTGTTGAATTATCCTTCAATGCTACATCTTCCACCCACTTCGTACAATAATCAGTAGCAACCAAAATATACATGTTCCCTGTGTTCCTTGCCTTTGGCTTAATTGGACCCCACAAAATCTAGTCCCTATTTTTGAAATGGTTCTATAGGATTCAAAGGCATTCTATCTGAATTTGAAGGCTTAACCTCCCTTTGACACAATACACACTCTTTAGCATAAGAATGAGCAACTTTTAGAGCAGTGGGCCACCAAAGCCCTGCTTGCAAAATCTTCATTCTTATAATCTCTCTTGAGAAATGGCCACCTGCACTTCCAAAATGAGCTTCTTGCAAAACTACTGATTGCTCTTCATCAAGAAGACATCTCCAAAATAATTTGATCTATACATTGATCCTGCTATCACAAAAACAAGCTTGCTCAAAAAAAGGTTCTTCGTGGGTCTGTTGTAAATATCAAGCATCAAGCCATCACTCAAGAAAATTAGCATCTGATCATACCAAGAATCTGAAATTAACCCTTTAAGTGTTAACAAATTAGCATAAGGTAATTGATCTTGAATTCCAATTGCACTTTCTCCTAACTCCAATCTACTCGGAAAATTCTCTTACTCAGATGGTCTGTTGTAAACGATTCAAGCATCAAGCCATCACTCAAGAAAATTGACATCTAATCATACCAAGAATCTGAAATAAACCCTTTAAGTGTTAACAAATCAGCATAAGGTAATTGATCTTGAATTCCAATTGCACTTTCTCCTAACTCCAATCTACTCGGAAATTCAGCCACTTCATTCTCTTACTCAGATGTGTAAACAATAACAAAGTCAAACTCTTGTAGCAATAGCATCCACCTTGCTAGTCTACCACGCAATTGGGGATTCTAAATTAGGTACAACAATGCTTGATGATCAATATGGAAAATAATCCTATTTCCCAATAGATAATGCCTAAATTTGTTTAGGGCATATATCATTGAAAAAGCTTCCCTTTCAGTCACATATAATTTTTCTCCGTTGCTATCATCAACCTACTAGCATAGTAGATTGGTCTGTACCACCCCTTAACCATTTGTTGCATTAGCACTGCTCCAATTGCAATATCAAATACATCCACAAATAGATGACGAGCCAAATTCCAACCACGTGATTGAAGAATAGGTGCAACTACCAACATTTTCTTCAAAATCTGAAATGCTCTGTCTTTAGCTGCACCCCAAAGTTGAACAAACATATGGAACATTCTTTTTCGTTCTCGTGCACTAATATCTGAAAGATATCTTAGATGTCTGCCATGGAAGTTTACTTGTCCCATAAACCGGCTCAACTGCTTCAAACATTTCGAAATTAAATTGCTTCAATTTTATTTGAATCAATAGCTACTCCATCCTTTGAAATTATAAACCCCAACAATGTACCCTTTTTTACTACAATAGCTGATTTGTAGGGATTTAGGAACAATCTGAATTTTTTGCATCTTTCCAAACACTCCATGAGATGCTCCAAATGGAATTTCAAGGAAAGGGACAACCGAGGCTACTAAGGAATTATATGTCCGCCGATGACAAAGAACCAAAGAACTGCACCAACCACCATATACAATGATGAACTACAAACTGTATCTGAAGGAACTTCATCGAAACTTAGAGTGAAACTGCTACTGATCTTCAACTGTCTGAAACACATCTCGAGAAAGTACCACCCCACTCTCAAAGTGAATCAAGAACAAACATCCAGTAGAAAGAAAGACGCATCAATACTCATACTGCAACACACCAAGATCAAGAGACCCTTCACCCAAGCTCTGCAAGAGAAGAACAAGGTGCTATAGAAAGCCACCAAATAGACTGTCAATCATGTCTGCTGCACATGGAACCAAAAGAACTATATGGAAGTAGTGTGCACAAAGTGACTCCCAAGCTGTTATGAGCGCGTATAGAGCTAGAAGAGAGCAAGAGGAGGCGCTCACAATGTACAAGAACTTGGATTTGATGATAAGCTTAATATTGATTACAAGACTTAATACTTTATTAAGAGAGCTAGATACAAGACTTGGATTACATGACTTGAGTACAAACAAGGCTTGATTGCAAGGACAAGACTTGAACATACGACAAAGAACTAGAAGAGGGAATTCCTCATAGGAGCCTCACAACTGGTGTCGGCAAGACTGAGGGGCTTGTGGCCCAAGACCCCTATTTATACTAGTGCTTGAGGAGGTTACTTGAGGAGGTTAGGACTTTCTAGGTTCTTCTTGAGGAGGTTAGAATCTTCTAGAACCTTCTTGATCCTTCTAGTTCTTCTAGAACCTTCTGGATCCTTCTTAAACTTTCTAGAGCTTTCCAAAAACTTCTAGATTCTTCTGGAATCTTACCCAAGCTTCTAGAAACTTCTAGATCCTTCTAGATTCTTCTAGAGCCTTCTGGATCCTTCTAGAACCTTTTGGATCCTTCTTCAACTTTCTAGAGCTTTCCAAAAACTTCTAGATTCTTTCGGAATCTTCTCCAAGCTTCTAGAAACTTCTAGAATCTTCTAGATCCTTCTAGATTCTTCTAGCGATGATGTAGGCGATGACATAGGCAATGATACAGGCAACGACTGACTCTCAAGCATCCATGACATTACCCCCTCCTTTAGCGACGAGCTCCACGAGGAGTTGTGGTGTTCCTTGAGTTGGGCTTCCATGGATGTTGTTGATGGAACTCTTGGACTTTGAGAGATGCATGTTGTAGATTGTGTGCTGGTTCTCAGGTTCATTCACTAACATCATAGCCTTTCCAATGCACCAAGTACTGTAACCTGCTACGCGAAACTCGAGAATCTAGGACTTTCTCGACCTTATATTCGTCATGTCCTTGAATCTCAACCGGAGGAGGTGATTGTAGGGCTCTTCCTGGGATTTTAGATGTGTGACAAGGTTCTAGGATTGAGACATGAAAGACCGGATGGATTTTCATGGATGAGGGCAATCAGAGTCGATAGGTGACTGGATTGACTTGACGGATAATTTTAAACGGGCCAAGCCTTCGATAATCAAGCTTTTGACAGGGACGAGATGAACACAAATCATGTCGGAGGAGCCACACTTTATCCCCTTCTTTGTATTTTGGATGCTGCATGCGATGGAGATCTTCGCTTTCCTTATACTTGGATTGAGCTTCTTTGATATGAATCGTAAGTTCTTTGTGAATTGCAGATAATTGTTGTGTAAGATGAATAGCAGCTGGATTCTTGACTTGATAGTATCTGTGGATATCCTGTTTGGGATATCCTGTTTGCTAAATATGGACCATAATTAGCAAAGAATGGAGTGTGACGGGTGGAGGCATGTAAACTGTTAATATAGGAGAATTCTGCTAGCGGTAGGAGCTCGACCCAATTATCCTGGTGATAATTGATAGTACAGCGGAGATACTGTTCCAAAACTTGATTTACTCTCTCTGTTTGTCCATCACTTTGTGTGTGATTGGCTGAGGAGAGGTTGATTGGTACTCCGAGTAGCTTGAATAAGCTTTTCCAAAAGCTAGAGATGAATTGTGGGCCTCGATCAGAAACTATGTCATCCGGTAATCCGTGATAACGATAGATATGCTGTAAAAAGAGTTTGGTCGTACCTTTGTTGGTGATGGTTGGAATGAAGTGTGCCATTTTTGTAAACCGATCCACGACTACTAAAATGGAGTCAAATCCTTGTGACAAGGGTAGCTCTACAATGAAATCCATGGAGATGGATGACCATGGTTTGGTTGGAATGGGCAAGGGGTGGAGTAACCCATGAGGACGATGACGAGGGGCCTTTGATCTATTACAAGTGTCACAAGTGCCTACATACTCCTTGACAAGCTTCCACATTTGAGGCCACCAAAAGTCACAAGAGAGAAGCTCAATTGTCTTATTAACCCCAAAATGCCCTGCTGATGGAAGATCATGCCATTGCTAAAGTACCTCCAAGCGTGTTGGTCCTGGCGGAATATAGAGAAGACCCTTATAGTAAATTAGTCCATCAATTTCTTGAAAGTCCTCATTAACCTCTTGACCTTGTAGTTGTTGTCTAATATTCTAAGCAAGTGGGTCTTTGGCAATTTGCGTCTTCACCTTAGAAAGAAAAGTAGAATCTTCAGGAGCTTGGCTCATGGTGTTTAGCTTAAGCTGCTCAGGTTTCAAAATCACTGACTCTTGTTGATCAAATGCTGCGTCGCCTTCTCTAGGTGCAAGGTAGGATCTTCTTGATAAGGCATCCGGCTTAGCTTGTTGACGGCCAGGTCTATAAGAGATAAGAAAATCAAACCTTGATAGGATACCACTCCGCCTGGCTTGGCGACGATTCAAGATGCGGGATATCATGAAGTATTCCAAATTCTTGTGATCTGTATAGACAATGATCTTATGAGGAGCTCCTTCAAGTAGGTGACGCCAAGTGTCAAAGGAGTCGATGATTGCTAAGAGCTCTTTGTCATCGATTTCATAATTGATGTCTGCAGCTGAGAACTTGCGGGAATGAAAAGCCACTGGATGTACTCGACCATCCTCTCCTACTTGGGATAGAATAGCGCCAAGGGCAAAATCTGAAGCGTTTGTTTCTAGGATGAAAGGCTTTGTAGGATCTGCATGAATTAGAATGGGTGCGGTCGTGAAAGCTTGCTTGAGAGTCTGAAATGCTTTCGCGGCCTCTGAGTCCCAAACAAACTTATTATGGCCTGTCAACCTTGTGAGTGTTGTAACCACCTTGGAGATTACTTGAGGAGGTTAGGACTTTCTAGGTTCTTCTTGAGGAGGTTAGAATCTTCTAGAACCTTCTTGATCCTTCTAGTTCTTCTAGAACCTTCTGGATCCTTCTTCAACTTTCTAGAGCTTTCCAAAAACTTTTAGATTCTTCCGGAATCTTCTCCAAGCTTCTAGAAACTTCTTGATCATTCTAGATCCTTCTAGAGTCTTTTGGATCCTTCTAGAACCTTCTTCAACTTTCTAGAGCTTTCCAGAAACTTCTATATTCTTCCGGAATCTTCTCCAAGCTTCTAAAAACTTCTAGAATCTTCTAGATCCTTCTAGATTCTTCTAGCGATGATGTAGGCGATGATGCAGGCAGCGGCTGACTCTCAAGCATGCATGACACAAGCTGGCTCCACATCCCCCTCTGAAGGGAGAACACCCGAACCATGGATAATTGTCATAACTCTCCAACAGTCTCTGCTTGTGTAACTCGATCACCCAAGGTAGGTGAAACCTGGAACCAAATTTGGGAGAACCAAGAATCTCCCCGGTTTGAAGAATGCTCGAGCTAACTGTAACTTGTTCCTAGTCCGAGAAGGACCACTATTCACCTGTAAAAAATAACATGTCAGTCTAAGGATAAGAGAAGTAGGTGCGTCCTAAACGGTACAGTCTCCACGGGCCAATCGGGAAGACAAAACATAGGAATGACCACTCGGATGCAGTTGGAAGAGCAACCGTCACACCAAATATCCGAAAGACGAGGCAACCACTGAAATGGCTAAAGAAAACATCCGCCAAGATACTAGTTGCACTGTGGAATAAAGCCACAAGAAATGAGCAAGGAAAACCAAGGACTAGAAGACACCATGCATGGTACTTCGCTAAATGGAGCACCGGAAGTTAACTGAAGATAATAACCTAGAAGCCCCCTCTGAAAGAGAACAATCCTCAAAAGTACGCTCTAAGGTAGCAACTAACTCAACCCACGTCGAAACAGAGCAAACACTGACACTGAAAGCTCTAGAGCTAAAGCTGAAAACTCCCCCCAAGATAGGAAGTCCCCCTCCTGCTCAATCCTGGGAAAAGAGATGAGTACCACCAGAGAGAAATCTGAGACAACTTGGAGTAGAACTGCTTCCTCTGTAACTGAATAGCAAAACCTGATGCAAAAGGATACTTGAACCATCGACAAATCTTGATGGATAAAACCATCATCAAGCGGCCAAGGAGGTCATCAAGAGTAGAAAATATCCGCGATTTTATGTAGCACAAGCCCTGTGGAGCGCACAAACACCCGTTGTCTTATTGACCATGCAGTGTTTTGGAAAATCCCTTATCCCAAACACACAAAAATCCCTTTGAGGCAATTCTCAAGCAATAATTACACAATTTTCTTGCAAAATCCCAGCTGGATTTTTTGTTTCAACCGACTATCTTGAATTCCTAACCGGTTCAAGAGTAAGCTGAAACACACTTTTCCCAAAGATTGGACAAAAAACTTATTTTCTCCTTGTGGATGCGCAACACCAGAACAACGGGAGGACACAGCCACACAACAGCCCTCACTCCCTAATCTGCTCCTCAGGAGATACCACCGCACAAAAGGTGTAACAGCTCAAGCTCCTTCAGCTGCAGCCAAATATTCTATTTGTACAAGTTCCATCATGTGCCGTACAGGTGGTAGAACAAACCAAATATCCTCTTGTCTGCATAAAGCAACTTCAACCAGCCTAATCTTTTACACTGCACGGGCAGCTGAATTATTTATTAGTTATATACCTTCAATTCACAAACTAAAGAGGCGTTATTACAGATTTACCACTAAGACGTTTGCATCACCTTGTTCTTTGGAACCTCTACCTCTATTTCTAGCATCATGCGACATATTTATCTCCACCATCATTGAGCATAACCATGAAGGGCAATGACAACCCATAAAGCATTACAAAATGTAAGGTACTTGAGACAAACCCTAATTTAGTTGCTGCAACTGAAACAGAACCCCCTGTTGCCAAAAGCAGATCCAACAAGCATTGCACTCCCTACAAAAATCATTATTTTCAGCAGCCATGAGTCACAATTGGAGATAATCTCAAACAAATGGAGGAATGAAATGTTTTAAGGAAAAAACAGTTGCTCATACAGGAGAACAACCTTGCAAAAGTCTGGGTGGTTAGGCCCTATCTTTTGGCCACCACTGTTTGGCCCCCTCACTGCTGGAAGAATGCGAACAAGCTCTGGTGGAGGCACATAGCTGTCAAGATCCACAGGCCGCCTAACTAGTTTGCATTTTACCATCAGCACAAGATGAAGATTAGAATGACAATAAGGCTGAAGGCCTGATTTAAGAAGTTAAGCAGAGATCAAATCTCCACCTTTTGCAGCAATAAGAGTGCGCAACCGGTCAAGTGCATATGCTCTATTTTTATGCTGAGACCTATCATCTGCTGCCTGCAAAACGTCCTCAGAAGGAACAAAAAAGATTCTTTACCTGTTTTGTAGAATCAACAAGAAAGTAAGAAGCACAAGGAGTACTTGTTGGCATAAATACTTGCTAACAAAAATAATGGCTTTACAAATCTAGTGATCACACTCATAATATGATAAGCTGCCCCACAGTCTCAATTGCTTGCGTACAACACTCCCAGACACCACACTGGCTCAACCAAGAACAATGATCTCTTCAAATATAAATTGAAGGTCTCCTAGAATAGCCTCATAAACATTGAGAGTCACTCAAGAAGCTATCACCATTATGATAGTGTTCAAAATCAGCGAGGCAAATGTAAGTCCCCACCCCTACCTTAAAGACTTATCTTGCCTTATTGCTTATGTCTATATGTGGACAAAGCTTTGACATGCTGAGTAAAGAATGACATATCCAAGCTCAATCATTTACACCTACAGTCTTTCTGCAACCATACAGACTTCAGTAGCTCACCAGGACATTACATTTTTTCAAGCAGAGGTTTTGCCATCATAAAACCCAGCCTATGCATTTGAGCACAGCCTCCTGTGACTATGCCCAAATGTTTCGTTAATCCAAGCCCTAGCATAAGGAACATGAAGGCACCATTAGAAGGCATCAATAGCTATTAGCAGCAGCCAGCTGTAACAGAAGATGCACGATTACTTTGTGGCCTATCTGCAATATGCATTGCAAATTGGGTATAATCTGAATGCTTGACATCCTTGGAAATTGACAGAATGAACAAGGCTCTAGAAGAGGAGAGAGAGAGAGAGAGAGAGAGAGAGAGAGAGAGAGAGAGAGATCCTCAGAGTGAATTGAAAGAACTAGTAAGGCTCTAGAAACTTAGAAAGAGAAACGATAAGAGAGAGAGAGAGAGAGAGAGAAGTGAGCGATGGCTTTACCTCATCGCATGAAACCCTAGTGCTGCTGCTGGTTTGCCCTGCTCGTCTCGCCATGGAGCCTCTGCGGCCTGCCTGCCTACTCCTTGCTGCCTGTTCCCTGCCCTGTCGCTGCTGTCCACGCCGCGCCAACCACAATACATCATCCCCACTGCTCGCTCCCTTTCCATCGCCATTATCCCCACTTCCAGCCTGAGGTTTTCCAGCTTCCTGCCTGCACATTGGCCTCGTCATTGTCTCACTGCTCTTATGTCATCTGTTTTGTCTCATTTGTGGCGCACCCATGTTCACAAAAAAGGCCTGCGTTTGATGTCGATTGGGAAATTTTGCACTCCTGAGCGCTTTAGGGGTCTAAATATTTTGGACTTGAGCAGACATGTTCTTGCCAGAAAAGCCATGTTGTTGCCTACTCTTGTGTAACAACCTCAGCCTTGAGCTCTTATGCTTGCTTATTTATGTCAGCATGTGGTTACTTCTTCCTTTGGTCATTGGCAATCTTTTTTGGACGACGTGTTTGGCAAGATGGAAGGGCATATTCCTGGATGTCCAGATTTCTGTTTGGAAAGATGTTACAACTCATTTATCATGGCACGGTTGGCAACAGCAGAAGGGAATCTGTAACGGAACAGGCACCACGTGCCAACGGAAAAGAACAGACTGAACAGATTTTTAGCACTTTAATAGCAATTGAATTGAAAGAGATGCACGACAGAAAACAGACATCTAGCTTTCCATGGGCTCGCTGCTGCTGTTGCTCTCCATCGCCCTCCGGCTCCTGCCCCACCCTGCCCCCTCAAGCCCCTCCCGCTGCCGCTGTCCCCCGCATGTCCTGCACGCGGTCCCATCTCCAGCTGTGCGCAGCCCGTCCGCTAGTCCCCACCCCCATCTCTGTGTGTCCTATGAGCTGCCCACCAGCTGTGCACAACCCTCAACCCACTGCCAAAGCCCGCCCCCTTCAGCCCTGCACTTCGTACTCAACCCCCCGCCCCTGCCTCGGTTTAGCCTCGCTTTCTTTCCTCCTCCCTGTTTTTCGCCTTGCCTTTGTAGATAAGCAGCTTCGGCGATGGTCAGATGACCAGTGGGAGTCCAACGGAAGCATCCCCTAAAATTTGCTATTTTGGGCCATGAAATGTGTTCGCGGTATTAGCTTCAGAATGACGAGGGGAACATTTTATTACTCTGCTGCAAAGTCAACTAATGCACTAGTCAAGAGATTTTTAAGCGGGAAGCCCAATGCGGGGAAATTGCATGCATGAGTGCCAAGTGGCACTTTTTGGTCAATTTACCAAGATTGGGAGAACAAAACTCGTAACAGACTTTTTGGAGCAGTTTTGGAGGTTGATAACTCTGATTTTCAGCCATTTCCCTCCATTTTGAGCTTCCCATGACTTTACCTAGGACCAAGGAGCTCATTTTCAGCATTGGAAGGCATTAGATGCGTGTTTACGGAGCTGTTTTGCTGCGTTTTCAGCGATACGCAGGTTTTGGCAGCCATGGAGATCTTCCCCTTTTGCATCTATTTGTTCACAGATGCATTACAGGTTAAGGGCTAAAGAGGGGGCACTCGATTTATGTTGGGGGGATGCTTCATTGAGTACCTGTCACAGGTTAAGAGCTATGGAGTGCTTTCTTTCCCTCTCATGTACAGTGTGGTGCTAGGAGTGATGCCCTGTCACCAGCGTGTGACTACTATTTATCCTTTTTGTTGATTTCTTTCTTATTATCTATTTACTTTCACTTTTTGGAAACACCCCTCGGGAAATCTAACTGCCCTGCATTGCATAGCTAGTGTGGAACTGTCCAGAGGGAGTCCAGGCCTGAGGGCAAGAGAGCACTAAGGTTGGACAAGGACTATGGTTAGCCAAGTGGGGTCATTGACTAGCCAAAGTGGAATCCTTTGCTACAGAGGCTACATTTCAGTTCTGGATGTGGCCGCAGTGTACAAAGAGGGTCGGATGACCTAGAAAGATACAATGGCAGCATCTCCTAAAATTTAGGGAACTGCTATTTTGGGACCTGAAAATGTGTTGGCGTCATTACCTCCGGAATGACAAAGGGAACGTTTTCTTACTCTATCGTGAAGTCAACTGGGCAACCGGTTGGGATATTTTTAGGCGGCAACCCCGAAACGGGAAAATGCTTGTAAATGTGCCAAGTGGCACATTCTGGTGCACTTGCCTCATGCAACAAGAAGTGGCGCTGAATTTGAAGGAGGGAGAGCCTCATTTTCAGTTTTGTCACAGGTTAAGAGCTATGGAGTGCTTGCTTTCCCTCTTATGCACAGTGCGGTGCCAGGAGTGATGCCCTGCACGCTACGCACTGCCCTCTCTCTCCCCTTTGGCAGTATGTTATGCCCCTCTAGTGGGCTCTTCATTTGACCAATGTACAGTTGTGTGGGTTCATGCGCGATTGCCGAGGCAAGAGCCTCTTGCACAGGTACTGGATTAGCTAGCGCCTAATCCCCCCACAGGTACTGGTGAATTCGGAGAGGTTTCACGCCAGAAATCTCGTTCGATTCAAAGGGCAAGTAGCCCTACAGGTGCAGGAGCTCGAGGACTTGCTACAGATGCGACCGGCACGCGAAACAGAGCCCGAAACAGTGAATTACAGCCTGCTGTGTATTTTTGCAGGTTAAGGGTTTTGGCCCTAAACGGACCCTAATACCCCCAGAAGGTTCGGGGACGCAAGGGGACCGCTGTACAGGTGATCTGGCGCATTTTCAGGGCTGAAAACAGAGAATTCAGCGTGCTGCAGATTCTCACCAGGTTTTGCAAAGTGCCCGTATGCGTCGGGAAAGTCATTTAATGCGTGGGAATACTGACCGTGAAGGGTTCTAGTACAGTTATGCTGCCGAAATCGGGCTGGAACAGTGGAAATTCAGCCGAGTTTGTGCGGGGCAGCTTGTAGGGAACCACATCATTTATTCCCTCTTTTGAACAATAAAGAAATACCGAAAGGGGCGCCTAAGTTAGGGGCCAATCTGGTGTCCGTCTTCTCATACAGGTGCATTCTGGCATCTGTATCCCATTCCCCTCTCTTGTGTCACTATAGCGCAGGTGTAATAGACGACTAATAATGGGTGAAAGCTAAATCAAGGTTTGAAGTAAAGTCTACCGCCCTTTTTGGATAGAACAGGCCGGTTTCATGGTTCCATCGACGGGATTGAATCACTTTTTCCCATAGAAGTGAGCCTTGGTCAGTTTTGGGCTTGAAGACACAGGGGATCATAGACTAGACACAGGGAATTGCAATTATGGCTGACAGACCAGATGATGTGACTGAAGAGGTTTCCTCTTCACAGGGTCAACAGACACATGAAGTGGGTGAGTCCTCAAGACCACCACAGACAGATGACGATATATTCAAGACCCAGTTGGCTACTGCTGTGGCTATGTTCACACAAGTAATGCAGAACCCGAGGTTTTTAGGCTTTCTGCAACCTCCTGTTCGGTCTCAGCAAGTTGGGTCACTGGATCATATTCAAAAGCCTGTTAAGGCTCGAGCACAGGTGATTCATACCGCACAGTCAATGGAAACACCTGTACACTTGACGGAGAACATGCAGTCTCCACAACCTGTGCCTAAGGTGCAAGAACAGGTGGCTGAGATGCCAGTTTTTCAAGCTGTACCAGTTCAGCCCGCCACCTTTCAGCAGCCTATAGCTGGTTCTAATGGGCAGGGAAGCAACCTACAGGCTATGCAACAGGTCTTCCCCACCACCTTCAGTACACCCTGGCTATTTTGGAGGTGGATCGGTATTCCAAAGCATGGCTGGTCATGCACCTGGAAATCAGTTTTACATGCCAGGAACAGTGTTTGGGGGTGCTCAAACGATGATGCCTAACCCCATGTACAGTGTCATGGGTATGCACCCAGGGTTTCAAAGCACTCAGGGCCAATTTGGGATGCCACAGGCAAATTTTGGTATGGCTGGAATTACAAATCAGCAGCCAAATATGGCATTTCCAGGTCAAGTTAATAGCGGCCAAGGAACACAGATGAACCCTAATAGTGTTCCCATGTTTCAGTCACTTCCATATGACAATTTAACGCCGTTGGAGAGGCCAACTCCATACAAAGAAGGTGGCAAAGGTGTGTCATTCACGACCTTTACAGTGTTTGATGACAGGAAGAAGGCTCTTTCATTCCTCCAGCAGTTTGACAAGGCCTATGCAGGGGGAAACTTTACAGAGGCTTCAAAGGTCCGCAAGGCAGCCACTTTCTTGACAGGGAATGCGGGACAATGGTGGACAACTTTATTGCTTCAAGGGCAAGCTCCGTCCACATGGATTTACTTTAAGCAGATTTTTGCAGCAGCATGGTTATCTGATGACTTTGAAGCAGATGTCATGACAGAATGGCACCAGCTTAATGCTGCTCCTTGCAGAAATCTGGATGATTACAATCGGAAGTTTTGGAAAGCTCTACTTCCAGTAACTTCCTATAGGTTTGTGCCATTGACAGAACAGATTGAAAAATACTGTTGTGGCCTACCTAAAGGATTGAGAAAGTACTGTACGAAGACAAAAGTCACTACTTTGACGCAGCTCATCGAGGTAGCAAACACTGGCAATGGTTTGCTCAAGGGAGAAGGTTGTGAATTTAACACTGGCGTCAAGGCAGGATCAGGCAAGAAAAATTCAGCCAAGAAGCACGTTCCCAATGAGGCTCCTAAAGGGACTCAGGAGTCAGCCAACGCAGGGAAAGACAAAGCTAAGGCTGAATCAGAAAAAGGACCAGCAAAGAAATGGAAAAGACGTTTTCCTCACAAGTCAGAAGAGCAAAAGAAGGTCTTGAGGACAGAGAACAAATGCTTTATATGTGAGCAGCCTGGCCACATTGCTTACAACTGTCCTACAAAGAAAAGGCCAGCTGATTCTGAAGACAAGGAGGACAAGAAAGGAAAGAAGCCCATGGCTGGTCTAGTGCCAGATATGGTGGGCGACAAGCCAAATTCAGATGCAAGTGAGCTTTGCAGAGCATGGGGAAAGGTCAGGGATCAAACAGTGCTTATCTTCTTTGATCCAGGTGCCAAAGCCAACTTCATTTCCCCAGAATTGGCTTCAAAGTTGGGAATCAGACCTGAAGAGATGGGGTATACAGCAGAGGCAGGTTTGGCATGTCCTGGCCATACAGAGGCTGTGACACCCATCATTGGAAAGTTGCGTCTACATATCCAGTCCTATGTAGATGCTGAAGAATTTTACATCATGCCATTGGACGGATGTGATGTGTTGTTAGGTATTCCTTGGTTGTTTCGTGTACAGGATCATGGATGCCTACAACAAAAAGATCACTGTACAAAGCAGGGGAAAGACTCACATTCTGGATGTAAAGCTTAAAGGGGAGTCTATTCCTACTGTATCAGCTTCTGCTATTACTTCTGTAATGAAAAAACATCTTTCTGCGTACTTGGTTTTTGCACGTGAAGTGTCAGATTGTGATGAATCAAATTTATCTGTGCTAGATAAAGAAAGGTCAATGTTTTTACAACAGTATAGTGACTGTTTCTCCGATTCATTACCATCTCAATTACCGCCAGAGAGACCCGAGGACCATGCGATAGATTTGGTGCCAGGCAGTAGCCCACCAAATAAGCCTCCGTATAGGGTTAGTGCGGCTCAACAGAAAGAGATAATGGGCCAAGTACAGGAGCTGTTAGAAAAGGGGCTGATTCAGCCCACTTCATCTCCATTCTGTTCTCCAGTGTTGTTGGTGCAGAAAAAGGATGGCTCATGGCGTATGTGCATCGACTATCGTGCACTGAACAAGAATACCATCAAGAATAGGTTCCCTATACCTAGAATTGATGATATTATGGACAAATTAGAAGGAGCAGCTATGTTTAGCAGGATAGATCTAAAGAGTGGGTACCATCAGATTCGCATTAGATCAGAGGATGTGCACAAGACTGCTTTTAGAACGACGTTTGGCCTTTACGAATTTTTAGTGATGCCCTTTGGTCTAACAAATGCTCCTGCTACGTTCAATAGGATGATGGACACAATTTTCCGTCCATACCAGCAGTTTGTTGGTACATTCTTTGATGACATGATAGTCTACTCAAAGAATGAAGAGGAGCATAGGCATCACTTGGCCATTGTGTTCAAAGAGCTACGCAGTCATAGGTTGCTCATCAATGCACAGAAAAGTGAATTTTTTCTGGAAGAGATCCACTTTCTGGGACACATTGTCTCAAAGGATGGTGTCAGAATGGATCCTGCAAAAGTTGAAGCGATCAAGTCATGGCCAAATTTGAAGACGATGCACGATGTCCGAAGCTTTTTGGGACTATGCTCCTATTACAGAAGGTTTATCCGAAATTTCGCTGAGATTGCTTCACCTTTACATGCTCTTCAAAAGAAGGCAGTCACTTTTAGATGGACACAGAAAGAGATTTCAGCTTTTAATCTCTTAAAGGAAAAGATGACTTGAGATCCAATCATTGTGTTGCCAGATCTTAGGAAGTCATTTGTGGTCCAGTGCGACGCCTGCGGTAGTAGCATTGGTGCAGTGCTAATGCAAGATGGCAGGGTAGTAGCCTATGAGAGCAGAATTTTGCAAGGGCCAGAGATGACCATGCAGGTCTATGAGAAAGAGTTACTGGCTGTGATTCATGCGTTCTTAAGTTGGAAACACTACCTGCTAGGTGCAGATTTCGTTGTCCAAACGGATCATCAGACCTTGCGATACTTCTTGACACAGACAAAATTATCTGAGAAGCATATGCGATGGGCAAATATCTTGTCCATGTTCCATTTTCAGATTGTGCATGTGGAAGGCAAGAAGAACGTTGTGACTGATGCCTTGTCAAGGAAGCCACAAATTTCAGCTGTGTCAATTCCTTATCATCATGAACTTGATGATATGAGAGAACAGTATGCAAATGATGAAGATTTTGCAAGGGTCTTCGAGCAGCTAATGGATGGACAACGTCATGAACACTATCTTCTTAAAGACGAGTTCATGATGATGCATGGCAGATTGTGTGTCACAAAGCCATTGCGACGCAAAGTTATGGAAGAGAGTCATGTCCCACCGTATGCAGGGCATCGTGGTATCGATGCTACAGTTAAAGCGGTTGAGACATTCTTCTACTGGCCTACATTGAGAAGGGATGTGGATGCCTTTGTGCGAGAATGCCTAATATGCCAAAAGGTCAAGTTTGACAGGCAAAAGGCACCAGGGTTATTGCAACCACTACCTATTCCAGATAAACCTTGGGAAAGTATTGCTATGGATTTTATCTTTGATCTTCCGAGAACGCAGACAGGAAACGATGGTATTTGGACCATTATTTGCAGATTCAGCAAACAGGCTCATTTCATTCCTGTCAGGAAGAAGATAAAGCCAGATCAGATGGCACGCTTGTTTATGAGCAATATTTTCAAGTATCATGGCATGCCACAGTCGATTGTTAGCGACCGTGATCCACGCATGACAAGTTTGTTCTGGAGAGGCTTGTTTGAGAATATGGGTACCACGCTCAAATTCTCTTCATCATTTCATCCTCAAACAGATGGGCAGTCAGAAGAGGCAAATTCTACTGTCCTAGATCTGCTGAAGTGCTATGTGTCAGAGCATAAAGGAAAGTGGGAGCAGTATTTGCCATTGGTGGAGTATGCATACAATAATACAGTGCATTCATCAACTGGCAAGGCACCCTTTGAGATAGTTGAAGGTGGCAAGAAAGTTCCTCCCATACTGCATACAAAGGACAAGATATTTGAGGCAGATAAGTATGTTCAGGACATGGATGGAATGTACAAGAAGGTCAAAGTGGCCTTAGAAAGGACTCAGGCAAAGCAAAAGAAAGCAGTTGATCGTCACCGTCGTGAAGTGGTATATTCACTTGGTGATTGGGTGGTTTTACGCTTTGAAAAGGCAAGGTTAAAGAAGATGAAGGGCAAGGAAAGATTGTTTCCAAAGCTCAGCATGAGTTACTATGGGCCTTTTCAAGTATGCGACATAATCAGTGATGTTGCATATAGGCTGAAATTGCCTGACAGTTGGAAGATTCACAATGCGTTTCATGTGAGTCTTCTCAGACCCTATGTGGGTGTTGTGCCAGAAGATATGCCAGCTGCAGATCAGCCGGAAGTCGAGGAACTTGACGAGATCTTGGTCCCTGAACAGATTTTGGCACACAAAGAAAGGAAAGTGAAAGGCAAGGTTGCTAGGCGTTACTTGGTAAAGTTCAGAAACTATCCACCAATGGATGCTAAGTGAATGGAAGAAGGTGAACTTGCAGAGTCACCAACTGTGTTACCACTTTACCTGGAAGCCTTCGGTTTGCAACCTACCTTGACCCCTTGAGTTTCAAAGCTACATGGATTGTCAGTGTGACAATGGCTTCTGAAACAAATGATGTACATGGTATTTAAAGTGAGCTCAAATGAAATACCTGTTACATGAATGTTAGAGTTGTACAGATTGTCAGTTTGGCAATTGCTCTTATGGAATGTCCAAAAGTTTGGTTAGTGCTATAGAAGTGAGTATTTCTTGTCAGTTTGTCAAGGATACAGTGATTGCTTCTATTGAAGAGTACATGTGTAACTGCATTCTTAAACTGTCGGTTTGGGTATGCTCGAAAGTGTTACGGGATCCAATGTGTACTATAAGACAGTGGCAAAATGTGCAGCTACCATTTTGTCATTGGAAAGTTAGTGACTCAAAGCAATGGCAGAGTGCGAAGCTACCACTATGTCATTGGGACAGGGTTCACACGCAGGCAATACATGAGTCGACGAGGTGTTGAATACACCAGGGTTGACAATGAGCATGTATGTGTCGTACATGTGTCGTCAGGTGTTGAATACATCAGTGTTGACTAGGAGCATGAACGACATAGATGCAAACGAGGACGTTTGAGATTTCAAGAGGGGGGTATGTCACCAGCGTGTGACTACTATTTATCCTTTTTGTTGATTTCTTTCTTATCATCTATTTACTTTCACTTTTTGGAAACACCCCTCGGGAAATCTAACTGCCCTGCATTGCATAGCTAGTGTGGAACTGTCCAGAGGGAGTCCAGGCCTGAGGGCAAGAGAGCACTAAGGTTGGACAAGGACTATTGTCACAAAGTGATGACGTGGCGGACAGCAGAAACCCTAATTTCTGCCAGAAACCCTAAAATTCCTGCAAACCCTAATTTTTGCCAAAAACCCTAAATTCCGAAAATCGCGGAGACGGATTATTTATTATTAAAAAAAAAAAAAAAAAAATTTTGGAAAATGATGAGCGACGCGAATTTTGCTTTTGCTTTTTTTTATATAAAAAAAAAGAGAAAAGACTCTCTAAGGGAGAGAGAGAACTGATGCTTTTGATTTTAAAAGCTTTTGGGGCTCTGCTTTTGGGCATCCCTTGTAACCTTTAAATTAGTGGTGAGGGCCTCACTTCTCAGAGCATCTGGACGCAGAGTCTGAGAGTGAAACCCTAACCGCTCTCTTGTACTTTGATGATTGATTAATACAAAAAGAAATACCGAAAGGGGCGCCAGTCTTTGGGGCCAATATCTCTAGGCACGGAACTCCGCCGGGCCAGTGCAAATCTATTGTGATCTGTGAATTGTTTTGAAGTGGTTATTTGGTGCTGTCGCGGTTGATTCTTGACTTGGAGTGTCCAAGTCTGTTACAGTGGTATCAGAGCACGGCCGATTTCTCTTCTACGGGAAATCCGATCCCCGAAATTATTTTTTTTCCGCGGCACCTATGGCTTCAGGCAATGATCAGTCGACTCCCTCTGCATCTGGAGATGCGGGCTAGGATCACAACGAAGATTCAGACAGAGAGTATGGCCCGCCTCGGCCTACTCAGGCGGAGCAAAGAGAGATGGAGCGTCGTCAATTGATTGGTGATGCAACAAAGATGATGCTCAATTTTGCCAAGGACCCGAAGATGGCAAAATATATGAACCAGACCTCTTTGAAAGAGGTACAGATGGAGTGGCAGAGAACCACAACACCACTCCCGAAACCCGCTCTCAAGAAACCTTCTGCCTCCAAGAAATATACGGAGAAGGAACTGGAGAACGTGGTTGATGCACGGATTGCTCAGCTTTTCGACGTGCAAAAGAAAGGCAAAAAGCACGGCAAAAAGCAGAACAAAGGTACTGACTTCCCGGGATATTTGGGTCGTCAGTCGACATTCGACAAAGCAAAGAAACGGAAGAAGCGTGTTCGATTTGAAGGAGTACCCAGTTCTTCTTCTTCTTCTTCTGACAGTTCTTCTAGCTCCTCGAATTAGAGCGAAGAAGACAGAAAAAAAGCAAAAAGCGAAGCAAGACACAAAGCTTCGGAACGGGCAAGAAAAAGGCAAAGAAGGCTACATCTCGCCCAGAGACTGACAGTTCTACTGAGGACTCGTCTACAGACAGCTCAGATTCCGATGACGGAAAGTTTTATGCGAACAAGAAGAATTTTTACAAAGCCAACCAGTATGACTTTCTCGAAGATAACAGCAAGAAAGTCCGAGAGTTTAAGGAAGGTGGCCACTCGATCAAGTTTGATACTTTTCAGGATACTCAGATGCTTCGAAGGCTTTGTCTCTTATACAGCAGTTTGACATCGCTTTCGCGGGAGGACGCTATTCAGAGCACTCCAAGATTCGGAGAGCTGCCTCTTACTCTGAGGGGAATGCTCGTACTTGGTGGTCCACGCTTCTATTAAGCAAGACTGTGCCAGTTACATGGCTGCAATTCAAGAGGCTTTTTATTTCTTCTTGGTTGACTCAAGAGTTTGAGCGAGATATACGAGCTGCTTGGAACCATCTCCGGATGACCAAGAGCGATACAGTGAATTCTTATTGTGAAAGATTCTGGAGCTCTTTTCTACCCGCCTCTTCATTCAAGAAGATCTCGTTCAGAGAACAAATTGAGCGGTTTACCTTGGGTCTACCTACAGAGATCCGAGATCACTGCTTGGAACAGAAGTCAGCTTCTATTCAGGAGTTGATGAGTCATGCGAAGCGGGGCTTTGCCATTCACTCTGGCAGTTTGACCTACCCCACAGATGAGGCCATGACACAACGAGCCAAACAGACTTCTGGGAATGAAAGTAGAATGAAAAAGAGCAACCCAGAGAAAAAAAAAGGATGCACGACCCAAGCTTACTCCTGAGGAGAGAGCTCGCTTCATCAGAGAGGGGAAGTGCTTTGGATGCGGGAAACATGGACATATTTCCGCAAAGTGCCCTGATAAGGCACAGAAAGAATAGAATGATAAAGACGACGACAGGTCTGAGAGTTCGAGAGCAGCTGAGGAATGTGGCAGAAAAGGCAGATAGAAAAGCAGAACTGGTACCACATGGCGTGGGACTTGCACCGAATCAAATGAATGAAAGTACAAACTTTGCCGTTTTTTTTTGGGGCAAAGTGAAGGATCAGGAAGCTCTTTTGAAGGAGCCAAGGCCAACTTCTTTTCACTTGGAATTGGCGGCTCGATTTGGAACTACGCCCGACAGACTGACGCCACAGGCGGAGGTAGTTCGACTGGCACCCGGATGGGATGTTGCCATTACACCGAGCATTGGCAAACTTCGTTTGCAATGACAGGGGTGTTCAGGGCACGTGAGTGACGTTCTACTCGGGATCCCTTGGTACCACAAGAACTACGCCGTGGTTGACTACCGGGCCGAGAAAGCGACTTTGATAAATGAAGGGCTTAGAGATTGTACTTGATGAACTTCAGTTTTCTTACTCATTCTTTTGGGAGAACTGAACCATGGATAAAAGTTGAATATGTTTTGACCTGAAGAAAAGAACGCCAAGATTTTTTT
Organism: Adiantum capillus-veneris; assembly: GCF_014529385.1. Classification (NCBI taxonomy): domain Eukaryota; kingdom Viridiplantae; phylum Streptophyta; class Polypodiopsida; order Polypodiales; family Pteridaceae; genus Adiantum; species Adiantum capillus-veneris. The sequence continues at coordinate 54,939,206 of NC_140948.1, read as the reverse complement.
CTCCACGCTCATGCCGATTGCTTTTGAGAGGGCCTGAAGATCATACCATTGATCTGATATCTGGAAGCACACCACCGAATCGGCCACCTTATTGTGTGAGCCGAGTACAGAATGAAAAGATTATGAACTCAGTGAAAGACCTCTTGGAAAAGGGTCTTGTCCAGCTTAGTACTTCACCGTATTGCTCTCCAGTGTTGTTGATTTTGAAGAAAGACAGATCTTGGAGAATGTGCTTCGATTATAGCACTCTCAACGAAATCACCATCAAGAACAGATTTCCGATTCCTAGGATCGATGATATACTCGACAGGTTACAGGGATCCTCGTGCTTTAGCAGGATTGACTTGAAGAGTGGATATCATCAGATCAGGATAGCGCCAGGAGATGTCTACAAGACAGCTTTTCGGACGACTTTTGGGTTATTTGAGTTTTTGGTGATGCCTTTTGGCTTAACCAATGCTCCTGCGACATTTAACCGGATGATGGACAGGATTTTTCGAGAGTACAGGCTATTTGTTGGCACTTTCTTTGACGACATCATTGTTTTCTCGAAGAATGAGGTAGAACACAGAGATCATCTGCTTCAAGTCTTTTAGGCATTACGAGATCACACGCTAGTGATTAATGCAAAGAAAAGTGAATTTTTTCCTACCATGGATACACTTTTTGGGACACATTGTGTCAGCAACACAACAGGAGTGCAAATGGATCCGGCCAAGATAGAGACTATCCGTGATTGGCCCGACTTGAAGAATGTCCACGAAGTTAGAAGCTTCTTGGGACTGTGTTCGTACTACATGCGGTTCATACGAAAGTTTGCAGAGGTTGCTTCCCCTTTGCATACCTTGACACAGAAAGGAGTACCTTTTTCGTGGGGACCCACAGAGGTGACTGCCTTTCAGACATTGAAAGAGAAATTCACTACAGGACCAGATTTGACTTTGCCGGACTTGCAGAAGTCATTCGAAGTATATTGTGATGCTTGTGGTCGTAATCTGGATGCGGTCTTGATGCAAGAAGGCCATGTCATAGCTTACGAGAGCCGTTTGTTCTCTAGGCCGGAGATGACAGCACAGATTTATGAGAAAGAGCTTTTGGCGGTTATCCATGCTCTTACTCAGTGGCGGCATTACCTACTCGGAGCGGATTTTATTGTCTTTACAGACCATCAGAGTTTGCGCTACTTCTTGTCACAGAAGCAGCTTTCGGAAAAGCAGATGCGGTGGGCGAACATCTTGTCACAGTTTCACTTCCAGATTGTCCATGTGCAGGGACAGAAGAATGTGGTGGCAGATGCTTTGTCTCGGAAACCGTTGGTTCTGGCTATTTCCGCGATACATCATAGGAGCTTCGAGGATATGGTCGATCAGTGTGCCACAGATACAGATTTTGCAGATATTTTCACACGGCTAAGGGATAGGGAGACAGTAGCTGGATACTCCCTTCGGGAAGGCTACTTCATGAAAAAGACTATGGTGTGCGTTACACAGCCATTGAGGGAGAAGGTTATGACTGAATGCCGCTGTCCACCTTATACGGGTCACCGCGGCATTGCTACCACCATGAAAGGGGTAGAGAGAGATTTCTTTTGGCGGAGACTGAAGAAGGTTGTGGAAGAGTTTGTGCGCAGTTGCTTGGTATGCTAGAAGGTCAAGTTTGACAGGCATAAGGCACAGGGATTGTTACAGCCTTTACCCATACCCACCCACCCGCCCCTGGGAAAATATTGAAATGGATTTCATTTTTTTTTATCTCCCGAGAATACAGAATGATCACGATGATTTTCCGATTACATGGCACGCCTGAGACGATTGTCTCCGACAGAGACCCCAGATTTATGAGTTTGTTTTGGAAGGCAATTTGGGAGAACATTGGGACGCGGTTGCAGTTCTCGTCATCGTTCCACTTGCAGACTGACGGGCAATTTGAGATTGCCAATTCAGTGATTTTAGATTTATTGAAGTCTTGTATCTCGCATCAGAAGACTCAATGGGAAAAGAACTTACCTTTGGTGGAATTTGCCTACAATAACACGATACACTCTTCGACGGGGAAGACGCCATGAGAGATTGTTGAAACTGCTGCGAAGGTTCCATCCTTCCTGAGCACGAAAGATTAGAAATTTGAAGCGGATGAATATTCGCGAGATTTGGATACGGCTTTTCCCAAGGTTCACGAGACTTTACAGAAGTCTCAAGAACGACAGAAAAAGGCAGCGGATCGCCATCGTCGCGACTGGAAACTGAAGGAGGATGATTGGGTGCTCTTACTTTTGAGAAGGCACGCCTAAGAAAAAAAAAAGGGAAAGGAGAGGCTTTTTCCAAAGCTTAGTATGTGATACTACGGACCTTTCCAGATTACTGACAAGATAAATGATGTCTCCTTCCGATTGGACCTGCCAGATACTTGGAGGATTCATAATGCATTGCATGTGAGTCTCTTGAACCCTGTTAAGGGTGATGTGCCTGATGATGGGGAGCCTGATGAGCAACCCGAAGTGGAAGAAAACGAGGAGATCCTTGTTCCTGAACAGATTTTGGCACATAATGATACGAAGAAAGGTAAAGTCCGAAGGCGGTTCTTGGTTAAGTTCAAGAACTTTCCTGCATTTGATGCGAAGTGGATGGAGGAGGAGGACCTAGCAGATACTCCTCGGATTGTGAAACTTTACCTCGATGTTTTGGTTTAGCATAGTCTACTCCAAACGGAACCCAGAAACTCAGCTTGGCCGAAGATCTGGTGCAGTGGGATGCACAAGAGGGGAGTCGCTCCACTCCTTTGTCAACAGATGCCTCGATTTTGATACTAAAGTCACTGATGTCTCTTTGAGCTTCAGGGATACTGAGAGCTGACAGTATTCTGCTGGATGACTTTATGAAATGGAATTCCTGATTATGATACTCATTTGTTCTTGACTTCTTGTGAGTGCAGGAACTGATAGCCGAAATGACTGCAGCATTTTGGTCTGATTGATCTCGAATAGACATGGTTGCAATAGGGGTTAGTCAATCGGACATCGATGAGGTCCCGATTGGACCTAGATGTGATTGCTAGCTACATTGCCGATAAATCATGGTCTAAGATCCGAATGAATGTTGAATGTCATGTGATGTCCTGTGATGTCTGGTGATGTCCTGTGATGTCGTGTGATGTGACTGTCGATTTTGTACATGTGCTAGATGTGTGTTCCTAGTACGTAGGTACTAACAGTCAGTGTCTGCTAAGACGGTTTATGGCTTTTGTCGGTTTTGCAGGCGTAATCGCGGTCGATTACAATGCTTTCAAGAGGGGGGTATGTCACAAAGTGATGACGTGGCGGACAGCAGAAACCCTAATTTCTGCCAGAAACCCTAAAATTCCTGCAAACCCTAATTTTTGCCAAAAACCCTAAATTCCGGAAATCGCGGAGACGGATTATTTATTTTTAAAAAAATTATTTTTTTTTTTTGGAAAATGATGAGCGACGCGAATTTTGCTTTTGCTTTTTTTTATATAAAAAAAAAGAGAAAAGACTCTCTAAGGGAGAGAGAGAACTGATGCTTTTGATTTTAAAAGCTTTTGGGGCTCTGCTTTTGGGCATCCCTTGTAACCTTTAAATTAGTGGTGAGGGCCTCACTTCTCAGAGCATCTGGACGCAGAGTCTGAGAGTGAAACCCTAACCGCTCTCTTGTACTTTGATGATTGATTAATACAAAAAGAAATACCGAAAGGGGTGCCAGTCTTTGGGGCCAATATCTCTAGGCACGGAACTCCGCCGGGCCAGTGCAAATCTATTGTGATCTGTGAATTGTTTTGAAGTGGTTATTTGGTGCTGTCGCGGTTGATTCTTGACTTGGAGTGTCCAAGTCTGTTACAACTATGGTTAGCCAAGTGGGGTCATTGACTAGCCAAAGTGGAATCCTTTGCTACAGAGGCTACATTTCAGTTCTGGATGTGGCCACAGTGTACAAAGAGGGTCGGATGACCTAGAAAGATACAATGGCAGCATCTCCTAAAATTTAGGGAACTGCTATTTTGGGACCTGAAAATGTGTTGGCGTCATTACCTCCGGAATGACAAAGGGAACATTTTCTTACTCTGCCGTGAAGTCAACTGGGCAACCGGTTGGGATATTTTTAGGCGGCAACCCCGAAACGGGAAAATGCTTGTAAATGTGCCAAGTGGCACATTCTGGTGCACTTGCCTCATGCAACAAGAAGTGGCGCTGAATTTGAAGGAGGGAGAGCCTCATTTTCAGTTTTGTCACAGGTTAAGAGCTATGGAGTGCTTGCTTTCCCTCTTATGCACAGTGCGGTGCCAGGAGTGATGCCCTGCACGCTACGCACTGCCCTCTCTCTCCCCTTTGGCAGTATGTTATGCCCCTCTAGTGGGCTCTTCATTTGACCAATGTACAGTTGTGTGGGTTCATGCGCGATTGCCGAGGCAAGAGCCTCTTGCACAGGTACTAGATTAGCTAGCGGCTAATCCCCCCGCAGGTACAGGTGAATTCGGAGAGGTTTCACGCCAGAAATCTCGTCCGATTCAAAGGGCAAGTAGCCCTACAGGTGCGGGAGCTCGAGGACTTGCTACGGATGCGACCGGCACGCGAAACGGAGCCCGAAACAGTGAATTACAGCCTGCCGTGTATTTTTGCAGGTTTAGGGTTTTGGCCCTAAACGGACCCTAATACCCCCAGAAGGTTCGGGGACGCAAGGGGACCGCTGTACAGGTGATCTGGCGCATTTTCAGGGCTGAAAACAGAGAATTCAGCGTGCTGCAGATTCTCGCCAGGTTTTGCAAAGTGCCCGTATGCGTCGGGAAAGTCATTTAATGCGTGGGAATACTGAACGTGAAGGGTTCTAGTACAGTTATGCTACCGAAATCGGGCTGGAACATTGGAAATTCAGCCGAGTTTGTGCGGGGCAGCTTGTAGGGAACCACATCGTTTATTCCCTCTTTTGAACAATAAAGAAATACCGAAAGGGGCGCCTAAGTTAGGGGCCAATCTGGTGTCCGTCTTCTCATACAGGTGCATTCTAGCATTTGTATCCCATTCCCCTCTCGTGTCACTATAGCGCAGGTGTAATAGACGACTAATAATGGGTGAAAGCTAAATCAAGGTTTGAAGTAAAGTCTACCGCCCTTTTTGGATAGAACAGGCCGGTTTCATGCCCTGCACACTACACACTGCTCTCTCTCTCCCCTACGTGCAATTATGTGATGCCCCACAAGAGGGCTCTTCATTTGACTAATGTACAACTGTGTGGGTTCATGCTTTTGTGCTGAGGCAAGAGCCTCCTTGAGAAGGAACAAGGGTAGCTAACTGCTACGCCAAAGCAGGCACCTTCTTGAATCGGCTTGGAGTGGAGAAGGCTAATGATCTCGTCTTTGTTATCACAAATTTGAAAATGCTTTGCAAGAGTACAGACAAACAGACAGATCCTTTTACACAGTGGGAGATGGAGCAAGAGGCTCCTCAGGCAGGTGGAGATGCACATCCACCAACACCATGTACTTCATTCGTGGCTGAGATCGAGCCCGGCCTAGAGCTCGATGATGAGGAATGGGAGGATGTGCATGATTTACAACCGGCTACTACGAATTGGGAGGCCTCTCAAGCTAGTGGCTCTTGAGTCTTGCTTGAGTCTTGAGGCTCGAGAGTTGCGACTCTAGGACTTCCATTATCCTTACCTTTTTGTATGGCTGCTTGAGCCTTGCCCTCTTTGACATTTGTAGCTACTAGCATCTTTATGGTATTTGTCACCTTCAGTCTTTTGGTATTGTGGTCACTGGTTTGGCCCCATTGTAGTCTCGACTCTCATTATGGTATGTCACCTTTGGTTTTTTTGTAGCGCCTTGGCGGGCCTTGTTAGCCATGATTAAGCGAAAAGTGTTATCTCTAACTTCTACTCTTGCAATTATTTGGGAGCTCTAATCTGTAATTACATATGTTATTGACAATTGCGTATATTGTGTTTGTTCAACGTTGTGTATGTACTATGTACTCTGGGCGCCGCACATCCCAATCAAGTCATAATAAGGTTAAATGGTCTTCGAATGTTTTTTGTGGGTATTAGAGTCAAAGGACTCTAGTACTACTTGTATTCAAACATATAACGCTAAAAAAAACAATATTTGGGTGTTTTTTTAGCCTCCCATTCCACGTCGTTCCTGTTCCGGACCCATTCCCATTCCCCCGTTCCGCACGAAGGCCCATCACCATTCCCGTTCCGCATTCCGGGTAACTCTGGCACACACTCTCTCACCCGCTGTCTCTCCATCACTCTCTCTCTCTCTCTCGTTCACTCTTGCTCTCTCTCTCTCCTTTCCTGTGTCGGCAACAGTCAACCAAAGTCTCTCTCCCTCTCCCAACACACACAAACCCCACACACACATACACACTCTCTCCCCATCTCTCGCTCTCTCCCTCGTTCAGCCCCCCCAAATTTCTCTCGCGTTTTCAGCATGGCGAAAAATCTCTCTCGTTACTTACACACACACACACACTTACCTACACACATACACACACCACTCCGGTCCACACACCCTCTCTCTCTCTCTCTCTCTCTCTCTCTCTCTCTCTCTCTCTCTCTCTCTCTCTTTCAAACCACTCTCCCTCTCTCGTTCTTTTGAGTAATTTCAGTCCACCCTCTCTCTTACCTTAAACACACACACAAACACTTACAAACTCTTACCATACACTCACACACTCACAAACACACATCTACGCTACACACTCACAAGCACATACGCACTTGCACGAGCACATTCAAACAAACACACGCACGTCATACGCACGCACAAGAAGAAAAAACCAAAGAAGCTCGACATCGACGCCCAAACAACGAAGAAGAACGACAAAGTCACGCGATGGTGACGACAAATCAAGAAATGACGCCGAAGGCATGCCCCGGCCGGCCCCGAAAGTGCAAACGCGCTACATCGACGCACCAACGAAGCCCGCCATTCACCGGCATTTTGTCCACGATGCATCTCCGCAGTAAACTTCCGTAGGGTAATCTATTTTTCCGTTTTCAAGCCAAAACCTTGTAAAAAACCATTTGTATATTGCCACCTCTCTCTAGGTGATGGTCTCAAAGGCCCACCTAAGAGAGATCATTTTAAAATTCTCCTAAAACAAAGGAAGGGTCAACCGTCTTGGACCCGGCTCCTTGCTTTGTCTCTTCTGATTAGGGCCCAAGCCTAATCATATTATCCTAAATTAATGCAATCTACACCTATAAAAGAACATTGAGAGGTCACTATCACAGAGTCAGACTTGAGGATAAAGCCATGCACACACACTCTCCAAGGGTGACCACACACAAGTAGAATCTCCGTGCATATGAAATTTTCCCTGAGAACTCACTATAGTCTCTCTCTCTCTCTCTCTCTCTCTCTCTCTCTCTCTCTCTCTCTCTCTCTCTCTCTCTCTCTCTCTCTCTCCACGGTCTCCATCTCGCTGAAACTAAGTTTTCTGTAAATACCACTTTGAATCAAGATTACCCTCACATCCCAAGGGGTTTTCATCATCATCTCTCTCTCTCTCTCTCTCTCTCTCTCTCTCTCTCTCTCTCTCTCCCTCTCTCTCTCTCTCTCTCTCTCTCTCTCTCTCTCTCTCTCTCTCTCTCTCTCACGGTGTGTTGTATTAGTATTATTTTAATCACTTCTCTCCGCGACCTAGCCGCTCAAAGCTAGGTGGTGCCCCCTGTTTACTCCCCGCGACGAGTTCGACGTGTACGATCCTAGCGTAGAGGCCGTTGGGGCCCGTTTTGCGCTTGCGCTTGTCAACACCGATCACTTTCTGCTTGGCGGGCCGCAGAACCAACACCCAAGTGTTGTTCTTCTTGCTTCTCACAAATGCAAGTAATGCATTTCCCATGCTTACTCCCAACATCTGGTAAGCCTATGAGCATCTGCTCACGAAAAGCAAGCCAAAGAGCATCATTGTTCAAATAATTAAACCTGTAATTCCAAAGATCACATGTGGGTATCCGAGTCGCTGAAGAAAGAGCACGGAGCCTGTAGAGTCCGTTCTCTACTAAGCCCCCCTCTGACCTCCTTGCAGGATTGCCGTTCCCGAATAGATATCGCATCCTCTCTGAAGATCACCTCCATGCCAAGCTTGCACACCTCATGCACAGACATAAGATGAAAACCCAGCTTTGGAGCATAAAGTACCTTGGAGGTATGCCAGCCATGTGCACGTGACATCGAGGTCACACGGGAAGAACTTTCGAGACCAAGGAGAGATTGAAGTGTCGATCCAGATGGAAACAACCTCCTTCAAGTTCTCTCCACACTCTTGCTCCACGTGATTGAACTGGCCAATCCCAAAGCTGCCGCCGAGCTCGAAATTTTCTTCTCCTTTGCGTGCATCTCCTACAATCACAAGCCAACTTGCTCTAATACCATATGATGTGAAGCGTAGAGATTGAGAGAATGCACGAGAGAGAGAGAGAGAGAGAGAGAGATTCACCAAACCAACACACTCAACAATGAATTAGATGATTACTGCAATGGGGGCTAGAGGTCCGTATATACCTCTCAATTGAATTGCCCGACCTAATTCTCATGTCAAATAAGTACTTAGTAAAATATATATAAACATGACAAAATAAATAAATAAGATCACACTAGACATTCATTTACGATGCATAACTTTAACATGTTAGATGTTTTAATGTCTCTCTGTCTCTCTCTCCCCCCTCTCACGCTTCCGCAGTTATGAAGGGCTGTTCAGCCCCCTTCCACACTCTCCGACGTTTTGTTGTCTCTCTCTCTTTCTCCCCTCTCTCACGCTTCTGCACTCGTGCATGTATATCCTCCAAAAAATGACAGACCCCTGTAAGGTCCCCCACAACATGGTGACCTACGGATCAAGGCCTTAAAACAGCCATTTGAAGCCCATGCAAATCTAGCACTCATTTAAGACATTTTAGACACAAAACCAACTCAATGCCCGCATATACCACTCACCAAAAGAAGCCCCAAGTGTGGATACCTACAAGGCTTAGACATAGCAAAACATGATGGATCGACCTTGGGCACAGCCACAAAAGAGCCCTCACTATCTATGACATGCCCCTCGGATGTACCGGGGTATCAACAGCTCGATCAAGGAGTATAATGTCTCTCTTTGATGTGCAATGTCTGACTACTTTTTGAGAATATTATCTAATACCGCATCAGCTACTACTTGCTAATATCTTTACATTTGTCCTAGGAGGGTCACATATGAGGAACAGGCAAGGCAGAAGCATGACTATTGTACGCATTGAAACGAGCCACATTTTGACCAATATGGTAGACCCGCTTGCTTATGATCTTGGAACCATAACTGCCGAGTTGAGTGCATGTAGTCCCCCTCTGAATGATGATGTGGAATAATCAAGTTTTGAGATAGGTAGCTGGTCAATCGCATCTAGAACACTAATCAGGTTTAACTTGATGGAGAAAGTTAGAGCCACTAGATTAAAGAAGCAAACCTTCAAGACTGACAGACCTCACATGCTAATCTTAAAAAGAGAGGTTGGAATGTACCTGTGAGACAAGGCCAGTTGGAAGATGAGTGAGGCGGACTGCACTCTCGGTCTTGTTGCGATGCTGGCCTCCGGGACCAGAAGCACGGAAGGTGTCCATGTTGCATTGTAGGAAGAGCTCCTTGTCAGACAAGGATAGATACTCGGGAGGGGAAGAAGAAGAGGATAAGGATGACGAGGTTATAGTTAAAAGAGCAGTACGATAGCTTCCCGTAGAGAGACGAAGTGTTCTGGCGGTGGGTGCAGTATTTGTGTAAGTGATGCAGTAGAGGACCTTAGCTGCGTTTGCAACGCAGAGCCTTCCCACCAGCATCCTCCTGACTGCGAGCGTGTGCGCAGTGTGTGAGAGACGTCGGAGTATAAGGGAAGTATGTGCCACTTTCCCCAACTTTCCAGCCCGTTTTCGAGTGATTACTCGCATCCCTTGTGTTCGGCACTCTTCTATGATATTGATCATTCGTTCGCGTCCCTCATTCTCGTGTTCCTATTGCGTTCAGTTTTCAAGTTGCGTTCTTGTATGTGCGTTTGCTTACCTGCAGGTCCCGTTTGTATCGCAGATGAGCCGGCGCGGTCCCGTTTCAGCGATGCCCCGAACGAGGGCGTCACACTTGGTATCAGAGCTTCGGCTCGAGTCCCCGCCAACCCGACGTCGACCCACGGCCCGTGGTTGTCACCACGTTTTCGGCCCGTTCTGCCTCGTTTTTCCACGTTTGCTCCGCGTTCTCGGCCCGTGTGGCCCCGTTTTGCCCCGTTTCACCACGTTCTTTGCGTGATTGTCCCGTTTTGCCCCGTTCCGCGCGTTTTCTCCACGTTCCTCACAGTTTTTCACCGTTTTGTCTCGTTTGACCTGCGTTTCGCCCCGTTTTCACCGCGTTCTTCGTATTCGTAGCCCGTTTTGCCCCGTGTTGCCCCGTTTTTCAACGTTTTACCTCGTTTTGCCCCGTCTTACACCGTTTGGGACCGGTTTTCACCGTTTTTGAGCAGTTTTTCGCAGTTTTCGCCGTTTTGGACCTAGTATCGCACTGTTTCATAGTTTTTCAACGTTTTCAAGCCGTTTTCGCACAGTTTGTCAGTTTTCGACATTTTTGAGTTTTTCTTTTCGGTTTCGGCCACAAAAATACAGGAATGGCTGGAGATCAAGAATATGATGACGGCTACAGAACCGAGCCTGATCTAAATAAGAAGAAGAAGAAAGAAACGAAGACACGACAAGATGCACAAGACACCATAGAAAGAAGACTCGAGGCCCGCATCATGGCCTCCGTGGAACAACAAATCAACCTAATGTCGGCTAACCTGGGTGATTTGATTCAAACACAGCTAGGCCAACGATACGAAGACCAACCAGGTCCCAGCAATGTCAACACGCGGCGTAACACCCAAAGACGAACACGACCCGAAGATGAAGATGATCAGGATGATCGAAGTGAAAGACGCTACTACAGCCCGGACCGACATCTAGAAGACGAAAATAGACTGGAAAAATTCAAACCCAGTCCCCCAGAGAGATACAAAGGCAACCGCTCCTCACTGGCACTCAACAAGTGGTTCAGCGAGGTAGAAGACTACATGCAGTGGAACAGCATAGGCAGACGCAGATATGTGCAAGTGGCCAAAACCTTTCTGGCCGACGACGCCTATGTCTGGTTCCTCACTGAACAGCAATCAAAGCACTGGGAGGACTGGGAGGATCTACAAAAAGACATGCTAAGCTATTTTGTCCCAGAAAATGAGGGCAACAAAGTCAGGGATTCGTGGCGCGATCTACACCAAGACGGCCACATATCAGACTACATTGTCAAGTACCGGCGACTCATGCTCCAACTCCCATTGATGCACACAGCAGACAGGCTGCATGGTTTCCTGTACGGCCTTAAGCACTGGGCCCGCCGAGAGGTAGAGAAACAGAGTCCCAACACCTGGGAAGTGGCCGCCAACATGGCAGAAAAGCTCCGTGACACAAACACCACACCAGGTTTGCCTCCAAACAACCGTCCCAACAATTTTGCACCCAACCACTGGCCTAACCCACCCGTCGGGCAAGGTCGCGGATTTGTACAGAATAACAGAAGCAATGTTACCCGCCCCCCACCGCCCAATCTCAACCCGAGACTAGGCCGCGGAAATGGCGCCTTAGTCCCACGCAGCGTTTTTGCAAGCAACTCCTACAATCCCACACCCAACAGTTTTGCCTTCCAGAACTACAACGGCAATAATAACAACCTGTTCCCTGACCGCGTGTGGTGCAACGACTACAAGAAGGATCATGGTCCCTACTACACTTGTGTACGCAAGCGCAATTACACCTCAACATCATATGGCAGAGCCAACACCATACAAATCGAAGAACCACCCTCCCCCCCCCCAACGAAGAATCGAAGAAACGGCTGACGCTAGTGCTGACCAACAACTTCGGATTGGAGCCGTAGCCCTCCACCCTCAATGCATGGCAGCATCAATCACGGACATTCAGAACTTGTATGTCCAAACAACGATTGGGACCCAGCAACAATGGATCATGGTAGACTCAGGCGCTACACACAATTTCCTATCCCCTCAGTGCGCCGCTCGCCTGGGCCTACGCCTCACCACTGTCAATGAAAAGACCGTCAAATTTGCCCAAGGAAAGGATAACAACGTAAAGGCAACACGTCAAGTCAGGGTCGAGATGGGTGAATTCACATGTCGCCTTGACTTCATAGTGGTCCCAATGGACGACTTTGAGGCCATCATTGGTCTGTCTTTCAGCGACAAGTATCTCATTGCACTCCTCGGCATGAAGGTGGATCAGTTACTGTTGAATAGTCAAGGCAAAGCAGTGACAGTGCAAGGCGCCAGACTCACAACGAAGCAAGCATTCACCCGTCAGGCGCATACGCAATCCAAAGTCCCCCCCATCAACCGCCAAGACCCTGCACAGTTAGCAGCGATGAAAGGAAAACAAAAACTCCCAGAATACTCGTCCCCCAAACTCAACCTCATGAGTGCAAAGCAAGCAGAGAGGGCTCTCAAGAAAGGAGCTCAGGTTCATCTCTGCATCATGCAAGCAAAGGAGCAACCCACAGCAAGGCTCAACTCCATCACCATCGAGCAAGCCAAAGTGGGCGACCCCTCCCTTACCCCCATCCTCCAGAAGTACAAGGATGTCATGCCCCCAGAACTCCCCCCCGGCCTACCCCCCCCTCGGCAAATTCAACATGAAATTGACCTCATCCCAGGAAGCACACCCCCGGCAAAGGCCCCCTACCGCATGAACGACACCGAGCTCAAAGAGCTCAAGAAGCAACTCCAAGAGTTAGAAGACCAAGGGTTCATCCGACCAAGCAGCTCCCCTTTTGGCGCCCCAGTCTTGTTCGTCAAGAAGAAAGACGGTTCGATGCGACTCTGCGTGGATTACCGGGCCCTGAACAAGATCACTATCAAGAACAGGTACCCAGTCCCCCTCATGGAAGACCTGCTGGACAGACTACAGGGTGCCCAATACTTTACTCGCATCGACCTCCGATCAGGCTACCACCAAGTCCGCATCGCCTCTAAAGACATCCCGAAGACTGCCTTCCACACCCGCTACGGCTTCTGGGAATGGATGGTCCTGGGGTTCGGTCTCACCGGCGGTCCGGGTACTTTCTGCAGAATCATCCATGACAGTTTCCGCGACATGATTGACGACTACCTCATCACTTACATCGATGATCTGCTCATTTACAGCAAAACCTTAGAAGAGCACCAGAAGCATGTCGCGGCAATACTCCAGCGCCTCCGGGAACAACAACTTTATGCCAAGCTGGAGAAGTGTGAGTTCGCTGTCTAGAAGATCGAGTTCCTTGGCTTCATTGTCACGTCCGAAGGGATTATGGTGGACCCCAAGAAAGTCGACGCTGTCATCAAGTGGGCCCCACCGACATCCATCAAAGAAGTCCGAGAGTTCGTGGGTTTCTGTCAGTACACCCGCCGCTTCATCCGCGACTTCAGCAAGATTGCGGCGCCACTGACAGAGATAACCAAAGGCCACAAACCCTTTCAGTGGACCTCTAAAGAAGAAGAAGCCTTTGAGAACCTGAAGATAGCCATGTGCAGTACCCTTGTCCTTCGACTACCCGACTTCACCAAACCTTTTGAAGTCCACACCGATGCCTCCGATGGTGCCATTGGCGGTGTCCTCATGCAAGAACATCAACCCATCGTCTACGAGTCCCACAAGTTCACAGATGTGGAGACCAGATGGACCACCCATGAGAAGGAAATGCTCGCTGTCGTCCACTGCCTTCGAAAGTGGCGACACTATGTCCAAGACAAACACACCAAGGTATACACTGACAACATCTCCCTCAAGTACTTCCAGACACAACCCAAACTCACCCCCAAGCAAGCTAGATGGCAAGATACTCTCGCAGAATACGACATCGACATCATACACAAACCAGGTACTACAAATGTCATGCCCGATGCTCTCAGCCGAATGCCCACCCTCACGGCTATCTCCACAGCAACCAGCACTTTACGCCAACGGATCCTCGACGCACAAAAAGCTGATCCTGCTGTCCTCCGCATGCTCAACGACCACATCTCTGGGAGAGCGGCAGTGGGTCTTTTTGAAGTCAAAGATAACCTCTTCTACGCACATGGAAAAATCTACATCCCCAATGACCCAGAGTTAAAGAAAGACCTCATGTGGGAGGCTCATGACTGCAAGCTAGCTGGACATGGGGGCCAGAAGAGGTCTTATGACAAACTCCATCAACACTACATGTGGCCAAAAATGAAGGACGACGTAATCGACTACGTGCGTACCTGCCCAACCTGCCAACTGGTCAAAGCTCAAAGAGTCAAGCCTGCTGGCCTCCTCCACCCACTGCCAACACCCTCCCGGCCTTGGGACATGGTAAGTATGGACTTCATCGTCGACCTCCCCCCCTCCCACGGCCACACCACCATCATCGTGGTCGTCGACTACTTCACCAAGCAAGCTCACTTCATACCTGCAAAGCCTCCCGTCACAGCCTACCAAGTAGCCAAACACTTCTTCACCAAAGTATTCAAATACCACGGCCTCCCCTTAGCCATAGTTTCTGATCGCGACACCCGCTTCCTCAGCGACCTCTGGCGCGAGCTCTTCAAGCTGCTAGGTACCCAGCTCCGCTTCTCCTCCGCCTACCACCCAGAAACCGATGGCCAAACAGAAAGAGTCAACCAAGGCATTGAAGACTACATCCGCAACTACGTCAAAGCAGATCAAAAGGACTGGTCCGAATACATGGACATCATGGAATTCCACTACAACAACTCCATCCATAGCAGCACTGGCTACACCCCCTTCGAGCTCTCCACAGGTAAAGAAGTCATCACCCCTCTTACACTGGCAACCGGCGACGTGCATGCCCAGGATCTGGAATGTGAAGAGTTTCTGCAGCAATGGCAAACACGCATGCAACACGCAAAGAAGAGTCTTGAGCAAAGCAAGGTACGCATAGCCAAATACGCCAACCAAAAGAGAAGACCGGCCGAGCTGTTCCAAGAAGGTGACTTGGTATTGGTAAGCTCCCAAAATATCAACCTCCCTCAAGGCCTCTCCCCGAAGTTCAACCACCGATTCTACAGGCCATACAAGGTGCTCAAGAGCTACAACGACATCACCTACAAGCTGGAACTACCCCCACAAATCAACATCCACAACGCTTTCCATGTAAGTCTCCTCAAGAGGTTTGCACCGGATAGCACCTATGGTCGGAATGTCCCCGAATATGTAAAGGATGGCCCGCCCAATGAGCCGGAGGCCATCCTAAAGTCGCGCTTTGGGCGCCGGGGACAACTATTCTATGTCAAGTGGCGCAACCGACCCATGACGGAATGCACTTTATATAAGGGAAGTATGTGCCACTTCCCCCAACTTTCCAGCCCCGTTTTCCAGTGATTACTCGCGTCCCTTGTATTCGGCACTCTTTTATGATATTGATCATTCGTTCGCGTCCCTCATTCTCGTGTCCCTCTTGCGTTCAGTTTTCAAGTTGCGTTCTTGTATGTGCGTTTGCTTACCTGCAGGTCCCGTTTGCATCGCAGGTGAGCCGGCGCGGTCCCGTTTCAGCGACGCCCCGAACGAGGGCGTCACACGGAGGGACCGAGCTGTTACTCCATTATCCACACGCGCGCTCTACTGTGGGTGCCCACTGCCATATTGTGTCACGTGTGGGTGCGAGAGACCTCTTCATTAAATAAGGAAGGGTTCGGATGAGCCCAGCGAAAGTTTCCATGTTCTCCTCCTGCCACCAGCCCCTCTATTCAGACGAGACGAAAAATTCCCAAAATACCCGTGGTCGTCGTGAGATTAATTTCTTGCAAGAGGAAAAAATTTGTAGCTTTTCATAAGAAGACTCATTGTAGTACAAACATACTTGGCTCTCCTACTGGTTTATCCTACTTTGTAGCTTTTCATAAGAAGACTCATTGTAGTACAAGACATACTTGGCTCTCCTACTGGTTTATCCTACTGGGTCTATCTTCCACGTCATTAATTAATTAGCTAGGAAGATTTCGACAAGGCCTTAACTTTTAAACTAACACTGAGCTACAGCTGATTCACACGGCCCGTCGCATCGCAACCCCCTCGCTCAGCCCTGCAGAGCCGATTCCTGCACGAAGAAGGGCCTTGGCACCTTGGAAGCTCGAACAGCACCTGCAATCGGACAGTCCCCTGGTCGCAGCTTTCGCCATCAAGTAGTTAATCAAATATGAGCAGGTTCAATCTCGTCACGCCCCAATTGCCTGGGCGAGAGATACCTCTCCATCCTACACTACGTGGACAAGCCTGTACACCAAAAAACTGCAGTCGAATGCCATGCCACAGTCCAGCTATATCCTTAGGTATGCACTGCACAGCTCTGGCTATCCCGCCCACCCCTTCAATCCCCCCATCTGGAGCTGGTCTGCTTTTGGTGCATACTCGCCTTTGCTTGTGGGAGTAATCATGCAAAGTCCCAAGTCTTTCAACTCGAAAGTTGCATTCAATTCATGCAACCATCATCCTTCCCGACTCTCTGGTCTTCGCCTTCTCCTTGCAGCCAGTCCCACCTGCGCTCCGTTGGACCTGGGTATCCTCAGCTACAGCACGAGAGAGAGAGAGAGAGAGAGAGAGAGGCTCAATCTCCTCATGTCGGCCGTGCGTTCCTGCCACCTGAGGCAAGACATAGAGAGAGAGAGAGAGAGAGAGAGAGAGAGAGAGAGTCTGCGCCTCTTATACCCGGGCAATCCGCTCCAAACGAGCACTGCCCCCTGCAGCTCAGCATGCAAATCCTTTTGCACCTCGCTTCCTGTGTTGACCCACATTAAAAAATCTACTCTATCCCTTCATCTCTCTCCACCACGTGCCCTCAGCCCTGCCCAAATATTTTCTCCCACTCCCTTTTGATATTAAAGCAACAAAGCATCTACGGTCTCTCTCCACCACGTGCCCTCAGCCCTGCCCAAATATTTTCTCCCACTCCCTTTTGATATTAAAGCAACAAAGCATCTTCGTAGATGCCACTTAATGAACCCAAAAAAAGACGTTTTGGTCGCCTATTACTGGTAACCTTCATATTTCATTCAATCATTAGCGAGATTCCTCCCAGGTAACCTTCATATTTCATTCAATCATTAGCGAGATTCCTCCCAGGCTCCCACTGCAAGATTCAAGAATTTCTCTCCCCCCCTTTCTCTTACCCTCACAAAAGGCAAGTGTAGTATTTGAACTATCAACCTCACAAAGTGAGTCGACACTCAACGAGGTGAGCTAGACAAACGCCCGTGATGTTGATAGCGTGTCCTTTACACTTTTTAAAAATCCCTCTCTTCATCTCTCTCCACCACGTGCCCTCAGCCCTGCCCATTATCCCCCTGTGCCTCCTCCTCGTCCTCTGGTGCGACAGGATTGATGTTCCTCCACCCTGCAGCTACTCTGTTCGAGTGCGCCATCTGTCGTGCACGCACCTGCCATCGCAACTTTCCTTGCTGACCGCAAAACGTTTTCCTTTTCATTTCTTGCCGGTATCATGTCAGATTCGTCACTTTTTCGATTATATCCCAGCTGGTACCCCCTACTGGTGGCTCGATGTTAAAATATTATTTCTTAAACGATGATACAAAATCTTCCGAACACCAAGCAATACCTGCTATGCTTCGTATTACATGCTTGCAAATCACTCCACCCTGCTCCTACCTCTAAGTGTACCTCTTGTGCGTGCAGGCCGTGCCTTTCCACCCCAGACCCTCTCCCCTTGCCCCTCGCACGCGCACACACACAGTTGGCCTCCACTCTGACCATTGGATCCCCGTCCTTTCCCTTATCATCCCTTGTGAAGCATCATCCCAGACATATGGTTCTGCTACTTCTCCAGATCTGGCGAATTCAAGAATGTGCATTCATCTGTACAGTGCTAGAATCAAAGCGTGTCCAAGTTACCCTCATGCCCCGAGCACCCCTCCCTGATCCCTCTCTCTGCATCAATGCACACATAGACATCTGCGCCAAACAACCAACCAGCAGTGGTTATTCCCTTTCACGGAAAGACAACGCAGGTATGTGATAACAAATAAACAGCACCGGCAGTGGTTGTCCAGGAGATTTGTCAAATGTTCATGTAGAGAGAGAGAGAGAGAGAGAGAGAGAGAGAGAGAGAGAGAGAACTGTCGTTGCTGCGCTCTCTTTGACAGGAGCACGTCTATCAAAGCATGCAGAGCGAGGGAGAGAGAGAGAGAGAGAGAGAGAGCTACTAATGGTTCGTTTTTTTTTACCCGAAAGAGACGCGAGAGAGAGAGAGTTAGAGAGAGAGCCATGCATCTCGTCCCAGAATAGCAGTTATTGAAAGCCAAAAAAAAAAGTACATGGCACATGCAAAATTAGAGGTGCCTCATCACATGCTTGATTCTGCGTATCGCATCATTAAACTGTTTTGGAATATTCTTAATTTTTTGGCTGGTTTTTCAATAAAAATCAGCTGGGGGGTCCTACTGGTAGCTTCTTCGTTTATTTAGCGGAATCTCCACATATTCCCTTGCTTCCCTGCTAGCCCCCTTGCTCTTAAGTTTCTTCAAAACGCAGCACTGATGTTCGAACACAGACAAGCAAAAAATGGACATGGTTATGCCTCGTTTAACCACTCGAGTTGGCATGGTTCGTTGCTCATGAAGTGAGTGTTATTTATTAAAAAAAGTCGCAACCTCGTCTACTACCAATCTGGCTACTCAGCCTACCTGCACGTCATCTCCTTCCTGCACCTCAGCCTACTTGCGCATCCTCATCTCCTGCTCCTGCTGCGCATCACTGTCACCGTCTACCTCCCGCAGCTCAGCTTGATGTGCGCCTATTCAAGCAGGATCTTGCAAGATTCCACTTTGTAGGAACTTTTTGAAAATCGTAAGGACATAATCTACCAATACAAGATGCTCAAACTAGAATTTGGGTATGTTACGTAGGCTTTGGAGATGAATTTCTTCATTATTTTTAGACATAATTGCCCATTTTTGTGAGGTAATTTGTAACAAATTACATGCTAAGCACTCCAAAAGGGATCTTAATTGTCAAAAAGGAATAAAGATTAGAAAATCTTGAACAATCCAACCAAAATGCATACAAGGGTATTTTGGTAATTTTTGAAATTTGAGGGGTATTTTGGGAATTTTCATAAATTAGTGGGATATTTTGGTAATTTTTCCTTATTTATTGAAATGGTGGGGTCATAGGGTAAAGGGGCCAGTAGCGGGACATCTAAGGAGAACAAAGCAACGAAAGCTCAATCTTATATGGATCCACTATTTGAGAGGCGCAAACAGTGCACAAAGGTGAGCATTCCTCATAAAATTGACAATGCCTCCAACAGAGCAACATAACGCTCATCTGACAAAGAAGCGCACAGCTCAATCCAAAAAACCCTTCTTAACATTGGAGACGAAGAGCCCCAATAATAGGACGATTTTTCGCAAATCACAAATGGACGCATCATGAAATTCCAAACATATTCCAAATTTTTGCCCTTAAATTGGGGCTAGGTCCGTCCTTCTTTTGGTGACCATCTTGCTATTGGCCCCTTCACCCTAAGGCACCCAATGGCCTTAGCTCACGTGTTCAGGTAAATCTCTCAAAGTCAAATGACGTGTTTTCTACCCTTGTTGTCTGCTATTTGCATTGAGAAGGTGCCTGGAAGCTCTTCTGTTCCGGGGGGGAGGGGAGGTGATGGGAATGGGATTGTGATATCTAAGGTGGGTGATAGACAAACATTGTGTGCACGTGTAAGTGTGTGTAGGCTAGGTTGTTACTCAAGTGAATTAGGTTCTAAGATAGATTAGCTTGGACTCATAAACACAATCTTGAGTAGTTGTCTAACCCATCACAAGCTCACCATAGGCAAGAGACATGTAATACAAACTTGGAATGATTGTTTATTCATGAAAGGAGCTTTAAGTATCTCTACAGCTTCACACCTTTACATGTGGGATAATTATTCCTCTTCTCTCATTCACTCACACTCTAGTGACTCTAAGACAAAGCCCATACCTTACAATCCTCTCCTTGGGATTTGGACTAAGACAATATGCTAAAGATTCTATATCCACTAAGGATGACATATGATATCCACACCTTATGTCAATACATATTCACAAAGGATGATAATAAAAGAGGAATCCTCCCCTTGAAGTAGAAATCTTCGTCTTTGAAACATGCATATCCTCCACCCTTTTCTTTATTCCATTCTTGGAGTCTTCTAGCCTCACCTTGTTGGTGCCAAAGATGTGGATGTCGCCATAGCTTTGTCTTGAGCTTTATTGAAAAAAAAAGTGCAATGCAAAAATACTGATGTAAGAACTACTAACATGGATGTGAATGCTATTGTTGCCAATTTCCCTCCCCTTGAAGTGGAATACCCAAAAATCCCCCATGGTGCCTTGGAGCGGTCTTTGCACTTGGAGATTGTCCAAGGCCATTGCATTCTTCTCAATGATAGATGTACAAATATATGTGGAAAAATATTGTGCTTGGTTGCAAAATTTTGGAGTTTAATGCGAGAGAGAGAGAGAGAGAGAGAGAGAGAGAGAGAGAGAGAGAGAGAGTCATAAAATTCAATATCTAACCAACCCAAATTATTTTCTCATATTGAACTGATCATTTAACGTGGGAGAATAAATGGGAACAAGAGTTAGAATATGGACATATGCTTATGGATCTATCTCAACACGGGACCAAAGGCAATGGGTCCAAACGGGAGATGGTTTGTCAAAGAGCAATGTCAACTAATGGAGCTTGCAAGACCCTAGGGTTAGCTTCATTAAAGACCTCCAAAGGTTAGTGTTAAAAGTCCTTAGACCTAGGGCCTTAGGTTAAGCTAGGCCCATGCTTTAGGTGTTTAATAGTTAAGGTGCTAGGCATGCTTAATGGCTAAGGTCCTTGGCCAAGCTAGCCCTGTCTTGAGGTGTCCAAGTCCAAGTCAAAGCTGAGCCCTACAAAGAGGGGGGCGATCCTACAAGCTAGGGTTATGAGAGATAAAAAGAACCCATGCTCATACTAAGCGTGTACTTGCTTACTAAGGTGCTTAAGAGGCTTCCCATGCTTGGAGGGTAAGGTGCTTGAGAGGCTTGAGTCGAAGAGGTGCCCTACAAAGGAGGGGGCGAGCCCCAAAGATAGGGGAACGTTTGACTTAACCTCTCACTCAGCCAAAGGGCACCCCTTCCTCGAGGCGCACATGGACACATGTGAGGTTCTCCCCATGCTTATCCACATGGTATGCTTGAATCCTATTGGCTAGGCTAAATAGGGGTCCAATGAGCATTTAGATTAATTAATCAAACATCTAGGTATTATCAAGCCCTCTCTCTCAAAGGTGTAAGGAGGACACTTGTAACCTTGTTGCTTGATATTCTTTATGCATGTGATTGGCTAGGCTTAGAGGGGTCCAATCATATTCAAGCTTGAGCTACAAAGGGGGGTCGACCAAGCTAAGCAAGGGGCTTGCTTGAGGGGTACATGTTACCATATACATGTGGTAGTGATGTGTGTGAACACACTTAGGACCGCCGAGGCATTTTTTCCCTCTTTAGGAAGGTTTTTCCCCCGTGCATTGTATATACACCCATCATTCTAGGGCTATCTATCTTTTCATTGCACACTAAGTAAAACACTCTCGGTTGTGTGCCTTGAGCTTCCTTCATCTTCTCCAAGTTGTGCGTGTTTTCCTGCAACCCTAATTCCAAGAATTGGTATCAGAGTAGGTTGCGTTCTCCTGGGCTTAGTTGCCAGCAGCTCCAGCACACACCTACTCCCTTTCTCCGATTTCTGTGAGATTTGGCGAGCGTTTGCAGGTCGACAAAATTTTTGAGAAAACTCGAAGAGCTTAGTCTACTCAGATTTCTGATTTGGGATCATTTTGGCCTCCGTTTCCACTTCAAGCAGTATTGCACAAGCTAGTTTGTCATTTTGTGCAAAATTTTTGTTACTGTTGTTTTCTGCATAACAAGTCCCTTACAGTCTTCTACGGTTTGTGCTATATAGCACGTGTTGTTCCCGCTTCGTTTCTCCTCTTTTCGGGCAGTTTTCACATCAGGTGCAACATTTAACATGGCTGACAACAACACAAATGTGTTCAAGATATCTACTGTGCTGAGGAAATATTGGATGGGGACAATTACCCTATGTGGGCTTATAAGATGCAACATGTTCTTGTGTCAAAGGGCGTCTGGAATATTGTGCAGGGCATTGATGTACGTCCTGGTTCTGAGGATGTAGGCGATGTTGAGGATGTTGCAGGTCTTGCTGCTGTTAGAGTTGTTTTGCCTACAGCTGAGCAAGCTCGTTGTGATGTAAATGATGCGTAGGCTCATACATTGATTGCGTTTTCTTTGAAGCGCACTATTACTCCCTACATTCGATCAACAAAATCTGTCAAACAGGCTTGGGATATTCTAGCTGGTTTTTATCCAAGTCGCAATTGGCTAAAATTGCATTGCTGCATAAAGATCTGGAGTCAAAGATTATGCATGAGGAAGATGATATGGACACTTTCCTTGTTGGTGTCAAGGATATCAATGAGCAACTTATTTCTGCAGGTGAAGTCACTTTAGACAGTTTCCTTGTGCAGATTTTTCTTGATGCTTTGCCAGATTCTTACCAGACTTTTGTTAGTACTTGGAGACTTATGACCCAAGGAAATCCTATAGTTGTAAAGTTTGATGCATTATGCATATTGTTGTTGCAAGAGTCGCTTTTGAGGAAAAACAGGACTGTCAGTGTGCAGTTGAACAAGCCTTTATTGCTAATCAAAGAAAAGGTGGTAACGATAATGGAACCACTTCTCATGGTTCTTCTGCGAGTGGAAAATCAACTATTCTTGATGCTTTTGTTGGCAGCAATTTGTCTGGAAATTCTGGTGATAAGGGCAAAAAGAAGATGCATTGCCACTATTGTAAAGCTAATGATCATTTGATCAAGCAGTGTGCTAAGTTGAAGGCCAAAGAGGCAAAGAAGAAAAAGGGTGGTTCCACTGCAAATGCTGGTTCCGCTACAAATGCAGCTATTGTTGAGTCTTCTATGAAAGGAGATTGTGATGCTGATGTTGATGCAGAATGGGCTTTTAGTGCAGAGTGTACCTATAATCCTATTGTCCATGATGCATGTCAATTGCTGCAGATTCACATGTGTGGTATTTTGACAGTGGTGCTACAAAGCACATTACCTCACATCGTGATTTGTTCACCTCTCTTGACTCTGTCTTCAATTACTTGTGCCAAAAATCCCTTTTATCCGGTTCAGGGAGCTGGAAAGATTGTGCTTAATGTTGCAAATGGCAGTTCTTTTACAGTTGTTGATACACTTTATGTACCTGGGATCAAGAAGAATCTTTTGCTTGTATCTACACTTGCTAGACTTGGTCTTGTAGTCAAATTTGTGGATGACAGATGTGATGTACATGATCTCAGTTTTGGTGATGAAATTGTTGCATCTGGCATTTTATGTCGTGGGTTGTATAAGCTCACTTTGTATGACAAGTGTGGGCAGAATTTGCAAATTTACTTGTGGATTCAAAGGCTATTTCATATGCAAAACTTTGGCATGCTCATTTTGAACATCTGAATTCTGCCAGTTTGCTGCATTTGCTGAAATTTGATATGGTTGCTTCTTTGCCGCCTCTTGAAGAACTTGTCAAACATGTATGCAGTGTTAAAAGTTTCCAAAGGATGGTTTAGTTATAGGGACACATGCAGGTTGCAGCTTGTGCACAGTGAAGTTTGTGGGCCCATGCAAACTTCGTCCTTGGGCAATTACCTTTACTTCGTGACTTTCATTGATGATTACTCCAGGCATGCATGGGTGTATCCGCTTAAAGCGAAGTCCGAAGTTTTTATGTGCTTCAAACAAATTCTGGCTATGGTTGAAAATGTCTTGAAATGTACTATGGACACCCTCCGTTTCAATCGAGGGGGGGGAGTATATGTCTCATGAATTTAATGCATTTCTGGCTAGTCGTGGGATACAACACCAATGTGCAGTGCCTTATACACCTCCGCACAATGGTGTTGTTGAGAGGAAAAACAGGTCACTTACGAAAATGGCACGATGTATGGTCAAAAGTCAAGCTTTGCCGCATTCATTTTGTCTTGAGGCCATCATGTGTGCCATTTATGTACTTAACAGGTGTCCTACAAAATCTTTGCAATCTATTACTCCATATGAAGCATGGCATGATAGAAAGTCTTTTATTGAGCACATGCGTGTTTTTGGTTGTTTGGCATATGCTTTGGTGGCACAAACACATTGCAAAAAATTGGATGATAAGACTGTCAAATGTATTTTTGTTGGTTATAGTGCTGAAAGCAAAGGTTACAGGTTGTATCATCCACAAACAAAGTGTATCTTGGTCTCAGGGGATGTTGTGTCTCACTACAAGAGGCTATTCATATTAGCGACGCTCACACAGCGACGCTCAAAAAAAAAATCCCGGCGTCGCTATGAGCGTCGCAAATTTACAAAGAAATTTGCGACGCTCATAGCGACGCCGACTTGGCTAAAAAAATAACAGAGCGCGCCCAAAAACTCAGATCTCAGATCTGACTTTTTCGGCGCCCTCAAGTAAGGAGCAGGTAACGCTCTCCCTCTCTCTCTCTCTTTTTCTTCTCCACACACACACACACACACACAAACACACACACACACACGAGGAGAGGAAGGAGAGCCAGGTATGCTCCTTCCCTCTCCTCACTCTCATGTTCCCTTCCCCTCTTTCTCTCTCCCTCTCTCTCTCTCTCACACACACACATACACACACACATAGTGTTTTTGAGAGAGAGAGAGAGAGAGAGAGAGAGAGAGAGAGAGAGAGAGAGAGAGAGAGAGAGAGTACAAACATAAACAAAAACGCACACACACATACATAAACAAAGAATGCACACACACATTGAGAGAGGAAAAGAGAGAGAGCATGCATAAACAAAAAACGCACTCATTGAGAGAGGAAAAAAGAGAGAGAACATGCATAAACAAAAAACGCACACATTGAGAGAGGAAAAGAGAGAGAAAACATGCAAAAACAAAAAAACGCACACACATTGAGAGAGAAAGAGAGAGAAACTAATTTAACGTCGTAGGAAACTAATTAAAATTAAAAGACCTAAAGATCTAGCCGACGAGGAGTTGAACTCAAGACCTATTATTCAAGAGGGAAATGGCATAACCAATCTATCATACTTGGCATGGGTGATAAAAAGGTTATACCATTTATCTCTTTTTATTGGCACACACATCCACACACGCACACACACACAAGAAGAAGAGAGTTATAACGTCGTAGGAAACTATCCTAAAAGACGTTAAAGATTAGGTTAGATGTAGACTTACGTTAACTTAGATTTAGGTTTATTTAAGCTAAATTAGATTAGATTTAGGTTTATTTTTAATTAGATTTACGTTTATTTACGCTAGATTAAGATTTACGTTATATTAGATTAGATTTAGGTCTCCATAGACTTCGATGCCTGCATGAAGCGGGTGAAGAAAGCCCTCAATGGAATATAGGGTATTGCTGCCTTCACTCATGGTGGGCTTCGTTGATCCAAAAGTACTGGTGAAATGTCTTCAGAAGATAGGGAAGAAGGTGGATCTTCAGGGCGGCAAGAGTCACTACATCCCCGACACAATGACCATCTAGACAACCTCTAGTCATTCAACAGCAACTTCAAAGTTAGTAACAAGAGCAAGAACGGTCTAAAGGCCCAATTGCTGTCGTCAGATGTGGATGGAGATGAGGCAGCGTCACCGCCGGAAGTTAACTCTCACATCTTTAGTGATGAGAATGCTAACTCTAGTTGCCGAGTTATGTGAAAAATTATGTGTTAAATCAGTTTTAAGGTTCTTATAATCCCTGTTAGTTTAGTTCTTTGTTTTTAATATAACATAATTTACGTTAGATTTAGATTTATGTTATATTAGATTAGACTTAGGTTTATTTAGGTTTACCCACACACACACACACACACACACACACACACAAGAAGAAGAGAGTTTTAACGTCGTAGGAAACTATCCCAAAAGACGTTAAACATTAGGTTAGATGTAGACTTACGTTAAATTAGATTTAGGTTTATTTTTAGCTAGATTTACGTTTATTTAGATTTACGCTTATTTACGTTAGATCGAGTCCACGCAAGAATTACTTACGGTTTAGAGTTTAGAGTTAGACGAACAGTGATAAGATCTACTGTGAAAAGATGTTAAGATGCTGTGAAGTGCTACAGCTAGAGAAGAGGCAAAGGGGTTTTGTCCACTACATACAGTATCATGTAGACGTGGGTCTGTAGATTTCTTGTACCCACAAATATAGGTATTGACCAATAAAGACGAGATTATAACCCAGTGGTTCTGATCTCCGTGCACCCCTAGATCGAGGTGTGCGGGGATTGGACATGACTAGAGAATGTGAGGTAAAGAGAGAGAAAGAGAGAGAGAGAGAGAGAGAGAGAGAGAGAGAGAGATAAGACGAAGAATGCCAATAGAATATTAAATTTGTTGTCCAGGTTATAAGATTTTTATCCTCATTATGAGTAGTGACGAGGATGTGGGACCGTCCAACCGAAACACCTATCTCTCAACGAGGGTCTTATGTCCTTGTAATCAATGCAAGCATGCTGTGCGACGGACAAGACGTGTTTCTTTGCAGCACGTTCGCGAATTTGGCGAGTTCGATCCATCTATTATAGATCGAGTTGTTGCCAATTATAACTCGTCGGACTCTGACGCTGGCCAACAAGCAGCAATCTTGCAACCCAATAGACGTGTTCGCAGGCGCTTTGGTCAAGCACCATATGTGAGGCCACAAGATGTAGCCTCTGACAGCTCGGGGGATGATCATGCAGAGCACATTCCCAACGAGGCAATGTTTGAGCCCGAGATTGATGAAATGATCGAGACGATCATGGATTCAGAAAGGCTTATCTATGATGATATGAAAGGTGAAGCCGATACGCCATTGTATAATGGAGCACGTATGTCTAGATTGAAAGCACTCCTGGTTCTTCTCAACATGCAGGCAAAGTTTGGATGGAGTGACACTAGCGTCACAGCGCTTTTCAAGTGATCTATTACAATTAGTTTACTTTAATAAAACTCTAAATGTATAATGATCTGATAGATTTTTACACGACTGTATCGTATTTTTATGTTGTGTAGATTGCTTAAAGAGCACATACTAGCAGCTGACAATGTGATGCCAGATTCCCGAGATGAAGCAAGAAAGATTTTGCAAAAATTGGGGATGGATTACAATTCTATCCACGCTTGTCCTAATGACTGCATTCTTTTCAGAGGGGAATACATAGACATGGAGAAGTGTCCGAAATGTGATTCCGAAAGATATCGAGTAGATCTCCACGGGACAAAAATTCCACAAAAGGTTTTGCGACATTTTCCTCTGCTTCCTCGCATCAAGCATTTCTTCGAATGTAAGTCCATGGCCGCCCTAGCATCATGGCATGAGGAGAATAAATCTTCGGATGGTGTGCTACGAATTCCTGCAGATTGCGCAGCCTGGAAACATATAGATGGAACATGGTCGGATTTTGCGAGGGAAGCTCGAAATTTGCGCTTAGGCCTGGCTATGGATGGCGTAAATCCATTTGGTCAAAGATCAACATCTTACAGTGTATGGCCCGTTGTCATCGTCAACTACAACATTCCCCCGTGGTTGACTACGAAGAAGGGGCACCTATGGCTAAGCTTGATTGTGCCAGGGCGATATAAAGTGGAGAATATGGATGTGTATCTTCGCCCACTATTGGAAGAGCTACAACAATTGTGGATTGGCATAGAGGTGGTGGATATGAGCCGACACACAGGACGACGGAATGCTTTGATAAGAGGCATTCTAATGTGGACCATGCATGACTATTCCGGGCTAACAGAATGCTCAGGTGATCTATTGACACTCCTCACTCAGACACTGTAAATCTTGTTTTTGCCCATAGTTGATCTATTATCATGTGTATACATGCAGGGCTTCAAACAAGCGGATACAGAGCATGTGTCACATGTGGACCTAGACTGAATGCACGTAGGGCGCCCTCACTGAAGAAGCAAATCTACGAAGGTCATCAAGCGTATCTTCCAGAGAATCATGTGTTACGCGACGGCTTTTTGGGAAGAGAGCCACCAAGGATGTCTGCACAAGCATGGTTAGAGCAGAAGGAGATGTGCGATGACGGATTGCCTCCAGGGATGAAGAGACTATCTCTATGGTACGAGTTACCATACTGGCCCCGACTCATGATCAATCACTTGCTCGATCCAATGCACATATTCAAGAATGTGGGTAATCTACTATGGGACCATCTGACCGGCAAGAAAGATACTTTGGGAGCCAGAGTTGACCTTAGAAATGTGGATCGTATGGAGCAATATTGGCCGCAAACAGCGTCTGATGGATCGATAAAACTCCCTAAAGCACCATGGATTTTCACAGGAGCCCAAGAACGCAAAGTAAAAGAGACCATTCGATCTTTGCGGACCCCCACTGGCGTAATGCACTCGCTCCGAACGTGTTTTACTAAAGACGGAAAGCTTACTGGTTTGAAGTCACACGATTGGCATAAAATGTGTCAGGTACGTTCATAGTGGACTTTAATATCATTGCATAAAATGTGGACTTTAATATCATTGCTGCACATACTTTACAATTTATTTTACCGGTTGCCATTGAGGGATGTTTGTCTCTCGACATCCGTAACACAATCTACAAACTTGCAAAGCTGGTGCAATGGATCTCACAAAAGGAGATCAACGTAGACTCCATACCATTCGCCAAACTAAATGCTGCGGAGCTTGTGTGCATGTTTGAGAAACATTTTGCTACTACCATGCTAACCATTCAGGTGCATCTTCTTGTTCACATAGTTGATGAGGTGGAAATAGCTGGCACAGTTCATTCCAGATGGATGTTCTTCTTAGAACATTTCATGAAAACTCTTAAGGGATATGTGCGTCAAAAGGCACGTCCGGAGGGTAGCATGGCAGAAGGTTGGTTGGTATCAAAGTCCCTAGTGTACATTGGAGAGTGGCTAGACGGATTTGATAAAGCCCGGGACACGCTATGGCGAACCATAGATGATGAGCGCATATCTGGGATTGTCATGTGCAATCTCGGTGTTGAGAAGAAGATGACGGAAGATCTAGAGGCTAAAATCAACCGATTTTGCATGCTTCACAATCCAGTGATGCAAAAGTGGATTTCACAATATGAGGATGCAAAGCAAGAGCGACAAAGGGCACGAATCGAGTGGAGACGGGGAAGACAACCACCGATGCACTATCCGACGGGTCTGGAGAGCCTACCAACCTTCATGAGCTTAAGATGGTTGCACAACCAATTGAAAAGCTCACAACAATGCGGTGACGAAGTGATTGAGGAAGAGTGGGAGTACTCTCGGGGTTGCGCGACCAAGGTAAGTTTGCAATGTACGACATGCTAGTGACTTTATTTCTAAACGTTTGAACGGCCACTCATAATCTTTGTTCGTTGTAGTATAAGTCATACACAGTAGCATGGTGTAAAGGTCGTCATTTTAGGGTGGAACGGATCGACAAAAAGCGTTTTACTCAAGATTGTGGAATCATGGCAAAATTTGAACAGTTTAGTCGACGACGTTCCTCTGATGCAGATCCTGTGGTGGCGGAACTCACTTACTTCGGCACGCTGCAAGAGATTTTGAGGATCGATTACAGAGGATTTTTTGTCGACTTGTTCGACGTGCAATGGTTCAAGCTAATCATGGAGGGTCGCAACGCTACTGTGCGTAGAGGAGAGTCTGGTTTTCTTGAGGTGGATTCTACTAAGAAATGGACTGACCTAAGAGACACTTTCGTACTACCCGAGCATTGTGAACAAGTAAGTATGTAAATAGTTAACATCCCCCTTTTACAAGTTATGTGCTTGAAAGCTCTCATGTAAGTTATGTGGCTCTGGCAGGTAATATTTCATCCTACAAAGTCTACATCAAACTGGTGGTACGTCATAGAGGTAGCCCCTCGTAGTGCAACGACGTATGAAGGCTACCATGTGCCAATCACAACGGCATCAATGGAGGAGATCAGAGAAGATGCTAAATCAGAAGCCGCTGCGGTGGTGCCAGACGAGCATCAAGATGCTTCTACTCTATATGGGGTGCATGCAGAGGAGCTACAAAATGAAACAGAGGATATGTGTTTAAACGGAGAGATCTATATAGATATAGGAAGTTATGCTGAGTTATGCGAGGATGAGAGAGAGATCTCTTAAAGCCACAAATATTGTATTTGAACAATTTTGCTCCGTGTTGTAAAAGCTCTGGCTCTCTAAGTACCTTCCATGGTGTATAACGCTCTTTTCTACTCGCGCTCACATCTTTTGATTGAAAATTCTAAGTTTTCGACTTGCCTCTTCTATCACTCAATTCATTGCTTCATTGTATTTATATGCGTCATTACGTCATTGTATTTAATGGTCTTTGCATCATTGTCTACTCTATTCATTCAATATTAAGTTTAAATATTCGTGTGTTTAATGCAGGTATGGATGATGAGGAGTTTCTTTCTTCTTTGTCACCGCAGCAGAGACAGTGGTACGTGGAGCGTCATCGCTCTGGCGCATCATCGCGCGTTCCTACTCCATCCGCATCTCCCTCTCTTTCGGAGCATTCGGCGCGCTCCGAAGCTTCGGCGTCGACGAGACGATCTTCACACTCGTCTAGACACCGGCGCTCTAGTGGTGGCGGTTGTTGTGGGGATTCCGCCGCCGATGCCTCCACACCGCCTCGTGTTCGACGAGGTTCTTTACCCTCCCCTTCTTTGCCCGCCCCCACACCAGCCACAGCATCGCCATCTACGCCAGGTTTTGCGCGACTGACTGTTCCTAGCAGCTACACACCTCTACCTACTCCGCCAGGAGCCACCCCAGTCGACACTCCTCGCTTCGGGGCCCAGACGCCGGTGGAGACACCTGACGTCCGTACCCCCATCGACACGCCGCTAGAGACCCCTGCCGGGACACCCAGGTTCACGCGTCACCGGCCAGAGGGCTTGTCTTACTCCGTCGACTTCAGCGGCGGTATCATTATGGATGATGACGGCAAGAAGGTGATCTCGCGCATGCGTGGTCTTTGCTCTCAGCTGTTTAGACACTCATACTAAACAAATGGAGTGAAGTACCAAGTGATTTAAAAAACAGAGTCATCATCATACTTCATGATGAGTTTCCCATTCCAACACGGGATCAACGCTTCAATGAAGACCTGATGAAGATTCGAATGCGCGAATACTGCAAACACAAGCGTTCCGAAGTGCAAAAAGCAATCAAGAATGGGTGGAACAGGCCAGTTTGGGTGGCCAAAGAAGATTGGAATAATGCGAAGAAAGCAGCGCGCGAGAATCCCGACAAGTGGAAGCAACAAAAGGATGCAGCCAGAGCGCGAGTAGAGGCAGGGAGCTCGCACCACTTGGGGAGCGGTGGATGGGCATCATTTGAGGCCGATTTTGTAAGTGTTTTCGCATTGCTCTTTATGTTCGATAGTTTAGGGTTTATGAGTTTTTTAATTCTAACATAATGAAATCTTTGTATGTTTTGAAAGTGGTCGATGACAGGACGTGATCCCACACCGTACGAGCGCGAGTACGCAGGCAGAAAGGGCTTAAACGCCCTGATGGACATTCTCAGTTCTCGCGGCGGCATGGTTAGTATTAGGGTTTGCTCTTTTCTATTTTTTGTATTGTTTTATAAATGTCGTTATATGTTTATACTTACTGAAAGTTGTCTTATTGTCTGTTTTTGCAAAATCCGACAGATACGCCGCTTGGACGCGATGAGACGTCTGACTAGACGACGTCAGTTTAGCCGTAGCTAGATAGCATTAGTTTAGGGTTTCTCATAGCTTATGTATCATGAGACGGATTTTATACGTCTTTTTGAACCATGTATATTATTACATTTGTCACCGCAGTTCCTTTTGCCAATCAATTCTTTATGCCTATGATGTTGTACAATTGTCATTATTACATTTGCCAATCAATTCATTTTGCCTATGATGTGTACAATTGTCAATTTTACGCTTGTCAATTTTGCAAACAATGCGTCTTGTGGGTGACTATTTTGGGTCTATTATCTACCCTTGCACTTTTTTTAAAAAGTGAATCAAGTACAATATGGTTGATGGGTGGCAGGGCATTCAATGCCCTGTCACCAAAAAAAAATTCTCTCGGGCGTCGCTATAACTGTCGCTATTTATGGCTCTGTAGCGTCGCTATGAGCGTCGCTATAGTCTTCTGTGTAAACATCGCTATAACCGTCGCTATGAGCGTCTCTATATAGCGACGCTTAGAGCGACACATATAGCGACGCTCTCGTAGTGACGCTATTAGCGACGCCGGGGGTTATAAAAACCCAGTGTATTTCCGTCGCTAACAGCGTCAGAAGAGCACACAACCTCTTGTAGTGTCTGTGGAAGATTTTGTTCAGCCCTTAGGATAAGGGAGGGATGGTTGCATCCACTCTTCTCTGATTACATTTGTATCCAGCATTAGCACCCCCATAGAGTGCAACATCCTTTGCACCCAGTCTATGGCTGCTCTAATACTCTCTTCAGTGGCTTTCTCTATCAAACTCTGGAGACGGGCCTTCTCCTCCGCCCCTCTTGCCGCCATTCTTCTTGAATTTGTGGAGGTATCTCCACCATTATGGGTTCCTTAGAGCTATCTAGAATCTCCATTGGCTCCTGTTGGCGTTGACTCAAGAGTCACTTGGACCTAGATCTGTAGCTTGACCTATTGCTCTCTCCACGTCCTATTTTAATTCTACCAGTTGCTGCTGTACCAACTCGTGGAGGGTGAGGGTATCCCTTTTTGTTTCTACTTCTTTCAAGACTTGGCCTTGTGATCCCTGCTCTCTTTTTGCACTCTCTACTCTCCAGATAGATCTTTGCAGTTCTTTGGTGAGGTTGTCATGCTCTCCTATTAAGTTTTCCTCTATCGTCCTGAGCATGCTATTTTCCTCAACCATAGTGAGAGACCTCGTTCTGATTCTATCCAATATTTGGTGGGCATCTCTCATGTCTTCTTCATTTGCTGCTACCACACTTTTTGATGTTGTCCTGGGTAGTGGTCTAGCTAAGGGAACTTGGTGTCCCATACTTACTAGAAATTCCACTGGAGGAGGAAGCCATGGGTTCTCTAAAGGTCTCCATTGTGGCACTGGGGGGATTGGCACCAATCCCGATACTCCAGGTGGTGATAAATGCAATTTTGATTCCCTTCTTTGAGTACCTTGGTCTTGTGGCTTCTCATTGGCTTTTTATTCTTTCTTTGTAGTCCATGGAGGGATTGAGGTGCCATATACAGCCTGGAAATCATCTTCAAATGTATATCCAACTTTGATGAGAATGTCATATGTGCATCTTTTGGTCTTTTCCTTGTCCCCGACGTTGTCTCAGTCTCTGATGCCTTCTTTGGTGAATCTTTTTGTTGAGACATTGAGGGTTTTGGGCTTGGAGGTTGTTGGGTGGATCCTGGGGGAGATGTTGGTGGTGTTGTGCTACCTCCCTTCACCTTGGACTCTCTTTCTTGTTCTCCATGTGCTTCAAGCAGCTCTTGCAACTTTCTCTTGATATCTTGCACTTCCTCAACAGTGAAGGGCTCTAGATTTTGCTATCCTATCACCCTCTTGAACTCTTCATAAGCTTGGATATAATGATCAAATTGATCCTCTGAAGGTCAGAAGGAGCTGCCACCCATTTTCTTTGGGTATGACAGGCAATACTCCTCAAAATCACCCGACACCAAAAATGACCATGGGTATCATTCAACTCGCCGCAGCAAGATATGGTCACTAGAAAAACCTTGCGCCAGCATTTTCAAAAATTTGCATACTCTTTTTAATTAAAAACTGGAATTGTCTTGCGCTTTTAAAGGCAATGAGATAGGTCTCACCGTGTGAAACGGCTTGACCGCCTCAAAAAATCAATTTGAAATTCAAATTTATGTTCTTTTAATTAAAATTTTAGAGTTTAGTTCTTATCCCTTTCTTTCTCTCTCTACCACACACACACACACACACACACACACACTATCTCTATCTGTGTCTCGTTACCTGAACTCCATCACCGCTCTCTCTCTACCATCTCCATCACCCACCGCGCTCTTTCCCATCAATCGTCATTGTTCGCTCGGCCTGCACACTACCTCTTGCCTCCCTTCACACTCTCTCTCAGCTGCCATGCTCAATTGGCCTGCACAGTCCATCTCAGTGACTGCTCTCTCTTGGCCTGCACACTCCATCTCTGTCGTCACTCCCTCTCAATCCCCTGCACACTCCCTCACTGCCGCCTACCCCTCTTCCTCTTGAAGATTTGAGGTCCGTGCTACTCATTTATTGTTGCGGTGCCACCCCTTCCCCATTCGTGCTAGTTTTTCGACAACATCAAGATACTGTTTTTGCCAGCCGTTTGTGTCATTTTCGCCCTCAAGTGAAGGTATGTTTTCAAAACATACCTGAAACATATTATTTCAAATCAGTGTGATTAGGTTTTTTTGTGTAAGTAAACAAGTTTTTTCTTTTGTGTAAAGAAGATTTTTTATGTAAACAGGTATTTGCTTTGTATAAACAGTTTTTGCATGTAAACGGTTATGTGTAAACAGGTTTCTCTGTGTAAAAAGGTTTTTGTTTCAACCTAATTTAGTCTTTCTCTAATTCACACCTACTCTAGTCATTCCATGTGCAAAGTAAGCCCTAAACGCTAAATGAAATGAAAACAAACAGAAACAAATAGACTTGTGTATTATTGTTGGTATGAGAGAAGTTGAGGGAGGGGATGTTGTTGTAGTAAGAGGTGGTATGAGTGAGGTCGATTAAGGGGACGATATAGCAGTAAGGGAGGATAGTGTAGGCGATGTCGTGGGAGGATACATATGTGACCAAAGACCTCTCAATCTACATGCAAAATGAATGGAAAGAAAAACCTCATTATCAAAATATGTTTTTTATGTATACCCATGGGAGAATAGGGTATAACATAGGTCATTGGGTGGCATATGTCCTTATGTAGAGAATTTTTGTTAATTATACCCTTAAAATGTACCTTGATGACCCTATGGTCTTAGGGCCATTGGGATTCTAAATAATAAAAAGAGAACCCTGTGGGCTTAGGGCCATAGGGTAGCTAACAAACAGCGAACCCTATGGCCCTAAGGCCATAGGGTTTCTAGCTAACAAAAAGAGCACCTTGTGGCCTTAGGGCCTTAGGGTTTATAGCTAACAAACAAAGCACCCCGTGGCCTTAGGGCCATAGGGTTTATAGATAACAAAAAGAGCACCCTTTGGCCTTAGGGCCATTGGGTTTCTAGCTCTAACAAAAAGAGCCCCTTGTGGCCTTAGGGTTTCTAGCCAACAAAAAGAGCACCTGTGGCCATAGGATTCCTCACTAACTAATATAGAGAGCACCTTATGGCCCTAGGATCACAGGGTTCCAGTACAAAGCCATTAATGTGAACTTTGCATGTAGTACATAAGAAAATTTGACGACCCTATGGCCCTAAGGCCATAGGGTACACCTCTCACACACTCATTTTGTGGATTCATTCTCACTTGGTGAAAGTAGAGGAACTCCACCTCCTTCTCCAAGCTTATGATAATTGAGAGCCTACACCAACATTCTTGGCTATGGAATGCAAATCCAACCAAGAGCCATGCTTCAATGCTTAAGCTTGCCATTTTCTTCATCTTCATTACTATGCTATTATGTATGCTAGCAAGAAGAGTGATGATAACTGAGGAACTATTTCTTTCCATGGAATGTTTCTTCTTCCTCTTCTCTACCCTCATACCCCGCTAGCTCTCTCCACCTTCAAAGGTGTTTGAGGCCTTGGGACTGAGGCTTGGGATAGTTAATGCTTTCTACAAATTTTATGCTATGTTTGTGATGCATGAAGCTTTCCATCTTCATTGCATCACCTAGGTCACAAGGAACACAAAGATTGTATTGCACCAAGTCTCTCTTGATGGGAGAAACTATAATACAAATGCCTATTGGATGGGGGACCAGCTCCATATGAATACGGTCCTCAACTATTGTCATGTTCTCTAAACTCTCCCTCTTGCAAAAATATTGTTCATGGAAAGTTAACTAAATACCATGTTTATGTTGCTACCATCAATTAAGTTCACTCGCTATGCTCACAAAGTAATCTCAGAAAAGTGCTTTATCTTATTTCCTAATTCCGCTACTCTCAAAGTTCATATCCTGTTTCCATTACAAAGCTCCTCTTCTTGATCTTTGATCTCTGGCAGATCCTCAATGATTGGTTCTCGTGGTGGCTCTCCTTTGTAAGGCTTGAGTAGGTTCACATGAAAGGCATTGTGAATGAGCCAATGATTGGGCAACTTGAGTTGATAGGCCATCTCATTGATTGGTTTTAAGATTTGAAAAGGGCCATAGTATCTTTTTTCTAATTTAGCATAATAATTTTTGTGGCTGTAGGGTTTTTACGGGTAGTTTTTCTCAATCAAGCCTTGCGAAGCTTGAGTAGGACGCAATCATTTTTGTTGAGAGCTAAGGCCCTTCTATACTTGTTAGCAACAACTTTTTGCATTTGTTGTGAGATGGATATAGCCTCATTAATCTTTTGAGAAGATTATTGTAGGTCTCGGCTATACTCATCGGCAATGAAGATCTTCCCATGTACCTTAAGTAGCAAGCTAGGGACTTTTAGGTCTTCCCTCAATGACTTCAAAAGGTGCCTTCCCTATAGTAGTATGGACAGTGTTATTGTATGTATACTCTACAAGAGGTAGTTACTTTTCCCATTGTGAACGCTGATTTACTTTCGTAACATAGGTCTTGAGTAGATTTAGAATGGTACGGTTTGCTATTCACTTTGGTCATCTGTTTGTGGGTGATAGCCGAAGAGAAATTTAGCCTAGTACCTAGATTCTCAAAGAGACCCTTCCAAAAATTACTGGTCATTCGAGGATCTCTATGTGACGCTATTGATGTAGGCAAGCCATGGTGTTTAAAAATTTGAATATGAAGAGGGTTTCCATTTGGTGAGCCTTAATATTATTTTTGATAGGTATAAAGTGTGCTTGTTTGCTAAACCTGTCGACTATTGTCCATATTCCCATATTCCCATGGATAGACTTGGGTGATCCAAAGGTAAATCCATGGATATGCTCTCCCATGGTGAATTAGGAATTGGCAATGGCTGGAGTAATCAAGGTTTCTTCCCCCAATCATACTTTGTCTTTTGGCATACCAGACATTTTGAAACATACTCTTGTATGTCTACTTTCATGGTAGGCCAATAAAAATACATTTCTACTCCTTGAAGAGTAGGTTGAATCCCTCTATTCCACACATAGGGAGGATAATGGAATTCGTACATTACTTTCTCACGAAGAGACTGAGAAACACATAGGCTGTTGCCATGGAGAAGATAGCCATCTTGCAAGGTGAATAGTTCTTCTTTCTTCCCTAAGGCAAGGGCTGAGATTATATCCTTGAAATGAAGGCCAGTAACATACACATCTATCATGGAAGATAGATCATTGTGAGCCGCTATAGACACTACATTTTCCCTTGGTCGTCGTGATAGTGCAACAACTACTTAATTGTGCTTGCCAGCAATGTGAGCAATATGAAAATTAAATTGCAAAAGAAAATATGCCCACCTCATTTGTTTGTTGGAGAGCTTGGTTTGCATCATGAAATACTTAAGACTTTGGTGATCCATTTGTAGGATGAATGGAGTCCCCAAAAGATAATGCTTCCATGTGTCAAAGGCATGTAGGACAGCTAGCAACTCCTTTTTGTAGATGCCCAATACTCGCTCATCAAAATTGAGTCTTCGACTCTTGTATGCTATGGCATGCCCTTCTTAAAGCAAAAATGTTCCAAGGCAATCTCCAAAAGCATCACATTGGACCTCAAATTGTTTTGATAGATCCAATAGTGGAGCTCATTATGGCCCCTTTTAACCTCAATTTTATTGATCAGACTAAATGTGCCTCTAATGTTGGCCTTTACATTCACACAAAAGGAAATATGGATTTTGCCAAGAGAAATCGTGACTTCTACACAGAATCTGGAATGTCTTTTGACGTTACTTGAAATGTGCTTGCAAATCCCTCGACTCAAAGGCTTCCTATGATTCTAGGATTATGTGGTTTGATCATGCTATGTGGTACATTCTCAATCATTTGGAGCAACTTTTTTGTGAAAAAGTTGTAGATTTTCATTTATCTCTTATTTGCTCTGATGTTGCTGATTTATCATATCTTTGCTAGGATCACTACTTGAAAGTCTATTGTAAGCATGAAATCACTCACCTCAATTAAACGAAATAATGCCAGCTATGTGATGGATGGTTTGGAAATAAGATTTGACATGAAAGCCTCTTATAACAAATTTTTGACTCTTGCTTGGTATTGGTTCTTGATTCTCTAAAGGGCTTTGAATACTTTTTAGACTGGGTGGATATTGGTCTTTTGGCTGGATACTAAAAATTTGCTTTTAGTTCTAGGAATGGTTATGGTAGTTTAATGTAAGACCACTGATGAGTATTTTGACTCTATTTGATATTTGAAATTTCTAAGATATTTTCCTTTACTGTGATGACATTCTTTGAAAGTTTGAAGGCATCCATGTTTTTGGTTGGATGGTATGCAAGATGGAATGTGGCCTTGAAGAATGACTAACTTACTTGAAATATTTTGCAAATATATTTTAAAAGATGGACTAACTTCTTTCAAGAAGTAATATTTAATATACCCTTAAAAGCAGAGATGCTCTTTTGATGGTTTAAAAAGTTTGTGAAAGAAATACAAAACATAGTCTTTTCATTTGTTTGGACATTGGCTAATTTTAAATATAATCTTAAGTAGAACAAGGATAACAATTGATAAATTCTTTGACACTTGTAAAATATATCCAAGGCTAATGAATCTATTGTCTTGTCTATATGGATGCAGGTGAGAATCTATCTTTGCTTAAAGATGTTCACATGTGATGTAGTTTGACATTGGAGATGAAAGCTTATTTCATCCTTGTGAATTGGTGTAGTCTTGGTGTATAGGATAACTAGAATGTTATTGCATTCTGATCATTTTGTAAAAAAGTGAGTCAAATAGGGATCCAAGTGCAATATAGAGAGACCAAGGCTTATCTCCCTGTCGGAGAACGACTCTTTTGACCCTACAATCTGGACAGGAGAGATTATCTCAAAAGGGAGTGTATTCAGACACCTGGTAGCCCTCGTAGGGGTGGACGTAACCCACAGGCAAAGATTTCAATGGGTCCTTGGAAAAGTAAGCTAAAAAATGAGAAGATGGGAGTTTGTTCTCCTCCCCTTCCAACGCTGGATTAGAGTGATTAATGCTTTATGATCCTGTATATTGCTTTCCTCAGCCCCGTGCTCAAGATGGCTAAGTGTAACTGGAAAGAATTCTTAAAACCAGTGAAAAGGTTTCTTTGGAAGAACAACACGAAAACCTCCCTGCCATGGCAGTGGGCTAGATGGGAGGTAGGTTCTCGCCCGGCAGACCAAGGAGGGTTCGACATTCTTAACCCCGTATCCCATGCTGAGGCCCTTTGTGCCAAATTCATGGTCTCATTGGCTAAACAGGACCAAGCTTGGGCTATCATGACCAAGGAAATGCTTCATGCAGTAAAACTGGGATCGAAAGGGGGAAAGTGGAAGGGGGTTGTGATGCACGACAAAATTCTCGCACCGAAGTGGTCTTATCTTAGATTTGGTGGACTCTCAGGGGAGCTAATGAGGAAGTGAAAAAGAGTAGTTGAGGTTTTGGAATGGGGGGAAGCAACCAGATACTTCAAGAACTCCATTTTGCAATGCTCCCCTTGGCTCTCTAAAATATTGGGGCCGCCGCAAAGCCCCTGTTGGATAGAAATGGCCAGGAATGTGAATAATAAGGGGCTGGTTCGACTAGAGCAATTCTGGGATGGCAACAAGAAGTGCTGGAAAAATGCTGACTCTTTAGCCATCCAATTTCAACTGAATGGCTTTGAGATCTTACTAGTCTACAGGGTGATGAAAGACC
Source organism: Adiantum capillus-veneris (assembly GCF_014529385.1). Taxonomy (NCBI): domain Eukaryota; kingdom Viridiplantae; phylum Streptophyta; class Polypodiopsida; order Polypodiales; family Pteridaceae; genus Adiantum; species Adiantum capillus-veneris. Next base: position 54,899,104 of record NC_140948.1, on the reverse strand, counting down.
TTGATAAGGTGGTGATGCCAATTTGTGAATCCAACTTTGAATGGGACGCTTGGAGATGGCCCGGGAGTATCCTCTTTTAGAAACCACATTCTAAAGGCATTTACCATGCATTAATGCACGAGGCTAATTGGTGTAGCCCCCTCAACAAATTATGGAAGAGGCATTGGACGGAAAAACAGTGGGAGGGAGTCATGGAGAACATCTGGAAGTCAAGGTGACCTCAATATATGAAGATATTTTTGTGGAAAGTGATGTGGGGTGCTCTGTCGATGGGCATAAAGATACAAGAAAGAGGAATCGGGTCCAATCGTTACTCGGGGTGCAGAATAGCTAGTGAAGACCTAGCCCACCTTTTCATGGAATGCCAAGCAATTGGTGGCATGGCTAGGAAAATATGCAAGTGGATTCAAAGGACATGGCAAATTAAGTTCTTCAAGACTGATATGTTCTTTGGTAGTAACAGGTTGGGAAGTCCTGCTCTTCTTCTCTACACTCAAATAATCAGGTACTACTTCTTTCACCATATTTGGCAAGCAAGGAACCGCCACGCGTTTGAGGGTGTTCTAGCTGTGGCAAGCTTTTGTGAAATCATACAAGAGAGCAGACTGACGATCCACAGGATCGGAGGCAAGCAAGTTTCAGAGGACTGGTCTAGAACAATACATGTCATGATGACATCTTGTAATAAGTAAAGCCTAGGAGTAGTTGTGGTTTCTCTAACAAGTAGAAAACTTGTAATCCTTTGACCCTCAAGGGTCGGTCCGAGCTCGAGGTTGGTGTATATTTTTGATGTTCTTAATACTATCTACTCACAATTGTGAGTTTTGCAAAAAAAAAAAGTGATTCAAATACAAAATTGCTTATATGCAAACCACCTTCTTAATTTCTAAATCCACTTATCCTTTGAGCAATATGTTCTTTTGTGTATACGTATTTTCTTAATACAAAACACACACACACACACACACACACACACACATTTTTGTGTGCACTGGCTTACACACAGGGCACTGTGTGTACCTAAGACTTCCAAATCCCAACCTGACAAATAGGGTCCTACTAGGGAAACTTGGCAAGTGGGAATAGGCAATTGAATTGGACACCCAAACCAAGTTTAATGCAAAAAAGTTATTATGGAATTAACCCATCATTTATAATCTTCTTCATGCTAAGATCTTCCCTCCCCCCTCTCTCTCACATGGAGCAGATGTGCAAACCACCTCAAGATCGTGGTTATGATGATGAGCTTTCTGGCCTGCCATATAAAGATGAGAGGTGAGCCCCACTTAGTCCTTCTTTTCATTGCATCTCTCTCCATTTGTTTATGTCACTATATGTAAGGAGTGATTACTATCACCATGACTAAAAACAAGATGAAAAATAAAATCACGAGGCCTGCCATAGAAATTTGTCTTGCTAACAGAAAATGGAAAGCAAAGATTAACCGAGAAAGAGAGGAAGAATCTAGTAACAATTGCTTTGGGAGACAAACATTTTAGAGATGAAGTAATTGTCGTACACGCATGCTGAGGCTCGAGATCGAGCAGGGGAAAAAACTATGTTGACAAAATGGTTGTAGGTTACAAAATTTGTGTTTGATACATATGGTGGGATGAATTAATATACATCAAGGGAGGTAGTTGGATGGCATGAATGTAGATTTCCTTTGCTTCAATGGGTTGGTGGGGCGGGAAAGGAGGGGGAAGTGGGAAGGGAGGGGAGGTGTCCCCTCCATTGATCTTTGGTCTATTTATTTTGGAATTAGTATAATGTGATTGAATGATCTAACCAAAAGCAAAATCTTGTGCCACAAATGTAGTGAGGTTGTTGGCTTCTCACCCAAATATGGTCTAGCATTGAATTATGGATGCTTGTTGTTTCTTTGATTTGTTGCCGATAGTTCTCCGAATGAAGTAGAGATTCCAACTATTGGTATTGGGTGTTTATAATGCCGATGTCGATGTTGAAGTCCCCTAGTATGATGCTCAAGTTTTTTTTTATCATTTTCTTGTATCAAGTGCTGGAGTTCTAAAAGAAGTGTCTTTATTGGTGTCTTGGGTGATTTGTATACATTCATGACATGGATATGAGTTGAAGTTTGATTTCTGAAAGAGAAAGTTGCATGGATTATTTCAAGTCCTACACTTGAGACAGTTTTTTGAGATATGGATTGATTGCTTGGATGGTGGAATATAGATACACCATAACCATTATAATGTTGAATATGCTCAAAGTTTGGTGTCAGGGGGTTCGTACTTTTTTTTTTCTTGGAAGCACAAGATACTGGATGACATGAAGTTTGGGTCGCCCTTGATGTGGTCAATGTGTTTGTTGATTGAGACGATGTTTAATGATGCAACAATATGGTGTGTTTGCGCAATTGCAACCAGGGGCTCATTCAAGTAGGACCACCTCACTACAAGAGGCTATTCATATTAGCGACGCTCACACAACGACGCTCAAAAAAAAATATCTCGGCGTCGCTATGAGCGTCGCAAATTTACAAGTAAATTTGCAACGCTCATAGCGACGCCGGCTGGGCTAAAAAAAATAACAGAGAGCGCCCAAAAACTCAGATCTCAGATCTGAGTTTTTCGGCGCCCTCAAGCAAGGAGCAGGTAACGCTCTCCCTCTCTCTCTCTCTCTCTCTCTCTCTTTCTTCTCCACACACACACACACACACACACACACACACACGCACACACACACACACGAGGAGAGGAAGGAGAGCCAGGTATGCTCCTTCCCTCTCCTCACTCTCATGTTCCCTTCCCCTCTTTCTCTCTCCCTCTCTCTCTCTCTCTCACACACACACACACACACACAGAGTGTTTTTGAGAGAGAGAGAGAGAGAGAGAGAGAGAGAGAGAGAGAGAGAGAGAGAGAGAGAGAGAGAGAAAGAGTACAAACATAAACAAAAACGCACACACACATACATAAACAAAGAATTCACACACACATTGAGAGAGGAAAAGAGAGAGAGAGAGCATGCATAAACAAAAAACGCACACATTGAGAGAGGAAAAGAGAGAGAGAACATGCATAAACAAAAAACCGAACATTTGAGAGAGAAAAGAGAGAGAAAACATGCAAAAACAAAAAAACGCACACACATTGAGAGAGAAAGAGAGAGAAACTAATTTAACGTCGTAGGAAACTAATTAAAATTAAAAGACCTAAAGATCTAGCCGACGAGGAGTTGAACTCAAGACCTATTATTCAAGAGGGAAATGGCATAACCAATCTATCATACTTGGCATGGGTGATAGAAAGGTTATACCATTTATCTCTTTTTATTGGCACACACACGCGCACACACACAAGAAGAAGAGAGTTATAACGTCGTAGGAAACTATCCTAAAAGACGTTAAAGATTAGGTTAGATGTAGACTTACGTTAAATTAGATTTAAGTTTATTTAAGTTAAATTAGATTAGATTTAGGTTTATTTTTAGTTAGATTTACGTTTATTTACGCTAGATTTAGATTTTCGTTATATTAGATTAGATTTAGGTCTCCATAGACTGCGATGCCTGCATGAAGCGGGTGAAGAAAGCCCTCAATGGAATATAGGATATTGTTGCCTTCACTCATGGTGGGTCCGTCGATCCAAAAGTACTGGTGAAATGTCTTCAGAAGATAGGGAAGAAGGTGGATCTTCAGGGCGGCAAGAGTCACTACATCCCCAACAATGACCATCTACACAACCTCTAGTCATTCAACAACAAATTCAAAGTTAGTAACAAGAGCAAGAACGGTCCAAAGGGCCAATTGCTGTCGTCACATGTGGATGGAGATGAGGCAGCGTCACTGCCGGAAGTTAACTCTCACATCTTTAGTGATGAGAATGCCAACTCTTGCCGAGTTATGTGAAAAATTATGTGTTAAATCAGTTTTAAGGTTCTTATAATCCCTGTTAGTTTAGTTCTTTGTTTTTAATATAACATAATTTACGTTAGATTTAGATTTATGTTATATTAGATTAGACTTAGGTTTATTTAGGTTTACCCACACACACACACACACACACAAGAAGAAGAGAGTTTTAACGTCGTAGGAAACTATCCCAAAAGACGTTAAAGATTAGGTTAGATGTAGACTTACGTTAAATTAGATTTAGGTTTATTTTTAGCTAGATTTACGTTTATTTAGATTTACGCTTATTTACGTTAGATCGAGTCCACACAAGAATTACTTATGGTTTAGGGTTTAGAGTTAGACGAACAGTGAAAAGATCTACTGTGAAAAGATGTTAAGATGCTGTGAAGTGCTACAGCTAGAGAAGAGGCAAAGGGGTTTCGTCCACTACATGCAGTATCATGTAGACGTGGGTCTGTAGATTTCTTGTACCCACAAATATAGGTATTGACCAATAAAGACGAGATTATAACCCGGTGGTTCTGATCTCCGTGCACCTCTAGACCGAGGTGTGCGGGGATTGGACATGACTAGAGAATGTGAGGTAGAGAGAGCAAGAAAGAGAGAGAGAGAGAGAGAGAGAGAGAGAGAGAGAGAGAGAGAGAGAGAGAGAGAGAGATAGAGAGAGAGAGAGAGATAAGACGAAGAATGCCAATAGAATATTAAATTTGTTGTCCAGGTTATAAGATTTTTATCCTCATTATGAGTAGTGACGAGGATGTGGGACCGTCCAACCGAAACACCTATCTCTCAACGAGGGTCTTATATCCTTGTAATCAATGCAATCATGCTGTGCGACGGACAAGACGTGTCTCTTTGCAGCACGTCCGCGAATTTGGCGAGTTCGATCCATCTATTATAGATCGAGTTGTTGCTAATTATAACTCATCACTCTGACGCTGGCCAACAAGCAGCAATCTTGCAACCCAATAGACATGTTTCTAGGCGCTTTGGTCAAGCAGCATATGTGAGGCCACAAGATGTAGCCTCTGACAGCTCGGGGGATGATCATGCAGAGCACATTCCCAACGAGGCAATGTTTGAGCCCGAGATTGATGAAATGATCGAGACGATCATGGATTCAGAAAGGCTTATCTATGATGATATGAAAAGTGAAGCCGATACGCCATTGTATAATGGAGCACGTATGTCTAGATTGAAAGCACTCCTGGTTCTTCTCAACATGCAGGCAAAGTTTGGATGGAGTGACACTAGCGTCACAATGCTTTTCAGGTGATCTATTACAATTAGTTTACTTTAATAAAACTCTAAATGTATAATGATCTGATAGATTTTTACATGACTGTATCGTATTTTTATGTTGTGTAGATTGCTTAAAGAGCACATACTACCAGCTGACAATGTGATGCCAGATTCCCGAGATGAAGCAAGAAAGATTTTGCGAAACTTGGGGATGGATTACAACTCTATCCACGCTTGTCCTAATGACTGCATCGTTTTCAGAGGGGAATACATAGACATGGAGAAGTGTCCGAAATGTGATTCCGAAAGATATCGAGTAGATCTCCACGGGACAAAAATTCCACAAAAGGTTTTGCGACATTTTCCTTTGCTTCCTCGCATCAAGCATTTCTTCGAATGTAAGTCCATGGCCGCCCTAGCATCATGGCATGAGGAGAATAAATCTTCGGATGGTGTGCTACGAATTCCTGCAGATTGCGCAGCCTGGAAACATATAGATGAAACATGGTCGGATTTTGCGAGGGAAGCTCGAAATTTGCGCTTAGGCCTGGCTATGGATGGCGTAAATCCATTTGGTCAAAGATCAACATATTACAGTGTATGGCCCGTTGTCATCGTCAACTACAACATTCCCCCGTGGTTGACTACGAAGAAGGGGCACCTATGGCTAAGCTTGATTGTGCCAGGGCGATATAAAGTGGAGAATATGGATGTGTATCTTCGTCCACTATTGGAAGAGCTACAACAATTGTGGATTGGCATAGAGGTGGTGGATATGAGCCGACACACAGGACGACGGAATGCTTTGATCAGAGGCATTCTAATGTGGACCATGCATGAATATCCCGGGCTAACAGAATGCTCAGGTGATCTATTGACACTCCTCACTCAGACACTGTAAATCTTGTTTTTTCCCATAGTTGATCTATTATCATGTGTATACATGCAGGGCTTCAAACAAGCGGATACAGAGCATGTGTCACATGTGGACCTAGATTGAATGCACGTAGGGCGCCCTCACTGAAGAAGCAAATCTACGAAGGTCATCAAGCGTATCTTCCAGAGAATCATGTGTTACGCGACGGCTTTTTGGGAAGAGAGCCACCAAGGATGTCTGCACAAGCATGGTTAGAGCAGAAGGAGATGTGCGATGACGGATTGCCTTCAGGGATGAAGAGACTATCTCTATGGTACGAGTTACCATACTGGCCCCGACTCATGATCAATCACTTGCTCGATCCAATGCACATATTCAAGAATGCGGGTAATCTACTATGGGACCATCTGACCGGCAAGAAAGATACTTTGGGAGCCAGAGTTGACCTTAGAAATGTGGATCGTATGGAGCAATATTGGCCGCAAACAGCGTCTGATGGATCGATAAAACTCCCTAAAGCACCATGGATTTTCACAGGAGCCCAAGAACGCAAAGTAAAAGAGACCATTTGATCTTTGCGGACCCCCACTGGCGTAATGCACTCGCTCCGAACGTGTTTTACTAAAGAAGGAAAGCTTACCGGTTTGAAGTCACATGATTGGCATAAAATGTGTCAGGTACGTTCATAGTGGACTTTAATATCATTGCATAAAATGTGGACTTTAATATCATTGCTGCACATACTTTACAGTTTATTTTACCGGTTGCCATTGAGGGATGTTTGTCTCTCGACATCCGTAACACAATCTACAAACTTGCAAAGCTGGTGCAATGGATCTCACAAAAGGAGATCAACGTAGACTCCATACCATTCGCCAAACTAAATGCTGCGGAGCTTGTGTGCATGTTTGAGAAACATTTTGCTACTACCATGCTAACCATTCAGGTGCATCTTCTTGTTCACATAGTTGATGAGGTGGAAATAGCTGGCACAGTTCATTCCAGATGGATGTTCTTCTTAGAACGTTTCATGAAAACGCTTAAGGGATATGTGCATCAAAAGGCACGTCCAGAGGGTAGCATGGCAGAAGGTTGGTTGGTATCAGAGTCCCTAGTGTACATTGGAGAGTGGCTAGACGGATTTGATAAAGCCCGAGACACGCTATGGTGAACCATAGATGATGAGCGCATATCTGGGATTGTCATGTGCAATCTCGGTGTTGAGAAGAAGATGACGGAAGATCTAGAGGCTAAAATCAACCGATTTTGCATGCTTCACAATCCAGTGATGCAAAAGTGGATTTCACAATATGAGGATGCAAAGCAAGAGCGACAAAGGGCACGAATCGAGTGGAGACGGGGAAGACAACCACCGATGCACTATCCGACGGGTCTGGAGAGCCTACCAACATTCATGAGCTTAAGATGGTTGCACAACCAATTGAAAAGCGCACAACAATGCAGTGACGAAGTGACTGAGGAAGAGTGGGAGTACTCTCGGGGTTGCGCGACCAAGGTAAGTTTGCAATGTACGACTAGCTAGTGACTTTATTTCTAAACGTTTGAACGGCCACTCATAATCTTTGTTCGTTGTAGTATAAGTCATACACAGCAGTATGGTGTAAAGGTCGACATTTTAGGGTGGAACGGATCGACAAAAAGCGTTTTACTCAAGATTGTGGAATCATGGCAAAATTTGAACAGTCTAGTCGACGACGTTCCTCTGATGCAGATCCTGTGGTGGCGGAACTCACTTACTTCGTCACGCTCCAAGAGATTTTGAGGATCGATTACAGAGGATTTTTTGTCGACTTGTTCGACGTGCAATGGTTCAAGATAATCATGGAGGGTCGCAACGCTACTGTGCGTAGAGGAGAGTCTGGTTTTCTTGAGGTGGATTCTACTAAGAAATGGACTGACCTAATTCGTACTACCCGAGCATTGTGAACAAGTAAGTATGTAAATAGTTAACATCCCCCTTTTACAAGTTATGTGCTTGAAAGCTCTCATGTAAGTTATGTGGCTCTGGCAGGTAATATTTCATCCTACAAAGTCTACATCAAACTGGTGGTACGTCATAGAGGTAGCCCCTCGTAGTGCAAGGACATATGAAGGCTACCATGTGCCAATCACAACGACATCAATGGAGGAGATCAGAGAAGATGGTCAATTAGAAGCCGCTGCGGTGGTGCCAGACGAGCATCACGATGGTACTACTCTATATGGGGTGCATGCAGAGGAGCTACAAAATGAAACAGAGGATATGTGTTTAAACGGAGAGCTCTATATAGATACAGGAAGTTATGCTGAGTTATACGAGGATGAGAGAGAGATCTCTTAAAGCCACAAATATTGTATTTGAACAATTTTGCTCCGTGTTGTAAAAGCTCTGGCTTTCTAAGTACTTTCCATGGTGTATAACGCTCTTTTCTACTCGCGCTCACATCTTTTGATTGAAAATTCTGAGTTTTCGACTTGCCTCTTCTATCACTCAATTCATTGCGTCATTGTATTTATATGCGTCATTACGTCATTGTATTTAATGGTCTTTGCGTCATTGTCTACTCTATTCATTCAATATTAAGTTTAAATATTCGTGTGTTTAATGCAGGTATGGATGATGAGGAGTTTCTTTCTTCTTTGTCACCGCAGCAGAGACAGTGGTACGTGGAGCGTCATCGCTCTGGCGCATCATCGCGCGTTCCTACTCCATCCGCATCTCCCTCTCTTTCGGAGCATTCGGCGCGCCCCGAAGCTTCGGCGTCGACGAGACGATCTTCACACTCGTCTAGACACCGGCGCTCTAGTGGTGGCGGTTGTTGTGGGGATTCCGCCGCCGATGCCTCCACACCGCCTCGTGTTCGACGAGGCTCTTTACCCTCCCCTTCTTTGCCCGCCCCCACACCAGCCACAGCATCGCCATCTACGCCAGGTTTTGCGCGGCTGACTGTTCCTAGCAGCTACACACCTTTTCCTAGTCCGCCAGGAGCCACCCCACTCGACACTCCTTGCTTCGGGGCCCAGACGCCGGTGGAGACACCTGACGTCCGTACCCCCATCGACACGCCGCTAGAGACCCCTGCCGGGACACCCAGGTTCACGAGTCACCGGCCAGAGGGCTTGCCTTACTCCGTCGACTTCAGCGGCGGCATCATCATGGATGATGACGGCAAGAAGGTGATCTCACCCATGCGTGGTGTTTGCTCTCAGTTGTTTAGACACTACATACTAAACAAATGGAGTGAAGTAACAAGTGATTTAAAAAACAGAGTCATCAGCATATTTTATGATGAGTTTCCCGTTCCAACACGGGATCAGCGCTTCAATGAAGACCTGATGAAGATTCGAATGCGCGAATACTGCAAACACAAGCGTTCCGAAGTGCAAAAAGCAATCAAGCATGGGTGGAACAGGCCAGATTGGCTGGCCAAAGAAGATTGGAAGAATGCAGCGCGCGAGAATCCCGACAAGTGGAAGCAACAAAAGGATGCAGCCAGAGCGCGAGTAGAGGCAGGGAGCTCGCACCACTTGGGGAGAGGTGGATGGGCATCATTTGAGGCCGATTTTGTAAGTGTTTTCGCATTGCTCTTTATGTTCGATAGTTTAGGGTTTATGAGTTTTTTAATTCTAACATAATGAAATCTTTGTATGTTTTGACAGTGGTCGATGACAGGACGTGATCCCACACCGTACGAGCGCGAGTACGCAGGCAGGAAGGGCTTAAACGCCCTGATGGACATTCTCAGTTCTCGCGGCGGCATGGTTAGTATTAGGGTTTACTCTTTTCTATTTTTTGTATTGTTTTATAAATGTCGTTATATGTTTATACTTACTGAAAGTTGTCTTATTGTCTTTTTTTGCAGAATCCGACAGATACGCCGCTTGGACGCAATGAGACGTCTGACTAGACGAGGTCAGTTTAGCCGTAGCTAGATAGCATTAGTTTAGGGTTTCTCATAGCTTATGTATCATGAGACGGATTTTATACGTCTTTTTGAACCATGTATATTATTACATTTGTCACCGCAGTTCATTTTGCCAATCAATTCTTTATGCCTATGATGTTGTACAATTGTCATTATTACATTTGCCAATCAATTCATTTTGCCTATGATGTGTACAATTGTCAATTTTACGCTTGTCAATTTTGCAAACAATGCGTCTTGTGGGTGACTATTTTGGGTCTATTATCTACCCTTGCACTTTTTTTACAAAGTGAATCAAGTACAATATGGTTGATGGGTGGCAGGGCATTCAATGCCCTGTCTCCAAAAAAAAATTCTCTCGGGCGTCGCTATAACCGTCGCTATTTATGGCTTTGTAGCGTCGCTATGAGCGTCGCTATAGTCTTCTGTGTAAACATCGCTATAACCGTCGCTATGAGCGTCTCTATATAGCGACGCTTATAGCGACGCCTATAGCGACGCATATAGCGACGCTTTCGTAGCGACGCTATTAGCGACGGTTTTAGCGACGCCGGGGGTTATAAAAACCCAGTGTATTTCCGTCGCTAACAGTGTCACAAGAGCACACAACCTCTTGTAGTGCCTAGCATCCGTTCGGAGGCGTTTGATTTCTTTCAGGACTATGGGGTCACTTTTGATATGGCTCTTGAGAATGGGACTAAGAGTATGTAGATTTACAGGGTCTTTGATACGTGAGAGAGCTGTGTAGACTAGGTCATGAGATTGGATCCCAGTAGGGTCAAATGCGATTGTTGTCATTGTCAAGCCTTGGGATCTATGGATTGTGCGTGCCTTCGCTGCTTGTATTGGGAGTTGTGTTCTTGAGACTAGGTTGAGTGGGTTCTTTCCTAGTTGAAACTCTTTCGTGACTTGAAGTATTGGTGTCCATTGTTTGTTAATGTTTGCATGGTAGAGATGTGAATTTTGGGATCGTTGTCTTCTCCCAATTGAGGTATCGAAGAACTCCACCCAAGCTATCAGTGATTACGCTCTGTTGTTTGTTGTTTGGAAGATTCCATCCGCACCATTCACCAAACCATCAAGCACTTTGATATTGCTAGCACAAAGTTCGACTATCATTCCTCGCTTTAGCTCAAGGATGAAGGATAATCCAGCAGTTATTTGAGGGTTGTTTGGAATGACTAGGTTCTTTGAGCATGTTTTGTGGAATTTGTCATGAGCCTTGATGATGTATGGTGTCTCTTGCAAGCTCTCAAAGACCATTTGGTTGTGCTTGGGACTTTAGTTTATTTGTGAAGAAAAGATGAGGTGTTGTAAAAATGTCGAAGTTGTTGTTTGCAAATGTGTCGTTGATAAATGCCAAGTCTCTTTGTGTTTGCTCTGCAACACGTATCCTATTTAAGACCTCTATAAACAGTTCATTTGATTGGCGCATTGGTGTTGTTAGCTCAGTGCATGTGACATGTGTGTTCCAGCTTGATGGTGTGAGGATGTCAAGTGTATTGTTTTTGTCGCTGAATATCCAACGATCGCGGACAGGGCTTGCTTGGCAAAGATCATCACAGAAGATAATGTCTAGACCACCGAAGGGTTCGTTTTGTTTGTGCTTTATAGATCGGAGTCTTGTGTCAATAATACACAATAGTCTGTTACCTATTAAGGAAGCCTCGTCAAAGACAACTAGTTTGAGGTTTGCGTGCGTTTGCGATAGGTCATTGAAGGGGTCGTTGGAAAGAAGGACCATCTCAGTCAGCATCAATGGAAGGCGCAATGCAAAGTGAATTGTTGTGCCATCAAGGTTGAATGTTGCTTTGCCGGTATATGCCATCAACAATGATGTTGGAATCTCAATGCTCCCCTCTATCGAAGGTGCATAGTGCTGGACTAGTCCTTGGACGATTGCACGCAAAGTAAAGGTTTTTCTTGTTCCGGCGCCTCCTGTTAAAAAAAGGTGGATTTTGTCATTAGGGTATACTCTCTTTCGTGTCATGATATCATCATAAATATGTCTTTGCTCTATATTCAAACTCATGAAAATTGAGTGATATTCTTCATTTGGCATGCCAAGGAATCTGGATGATGTTGGTAGTTGAGTGGTATGATGCCTTGTGCTTGATAGATCGAGATCAAGCTCATAAGTGAACCGTTCTTGTTGAGTTTCTTGTGAGGAGATTGAGCATGATGTTGATGATTCTTGATTGTTGATTTCTAGTTTTGTGAAAGGCTCCATGTTTTGTGCAATTGTAGCAATATTATACTCATTTCTCTCCCTCCAAGTTGATGTCAAAGCATCGAATGTACATTCATCGCTTGTGAACGGCAAAAACAATAGACATAGCTGGTGGTAATGTCTCTCGCTGTCGATCTCCTTGTTGAAGTTTGTATATCTGATAATACGAGGCTTCTTGCACTTGTGGTGTGTCCCTTGTGAGACAATGTAGTTGCTTGCGTACTCTGTCAAGCAAAGATTTCCTATGCTAGTTGGTCTTTTTGTATACTTTGTTACGAGATCATCAAAGAATATGTCTGTGTCATCAGGATGGAGTGTTTGCAAGGAAGTCTTCCTCTTTAACAATAGTGTTCTTTGGGTTTGGAAGTCTGCATTGATGAAGATAAATTGTCTGCTTGTGCCATGCAATGGAAGAGATAGTGAAATGTATGTTGCTTGTTGAGTTGTGATTTCTTGAGCATTGATCAAGGCACCTCCAATTTTCTTAAGGCGCTCCATTGCGGGAAGACTCTCTTTCTTGCATTTGTCAAGGATTTTATTGATCGCTTTGCTTGTGGTTGAATCTGTTTTTGTCATGTATGATGTGCAGTATGCAGTAACTACGTGAGGGTTGAAAATAAACTGAATATCAAGATTGCCATCCCACAATGTGCACATTGTTTTGTTGAAATTGTTTGTGTATATATCTTTTGGTTGTCTTTTGAGCAAAAGTGTTGGTTTTGAGAGCTATACTGAGAGTGTCTCAAGGTACATGTCTTCATCCATGCTTAAAGAGGATAACCAATCATTAAAACTCATTCCAGGGCAATGTGGCAAAGCTGCAAATTGGCTTTTGAGTTGTTTCTTATTTGCAAGAAGCATGGATTTCCTTTCTTCACTTGGTTGTATCAGGCGCAAGATAGTTGTTTGCCGTGCAGGCGGTCTTGGAAATCCGAAACGGCAATGCTTCTTTCTTTTTTTGTATGTTCTTTGATGGGAATGGATTTGTATTGTTTGTAGGTCAACACCCAATTCATCTTTGTTATTTGAGATGTATTTATCAACAAAAGCAATCACTTCTTTGTCATAAAAAATCCCAAGCTTTGGAGAATTGTCAATCCAAATTAATCCATGGTCATGTTGTCTTCCCCTATGCTGAAATTCAATGACAAAGAAAAAATCCATGATTTGGCCAAGTATTTTTGAATTTCGTTTCAACTCTTTCTTGAGTGCGTTGAATCTATGGACATAGTATTGAGCTATAGTGATAGGATCTGCACGAACCAATGCGCAGATATAGTGCGCACTAGATTGGAAATTAGATTCATTGATTTGTGGATTAAGCATAGAAAGACATTCGTGCAATGGCTTCCATCTTTGCTCTGCACATGATAGAGTGACAAAAAAGGTAGGCTGACCTATTTGTCGAATCATGGCGAAGACATTATGCTTGAGTTTGGCCTTGTAATCTGATGACGTTCGCAAAGATTCAAAGTCATGATATCCTAGTTGGGATGATAGTATTCGCTCAATGTTAGTGTTGTTTTGAACATCTTTTGCACATAGTTGCATGCCTTGTAATTTTTCCTTGCGTAGACGCACCCATATAGAGCCAAGCACCTTGCCAATGATAATCTTCATCACTTTGAAGAACAAATTTTCAATATCCAAGCAAAGCATCTATCCTTGTTTTTGAGCTCGCATTGCGCCACCTTCAAGTAAATTTTTTTCGCAAGGTCTGCATAGGCTCTTCTTTTCCCAAAGAACAAAGCTGGAAATGATAAGTCCTCGCAATCGGCATCATCGAATAGGCTCAAAGGGGAAAATCCTTCACAAGGTGCGATGCTATGGATATGTGCACTATGATCGATGACTTGTTGAGAGGAATAGATGCCATGGACAAGGGTGTCTGAATGCTCATTCACTAAATCATCAACCTCATCTTCTTCATGCAACACTCCATCTGGACTCATGTGAAAACTAGAAACCCAAGCTTCATTAATGGAGGCTTTGTGCTCTATGTATAAAGGGGTGCCAATCAAATCTTTCAGTGCTTGGAGCACGTAAAAGGGACGTACACCACCACTAAGGTATGCATGGGCATACTCAAGTTTACGCCTAATCTCGACAAGGATTGTAGGGTGCTCATTACTAAAACACGGCAAAATTGCTTGAATTCTTGTTAAGTCTGCCATGACATTAACGACACTCCCTCGCAACCCAAACTGACCCTCATAATTGAGTTCTCGTATTTGAGTGAAAGGAATGCGAAGTGATACAAGGCGTTTCTCAATTGCATTTAACATTGCAATGCTTGCAATACTTTCATTGAGTAGAGAATGTGGATAAATGCAAAAGAGCCGCTTCCTTTGAGATTTTAAGCTTTGCTTGCAGGTGAAACAAACTCTTTTGTCTGCAGCAGAGTTAAATGTTTAAAATCCCGTCAAGGTTTGAAGAAAAGATGCTTCGAGTAAAGTCAAACGATGCAAATTATTTTTGAACACAAGACTACCACAACTTAAACATGCATATGCAGGAGTGTCTTGTATTTCCACTACATATTTCTGTTTCCTAGATCTCTTATTTGATTGAGGCACAACATTGTCTTCATGCAACATTTTCCATATTGAGTAAACTTTGTTTTGAATTTGTTTCAAAGTGTAAGAAGAACAGGCTTGTGTTCAAAATTGAGAAGCTATATGCAATGCTGTCTCATTTGGAAAAGTCTTCACAACATCAACCAATCTAGCGGCAAGATCTTTAGGCCAATAGCAACGCTTACGTCTCTCGATTGAAGCCGATTGTGAAAAAACAACAATCCACCTTGACAAATAAAGACCAACAAGCCATGAGAGGAGGAAGAAGATGCAACACAAGGATTAGCATTGAAGGAATGTTGATGATTTTGTTCTTGAAACACATGAAAATTACATTGAAACTCCAAGACATAGCAAGCTAGAGTGATCAAATTGATTGAAAGCAAAGCAGAATTTGTTCTTGTACCCATACGTTGGCAAACTAAAGATTCAAGAGTTTTATTGTCAACATTACAAGCCACACGCTCATCGTTCCACAATTTCAGCCACACACTTGCGATCTCCAAGTCTTGAGAACGAATTTTTGCAACAATATGCTTGGACAAAATATTTTCTAGTGAATTGATAGAGATATCTACACCACATACAAACAACGATGTCCTTAAAACATCTTGATTACAAGAAGATGTCTTCCAAAAAGTTGAGTCGATTGAACATTGGATGCCATTTATACAAAAAACAGTTTTATCGCCAAGAGGTAATCCCGCCATAATGCCTAGATACAAAAGGATATTCAGCAAAATATGACCTTCCTAGAGGAGTGCAAGGCACATTAGCAAAGCTAGCATCTTCCTATTCAGATTTAAAGCTTGTTACATACCCCTGTGCATCAATTGAGAAATGTCCAACTCTCTTCACTCCCACCAAGGAAGCTTTCAAACTCACTAGACCAGTTTCATACAAATGCAAAAAAGAAGAGGGTAGGCGAAGGACTTGGTCAACAATCTTCCTGTGCAAGGTGACGGAAATACCTTTACCGTCACGAGGAACCAACTTTGCTTGAAGAGCAGGAACTTTCCAAATTTCAACAACTTTGTTACAAGCGAAACAATGAGGATTTGAGCTTAGCCACTGACTTGGTCGGATTTGCAAACTCCACATAAATACTCCAATCCAACACTGTTGACGTTAACAACCTCAAGAGAACCAAACACCTGAAATTAACCTAAAAAAATCATGCAATGCACAATCAATGCAGACAACCTACGAATAAGAACTCACCGTTTTTCCAAATCCCATATTGGCAATTTGCTTAACACGGATATCTTTGAAAAGCAACTTCAATTGAGAGGGCACTAGCAACAGAATAGTGTAGTCCACGACAGACGATGTGTTGGAGAATTGTTTGAAGACATTTATGTTGTGAGCCACACAATCATAAAATCCATTCTATTTGACTTCATTGGATATGTTATAAAAGTCAGCCTTTCGAGAGGGCACAAACAAAAGCTGTAGCAATAACAAAGAGTCAAAACACTATTAAGAGGACTTAGAGCTGCGTATAGAAGCTTACCGTTGCTCTATCAACATCGGCAAGACCATCGGCAACAATAAGTCTATTGCCACTACTGCCATAACTTTTGGCCATGTTCTCTACCTTGATAACAGTAAAAGCTACACTAGGCACACCATCTTCAATTGAAGAAGTCCATGATGAGACAAGATCTTTTATCTTATGCTTGGGAAAGAGAGAGAGCACAAAGTCGAATGAAGGAGACTTCACAATAGATGTAGTTGCATCAGCATAGAGAGCAAGCTGACAAGTGCCTCCATCACTATGATTCTTTTTCCTCACAACAGGCTTCTCAATACGTAAAAAATCACCCACCACAAATGTGTTGACAAACTGTTCAATATAACTTTTCGCCACAACAAAAGTGATAGTATGATGTGCACCTTGTCCACAAGATCAGCCTTCAAAAATCTGATGTAATTTGCCTTTTGGATTTTATATGTGCCATACTTTGTGAGCACCTTGCCAACAAAGAAAAAACGGTAGTTAATAGCATCAGAAAGCTCAGATATAAGAAGCTCAGGCGTAGATTGACTCAATGCCAATTGAGATCCAAAGGAATCAACTATAGGTCTTGGCTCTTCTTTAATAGATGCTAAGCCCAATGAACGACTCACACCGACAGAGGGAGTGGCAATCTCGAAAGAGCTAAGCGGTGTTCACCCTATAGCACATGGCACACAATACTATTATTATCAATTACACATTCATAAGCCACATAAATTGTAAACAAAGCTAACCTCTCACAGAGGCCATCCCTCTTGCAATACTAAGGGCCTTTTGAACAAATTTTGGAGATGTTTTCTTGAGCTTGGCTTTGGGACTAAGATTTTCAAATGGTGAGTTTGGAGAATTCACTAAACTACTTGACGATCCAAGGCCCCCACTTTCAGACACAACTTCGTGCAAGTTTTCAGTACTAGGAGCTGCACTCAAAGTTTCGAAGTAGTCATTGCTTGAATTTGTTGTGAAAGCATCTATAATCAAGAGCAAATTCAAGACAATTTCCAAGACAAGCAAGACAACAAGACTCTTAGGCAACAAAAGAGGAAACGAAATGCAGAGGTATATTACCATCCATATTCGAATCCATAGGGCCATCTAGCTATAGAGAGTATTGCTATTGCTTTGATAAAAGATGTGGCTGTAAAGTTTAGGAGAATGTACTATAGAGGGAGTATAACTCTAAGCAAGAGTGACCTCAAAATAGGGAAGCTTGTAAAACGTGATGGTTCTTCAAAATACGTTTAGCTTTTATATACTTACAACTCAAAGAGTGAAACTTGATGCATAATCTTGAGTACTTCAAGAAAGATAGTTTGAAAGTTCCACTCAAAGGTTGGCAGTAAATGCAGATTTTTACATTTGTTATCATCTATCATTATATAATATTGGGTCACGACCTGTACACTGCATAGAGAGAGAAAGAGAAAGGGCTCCTGGACGGCAAACCACAGCAACACAAGACCGCGGAGAGGCAGGGCACTGAATCACGCCCAAAAACGCCATAGATTAGCGAGAGGAACCACGCTACACAAGCCACCCATCTCTCAACAAGCGCATGCAGGAAGCATGACAGCAGAGCACAAGCGCGGGCCAGAATTTCCACAAGCCGGCAAGCAGGGCGACATGCCACCATGGCTTCATGCATGAAGCAGGACAGTAGAGCAGAAGCAAAGCAGGACAGCAGAGCAGAAGCGCGGCCCAGAACCGCCACAAGCCGACGAGCAGGACGACAGACGAGAGCAACACAAGAGCGCGCAGAGGCACCCCATGCACATCACGTACGCACGACCAAGAACCGCCATAGGCTGGCGCCCTTGAGCACACTTTGCTAAAGCCTACTAGGGTTTCATGAGACCTAAACCTAATGAGAGCTTCCTCCACGGAGCTCAAGGAGTCTCCACTCCAAAAGAGGCAAGAATGAAATGCATCCACTCATTATATGCTCTCCCACAAACCTCATCTACTCATTATATGCTCTCCCACCAACCTCACTTAAGGCTTCCAGCTTGCAAAAACGTCTCACTTAAGGCTTCCAGCTTGCACCTAACCTTTAATCTTTAGAACCACTCAAAAGACACCCAATTCAATGAACCTATCCTCTCAAGAGCCGCTCAAAACTATATAGGTTATTTTTTATTTCTTACTTTTATTTTTAAAATACATGTGACATTTTCCAGTAAGAAAAAAAGGGAATGCACCACTATGGCCTTAGCCCTTTGGGCAGGCCAAAAAGGGAAAGAAAGTAAAGGAGGAAACGTCTCCATCACAGGTAGTCTAGCTTTCCTATTAGAATTAAGAATTCTAAAGAATTGTAACCTTTTTTCTATGCTATTTCTCTTGTTTGAGACATGTACATACGTTTTGTGACAAAAACTAAATGGTACCCTTGATGAGGTATTGCGTGCATATGGTTTCACCCTTTCTCTGGCAAAACCCCTATGGGTAAGGTCAAACTACTTTTTCCTTGGGGCTACTCGTGTTGGAACTTGGACATTGAAATATTAAAAATAAATGTTGGTTTATTGTTGTAGCTTTTCTACTTATCACACTCAAGTGGGTATGATTACTCCATAGGGGCATGTAGTTGTGTATGATCCTGGCACGATGATGGGCTCTCCTTTTGGGACCCATATTTGATATTATCAGGATTGTCGATGGGATGTACCGTTGCTCGGATGGATATTGTACTTTTTCTTAGCAAGAAAAAGTACAATATCCATTTGAGCAAGAAAACTTGATAGGTTCTCCTTGTAGAGGAACCTGTGCGTATCGTATGACTTGGACTTTCCATATGTGATATTGGTATACGCAATTGTGGCTTAGGAAAGTGAGTGACAATGATAACAAGTAGAGAGTCTGTTGAGGCCTACAAAACACATCAAGGACTAATGAACAACTGTCTTTTTTTGTATGGGTGTAGATGAGCCATTTTTGGTTTTGTGCTGTTCAAAGGAAGATTGAGGATCTTCAAGCATAGATAAAACTCATTTAAAAAAAATATATTTGATCTAACCCTTTTGTACTAAATTTGACTTTTTTATTTGGATTATGTACCAAAAAACTTTACTCTCCTTTGTCAGTTGTCATTTGAAATGTGTTGTAGCCCTAGATAAACATTTGTAGAAATAATATCTTTTGAAAAAATCATTAATATACAACTTTTTTGCACATATATATATATATATATATTTTTTTTAAAGCGGTATGATCATAGCGGAGGAGATATCTAAGGCTGTATAGTAGGACTCCATAAATTTAAGGCATGTAAAGTTTCCCTCCACACTTACATCGCCAAGTTACAGGATAGTAGTCAGTAGGTAGCGAAGCTGGTATGTGAATTGGAACAATCACACTTTTACATGGATTGCATGATCCACACTTTTTCACACACTTAGGAGGAGAGGACCCTAGTAGATTTCTTGATGTACTACTCACATTGCTCGAGTTCTTAAGCATTCCACAACTTTTTGTGAACAGTTCCTGCAATATGCAAACATTAAGCATAATCAATGGCTAACTAAGAATGCATGTACAACTATTGATACTAGCATATGCTACCATACCAAAGGGACAACTAGAGAAACCAAGATATTTTTGAATATTTTTGCAATGTGTAGACTAAATTGTATGAGTGTATGTGAGATGAACCTTGTGATGAACACTATTTTTGGCTTGCCACTGACAAAGCCTTGGCATTTTGAAGCTTTGGAAATAAGGCCACCGAATTTCCCCCCCTCTTTTTTGCAACTTGATGTTTTGCATCAGTTAGTTTTATGGGATTGTGCCCACACACCCACAACTGCATGTGCTAAAGGTTGAACCAGAGTAGGCACGCTTAAAGCCACTCGCCTTTACCACTAGCTGGCCATTGTGATTTTAAGTGGTGTGGGTTATTATGGATTTTATTCCTTGCCCCAAGTAAAAATCATCATCAAACATAAAATCAAGTTAGAATGGCACATGCATGATTTTCATCAAGTGCAGGTGCTAGGATTGTACCAAGATGAAACACATAAATCAAGTACCTACCAAGACGTTTGTAGGGCGTATAAATTGCAACCAGTAATGCCATTTGGAAGAGGGCAATTCTTTGACAATTAAGAAAACTTCATGATCTTCGTTCACATCTATTGCAGATACAAAAAGATCATTAAGTCATTATTTATATGTATCGATACGTTTATCTATCAAAAACATACATGTGAACACTCATGTCCATAACATATATTCATATGTATATAACATACATACATATCTACATATACGTATGCTATGTGTGTATGGATGCATCTTTATAGACACATATGTATAGACAAATATAAACTCATAATATACACAAACATATGTATGCATCTTTGTGTATACATACGTATACATATATTTTTACCTTTAACTTACACACATGCACATATATAGATAACATATGTATGTGTATATGTATGCATCCATATGTGCATGTGTCTATGTATATGAGTGTATATACAAAGATACATGCATATGTGTGTGTATATAGATATATGTTAGTGTGTGTAGTTTGTGAGGGTATGTATGCTTGTATATATGCATGCGTATACAATAATGCGCATGTGTACACACACACACACATGCACACATACATACACATAGCCATGCATATATTACGTACATATAACCTTACATTGATGTTCATGAATATGTGTAGTTATGCATTATTCTATATACATGTGTTGTTTTTTGTGTGTGTGCATGTGTGATGAGTTCTAGGTGCAGCCAAGATTTAGAGCTCCTGGCCTATAAGTTAGAGTTCTCTTTTGAGCTCAAAACAACTGCAACTTTTTTCGCCACATTAATCTAAAGCTGTTGGACGGAGGTTGCAGATAGAGAGAGTGAAATTGTAGACGTGTTGACTTTCTTATCACTATTAGGTGCCCCCCACATGCAAGGGGTATTGTCACAATTGATTGAAATGACATGATGTGACTCATCTTTCACACACGCTCACAAAAGGGAGGGAGGGGGTGATAGTAAATACTTCAAAACTCTAACTAAACCCTTTTTGAGTGCAATATTAGTAGAGCTACGGGAGTGGGGTAGCTCTATAACAAGTCTCCCCCCCCCCCCCCCCCCCCCCCCCCCCAAAACAAAAAAAAAAAACCCACAACACACATTATGTGGGCATACCCCTTATATAAAAGTTAAATGATTGAAAAAACAACCCATCTCTTTAAGATGGAGACACTAACTTACTCTAGTGATGGCTTCAAAAAAAATATAGCTCTCCTATAATATGTATAGCTCTCCCTAATGGCTTCAGAAAACATATATTCACTACCTATGTATTGCAAGGACACTCTAAATAGAAGAAAACATTAAAGGAAAAATAAGCAAAAACAAAAAACACATATGTATCAATGTGCATTCAACCATCTCTTGTGGGGGCACAAAAAGTCTTTTGACTTTTCAATGTCATGGGACTTTTCATTTTCTTAAGCTCACCCTTCACTTATTTTCCAAGATTGGGGAGACGTAATTAGCTAGATAGAATAATGTGCGTCTCCTCATTGATCACTAACTAGCTCTTCAAGAAAACATATGTGAAGTGATTGTGCGAGCTTATAACAACTTGGGTTGGATTCACAGCAACGGCCCTTCCGATTATGCATGTTGAAAAGAAGTCAATCAGATGCGAGTCACAAATTAAATAAAGAGCTACCCATTGCTGCTATGAAGGAGCTCATCAAGACGAGCTGCATTGCCAATATGAGTAGCGTGGCTTGTTTCCACTTCAGCACCTCTGCAACTTGGGCCATCGATGTCTGCGGGATTGAGATGTAGTAGAAGTACCGCCTCCACTCAACAAAGAAGGGCGGCGTAATGATTGCAGTGAAAGCAGGCTGATTATAGCAGCATTAAAGAGATGAAAAGAAAGAGGAAAATTTCTTGGAGGAAGAATGGCTGCAGGCCGGCGCCTAGCAGCTTGCAGGAAAACTACAGAGTAAAGCGGGTAAAGCAGCAACGAGTACAACGATGTAAGGAAAGCTTGAAGCCGCTTGTAATATTGCGACGCTTATGTAATTAAGCTCTGATGATTAGGTGTGTACTACATACATGCGCACTGTGAATGACTCTCACACTTTATGTGTCACATGCAGCTGCTTGCGTTACTACTGCAGCATTGCTGAGATTAAAATGCCCAGAGAGCATGCATGTGCAGCTAGCGCAGAGAATGGAATGTTGAGGGCAATAAAGAGGCGATGTGGGAGCAAGTTGAGTCACCGTGTGGGTGCGCAATTTGAGAGAGAGAGAGAGAGAGAGAGAGAGAGAGAGAGAGAGAGAGAGCCATAGTGTATGTGTGAGTGGCACTCACACCAGCACCAGCGGTTGAAAAAACACAATGTAGCAAATGATAGGCAAGCACAGTGACGCTTGCCGGTACGTGGGAAGACACCCAACAGCTTGCATTAATCTGCGTGTGCATAAACCACCCAGCTTCTCTCGATCTGCACACCGCCAGCACTACGTCTCATCCTGTATGTTCACCACTACTACCTAGTAGCCCCTCCCATTGATGCTTTCCCTCGCTTTTTTTCTTTCCTTGATCTGACCATTCTTATCCTTCCTAGCTCCCATCTTCTACCATTTCTATACATGTCTGATGTCTCTATACGTGTAATAATAATAATAATAATAAATAATAAATTAAAAATTAGAGCTCATTTTTGAAGGCTTCAACTTGAGATAAAAAATTTAAAGCTCATTACTTGCTTTTTAAGATCAAAATTTGAAGCATTTGCAGGTATTTATACTATTGCTTGTGAAATTTTACCGCCTTTCTTCAAGACAAGCTCGTAATCTAGTCAGATTTTGCAATTTTAGCTAGTGGAAAGTACAATTAATCCTCGTTTTTGGCAAACACTTATCAGGAATTGCAAAAGACATCTCTTCTAATGAGATTAATAAAGGGCACACTTGAAATTAGGTTAACATTTCAAGCATTTGCCGATATTTACACTAAAACTTGTAAACTTTCACCGGTTATCTTCAAGGAAACCTTGGAAACTCGCCAAGATTTTGAAAGTTTAGCTTGTCAAAAATACAAACAACCCCAGATTTTTGCAAACATTGATGTGTATATATATACTTGCTTTAAAAATTAGAAAGGCTTCATGAATGCACATAGGAGACATAAGATAGCAGTACGTGCATGCGTACGCATGTATGTACATACAGATATACGTCTTTACATTATTTTCATGTATCTACTTGCGTATGTATATACATATATTTGTCTATTTATGTTATTCTCACGCATCTACTTTTGTATGTACATATATATGTATATGTGTACATACATATATAAATGACTACATCCATACACATAGGAAGGATATACCTATATGAATCCATACATCCATACTCATAGAAATGATGTACAAAATGTTTACTAAACACATGAAGTTTTAATATGGACAGGGACGTGGTCATGTAGCGACTGCTTTCACAATCATAGAGGGGTAGTTTTTGTGAGGTCTCACACATAGGTGATGTCTTCTATCCCTTTTGATAAAGCTTTTCGGATTGTATATCAAAGGTTGCAAGAATGGAAACACAAGCTTGGACATCAAAATCATAATTTGCGAGATTTTGGAGCCGAGCACACTCATTTCAAGCTAAGAAAGCAATCTTGAAGTCAGCCTCACAACCTTGAAGTGGCCACAATAGATTGTTTCTTGATCAATCAAGATATGTTGGAGCCGCTAAGCATGAAACACAATCAATTTGTGGACACATGAGCGTCATAAAAACAATCCCAAATTGAGTCCCAGAAAGCATGCAAATTTGGTGGTAATGATGGTCCCCCTTTGCAATTAGAAAAACCTAGGCTTTCAGTGCCAATCAAGTAGCCAAAGATACTTTTTATATCCTCCATGCTTGAGCTATCCATAAATTGACCTGCTTTGGATAAGTGTGTTTCAACTTAGCCTTGAGCTATTGAAAATTCAAAACAGTCGATTGAGAGGAGAACGAGAAGGAAAATTTCTACCTCGGGGGGGAGGGTGTCACTTAATAACTATGTTACTATCCTGTGAGTGCATCAGAAGGGGCTATTAAATTTCACTTTTTCTCACAGTTTCACATACAAAAGGGTACTGTAAAAGGAAATTGGAAAAAAATTACATATTGAATAGGAAAAGGGTATATTTTACTTCTCAAAATTTTATAATTAAGAAGTTTTATAATTAATCCTTGAACACACGTGATATACACAATTTATACATAGTGATCCCCCCCCCCCCCCGCGGCCCTTCCAAAAAAAAAAAAACCCAAAAATGTATCTTGCAAGGAAATAGTGTGAATAAGAGCAAAAATCTACCCCACGCGCCATGGGGTCCACATGTCAGGAATGCCAGCCTCTACAAGATACTCGATACTCATACTAGATTGGGGATGTTATATGGTGGTAAATCTGTTTGGGCAAGATCCAAAGTATGATCGAAGAACTCCCACTAGTCTCTCTGCCTTCATGCAGATCTAATTTTAATTTTTTTCTCCTTCTTCTTATCCGGGGGAAAAAAAAGAGGCAAGACATCCTTGTGGCGTGCAACTATCCTTGTATAAATTGTGTACATCGTGTGCGTTCAAAGACTATTTCTAAAACTCCATGTGTGAATTTTTGACAAATAACATGCACCTATTTTCTATTCAAACTGTAATTTTTTTCTCAATTTCATTTTATGGTATCCTTTTTATGTGAAAATGTGAGAAAAAATAAAATTTAATAACCCCTTCTGCTGCACTCACAAGATGTCACATAATTATTAAGTGACCCCTCCCCCCCGAGAGTACAGCTCTGAGCTTTTTTTTATCTCTGCTTAGCTGGCCGGGATGCTTTTTGTGACGCAGTAGTGGTGGACCTTCAACTTGCAATGTGAGTTTGGTGCGGGTGTGATGTTGTGTTCGTTGGCATGGGTGGTGGCAAGCCCATGATGGTGGTGGTATCTTGATTTCTCTATCTCCCTCTTAGTTTATATTTCAGTTATGGTTCATGCTTTGTACAAGGTTGTGCTTCTTGTGAAAGCCTATCTTTGGTTATGGTTTGTCTACGATGGTTAAATGCTCATGGCAATTTATTGCATGAGCTTGGGATGTAATTCTTTTTGGTATTTTTAATACAATATAGCTCATTTTTCTGAGCACTTCAAAAAAACAAGGGATTCATGTATACATGAGACAATGTTCGGGAAAAGTGTACCTCAGCTTAGCCTTGGGCCTTAGGCCGGTTGGAAATTGAAAGTATCCAATTGACACAATAGGGAAAATAAAAAATTTGATAGGAATTTGGCATAAAATAGTGTAAAAATGGCAAAAATTCCGGTTATTTGACATAATCTCCTATTGAGAATTGCATTAAAGGCCTATTAAAGGGATTTATGTATGTTTGGGAAAAAGAAATTTCCACTTTATATGAGATACTTGGGGATGAACTTTTTACATTCAAAATTCATGTGGATGATTTTGCGACTTGTGTGCTGTCCATTTTGACACGCATAATGCCATACTTCATGCTAGTTTAGAATCCATTTGAAAAATCAATTTGGGTCTTTTGCATCCTTATTTATTTTTTGTCCAAAAAGAGTATTTTTGAGGCTTTTTTGTATAGATTTAAGCTTCTTGATTGCAAAGTGGTGATTACTTAAATTTTTGTCACCATTATGAGGCTTCGATATCTCACTTTTGTGTACATTACAAGCAATGTTGGGGAACAACCTTTATCACAAACATATATATCCCTTTAATTTAGGCCAATCCTTAAGCAAAGATTTAATTTGCAAATTAAGCCCTCGAGTCACCCTCGATTCTGCTCTGCATGCCGTGCGGAGACAAGGTAGCATCCTATCTAGGCGGAGGAAGCTCATCGATTGCGATTTGAAGGTATGCCAAAAACCAGTTACCCTCTTCAATCTTGGGCTCCAATTGGCTGATGGTGGAGTTCAAGTCATCCTCCCACTAATCTCTCATCCTTTGGCAAACTTTGATGTCCATGGGGGTGAAATTATTGGCCGGAAGATGGGAGTAGTGGTAGTCAACGTCCTTCAAGACCACTTTCTTTGTACAATAGACGAGAAAATCATCTCTTGATATCTTCATGGCATGCAGATTGACATCATAAAAGAGTAATCTCAGACTTGGCATCTAGTAGGGATCCTCAAAAATCATCAAGTTTCTATACTTTCAAATTATCCAGAGGACTTCCCCTATGGCCTTATTCCAGTGCAAGCTGAGAAAACCAGCATAATCCCCAAGTAGGAGCTGCTTCTCGTTGGGAATTGAAGGAAACCTAGATTTTTGACCAGGGGTGCAAAAACATTGGTGTTTGCAAGGCAAGAGACAAACAAATGGAATACATCTTCCATATCTCTATTGCATTTGATACATCTACCGTCTCCCAACTGGGCCAGACACATACCTGTCTAGATAGTTTATGAAGGATGAGCCACAATAGACCAGACTTTTCGCGATGGAGACCATAAATATTGAAATTTGAAGTGCCACTGCTTGAGAGAGTAGTTGACATTCCACCTTCTATTAAGAGTAAAATGGAGGGGTGATGGAAGGTCAGGGGGGATCCCACATTGGGTGCTAAAGTTTGAAACCTCCCTTCCAAGTAAATGAGCGAATGTCTAAGACAGTTGACCTCTGGAGAGTCTAGGTGAGGTAAAGTGGGGATCTCCCTTATTCTCGACCTGATGATAATAATGTTGCATGGGTGCACTCTTAATTTTAGTGAAAGCTCCAGATCGCTAAGCTACCCTTGTTCAACGGGGTCCCACAATTGATGCCATGTCTTTGGATCTTTTCTATGAAGAGTTAAAGCTCTTCTTTTGAAGTTAGGTGGAGTGCATGGGATGTTCAAGGCTGGCCACCAAATGAGTTTCCCGGGGGAAGGTTGAAAAAGTGCTTCAAATTGTTGTTAGGAACTCAGTCTGTTATATGCTTGCTCCATGCTTGAACAACCGATCTCAAGAGATCGAAACCATGAGAGGAGATGACCCCTTTTCCAAATAGAATAGTGGTCGTTGGAAGGTATGCCCAACCTACATACTACTTGAGCTTAAACTTACCAGTATTCTTGAGTAATAAAAATGACCACTCTTCATATGGGTTGGAGAAAGCATTTGTCAAAAGCTTGACAATCCTTTTTTTAATTTTTTTTTGCAAAACTCACAGTTGTGAGTGGATAGTATTAAGAACAAAAATAGACACCAATCCTCAAGCTCAGACTGAGCCTTGAGGGTCAAAGGATTACAAGTTATTTGCTTGGCAGAGACACCACTCCTACTCCTCAGCTTTACTTATTACAAGATGTTATGTATTGTTCTAAACCAGTCCTTTGAGGCTTGTTTGCATCCGATCATGTGGATCATCAATGTGCCCTCTTGCATGATTTCACAAAAGCTTGCCACAGCTAGATGCCCCTCAAACACGCGGCGGTTCCTTGCTTGTCAAATATGGTGCAAGAAGTAGTACTTGATTATTTAAGTGCAGACGAGAAGAGCAGGACTTCCCATCCTGTTACTACCAAAGAACATATCATTCTTGAAGAAGTTAATTTGCCAAACTTGACAATCATTTTATCAGCTGTGATCTTGAGGTCCTGGATGCCTAATCCACCCTATTCCTTGGGTAAGGTACATATTGCCCATGAGACCTTGGGACAAATGGGTCCCTTGCCCATAAGTAATTTTTGTAGACAGGGCTTCTCACCTTGTTTGTACACATCCATAAGGTTGCATTCATTGTATACCACCCCACAAAATAACCCTTCAAAAATTATGTTTTGAATCCCATGTGTCGTCAATTAGTAGTGTATTCAATAATCACATCTCCTAATTCTTTTTTTCAATAAATAGATACGTGGAGGAAACTCAACCAAGAAGAAAGAATGAATTTGAAAATCAAAAGGTGAACGCATGCAGTATATGCACGAATGGCCACCTCTTAATATATAGAGTAATAAATCCTTTGACTTTCCATTTTTATGAGGCTTTTCTGCCTTTCCCTTCACTTTTGCATTTTGGATGCTTTCAAAAGTTTTTTTATTGATTTTGTAAACAAACCTTTAGAGAAGAAGAGAGTTAAGAATTTATATTGATTGGACCTACCTTTTCATGTGAATCAGTGAAATCTTTTTGTGCTTTTGGTCTCTCGAAAGGTCCCCTCATTTCACACATTACATATAACATAAATTCCTTTTCATTTTCTAAATTGAATTGTTGTCTTAAAATGCCAAAGTGAATCTTTACCTTGTTTTCTGAAGTGGCGGGGACCTAGTAGTACAACTCTATAAAAGTGTTGCCAATTTATTCACACATTATTTGGCCGGAGTTATCACATCAAAAAATGGAATCTTATAGATTATGAGGAATCTCAGTTTATGCTATGAATCAATAAAAAGATTCGTGCATTCTAATTTAAAAAGGTTCGACAAGTTTTGAGTTTCATTGTAAAAAATTTATTGTGCACCCATTTTGGAGAAAAGAGAGAAAGTCGATATGCTTATATGACTCTTTTGAGAGCCCAAAGTTTTCCTAGTGTGCTGATAGCCTATATTTAGGACGTATATGGAAATTCCTAGATCATGCCCACACAAAATCATCCCATTATCTTAGCCACATCATTTTGGGAGGCAGGGTATATGCCAGGGTACAATAGTATTTTGTCCCAGGATGAGCTAGGAATGCATTAAAATCTTTTGGCTTGTACTCTATCCATTAATAAGGATGGAAAGAAGGTGTTCCCTTGGCAAAACCCATTATAGTTTTGCAATGAGATATCAAGCTCTAGACATGGTTCACCTGGATTACTTCTCACTTACATTTATCAAACTAGCATGAGGTGGCTAGTGATATTATGCTTGATTGTCGACATATCAAGCTCAAAACTTGGTTGGAACCCTCAATGACTTCTTGTTTGCATTCATTGTTGGGATGATGTAAAAAAAATTTGAGGATTATTGAGAGTGATGACACTTATCTTGCCATAAACTTCACATTGGACATTATACATAATCATTTTATTATGTGTCATTTCTTACTTATTTTTAGTAGACCATCTTATCATGAAGAAGAGGAAGAATCAACTTTTCTCCTCCATCTCGATTGTGTGCTCTCTTGGCTCTCTCATAGTTGTGTGCACTTGTGTTGGCAAGACCTTAAACACTCTCCTTCTTTACCTCATTACATGATATTTAAGCTTTGTTATGGTTAAGTAGTTATGAGTGGTAAGTAGGACTAGCAAAAGAATCGATTAAGGGGTTGGATTTCTTCAATCTCTTCCCTCTTCTGTTTGTACCACACCCATTTTGAAAAATTTTGGGAGGTATTGCCAACAATCTCCAATTTTGCTAGTTTCTATGGGAGAATGTGTGATTTGGGATTTTGCTTAGTCCACACTGTAATTATGAAGTCAAAATTCCCTTTTGGACAAGTTCATCCTTTGTTTTGGAGGGAGTTTTCATGCAAGAAAGCCAAGGTCTTGATTTTTGCAAACCTAAAGTTTTAGTATTGCAAGAAGAAGCTTCATTGGTGGTGCTGTAAGTTCTATAGCTATTGTATCGTAGTGTGAGAAAACATACTGGGTGTGTGTGTGTGTGTGTGTGTGTGTGTGTGTGTGTATTGTGATGATTGTAGACTATATTATTTAGTCCGCTACATGCTTTGTGCAATTTTTTGATTTTTTTAACAAACATATGTAGCAATTGTGGAATCAACCAAATTATTAGAAAGAATCTAGATTCAAATAATATCCATTCTTAGAAGTTGAAAATGACTAGTTTCTCTGATAAATGTAGGCTTGAATGAATGGATCTTTGTGCCAAGATATCTATGAGAGAAGGAGATAAGATAAACACGGCTCAAATAGTAAAGAGATAATGATATAATGTAATGGAAAGCTAAATTAATCAGTGAACTACCATGCAATACAATCTAGGTACTTAAAGTACTCAAACATGTACTTTAAAGTACTCTTTACTATCTGCAAAGGGTATTTTGGATGACCCAGATAGGTATTATGAAAGTACCTATGATACACAATACAAGTACTTTTTAAGAGACTAAATGATCGAACCCCATATTTAAGATAGAGGATAAAATCCTGAGTAAAATAAGTGTGTTTTCCCAGATAGCATCACTCAATATAGATGATATAATGCCTCACAATGTATTTTAGCTCTCTCTCTCTCTCTCTCTCTCTCTCTCTCTCTCTCTCTCTCTCTCTCTCTCTGCATTCTCTCTTTCCAATGCTGAGGTTTTCCAATTTCACACCCTTTCAAAGATCACTGCATAATGTGTAGTGGGAATCCTTGGTATCAATTTAAAGCCCTACATTAGCTTGTAAGACTATCTCAATTGCTCCTAAGTCTGAACATTATCCTTCAAGTCCCATTACACAAGGTTATTGTACCGGTAATATAAAATTTTAATGACAAGTTAACCCAGAGTTTAATGTGACAAAGTTCAAGCTAGAAAGATATCTCACTTCCAAAAGGACAAAGGCATCTATGAAGTCAATATTAGCATGGAGACCAAGCTTCTCAACCACAACAAGGGCCACATCATATGTGTGATGGTGGATTCTACAATCGAGAATCAATACCTAAGAAATTGCTCTAGACCAATGAGAAATTTAACGACATCTCCAACTCTATTGATATCAAAACTAAAGATAATGATGCCAACATGGAGGATGGTGCTAGCCAACCTGCTTCACAAAAAAAATTCAAGAAAAGAGCTCAAATTTGAGCTCCAATATTTACCAAATTTCTAGGACAAGTAGATAATGTCTAGAATACATACCTAAAGCCTCAAATCCACCACTAGAACACTTGCAAAAAGTGCGACTATTGTCAGTAGGCCTATTTGACCCAGTCAATTTTGGCGTGGATTGCACTTGTGAGCTTAGCTTTGATACCCTCATACCTCTCCTATAACTAAAATACAATTTCTATGTCTAAATAATGAGTTATCAAAGATAATTAGCAAGAGGATTAGTGGAAATAAATTCACAAAACCATCGCAAGGGACTTACCTTGTTGCATAGAGCTTTCATGACACGTAGAAGCATAAGAGACTCCAAACAAAATCCATGAGAGATATACAAGCGTGAGAAAGTAGAGGGAGAGTACACAATGCTTAGAGATAGCGATGTATCTTTTATTATCCAAAACTTAAAAGACTTGTTACAAATATTGGCTTTTATACCTTAGCCAAATGTTTGTGAAGTAAAACAATAAATAAACTCATAGCCATATGTGGCTAGAGCTAGAGGCAGATACAACTTGGAATCACTTAGCCCCTATCTATTAGGCTTATAATTACACATGTAGACTCAAAAACTAAAACATTACATAAATTTGAGGCTACATATGTCCAAGTTGATCAAAATAACAAAAACAATTACAATGATGGCTTTGTATTCACAAGTTAGCCATATTGCAACTAACATCCCCCCTTGATTGTGTCAATTGTGACACAACTATGTGTTGGCTGACAGGCTTTGTGTCACTTTTGTAGCTCCTCTAATACATTTTGGTATCTAATATGAAGGTCTTTCTCTACGGTAGTGATAAATTGCATGGTCACTTGTTTTTTCTCATAGTCAACAAAGAATTATAAACGCTTGAGGCTATAGGTATCCAAAATGATCAAAAAGGTGAAAACTTATATCATAGACTAGATATGTAGGCTCTGATACCAACTATGTGCTAACATTTCCCCCCTCCTAGAGTGGGTCATCCATGACACAACTTTAGGGAATTAGATAGTGTTCTAGCTTGTGTGCCTTCCTTTGCTTCTTGAGGGCTTCCAAGGCATCATAAATAGGAGTGTTGAGCTCCATTGTTGTGTAGCGCACGAACTTGGCCCCAAAGGTTCTCCACCAACAGGGCCAAAGATCTTTGATCTGAAAGTAAAGAATCCTATGTAGAAGGCTTCCTCAAACTTGTACATATATTATGAGGACAAGAACATGACTCAAGTGTAGAAGCCATAAAGCACTTCGTTGGGCAGTTTCTTTAATAAATCATAGCAAAGCCCCTAGTTAATTTCCCTTGAGGAATGTCATCCATGGTGTGTTGGTCTACTCTGCCTAGTGAAGATTCATGTATACATGTGAGTAAGATCTTGGCTTAATGAACATAATGTAGGCAACATTCGGGATCCTCTTGAAGGTTTCCACAACTTTGGAGAGAGTTTGGATGATATAGTCTTTAGTAGCTCTGCCTTTAGGTGGACTCAACTTTGGGTAGTTGATGCTTCTTTAAAATCAACTTATGGCTACCTCAACTCCACACTCTTGGCATTGGGTAGAATGTGGTGTCTCTGATATCCGGTGGTGCTTGTGTATAGAGGATGCGGTACTTAGGATGCTTCTTTATCCATTACATCCTCCAAGATGGATGTCTATCAGCATTGTCCTTAGCTGGATCCTTGATAAGTCTCTCCTTTACTTTGAGGCTTTCATACTTGATGAGTGGGTATGGGAGAAACTGTTGATGCCATGTTTTTGAGATTTACTTGGAAGTGAGTTGGGCTACATTGGAGGAGTGGAGAATCCAAACCACCGAAACCATAGCCTCTTTCATATGTCTTCTATTTCTAAGTCTATATTGACCTTGAAAGAGGAATTATAATTTCTCCAAAAGAAATGATCTCATGAAAGACTCACAACGTTTTCATGATTTTGCATGAATCAGTGTGTAAAAGTTTAGTGATCTACCTAAGATTAATATCTGATTCTTCCAAGAAGGACTTGAGTTTTTACGGGTAATTTATTCATAACCAAAGGAGTTCTCTTTGAAAGAGGATTTTCCTTCCAAGTAAGGTTATCCTCCCTTCCCCCTTGTCAATTGGAACACCCCAAATCCTTAAAACTCTCCTAGCTACAAAAATAATCCTCTCAACGGTAGCAAGGTATGCCTAAATATCTTTTCAAAGAGAACTTTTTAAATCATTCGTACTTCATTGCATGTGCATTTCTTACTACACTAACATGTTCACTCTTAGGAATGTCGGATTCTCACTCTTGCACTACCATTCATTGACGGGTTCTACTCTTACACAATCAAGCATCAGCTCTTGCATAATCACTCAAAAGAAGTTACGATTGTAATTTGGTGCACTCTAAAGTTCTATGTTTGCAAGTCATGGTACACACTAGAGCAAGGATCATCATAAAGAGAATATGCATTGTTCTTTTCAAGTTCATATTCTTTCAAATTTGTTTTGCAACTGCGATATGTGGGTGAGTAAGGGGATGGCTTCACGAAAGTGATGACCGTGTTTCTTGAACATAAAACTCCCATTGCTTCCATGGAGATGCTCCATGGATGGAAAATGATGCAAATGGACCAAAATGGGATTCACCTAAGACAAGGTTAACTTGAAACTGAGCTAGAGACAAAACCTTAAACTCTCAAGAGACTCGTTATATTTCTTAACGTCTTGTTTGAGTAGACATTAAAAGAAAATAGGAAATAAGGGATTATAACTTAATGAGTTCACTCTAAATTTCAACTATGATTAAGAATTTATCGAGAAGATTTGACGCGGATAGCCCTAGCATAACATATATGAAATTTATAGTAAACTTTGTCTTACATGTTTGGAAAAAGACTGACGTATGTGTTTACTTGGAGAATGCAACAGGCGATGGTCCTTTTCGGGAGGACTGATGACCGTTGGTCTATGTTTTGAGCTTGGGTTCATTCATTGTCCTAGAAATGTGATTGAATGGGAGTGTGTCCCTGCTGGGTGATAGGGACCCGCGGATGAGTCTAGAAGTTGGCCTAGTCTTGGTAGGCCTGAGACCGACGGGAAAATGGAGGAAGGAAAAATGGATCCATCAACGGATTAGGATAAGGGAGGAGGATGTGATTTAATTAAGGAACTCTTATAATTGCTTGGTAAAAAGGAACCTTGGAAAGGCTAGGAACCCAAATGGGCTATTCCGCAATTGTTCTCATCAGCCGGACCTTTGCTTTGCTTCTTGGATTATTGATTTTAAAAGAATCCAGGGTAGATTATTTTTGTAAGCCTTTCCCACACAAGATAAAGAAAAATAAAAATTGTAAATTGTGTCAAGGCGTCGCCTCCACACGTGGCAGAGGAGACATGATACCCAAGTCCTGGGATGAGGATAGGGATATGCTTGGAGAAGTACATATGATTGCTTGAAAGATAACTAGATAATTTTACTAATACTAAAGGAAAAAGGAAGTAAAATATTCTAAAAAGAAAAAAGGTGGGAACAACCTAATAAATGCACACTTGCAAGGGTATGCAAAAGTTTGCATGCTGCTTTCAAATGCTTGAAATGTATTTTTGGTTCTACATGTTTGGAATATTGTTTTATAGTATCATAATACTACTTTGGAAAGGTGCATTTACCAAACAATTCAGTGGGAGGGTGGATTCCAGAGGGTTTATTTGTTGGCTGAAAAGTTGAACCCAATTTTATGTTGTCCATTAAGTTAAGGCAAAAATAGGGAAAGGGATTCCAATCTGCGGAGCACGAATCAAACTTGGGAATGAGGAATTTGTGTAGTTAAATACACTCATCTTAGGGGAATGCATTGATGGCTGTGCTCGGTCATAACCGGGGAAAAGCGTTAGTGACCTTGAACCAAGGGTGAACTAGAGAACTCCCACCAATTGACCCTGGAATGTTGAGTTCGAATTTAGTTTAACTTTCCAATCGAAGTCATCAGACTAAATTCGAACTAAGGTGCTTTGAGGCTAAGGAATCCATACAAGAGAAAGTGAATGTTATCACCCCCTTGAGTTGGCATCAAAGAGCAGGAGGAGTCCTGTCTTGGTGTCGGTTTCAAGCGGGAGGTATGTCAGAGATCACGTTGTATCCATTGGGAGATGGTACATCCAGTGTTCCCTTGCATGGCCCTCACAAGAGGAAAGATTGGGCATCACAAATGATCTTTGTCTATGGAGGCAAAGAGGAGGTGCACAAGAAGGTGGGGGAGTGCAAGCTGGGGGGGGGAGGGCACATATCTAGGTAGTAATAGGTTTTTTTATTTTCAAGTCTGTTGATATTTCTTTCAATATAATAATTACCTAGTTTTGTCTAATAATTTTAAAATCTATTGATACTTTGTTTAGTACCGTAATTTCTAGTTTACTTTGCTTAGACTTGGATTTTCTCAAAAAATCTCATTTAATGTTTTCAATTTCTTGATCTTGCGCAGTTTCTTCTTTGCTCAAAAAAGTTCGCTCGGTGTATGGGAATCTTCTATTGATCCTGGGATAGACGCACCATACATAGGCATTATGTGTATTTTAGAGCGAAAAAATGCTTGCTAAGTTGGAATTGAGATTTTGCAAATCAAATTCACATTCAAAGCTAAATAATTACCACATTGACCCATAAAAACAAAGTATAAACACAAAAAAGTTGATTTGACAAAAAAGATAATAAACGCGTTGATTATCTAGGGCATCATTTTGGCATCAAATTGTATTTTGGCTATGCAAATGGGTTATAGGCATTGAAAATTTGTAGGATTTGAAGTTTAGTTGGAATTGGATGATGGATGCCTAGTGGGGATCGATTTTTAGCTAGAAGGCTCTAAAAATGATTGTTGATGCAAAATTTTTGAGTGTCCAAATTGGGCCAAAATTAGTGTGCAGGCTTGTGAGGGCATGATAAAGTTGATGGGAACAAAAAATTTCAATTTTTTATTCTTTGGTCACAAGAGATAATAAGCGCGCTAATGATCTATTGTGCCCTTTTTAAACTTTTTTTTGCACTTTTTTGGCTTGGGTAGGGTGTACAAGGTGTTTCCTTGCTCTTAATGTGTTTGTGCACTTTTTGAATTTGGAAGTGGTTCCCTTAGGCTAATTTTTTCGAAATGGGAAGCTCTGGTGCGTTTTTTGGTGATGTGAGCATAATGTGAGTGAAATTTTGTATATGTGGGACGCATGTCTAACCTCACCATCCTATCTTATTGCAGTATTAGCGAGAACCACGATTAAATTGTCAAACCATGGGACGAAGCTGACTTGACTAGTGCATAGAGGCTACAAGAGGTTGTCAAGCTCTTGGAAACAACTAACAACTTGCATCTAACTTAGGCTACACTCAAGTGACTGAAATCACCAAAAGCCAATCGCTCATCGGCAAGCAAATCACATCCGTTACAGCATCAAATGACATCCAAACGTAATGAAACTTCTAGGACAAGTTTATAAGACCTAAGCACACATGCTTATTGTCTCAAATCCCACTTTAGGTCAAGTTCCAAAATCGCGATTATTAACAGCAGTGGATTTTTGACCTAGTCGTTTTCGACCCAGAATGCATCTAAATGCTTAGCAATGATGCCCCAATACCCCGCCTATGCTTAGTTTTCGATTTGAACATGTAAATTCCTTGTTATGATGAAATATCGGTGACGCCAAAAGCTACAAAATACTGTGAATGGCTTACATCAATGCATAGAGCTCTTACCTACGGTTGCAATGCAACAAACGCATTCGCAATGTGACAACCGGAGAGGGAGTAGGAAGCGCGAGAAGGAGAGAAGTGAGCGCTGATAGCTCACGCTGTGTATTTCTTATCCAAAAACTTTACAAAATCTTTACAAAGTTGGCTTTTATACCTTAGCCAAGGCTTAAAATGTGTAATGTCTGGCGCCCAAGACCTTTGAGACTCCACACTTATTGTATCTGCAACCTAGGTACACTAAGTGACCTATGCTTTACATCTTGGAACTCTTATTGAGCCCGTAACACATTAAAATATTACAATGGCTTGAAAGAAATCATGAATTTACAATACCTGACCATTTTGGGAAAATGTGTAACTCCAATCTTTACTGCTTCTTCACTTTGATCTTCGATGTGCATCCGTACGTCTTCAGTCTTTAGCATCTTCTGTTAACTGACGTTGTCTAAGTTAACATTCCCCCCTTCGTATTTTAGTGTCTATCCCTGGGCACTGTTGAAAAAGTGTCCTTGGAGGCTGTGGAAGGTTTTGATTGGTTGTTGATGGGATGATCTTCATTTTGTCGTTGGATTTGTTGATGAGGTTCAATTTGCTACAACATCTTCATTGGTCTGAATAGTCGATTTCGAGAGATGATATTGATTTGTTCGTTGTAATAGCATCATGATGAGGTTGCTCTTTATTTTTGAAAAGTATGTACAAGGGAAGTAGAATGATGAGGTTCTAAATTAGGGTCAAATACCTGGATGACCAAAGGGAAAAACCCAGTGGGAAAAAAGTGCCTTTGGTATACGCGCATTATTGGAGTACTTATTAGCATGGGAGATATTAATAAAGTACTGAAGGAATTATTTGCTGATAGATATGGAATTAAAAAGGCAACAAATATGAAAGGGTAGCATGATGGAACATTGGTTTTTCTGTTGTAGTCCACTCAAGGTGCATAGGTGGAAGCAAAAAAGAGTATCTAATGCATGTCCGATGATGGGACATCCTATTTATGCATACACAAAAATGCATGGAAATCAATATGCTGTGCAAGAATGATTTTGAGGGGTTATTCACAAAGATGGTGTAGCTATAAAAGCATATGACATGGCTTTGCAAGATGTCACCTCTTTAAGAATGGGTTTCACTGACGAGGATATGTGCTCTCATCTTACTGTGCACTATGCGTGAGTGTTAGACTCTACGACACTCCACCAATTGTAAGTTAATAGACTTCGACTCTTATGCTCATCTCATCCAGCATGAGCAACACAACTATAGATATGCTCAACTCTTCCAGCTTCAGCGTAAGCTTAATAACTACGACTCATAGCACTAGGTTTAATATGACTTGAAGCTTTGGAACTAATGCTTTGCTCATTTTATGGCTCAGTAGCCCGACTCTGACTATGCCAAAGAGTGTTTTTTGCACCTTGGCAACTTGACTTTTTACATTCTTGTGCTTACTACAAACATGTCTTTAGGTAAAAGTTGAAGGAGTACGAGCGGAAGTGTGACGCGCGAGAGAGTGCGAGAAGAAGAGCATGACGATATGGT
Source organism: Adiantum capillus-veneris (assembly GCF_014529385.1). Taxonomy (NCBI): domain Eukaryota; kingdom Viridiplantae; phylum Streptophyta; class Polypodiopsida; order Polypodiales; family Pteridaceae; genus Adiantum; species Adiantum capillus-veneris. Next base: position 54,860,812 of record NC_140948.1, on the reverse strand, counting down.
GAACTCGCTCTACTGTAATGTGTAGAGCATAGTGAGTTCTTATTAGGTTTTTACAAAAGAATATGTGTACATACATGGTGGCCCGCCCACTTAACTGGGCGACCACATTGAGCTTTATACCCCAACAACCTCTCACTTAAAGTCCAATGTGGTACTTTAACTGTGAGAGAAGCTACTATACAAGCTAATATACAAGAGATGTAGAGAAGTGATGTACTACCCAACACCAAACTGCTTGCGAAAATGCGCAAAGCTCTCTGAGGGAAGTCCTTTTGTAAGTAGATCAGCAGGATTTTCTGTGGTGTGAACTTTGACAAGCTGAAGTTGCTTATCCTCAATCATTTCCCTGATGAAATGATACTTCACATCCACATGCTTTGTCTTTGAGTGACAAACTGGATTGCGAGCCAATTGTATAGCACTTTGACTATCACAATATAACACATGCATCTCTTCTTTGATTCCCAAATCTGTTACTAGTCAATCAAGCCAAATTGATTCTTTGCATGCCTCTGATTCTGCAACATATTCAGCCTCTGTACTAGACTGAGTAACACAATCTTGTAATCTAGAATGCCATGATAGTGCTCCACCAGCCAATGTAAAGACATACCCTGACGTAGACCTTCGGTTGTCTAAGTCACCTGCATAATCTGAGTCTGTAAAACCCTTTACACTTAGCTCCTGACTCCCATAACATATGCCCATACTCTTTGTAGCTTTCAGGTATCTCAATATTCCTTTCACTGCCTCCCAATGTTTCTTGCCTGGGTTTGACATGTATCGACTTACTACTCCCACTGCAAATGCAATGTCTGGGCGAGTAGCAATCATTGCATACATTAAACTACCCACTGCAGACAAATATGGAATCTTATCCATTTCAGCCTGTTCTTCCTCAGACACAGGACAATCTTGTTTGCTAAGTTTCACATATGGTGGCAATGGAACACTCAATGCCTTTCCCTTCTCCATATTGAAACGTTGCAAAACCTTGTCAATATACTCTGTTTGAGATAACCAAATCAACTTCTTTAATCTGTCTCTCTCAATGCACATACCAAGTATATGACTTGCCTCACCCATGTCTTTCATGTCAAACGATTTTGCCATCTTTGACTTCAAAGCTGAAATTTCTTCCAAGTGCTTGCCAGCAATCAACATGTCATCCACATACAAAATAAGGATCAGCCAACTACCATCCTTAGCCTTCTTTGTATATAGACACTGATCGAACTCACTACGTTTGTAGCCTTGAGAAAGCATAAACTTGTGGAATTTATGATACCATGCCCTCGGTGATTGTTTTAAGCCATAAAGACTCTTTAACAATTGGCATACCAAATCTTCCTTGCCTTTCTCAACAAACCCTTCTGGCTGCTGCATGTAAATTTCCACATCTAAATCACCATGCAAGAACGCTGTCTTGACATCCATTTGGTGCAACACCAAATCTAATATGGCAACCAATGCAAGAAAGCATCTCAATGTAGTCATCTTGACCACCGGAGAGAAGACTTCATCAAAGTCAATGCCTTGTTCTTGCTTAAAGCCCTTGGCAACAAGCCTTGCTTTGTACTTTGGCTGACTATCATGAGCTGTGATCTTATACCTGTAAACCCATTTACAAGGGAGAGCCTTTTTGCCATGTGGTAATTTAACTAGCTTCCATGTCTGGTTTTTATGCAGAGCTGTCATCTCTGACTGCATGGCCAATTTCCAATTCCCGGAGTCCTTCATTTGCATTGCTTCCTTGTAACATGAAGGCTCATTGCAATCAATCAACATGACATAGTTCATAGATGGAACAAACCTATCAGGAGGTCGCGTGATACGTCCAGATCTACGCACAATAGGTGGCTCAGGCTCTGCCACAACCTGTGGTTCCAATCTATCCTGTCCTTGCTCCTCTTGAGCCCATACATTTTGTCTTGCACGTGCAGGTCCATCTTCTTGGAAGACAACTCTTCTAATCTCCTCAACCCTCTCTGGTTTAGAATGATATTTGGATTCATTAAAGTGAACATCATTGCTGCGGACAACCTTTTTGGATTCGGGATCCCAAAGTCTATACCCCATCTCACCAGAATTACCATAGCCTAGAAAGATGCACTTTCTACTCTTTGGCTCAAGTTTGTTCCTAAATTCCTTTGGAACATGAGTATATGCCTCACAGCCAAAGACTCTGAGATGCTTGTATGAGGGCATTTTGCCTGACCATACCATCTCTCGCACTGAATCCTTCTGCAAAACCTTGCTAGGAGATCTATTTACAAGATGAACAGCTGTTGATACAGCTTCAACCCAAAACCCATTTGGCAGCTGTGCATTAGAAAACATACTTCTGACCTTCTCTTGTATGGTCCTATTCATCCTCTCAGCAACACCATTTTGAGGAGGATTGTAAGGAGCAGTAAGTTCACGTTTTATACCTTTTGACTCACAAAAGTCCTGAAAGGCCTTTGAAACATACACTCCACCATTGTCAGTGCGTAAGCATTTAAGCTTCTTGTCACTCTGATTCTCCACAAGTGTCACAAACGTTTTGAAAACACTAAATGCTTCATCCTTGTGCTTGAGAAAGTAAACCCATACTTTCCTCGAGTAATCATCTATAAATGTCATAAAGTAAGAAGCTCCCCCTAGAGATAGGTTAGGCATAGGTCCACACAAATCACTATGAACAAGTGCCAACTGTGTATCTCTTCTACTGCTTCTATGCTTATGTGGCTGCTGTGTTTGCTTACCATACAGACAATGTTTACAGAATTCAAAATCATTAAATGAAAAGCCAGGCAAATAACCAGAACGAGACAAGATTTCCATTCCCTTCTTGGACATATGTCCTAACCGGCTATGCCACAAAGAAACGTTCGGCTGCTCGGTTACATTGATTACATTTTTAGAGACATTTGATACATAAATCATGTAAAGTCCTCCAGACTTTACTCCATGTGCTACTATCATAGAACCCTTGAATATCTTCCACATGTTCTGTCCAAAAGTGGTGACGTAGCCAGCATCATCAAGTAAACCTGTGTTGATCAAGCTCTTTGTAATTGTGGGAACATGTCTCACATTCTTCAGCGTGAAAGAAGAGCCATTCTGAAACTTCAATTGAACATCTCCAACACCTAAGATCTCACATGTCTGCCCTTTTCCTAGCCGAACATGATCTTTAGTGGTCACATAAGAGGTAAACCAGTCCTTGTTTGGAGACACATGAAGTGATGCCCCTGAGTGTATAATCCAGTCACTCAGTGCATTTCCATCAGATGCTGTAAGAAGAGTTGAGTCCATTGTATTCTTCAAGAAGTAGATGTCTCCTGACACTAGACTGTCATCCTCTGCAACAGTGTTTGTCACATTTATTTCTTGAATCTTCATTGAGGACTTGTTCTTCTCACCATGGTCTTCAGCTTTCTCTTTGCCTTTTTCTGCTTTCCATTCTCTGCAGTCTCTTTTCATGTGACCCTTCTTGCCACAATGGTAGCATTCTATGTCACTCTTGCCTTTAGCACTGCGGGACTTGCTACGAGACTAATTCCTCTTTCCACCATTTTACTTTTTTTTTGTCCTGCCCCTGACAACTAAGGCTGTTCCTTTGCCTTTGTCCATTGTCTTTCTATTGATTTCTTCAGTAAGCAGACTTCCTTCTACACCTGCTATGTTCAAACCATCTGGAGGTGCATAATTCCTCAAAGCTGTGCGAAAAGTGTCCCAACTTTCCGGCAATGTGATCACATTGGGCTTTATACCCCAACAACCTCCCACTTAAAGTCCAATGTGGTACTTTAAGTGTGAGAGAAGCTACTATACAAGCTAATATACAAGAGATTTAGAGAAGTGATGTACTACCCTACACCAAACTGCTTGCGAAAATGCGCAAAGCTCTCTGAGGGAAGTCCTTTTGTAAGTAGATCAGCAGGATTTTCTGTGGTGTGAACTTTGACAAGCTGAAGTTGCTTATCCTCAATCATTTCCCTGATGAAATGATACTTCACATCCACATGCTTTGTCTTTGAGTGACAAACTTGATTGCGAGCCAATTGTATAGCACTTTGACTATCACAATATAACACAGGCATCTCTTCTTGGATTCCCAAATCTGTTACTAGTCAATCAAGCCAAATTGATTCTTTGCATGCCTCTGATGCTGCAACATTTTCAGCCTTTGTAGTAGACTGAGTAACACAATCTTGTAATCTAGAATGCCATGATAGTGCTCCACCAGCCAATGTAAAGACATACCCTGACGTAGACCTTCGGTTGTCTAAGTCACCTGCATAATCTGAGTCTATAAAACCCTTTACACTTAGCTCCTGACTCCCATAACATATGCGCATACTCTTTGTAGCTTTCAGGTATCTCAATATTCCTTTCACTGCCTCCCAATGTTTCTTGCCTGGGTTTGACATGTATCGACTTACTACTCCCACTGCAAATGCAATGTCTGGGCGAGTAGCAATCATTGCATACATTAAACTATCCACTGCAGACAAATATGGAATCTTATCCATTTCAGCCTGTTCTTCCTCAGATATAGGACAATCTTGTTTGCTAAGTTTCACATATGGTGGCAATGGAACACTCAATGCCTTTCCCTTCTCCATATTGAAACGTTGCAAAACCTTGTCAATATACTCTGTTTGAGATAACCAAATCAACTTCTTTAATCTGTCTCTCTCAATGCACATACCAAGTATATGACTTGCCTCACCCATGTCTTTCATGTCAAACGATTTTGCCATCTTTGACTTCAAAGCTGAAATTTCTTCCAAGTGCTTGCCAGCAATCAACATGTCATCCACATACAAAATAAGGATCAACCAACTGCCATCCTTAGCCTTCTTTGTATATAGACACTGATCGAACTCACTACGTTTGTAGCCTTGAGAAAGCATAAACTTGTGGAATTTATGATACCATGCCCTCGGTGATTGTTTTAAGCCATAAAGACTCTTTAACAATTGGCATACCAAATCTTCCTTGCCTTTCTCAACAAACCCTTCTGGCTGCTGCATGTAAATTTCCACATCTAAATCACCATGCAAGAACGCTGTCTTGACATCCATTTGGTGCAACACCAAATCTAATATGGCATCCAATGCAAGAAAGCATCTCAATGTAGTCATCTTGACCACCGGAGAGAAGACTTCATCAAAGTCAATGCCTTGTTTTTGCTTAAAGCCCTTGGCAACAAGCCTTGCTTTGTACTTTGGCTGACTATCATGAGCTGTGATCTTATACCTGTAAACCCATTTACAAGGGAGAGCCTTTTTGCCATGTGGTAATTTAACTAGCTTCCATGTCTGGTTTTTATGCAGAGCTGTCATCTCTGACTGCATGGCCAATTGCCAATTCCCGGAGTCCTTCATTTGCACTGCTTCCTTGTAACATGAAGGCTCATTGCAATCAATCAACATGACATAGTTCATAGATGGAACAAACCTATCAGGAGGTCGCATGATACGTCTAGATCTACGCACAATAGGTGGCTCAGGCTCTACCACAACCTGTGGTTCCAATCTATCCTGTCCTTGCTCCTCTTGAGCCCATACATTTTGTCTTGCACGTGCAGGTCCATCTTCTTGGAAGACAACTCTTCTAATCTCCTCAACCCTCTCTGGTTTAGAATGATATTTGGATTCATTAAAGTGAACATCATTGCTGCGGACAACCTTTCTGGATTCGGGATCCCAAAGTCTATACCCCATCTCACCAGAATTACCATAGCCTAGAAAGATGCACTTTCTACTCTTTGGCTCAAGTTTGTTCCTAAATTCCTTTGGAACGTGAGTATATGCCTCACAGCCAAAGACTCTGAGATGCTTGTATGAGGGCATTTTGCCTGACCATACCATCTCTGGCACTGAATCCTTCTGCAAAACCTTGCTAGGAGATCTATTTACAAGATGAACAGCTGTTGATACAACTTCAGCCCAAAACCCATTTGGCAGCTGTGCATTAGAAAACATACTTCTGACCTTCTCTTGTATGGTCCTATTCATCCTCTCAGCAACACCATTTTGAGGAGGATTGTAAGGAGCAGTAAGTTCACGTTTTATACCTTTTGACTCACAAAAGTCCTGAAAGGCCTTTGAAACATACACTCCACCATTGTCAGTGCGTAAGCATTTAAGCTTCTTGTCACTCTGATTCTCCACAAGTGTCACAAACGTTTTGAAAACACTAAATGCTTCATCCTTGTGCTTGAGAAAGTAAACCCATACTTTCCTCGAGTAATCATCTATAAATGTCATAAAGTAAGAAGCTCCCCCTAGAGATAGGTTAGGCATAGGTCCACACAAATCACTATGAACAAGTGCCAACTGTGTATCTCTTCTACTGCTTCTATGCTTATGTGGCTGCTGTGTTTGCTTACCATACAGACAATGTTCACAGAATTCAAAATCATTAAATGAAAAGCCAGGCAAATAACCAGAACGAGACAAGATTTCCATTCCCTTCTTGGACATATGTCCTAACCGGCTATGCCACAAAGAAACGTTCGGCTGCTCGGTTACATTGATTACATTTTTAGAGACATTTGATACATAAATCATGTAAAGTCCTCCAGACTTTACTCCATGTGCTACTATCATAGAACCCTTGAATATCTTCCACATGTTCTGTCCAAAAGTGGTGACGTAGCCAGCATCATCAAGTAAACATGTGCTGATCAAGCTCTGTGTAATTGCGGGAACATGTCTCACATTCTTCAGCGTGAAAGAAGAGCCATTCTGAAACTTCAATTGAACATCTCCAACACCTAAGATCTCACATGTCTGCCCTTTTCCTAGCCGAACATGATCTTCAGTGGTCACATAAGAGGTAAACCAGTCCTTGTTTGGAGACACATGAAGTGATGCCCCCGAGTGTATAATCCAGTCACTCAGTGCATTTCCATCAGATGCTGTAAGAAGAGTTGAGTCCATTGTATTCTTCAAGAAGTAGATGTCTCCTGACACTAGACTGTCATCCTCTGCAACAGTGTTTGTCACGTTTATTTCTTGAATCTTCATTGAGGACTTGTTCTTCTCACCATGGTCTTCAGCTTTCTCTTTGCCTTTTTCTGCTTTCCATTCTCTGCAGTCTCTTTTCATGTGACCCTTCTTGCCACAATGGTAGCATTCTATGTCACTCTTGCCTTTAGCACTGCGGGACTTGCTACAAGACTGATTCCTCTTTCCACCATTGTACTTTTTTTTTGTCCTGCCCCTGACAACTAAGGCTGTTCCTTTGCCTTTGTCCATTGTCTTTCTATTGATTTCTTCAGTAAGCAGACTTCCTTCTACACCTGCTATGTTCAAACCATCTAGAGGTGCATAATTCCTCAAAGCTGTGCGAAAACTGTCCCAACTTTTCGGCAATGTGATCAACAGGAACATAGCTCTAACAGATTCATCAAACTTGACACCTTGAGCTGACAACTGACTATAGATTGTGTTGAATTCATTCAGATGATTGGACATAGGTGTCACTTCTTTCATCTTCAAGTCAACAAGCTTCTTAAGCCAGTATACCTGTGAAGCTACACTCTGCTTCTCATAAAGATCACTCAGCTTTAACCATGCTTGATAAGCCGACATCTCATCTGCTACATTGAAGTAAACGCTTTCTACCAAAGTCAGCATAATGGTAGAAAGTGCCAATTCATCCATTTCGCTCCATTCATCTTCGTCCATATCTTCTGGTTTTATCCTCTTGAGCTTTATATGTTTTATCTACTTCTTTTGTACCAACACGTGCCAAATCTGCTTCTTCCACAATGGGAAATTGGTTCCATCCTGTTTCTTGATATTGTAAAGAGCAGTGTCCTGTGATCCAACCATAGCTACGCTTCACAGTAGTTTACTTTCCTGGGAAAAATTCGGCAGAGTTTCCCCTGTAAACTGACCTCTGAACCAATATCAACCTGTCAAATGAACCAAGAAAGCTTCAGATTCTGCAGAAATTTTGGCAGAGTCTCCTTTGTAAAATGGCTCTGGTGTACTAAAAAACAGACCAAAAACAGCTCAAAAAACCACTATCTCTCTAACACTGTAAGCTGTGGGGAAACCTGTCCTGCACCTGTACTGTCTCTCACTATCTTGTCACTGTCCTATAAGCATAGACTGCGACAATGCCTCAACGGCAGTAAAGCAAAGATGCAATCCCAACTGTCTAACTCACAGTCAATACATCCTAACTGACTATCTAAGGGTGCTTGAGGGATCGCTCCAAGACCTGTATCACCGAAAGGATCTCAACATTCGAGAATCCCCCAGCTCAATAAAACCTCACTCGACCCTCAACAAAGGCTGCAGTAAATCTGACAATACATAGACTTCCCACAAAGTCATACATCCACAAATTTCCCATTGTATGCTGTAACCGCTGCGGCGGTTGTTTGCTGCGTGACTCACAGCCAGCAAACCCTCAACAGACATACATCATCTCTGACAATACATCCCATGTGGAAGTACCTGCAATGTCAGGATGAATCTGGAATATCAAGCAGCAAACACAAGCTACCTGATGAACGGGTGGATGTGGCCTACAGTCTGTGTGTAGGTGCGCCCGTGTCGTATGTGACACGCCTCCAAGAACTGTGAGCCGTCCTTCGATGTGTAGACAGCCACAAATCAACACTCTGGGAGTGTCGATATCCTCAGCACCTGCAGTCGTAGGCGGAAACCCCAAATTTGCAGAGTCGGATCTGCACCCGCTGAGACCACGTAGTCGAAAATGGCCTGCATAGAACTTTGTCGAAGCCGAACGGTGCCCGAGATGACCTCATAATGAAATTCTGAGAACACCAATTCCTTCGGCCCCCCCCACAAGATTTGGGGTCGTGTCTTCGCCTATCGAATCTCACTCCAATCTGAGCAGGTGACTCTGGCTACCTGCAAATGGTGCCCCGAGCCTCGATCTGAGCTCTGATACCAGTTGAAGGAGTACGAGCGGAGATGTGACGCGAGAGAGAGTGCGAGAAGAAGAGCACGACGATATGGTGAACTCGCTCTACTGTAATGTGTAGAGCATAGTGAGTTCTTATTAGGTTTTTACAAAAGAATATGTGTACATACCTGGCGGCCCACCCACTTACCTGGGCGACCACATTGGGCTTTATACCCCAACAAAAGTAAGCTTGAATCCTCAAAAAGAGGATTAGTGAAGGACCAAGTTGGCATTGAAGGTTTCTTTTGCCAAACCTGTTTTATCTTCTTCCAATATGCATTCTCATTGGTTGGGTTGTCCTTCTCTGACTGTGAAGACTCCATTATTTGTTTGATTCTCCAAGTAGGCCTGTTGATAGGAGTCTTTAATGTTGTTGTAGGCCTCTGTTGATCGTTGACATTTGACTTTTGACTAGGAGCATTGGAAGACTTAGGAATCCAAATCTCTTGAGGACCTTTGTAACTCCATTGTTGACTTTGGTTTGTTCTAGGTCTTGTTGAGTTCTTGAGATCTTCATGCATGCTTGATGTAGTTGCAATTGGCTTGTGATTAACTGGTAGCCAAATCTTTGTATAGCTTGTGTAGAATCCTTGTCAAAGAAGAACATTCTTTGAGATCCATCTTTGTTCTGTATCCTTTTGTGAGCCGTGGTAGACTTCAGCATCATTCAATGTTGTTGTGTAGTATACCTGCTTCTTAGGTATCCTAGGATATTGTTGAGGTTGATACCTTGTGGGCCTTCTTTCTTGGGAGGGACTTGAAGTAACTTCATATGCTTTAACCTGTGGTTTTGGCACCCATAACTGTCTTTTACCTCCATAGTACTCATGTTCCTTTAAGCTCCATTGTGATGCTATCCATCCCATGTGTTTGTATTTCTGTGTTGATTTCTCGTCCTTAATCCAAACTGGATCATTGAATTTGACTAAATTGCTAGGAACAAACACTTGCTTGACTTTCCTTTGCTTTTTTGAGTACTTTGGCTGAAATATCTTTGCTTTTCTTGGTGTCTCTTTAGAGTTTTTAGTTGAGTCAGCAATTGACTTGAAGTTTTGAAAGCCTGACTTCCTTGAAGAAGCTGATCCATGAGGGTTCTTTGATGTAGAGGCATATGCTTTCAAATCTTCTTTGCTAATCGGTGGAAGTTCCACTTTAGCTTTACCTTTGTCTGCAATTTTGATCTTCATTCCTTCTAGCTTTGGTGGCATTTTTTGCTCCATAGCTATCGTGGCTGCTATTCGCTCTGTTTGATTTGCACTTTTTGTTGCTTGATTTGCTTCTAGCTCTTCTGAAGTTCTGATTGATGGAGATGAATCATCTTCAATAATATCTGCTTTGATATCGGTCTCCATTTTAACTGTGCTTGAGGACTTTGTGCTGTCATCCATGGGTGACCAGTCTTGGTCTTCATTCTTTGATGCCTGTGTGATGACTCTATCATGTTTACATTTTCTATCTCTAACATCTTATGGGCCATTGGCATTCCTAATATGATGTCTTCTGGCGTATCTTTTGCTGTGATCACATAGAATTGAGCTATGATGATCTGTGAACTTACTTCAATGGTGGTGGAGATGATTCCCCAGCATTCTGCTCGTTTGTCTTCTGATATGTCAATGAATTCAGGAGCATCTTCTAGTTGTGGTTGGCCATGTCTTCTCCAAGTGCGAAAAGACATGAGGTTCTTGTCTAACTGAAAATCTAGCTTTACTTCGCTTGACAAATTTTCTTCATTTTCATTGGTGATTTTGCACTTGATCTTGCCAAGATTCGTGTCTGAATTGACTACTTTTGCTATGGTGACATCCTTTGGTTGAACTTTATCTGCATTCTCTTTGCTTTGACTACCTGCTTCAATCGATGTTGACTCCATTGGCTGTGATACTGCACTTTTTGTTTGCAATTGTTGAGCATTGTCCTCCTGCATCTGGGTAACCTTTGACCTTAAAAGATCCATTGAACTTTCTGGCAGAATTTGTCTCTTCGGAGGAGATTTTGGTGGTGACTTTTGTGTAGCTTTCTCGACTTTAGCTCCCATTGACTTTGACTTTTTTGTCACATGTTCTGGCAGCTTGAGGCCTTGCATCATCTTCAAATGGTCTTTGACTTCAGTCAGGCCATGGATCGAGGTTTGTACAAGGTTATGACCTTGCTGATATTAGGTTACCATGTGCATCTTGATATGCATATGTGAGCTTGGTCACATGTAACTATTTGAACACTATTGGACTTTTCGGTTTTTGACTTTGACTTATGGAGATTAGCTGGAACTTCTGTCCTTGATGATCTTCATATAAGCATTTGTTTGCAGATTCTGATGGAATCTGGGTCAATTGGAAACTTCCAACAACCATATGATCTTTCAATGGTTTTTGCTTTGAAGAGGTCTGTTGGTTAGAAGCTCTAGGGCTTCTAACTGACATTGTCGTTCCTGGTACAAGAGCTGAGCTTGATGGATTTACAGCTCCTCCCTTCCTAGGGTGATCACTATAGCCTGCTTCATTGTAAGAGTTCAAAATTGTTTGGTTCTGATTTAGTCTCACCTTTTGGGACTGTGAAGGTACACTCTGGGTACCACTGTTGGCATTTGGCAAATGCAAACCTTCTACATAGTTTCCTATGTATCTCCGTGAAACATGACAAATTATTCCCCAAGTTGAGTTGTAGATAGCATTATCTTTGCCCTAATATTGTCTATCCCATGGGTCTCCTATGATATGAGCTTCTGTGGTTTCAGGACCCAATGCATCATAGATGCTAGACTCTCGTCTATATCTACGACTGTTTTGGTCAAAGTATATGCTCGTTTGGTCACAACATTGAAGTTTGATTTTCGATGGAGGAGAGTTTGGCTCTGAACAGATTTCTGGGTTCACTTGGATAATATCCTTCAGCTCTAGAGAGGATGGGCTATAATATCTTTTTTCCTCAAAAATGAACCATCCTTTTTGATTTATCACTGGACGCACTTCTATGAGCTGGTATGTAGACCATTAAAACATAGGTTGATCCTTTTTGTACAGTTTTCCTTTTTGGTTGACATAGTGTGCATATGAATTATATGTACCATACAAAGCTAACATCATTCTGTTTGATGTGTCCTTTAGACTCATGAATGATTGCACACTTGTGGCAGTGGATGCAAAATCATTTGCTAATTTAACAGTCTTTTCAACCTTTGGTGATATTTCGACACCTTTACTAAATTCATGCAGGAATTTGTTGTTCGAAGAATCAATTTTAAGCTTTTCAGGTGCCTGTGCATTTTTATGCTCATTTTGAACTTGTAATGTTTTTACTCGTGCTTCTAATGGTAATGCAGAATCATCTGATTGCATTAAAAGTGACAAGTCAGTTGCACTTACATCGAGATTCGCATTTCCAATTTGCTATGTACCTTGCTTGGCAGTTGATGTATCCCTGTTGTCAGGATTTCTTGGACAATCTTCAGAAAACTGTCCACATTTTCGTCCATAATCTAAGCAATACACCATGCTAGTGGTATTTCATCTGCCTCGATCATGTCAAGCTCTTACTGAGAAGCTTCTACTTCTGTGCTTGCCAAATTGTCGGCATAATCTTTTAAAACACTGAGCATCAAACTGTAGACTACTCCATCTTTACCTTTGTACCTTCTTTGGCTCGGTTCTCCAATTAGACTCGCTTCAATTGGTTGATCTTTTGGATCTTGCAATTTTGGCTCTCGACTGTAGATTTGACCATTGTAATCCATGTACAATGACCCTGATTGTATATGCACTAAATGGATGCTTTGCGGACTTGTGCAGATTTCTGGATTTACACTTGGGTTGATTTTTTGCACTTCTATCTGCACTTCATCTTTGAGCTTGCAATACCTGGCTCCACTGAAGTCTGTGAACATTTGGGAGTTCTCTGAATCTAGTTTTACTCTCGGTATAAAACTGGAGGAGATAGAGGGCGGAGATATTTGTTTGCTTCCAGAAGCAAATGTATCAGGACAGGTTTCTTCAGGAGAGGTGTCTTCAGATGATGACGAGACAACCAATGGTGTTATATTGGACGAGGAAGAGAATGCAGAAAACCACAAGAGCTAGATGCATCTGAATATACGAGTTTGAGCTGGTGTTCATTGTTATCATCATGAAGGGTCTTTCCCAAATTTCTCTCTCTCTCTCTCTCTCTCTCTCTCTCTCATTTTCAGATGTCCAGTCTCTCTCTACCTTAGTGATCTCTCTTCTCCACAGGTGTGCCTTGTTCATGTGGTTGGCATTGCAGGCGTTCTAGATCGGAGTTGAGGTGTCCACCGGATCACGAGCAGTTCTTGTCTTCATTGCATCTTCCGCTGCCACCTTTGACATGGTATCAGAGGCTAGAGCCCTATGTGTTACGACCACTTTGGATGCTCGGATGTGGCTGATTCGGTGCGGTTTTGGACATGATTGATAGAGAAGAAGCTTGTTGTTTTTTTCCTGTTTTCCTCCAAGTTTGGGGCAGATTTGGGTATGTGGAGGCCTTGGATCCTCGTCTACGACTTCCTTGTTTTTACCCTTGATTACCCCGACCACCTCTCTTCACTGAAGGGAACCCGATGGAGGCTTTAGGATGTGTAGCAGTGCTGGATTACTTTGATCAATAGGATCTTGGCTCTTGTGCTACTTTCACTGCTCATCAAGTATCTATGGCCTTCTGAATATGTGTATAAGACTTTATCTCCACTGTAGCCATAAAGCTGTAAAATCTGCTCTGTTGCACTTGTACCTGTGTTACCACTGCTACTGGCTTGCTCTGCTGTACTTGAACTCTCAGCTCGAGATGAGTCCATGTCGACTGGTTCTGTAAAAACTGTCTCCTAGAAGATTTTGGTATTGATCAGCAAAAAAAAAAATTGCTCGGGTTTGATAAAACTCCTTTTGCCAAAGTACTTCTGGCAGTTGATTTCTCTTAAACTCACAAGAGTGGATTAACTCTAGCTTGAAAGTGTCAGAATTGATTGCAGCCTTTGAAATGATGAAAATCTAGGCCTTGAATAACCTAACCTGCAGATTAGATTGTTATCCGTTTTTTCCACTTGACTTGAATTCAGCTCTTGTCAAGCTCCCAATTCTTTGCCTGCAACCTGGTTCTTCAATCTGAGCTAAGTGAGTCAGCAAATGAGATTTCCAAGTTCTATCCTCGCAAGGAGCTAAAGGACTAATCTGCAACTTGAAACTAAGTTAACAGGTACCAATTTGGATCCGATGGAACCCAAAATTGACTAGTGGCCTTGTATTATGTTGTTCTAGCACTGTACAAGCTCAAAAGTCCAAAATCTTGTTTCTGGGACTCAAAAGTAAATAATCCCGATTATTTACTTTTCTCAATTTTTAGACTTTTTAAGCTTGTTTTGCCAAGTAATTACCTTGTTGTGGTCTTTGAATAAGTTTAGTTGAGTTTGATCAAGATTTGTCCAAGTTATTAACTGTTTAGTGTCCGCAGACTCTGATTCCAAGAATTTGGCTTAAGTCTCAAATTTGTGATCCAAATTTCATCAAATTTGATTTGTGGAGTCTACTTGATGTGCTTGACCCTGTGGTATACTCAGTTGTGCAAAATTTCTCAATTCTGGGGCAAAAGTAAATAATCGCGATTATTTACTCCTGTTTTTTTTGAGTTTTTTTTCCCCTCAAACGCAAATAATTGCGATTATTTACTTTTGGTGATTTTTGGTCATCTGAGCATGTACACTTGTTTAACACATCAAGATAAGCCTACGAGTCAAGTTTCACTGAATTTGAACAAGATTCACCAAGTCAGACTCAAGTTCTCGACAACCAGTACAGATTTCAGTTTTATCAAGGTTTTGGTCTGTTTTGTGATCCAAACTTCATGAGCCTTCACAAAAGATGTTTGCAATCATGCTTAGAGTCCATGGTATCAAGCTTGATCAGTTTCGAGCCAAAAGTTCATAATCGTGATTATTAACTTTTGACCTAAAATGACAACTTTTTTCAACTTTTCTTTAAACAACCTTTTTATGATCTCTTTTGAGCCTATGAATCAAGTTAAAACTTAATTTGGACAAGATTCATCAAGTCAGACTCAATTTCTTGACATTCAGTCGAATGTCAGTTTTTAGCAAGTTTTTGGCATATTTTGTGATCCTAATCTTTTATGCCTTTACAAATGTTGTTTGTACACATATAATGAATCACTAGTATCAACCTTGATCAGTTTTGAGCCAAAAGTTCATAATCGCGATTATTAACTTTTGACCTTAAATGACAACTTTTTTCAACTTTTTCAGAGGAGAGTCTTTTTATGATCTATTTTGAGCCTATGAATCAAGTTAAAACTTAATTTGAACAAGATTCATCAAGTCAGACTCAATTTCTAGACAATCAGTCAAAATTCAGTTTTTACCAAGTTTTTAGATTGTTTTGTGATCCAAATCTTTTGTGCCTTGACAAAAGTTGTTTGTACACATGTAATGAATCACTGGTATCAACCTTGGTCAGTTTTGAGCCAAAAGTTCATAATCGCGATTATTAACTTTTGACCTAAAATGACAACTTTTTTCAACTTTTTCAGAGGAGAGTCTTTTTATGATCTATTTTGAGCCTATGAATCAAATTAAAACTTAATTTGAACAAGATTCACCAAGTTAGACTCAAGTTCTCGACAATGAGTCAAAATTCAGTTTTTAGTAGGTTTTTAGACTGTTTTGTGATCCAAATCTTTTGTGCCTTTACAAAAGTTGTTTGTACACGTGTAATGAATCACCGGTATCAACCTTGATCAATTTTGAGCCAAAGTTCATAATCGCGATTATTAACTTTTGACCTAAAATGACAACTTTTTTCAACTTTTTCCCTAAACAGTCTTTCTATGATCTCTTTTGAGCCTATAAATCAAGTTAAAACTTAATTTGGACAAGATTCATCAATTTTGTCAACTGTTTCGTGTCCGCAGACTCTGATTTCAAGAATCTGGCTTAAGTCTCACTTTTGTGATCCAAATTTCACCAGATTTGATTTGTGGGGTCTACTTGCTATGCTTGACCTTGTGGTATGCCCAAATATGCAAGATTGTCAATTTTTGGAGCAGATGTAAATAATTGCGAGTATTTACTTCTGCTAAATTTTTGCAAGTTTTTGTTCCAATCTTGACACAGATCTGTTAAGCACCTCAAGTTAAGGTCTCTAGCCAAGTTTCATCAAGTTTGGACTATTTTTGGTCAAATGGTCATCAGTTTTCTGTCCGCAGATTGACTTTGCAAATTTGGTCACAATTTTCAATCCAATGATCCAAATCTTACCAAATTTGGTTTGTGGGCTTATTACAACATGGTAAAACTAGTGGTATGCTGACTTGGTCAAAAAAGTTGAAAAATAGGGCAGATGTAAATAATCGCGATTATTTCCAACTGAATTCTTTTTTTATCTTTTTGATCAACTGAGCATATACACATGTTTATCACATCAATATAAGCCTATGAATCAAGTTTTATCAAGTTTGGACAAATTTTTCCCCAATTTACACTCAAGACTCAAAAAGTCAGTACAAACTTTAGTTTTTACCCAGTTTTTGGTCAGTTTAGTGATCCAAATCTTTTGGGCCTTTACAAAAGTTGTTTGTATACATGCAAGGAGTCAATGGTATGAACCTTAGTCAAATCTGAGCTGAAAGTTAATAATCGCGATTATTGACTTTTGGCCCAAAATGAACACTTTTTTGAACTTTTTCACTGGACAGTCTTTTCATGATCTATTTTGAGCCTATAAATCAAGTCAAAACTTAATTTGGCCTAAAATATCAAGAAAAAGTAAATAATCTGAGTTTTGGCAAACTTTTGAAAATCTTACCTCAAAGTGTCCTTGAGCTTACCCACTGGTTCATACAACTTTTAAGCTTACTCTCCAATTGGATTGAGTGGTTTGGAGTCTTTTCATGTTGTTTCTAGCCATAGATCTGAAACTCTGCAACTTCACATAAACAACTCACATATGATTTGTTTGGAGTGAGCAATGTTCTGAAATCCACCTAGATCCTACTTACCCTACTCCTAGGTTCTCATGCAATGGGGTTGTGGAAAGTGTCCACAAACACTCGTTTTCTTTTTTTTTTTTAACGATTTTCAGAGTCTTGATCTTAAAACTTGTCTCACCTTTCAATCATTCTCCAAATCCTAATCTAAATCTACAATCCTACAATCCTAAAGGCACTCGACAAGTACAACTTACCTCCAAGCTACCTCTACACAGCAAAAGACGACAATCTTAAGCTATGCGATTTCTAAAAAGAAAGTTTTACTCTAGGTGAACCTAGAGTAAGTTAATGGACAATTATACAAGACGCTCGTGTTTTTTCTAGATAAGGTCTATTCGTCCCTGGTAGCGGCGCCAAATGTGGGACGCATGTCTAACCTCACCATCCTATCTTTTTGCAGTATTAGCGAGAACCATGATTAAATTGTCAAACCATGGGACGAAGCTGACTCGACTAGTGCATAGAGGCTACAAGAGGTTGTCATGCTCTTGGAAAACAACTAACAACTTGCATCTAACTCAGGCTACACTCAAGTGACTGAAATCACCAAAAGCCAATCGCTCATCGGCAAGCAAATCATATCCGTTACAACATCAAATGACATCCAAACGTAACGAAATCTCTAGGACAAGTTTATAAGACCTAAGCACACATGCTTATGGTCTCAAATCCCACTTTAGGTCAAGTTCCAAAATCGCGATTATTAACAGCAGTCCATTTTTGACCTAGTCGTCTTCGACCCAAAATGCATATAAATGCTTAGCAATGATGCCCCAATACCCCGCCTATGCTTAGTTTTTGATTTGAACATGTAAATTCTTGGGTACGATGAAATTAGGCCGCGGGTCGGCGACGCCAAAAGCTACAAAATACTGTGAATTGCTTACGTCAATGCGTAGAGCTCTTACCTGCGGTTGCAATGCAACAAACGCATTCGCAATGTGACAACCGGAGAGGGAGTAGGAAGCATGAGAAGGAGAGAAGTGAGCGCTGATAGCTCACGCTGTGTATTTTTTATCCAAAAACTTAATAAAATCTTTACAAAGTTGGCTTTTATACCTTAGCCAATGTCTAAAATGTGTAATGTCCGGCGCTCAAGACCTTTGAGACTCCACACTTATTGTATCTGCAACCTAGGTACACTAAGTGACCTATGCTTTACATCTTGGAACTCTTATTGAGCCCGTAACACATTAAATATTACAATGACTTGAAATAAATCGGGAATTTACAATACGTGACCATTTTGGAAAAATGTGGAAAATGTGTAACTCCAATCCTTACTGCTTCTTCACTTTGATCTTCGATGTGCATCCGTACGTCTTCAGTCTTTAGCAGCTTCTGTTAACTGACATTGACTCAATTAACAGTATATAAGGGGATTCAAGGCCTTCATGAGGATAGTGTGCATGAGGAGAAAATGCCAAAATGGGCCAATTTGGAGCGTGCTTATTATCTTGAGTTGCAAATTATCAAAATTTTCAACTTCGGATGCTATGTCCTTGTCCTACAGGCCTAATGAGTAACCCTTAGCCCTAATTTAAATTGATTTGGTCTCCTTTAGTTTGTGTTGCACTTGGCTCTCTAACTTTGGAAATTTTGTTCCTGGCATTTGAAATGGATCACTTTTCCTCCAACCTTGAAGGGGGTGGTTTCACATATGCCTTGAGGAGTGGGCCCCTCAAATTTGGTCCAGTTTGGAGTGGTGTTGAGGCCTTAGCTAAAATATGACACTTTGTGGCAAACAAGCCAATTTTTGGTGTTTAGGGCCCCAATTGAGCTTTCTTTTTTTTCCACCTAGATACATAGGTTATGACACCTATGGAGAAGCTCCCTGTGAAGTCAGATTGTAATTTCAACTCTATACCAAATTTCAGCTTATTATCTATAGACCCCCCGAGCCCTAAGTCAAATTGTCATATGACTCATTCTATTAGTGGTTGATGTGACCCCCTTGAAGTTTGATATGATTTGGTCCTCATATTTGGTAGTTATGATCGTTTTTCACTATGTGGTTTTTCGGGAAGGTTCTGCTAACCTAGGGTTTTTTTGAGCTACCCTGACCCCAAAAAGAAACATGCTCGTTAGTAAGTTAGGAATGTAGCCCTTATGTCTCGTGCAAGACTAGTGTAGAGGTTGATAGGAGTGGTCGATTGGAGTTATCCCACTATTTTAGTTTTTGTTTTGTTTAGATGGGCCAAGTGATGGATCTAGGATTCATACACCTCTGAAAACATTTTTAGAACAAGTGGTGGATCTAGAATGCACCAATCAGCCACAACTAGTTAAAGTTGGTTGTGGTGAATCTTGGATTCACCCACCAATGGCTAAGTGGTGGATGTGTGATGCACCTTTCACTGCAAAACTTGTCTAGATTGTCCAAGTGGTGAACTTGGGATGCATCCACCTTCCAAATCTTGGTTAGAATGGCTAGGTGGTGGATCTAGGGGGCAACCCATTCTCCCCACTTTGTTTAAAATAGCAAAGTGGTGGATCTAGTATAAACTAAACATTCCATGTCTTGTTAAGATTGACCAAATGCTAGATCTGGGATGCACCCATCTTCTAGAACTTTTTTTTAATGTCCAAGTAGTAGATCTAAGGCTCATCCATCCTTCTTTCACTTTCTTAGAAGGACCAAGTGATGGATCTACGAAGCATGTTGACCTTGGAACTTTTTGTAAAATCTCCAATGATGGAGCAAGGAAGCAATGGACAATTCATGGATCTATGATGCATCCACCCTCAAAATCTTGTTTGAATGACTAAGTAGTGAATATACAATGTGCATTTTATTTCAAAACTTATTTAGAATGGCCATGTTATGGATCTATAATTCACCCATCCTTCACGACTTGCCTAAAATGGCCAAATGGTGGATCTGGTATTTATCCACCATAAAATATCTTGTTTAGATTGGCCAATGGTGGATCTAGAATGCATACATCATTCCAATTTTGTTTAAAATTGGCAAATTGATGAGTTTAGTATGCACCTATCATCCCAAAACTTGTTTGAAATTAACAAATTAGAATTGACAAGTGATGGACTTAGAATACATATTGTCTTCACAAACTTGTTAAGATTGGGCATGTCGTGGATGGGAGATTTTCCCAATTATATTAGTTTTTAATTATTAGATTGGCCAAGAGGTAGATCTAGAATGCACCCATCAGCCACAACTAGTTAAATTTGACTAAGTGGTGAATCTTGGATGCACCCACCAATTCCAAACTTATTTAGATGGATGTGTGATTGGCTAAGTGGTGGATGTGTGATGCACCTTCCATTGTTGTAAAAAATCCTAGTGTCACTATCTCATTTTTCATCTCACAAAGAACCCTCTAATTATTAAATTTCTCTCAATAGCATTAAGTAGGCCATAGTGAACTTTCACCTTGTTATATTGGCATGGGGACTCATATGTGGATGTGCACACATAAAGTTGTTACCTAAAATGATCTACCTCAAGTATGTTGGAATTAGGGTTGTAGGGAAACGCCCATAGCTTGGAGAAGACAAAGGAAGCTGAAGGCACACAATAGAGAGCGTATTACTTAGTGTGCAATGGAAAGATAGATAGCCCTAGAGTAATGGGCGTTTATACAATGCATGGGGAAAAAGACCTCCTAAAGAGGGAAAAAATGCCTCGGTGGTCCTAGTGTGTTCACACACATCACTACCACATCTTGGGATAAAACAAACCAAGATGTAAAGTAGTGAAAAATACTCTTGACATCTTGTCAATGCTTAGACCCTGGGCTATGCATAAATCTACTGACCTGTGAGACTGCAAACTGAATATCCGGACTCATGTTGCATACATAAATGAGGCATCCAACAATAGTTTGGTAAAGAGTGATATCTGCAGGATCACTAGCATCATAAAGACTCAATTTCAAACCTGTTTCCATTGGAGTGGCAATAGGTTTGCAATCCTCAAGTCCAAACTTACATAGCAATATCTCTACGTAACTTTTCTGACACAAGGAAATACCACCATCACACTGCTTAAACTGTATACCCAAGTAATGATGCAACAGCCCCAAATCTTTCATCTTGAAAGTAGCATTCAAATCAGCCTTAAATTCAGCAATATGTCTCTCATTTGGTCTAGTGATCAACAAATCATCTACATAAAGAACCACAATGAGAAGTACATCACCTTCACGCTTTACATACAATGTGCTTTCTGTTGGACTGTTACGAAAGCCTTGTTTGACCAAATGAGTGTGAGCCTTATCATACCAAGCACGAGGAGATTGGTTCAACCCATACAAAGCTTTGTTACATTTGCACACCTTATCCTCTTGTCCTTTCTTAACAAAACCGCGAGGCTGTGTTACATAAACTTCCTCAAACATGTCACCATTCAAGAAAGCAGTAATAATGTCTGATTGATGTACATCCCAACCAAAATGAGCTGCCAATGCACATAGAAAATGCACAGTAGTCATACGACAAGTGGGAGCAAAAGTTTCTTCATAATCTATGCCATTCTATTGCGCATAGTCTTTTGCAACAAGTCAAGCCTTATGGCGATCAATCTCACCATCCAGCTTGCGTTTCAACTTGTAAACCCACTTCGTAGCAATGGCCTTTTTGCCAGCAAGAAAATCACATAAAGTCCATGGTTCATTTTCTATAAGTGCAGCATATTCTAATTGCATGGCATCCATCCAATTTTCTGAATTCTGTGCTTCATCAAGAGACAGAGGTTCCTCAAGATCATGTAAGCTAGACACAGCCAAAGCATAACAATCTGATGCATAAGATGCATGGCGAGAACTTGAATGAGTACGACTAGACAAAGGTGCATCTAGTTTACTATCACGCAATGTATGCACCATCCATTTTGGCATACCTCTAGCCTGCTCCAGCCCTTTCCTCATCAAGTACATCATGTACATCTACATCAGTAATAGGTTGATTTGTAACATTTTCAAAAAGACCCATAGGCTGTACATTTGCCTCATTAGAATTTACATTAGAACTTCCACCACTGAAAAGAGGCAAAAGTGTCATAAATGTCCTGTGAGCTGACATCACGGTCTCTAGTACATGACAGCAAGGGCTGAACAGAATCTTCCACAAACACAACATCATGTGAGACCAAGATACGCTTTGTTTTCGGATGATACAACCTGTAACCTTTTCTTTCAGCACTATAACCAACAAAAATACATTTGATAGCCTTATCATCCAATTTTTTGCGTTGTGTTTGTGGCACCAAAGCATATGCGAAACAGCCAAAAACACGCATGTGCTCAATAGAAGGCTTTCTATCATGCCATGCTTCATATGGAGTAATAGACTTCAAAGCTTTCGTAGGACACCTGTTAAGTACATAAGTGGCACACATGATGGCCTCAAGCCAAAACGAATGTGGCAAAGCTTGACTTTTAACCATACATCGTGCCATTTTTGTAAGTGACCTGTTTTTCCTTTCAGCAACACCATTTTGGTGAGGCGTATAAGGCACTGTACATTGGTGTTTTATTCCACGACTAGCCAAAAATGCATTAAATTCATGAGACATATACTCCCCCCCTCGATCGAAACGGAGGGTGCCCATAGTACATTATTTTGAGACATTTTCAGCCATAGCCAAAAATTGTTTGAAGCACATAAAAACTTTGGACTTTGCTTTAAGTGGAAATACCCATGCATGCCTGGAGTAATCATCAGTAAAATTCACAAAATTAAGGCAATTGCCCAAGGACGGAGTTTGCATGGGCCCACACACATCACTATGCACAAGCTCGAACCTGTATGTGGCCCTTAATGAACCATCCTTTGGAAACTTAGAACACTATATCTTACCCAAAATACAGCCTTCACAAACGTGTTTGACAGGTGCTTCAAGAGGCGGCCCATAAGCAACCATATCAAATTTCTGCAAACGCAGCAAACTGAAAAAATTCAGATGACCAAAACGTGCATGCCAAAGTTTTGCTTCTGAAATAGCCTTTGAATCCAAAACTGCATTTGCAAAATTCTACCCACACTTGTCATACAAAGTGAGCTTATACAGCCCACGGCATAAAATGCCATATGCAACTATTTCATCACCGAGACTGAGATCATGTACTGTACATCTGTCATCCACAAGTTTGACTACAAGACTAAGTCTAGCAAGTGCAGATACATACAAAAGATTCTTCTTGATCCCAGGTACATAAAGTGCATCAACAAGTGTAAAAGAACTGCCATTTGCAGTAGTAAGCACAATCTTTCCAACTCCCTAAACTAGATAAGAGGCATTGTTGGCACAAGTAATTGAATTCCCATGAGGGACAGACTTAAGAGAGGTGAACAAATCATGATGTGAGGTAATGTGCTTTGTAGCACCACTGTCAAAATACCACACACATGAATCCGCAGCAACTGACATGCATGCATCATGGACAGCAGGATTATAGGTACACTCTGCACTAAAAGCCCATTCTGCATCAACATCAGCATCACAGTCTCCTTTCATGGAAGACTCAACAATAGCTGCATTTGTAGTGGAACTAGCATTTACAATGTCCAACCACCCTCTTTCTTCTTAGCCTCTTTGGCCTTCAACTTAGGGCTTGATCAAGTGATCATTATCTTTATAATAATAGAAACGCATCTTCTTTTTTTCCTTATCACCAAAATTACTGGACGAATTGCTGCCAGTAGAAGCATTAGGAATAGGTGATTTTCCACTCGCAGAAGAACCATAAGAAGTGGTTGCATTGCTATTACCACCCTTTCTTTGAGGAGCAATAAAATCCTGTTCAACTGCTTGCTGTCTAGTCCCTTTTTTTCTAGAAAGTGGTTCTTGCAAACAGCAATGTGCACAATGCATCAAACTTGATTACTTCAGGATTTCCTTGGGTCATGAGTCTCCAAGTACTAGCAAAAGTATGGTAAGAGTCTGGCAAGGCATCAAGAACAGTCTGCACAAGGGAACTGTTTAAAATGACTTCACCTGCAGAAATAAGTTTCTCATTGATATCCTTAACACCAGCAAGGAAAGTGTCCATGTCATCTTCCTCATGCATAATCTTCGATTTCAGCTCTTTACGTAACAATGCAATATTAGCCTCATTGAGACTTGCATAAAGACCAGCTAGAATATCCCAAGCCTGTTTTGCAAATTTTGTTGAACGAATGTGAGGAGTAATGGTGCGCTTCACAGACAACGCAATCAATGCATGAGATTGCGCATCTTTTACATCCCAACGGGCTTGTTCTGCCATAGGCAAGACAACTCTAACATCAGCAAGACCTACAACATCCTCAAGATCGCTTACATCCTCAGAACTAGGACGTACATCAATGCCCTACACAATATTACAGACACCCTTTGACACAAGAACATGTTGCATCATGTAAGCCCACATAGCGTAATTGTCCCCATCCAACATGTCCTCAGCAGCAATAAACATCTTAAACACATATATGTTGTTGTCAGCCATGAAAAATTTCTGCGCCTGATGTGAAAACTGCCAGAAATGAGGAGAAACTGGGTGAGAAGCACGTGCTATATAACATAACCCGCAGTAGAGTGTATGGGACCTGTTATATACAGTAATTGTCACTGATAGAAATTTTGCACAAAATGATGAAATTGCATGTGCAAACTTGGCTGTAGTGGAAACGAAGGTCGAAATGAGCTTGAAATGAAATTTTGTCGACCTGCTGACGCTCGCCAAAGATCGTTGAAATCTGAGAAAACGAACAATGGTGTTCTAGTGACGCTGGCGACTAAGCCCGGGAGGACGTGACTTGCTCTGATACCAATTGTTGGAATTAGGGTTGTAGGAAAACGCACACAGCTTGGAGAAGACGAAAGAAGCTCAAAGCACACAATAGAGAGTGTATTACTTAGTGTGCAATGGAAAGGTAGATAGCCCTAGAGTGATGGGCGTATGTATAATGCACGGGGAAAAAAACCTCTTAAAGAGGGAAAAAATGCCCTGACGATCCTAATGTGTTCACACACATCACTACCACATGTATATAGTAACAAAGTATGGATATCATTAGGTAAAAATGATATAAGAAAACTTTTACAAAACTCCATATGTAACTTATATAAAATTTTGTTATGTCATTTGGGTTAGCTAATGCATTAAGAATCACATTTTCAATAATCATCAAGATTTTGTAATCGCTCCATTTTATGACATTCTTTGATGATTACATGTGTGACATTCTTTGATGATTACATGTGTGTCTGACTTGAAGAATAAGTTGTATTTGAATCTTGAGAAAAGTGCTTTCTTTAAATTTTAAATTTTGTACTTACCTCACAGTCTCTAGAAGGCATTCATGTTGATCCCAAAAAGATTGAGGCTAGTAGGCACGCCCAATTTTGCATTCCTTAATTTTGTCAGAATCCAATGAGATACCTTTGTTTCAAGGGATTAAAAGTAAAGCTAAGTGTTTTAAGGCCTCGTCCCACCAAGTGGTTAGAGGAGTTCGAAGTGCGCAAAATTGAGGAGTCAAGCTCTCACTTGACACGTGGAGCACTTGGAGTGACTACTCGTATACAAAAACATACAGAATTCCGTTTCTTGAATTTGCCGAGAGGAAATTGTAGAAAATTAGGTCTATTATTAGGTTTTTATACTATTTTTTTCTATTTTGGGGCGGAATTTTTCCTTTTCCCCTCGCCCACAACCGGCATTTTCTAAATTCAAAACGGCACGATTTTAACTTGAGACACATTTTTCCTAAAACTGGTCGCACAGGTGGCGTCTCCTACGATTCTCGAAGGGTTTGCTCTTTGTGGCTGCCAGGTGGAAGAGGAAGAAGAAGAGAGTGTGAACGTCGTAGGAGACTATCCAACAGACCTTCAAGACCTAGCCGAGGAGCAGAGTTGAACTCAAGACCTCTTATGTGAGTGAGAGAGAGAGAGAGAGAGAGAGAGAGTGAATTTTTGAAAGACATCTGTGATCGTGGCCGAGAGACAGCAACACCGAGAGAGACCGGAAGATTTTTTTGGCTTCCTGTGCATTGCATTGATTTTGTAATGCGGCAGGGCGCGGCGGCAAGGACATCAAGCCAGAGAGACACGGGGGCACGGAGGGGAGCTAGGCGGGGCAAAGAGAGAGAGACCTTTTTATTTCCTGTGCTCTCCGGAAACCGGACAGGCGACTGAGTCCCATGGCAGACATACGCAGGGTTTATGGGAGGGTTGCAGGTGCAGAGTATACCCACAGATGCCAACTTGGAGTGGCGGCGAGTAGCGTCCAAGGAGCGAGCCAAGAATTGTGTGGTGGAGCAGACCTCGACCAGGTCCTGTTCAGAAGCAGGACCGGCGGTGGGGGACAGGAGCTGCGCCTCACTCGAGATCGCAGGGCTCACAGGACGGCGATGGCAAAGCACATCGGCCGAGGGAACGGAGGAGAGACAAACAGGCTATTTTACCTGTTTTGGGGACACAGGGAGGAAGGGATCTGGCGAGATTCGGTTTAAAAGAGCATCGTAGACCCAGTAGTAGAAGGACCAAAATCTAAGAATTTACATGAGTTAGGACTTTTCTTGGCTTGTGTAGATAGTATAAAAATTTATCAAAACTTTTACATGAAAGGAACATGATACCACTTTGCTATTGAACTAATACTTGCATAAATGAATTGATATTAATTTTTTTATCAATTGAAAGCGCTATCGATCACAAGAAAGTTATTGATTGATAGCGCATTTAATAGATAGAATATTTATATCTAGCCATGTGAGACATCATTTGATTGCACCTTGAATCTCTCTCTCTCTCTCTCTCTCTCTCTCTCTCTCTCTAGTTGCACACACATACCCTCTCTACCTCCACTCAGGTGATTAGCAAGTATTATAAACATTCAAATAATTAAAATATTTTATATTTTTCAAGTTCTGTAAACATGTATGTGTGTTCGTATACCTTGGGCGTGTACTTCTTGCATATGGGGTGTGTACAATATATAGGCTCTACCTGCAAAGTTTGTTCACCATTTGGTGCATAGTAACCCAAAGTAGTTTAGGAGGTTGGGGTTTAGATATTACCATGGATTGTTCTCAATGAATATAGTCTCTTACTCCCACAATAATCCAGAAAAAAATTGAATAGAACACCTCTTGTTTGACTCACCCACAATGTTTTCACTTGAGGTGCTACTCTAGTTGATCTTGGGATGTCTTAGGTTCTTAGAATGGGACGAGATTACATGCATTACCATTGTTTAACCATTTGAGTTTGCTTGGGTGCAGTTTGGTTTGCTTCATTATTTAACCATTTGAGCTTGCTTGCATTACCATTGTTTAACCATTTGAGTTTGCTTGGGTGCAGTTTGGTTTGCTTCATTATTTAACCATTTGAGCTTGCTTGCATTTGAAGTTGCTTGATCATTTGACCATTTGATTTCTCTTGATTGCATTGTTTGGCTAGTTGAGTTTTTAGTGATTGTGTGATTTGTGGCATGCATTCTATGGTCATAAAGTCTTGCATATTAACTTGTAATTATCATCACACGAGTATAACTATTTTTCTACATCTCTTGTTTACTTTTTCCTACAGTTATGACTTGTGTGATTGATGCACATGTGATGTAGGTACACTCCATACATCATGGCCATGAAATATCACAAAATTAGAGCATCATGTTATAAAGGAGTTTGTATGCCTACAACTTCATTTTTCTAAAGAGAACCACTTCCAAAGCTCATTCAAAGCTAGTGCATACAAGCCCTTATTGATAGAATATGTCAAGATACATACATTGCTATACTTGAGAGGTTTATCCAAGCATCGAGTTGCCTAGATATTTTGAAAGAGTACCCGCCTTGATGATTGGCTAGAATGATTGCAGAAGGAGGGAAAGAGCCTCCAATATAGCAAGATCCTCAAAGATATGGAGAGCACTCTTGAGACCTTTAAGGAAAATATTTGAATAGTATACATGGATTTCTACACACCATCACCTTCTTGCATGCAAAAAATGTCACTCACAATGATATCCATGGGAGGAATGTACTGCTCCATTTTGGATGGCATGGTGTCTGCATGGGCTTTCACAATTTGGGACAAGCTACCCTCTATGCCACTACGAAGGCATTCCCTACTTTGCCAAACTTGCTACCGTCTATACACACAAAATGGAAGAGGAGGTATTAGTGGGCGGCACCAAGTGTATATCTAAAAACCCACTAGTTTATACAAAATTGTAGGATTTGTATACCCTAGTCAAAGCACATACTGGAGATATATGAATTATTTGCCCCAAGAAGACAATGCCCATTACCTTGTCTAGGTATCAGAGTACAAGAAAGCCCTCAATCGTTGTGCGGAAGATGCTATTCTCTCTTGCACAGATTCACATGCACACAAGGAGCCGCACTAGTGAGCCAAGGAGAGAGCGTGACATCTTTAGAATTGAAGCTTTCCAACAAACACACATGGATTGCGGAGCTGGAGGTTATAGTAGCAGGATACGGGGGAAAGTATGAGCGTTTATCCCTCGTCCTTGCAATAGAGAATGATGTTTTTGGATTTGATGAGCTTCTAGCCAATGAGTAGTGTCAGGGCATATGAGCCATTGTAATGTTTGTGATTGAGTGACATTCACTCTATCTACTCAAAATTTTGCAAAGCTTTGACATTGAGCACCTTTTTGTACTTGCAAGCACTCTTATAAATAGATGTGCACAACCTCAATAGTAACTACGCTCAAGAAAAGAACCTATGCAAAACAGCAATCGATATTTCAATTGGTACTCTAGTTTAAGAAAAAAATAAGCAAAGGAAACGTAATATTCCATGGTAACTAATTTTATATGTGCTTGACATTTTTGTAACTCTCATGAAAATTCTTTATGACTAGAATTGAATAGAGAAAATCGTGTGGGTCAAATATGCAATATTTTAGTTAATTCAATTAACGACCATATAAAACGTTTAGTTCATTTAAATTTGAAATGTTTTATGCTAATTATATACTAGATGTATGACTTCATTACTTAAGGTGATACTATTTGATGGTTATGCAAGCCATATTTGATGATTTATGTCATATCCCCAAAGTTGTGCATGTTAAAATTACTTTTTTAATTTATCAAAGATTAGTCTTGAAATAAAGTCCACTCTTGAAGTTTTTAAATTCATCTCAATTATTTGTATACAAATACCTCTTATGGACATAAGTGGGGAATCTGTATGTACACTTCTATTAGTTTTTCATAGCAATGTTTGTTTTGCGAGAAAGTAAACACTATGATTTTTTTTATGAGCTTAAACTAGAGGATATTTGTGAGTTTCAAACCTTGAAAAATGTTTGAGTTGATGGGTGTTGGCCTATAGATACTTTATAGACCTTAAGTTTTTCCCCATAACCTTACCATGTTATTGAAAGAGGCCTTGGAAGACCAATATTTTCCTCTTTGTCAAAATTTTCAAGATTTAGGTTTTTTTATTATAACATGTCACCTTCTTTGTTAAGCCGGTGATGATAAGCCTCGATGAGATGCGTTAAAAATCCAACTTGTAATCTTTAGCACCTCAAGGCTCGACCGGGGAGCTTGAGATGTTTTGTAATTTCATGTTGTGCTTAATACAATACACTCACAATTTTGTGAGTTTTGCCAAAAAAAAAAAGGTTTTTTTATTATAACAAAGATCTAGTCCAAGAACTAAGTTAAGAAGCTAAACTTCTTGTGCTATTAAGTTATTTTTCTATCCATAAAACTTGAGATATATGCAAAATCAAATTTTAATGAGAAGTTATATTTAGTTTATTGAAATTTTGTTAAAACTACACTAAGTTTTTATGATATTTCCATCTTAAAACCATCGTAATGTTAATATGGTATTTATTTTGGCAAAATAAAAATTTGGCTTTATCCTTCACCTCGTAACTAACCTAAAGCATGAACATGACCTATAAATCTAGTTTCTAGCTTAACCAAATAGTTATGACAAGTTTCTAGTTCCTAGAAAACAAGCACTTTGAGTGCCCAATTACAAAACTAGTCTTAATTTTTTCAAAACACACAACATTATTTAAACCTACAAAAATGCAAGGGCTTGTCAATGCCTCACTTTATAATTTCTATTTGTTAAGGTTAAACCCTAACAGTCTATATGCCAACACACATATACACTAAAGACAGTAGAGCTATTGGTTGCCAATGGCATCAAGTGTCGTGCAAATTCCAAAAAACTTCCCAATCAACTATCAAAAATTCCCAATACGTGTACCATTTCAAGATGGAATTGCGCCAACTTTTGCACAATCTTACTTCGTGAGACAATGAAGATCTATTTTTAAGTGTCTTGGACAAAAGTATTCACCAAAGAGCTCACAAGTGAATGGTTTCATCGTCAGAGTCGAGGGTCGCGGGCCATCCAGTCTGCATTGTCAATCAACAAGAGTTTCCCGAGGAAAATTCTACCTTGCAACCGTCAGATGTACAGACGTCAACACTCAAAATGTTCACGTGTCTTCTCCAATCATCGTTGGCGATGATTGCATGGCAACTCGATGCTCGGAATAATAGCATGGCTGCTCCAAGAATTGCACACCAACTGAGAGTAGGCAATTCGGCTCTATGCTCGCTTAGCAAAACATACTACCCATAGACATTGACTTACTAGCCCCACTCTCCCCAACTATGACGGCCGAGAAAGGACAGTGAGTATCCTTTCCCTCGTAAAAATACCTCCCCATGGCTCCCAACAAAGAAGTAGCTCCCCATGGCTCTCGACCTCTGCCAGCTGCTATTTTTACAGGCAAAGGACACTATCCATTCCCTATCCCTTAAGAGCCCACAACACCATCCAAAATCCTAGTTCTATCATCCTCTATTGAGGAAGAAGCAATCTTTTTATAAGAGTTGCAGAAACATGTCTTTAGAGATGTTTGCAAGGCTGAGGGGGGGCATTTTGGTAAATTTGGCGGGAAATTTTGAGATCTGGGAGTAATTTGAGAATTTCCACAAATTACACCTTTATATCTTTGTCTGGACTAATCACCATAAATTACCAAATCTAAGCTGGCTATTGCCGCATAGCACACCCGTAGTGTTAGCTCATATATTTGCAATACAGATTGTATATGAATGCTGCCATTGTAAGCCTAGAATTATGAAGAGTACTGGTAACTCTGGCTACCATGACAGGAGAAATACATGAATCGCAGATCAAGCAGTTCATGCCATGCTACATTTCAAGAGGCCATTTGTCAAGTGAAATACATGAATCGCAGATCAAGCAGTTCCTGCCATGCTACATTTCAAGAGGCCAATTGTCAAGTGAGATGAGCTTCACAAGAAATGGTCCGGGCATGTGCTAGCTCTTGCGACTATGATAAATTCGCGATCTTCTTCACTATACACAGAAAACTGTCCGAGAGGAAATCTGCATTGTTCACATACGCACGAAATTTCCAAAAGAAGCAATTTTAGACCATTGATCGTCAAAGACAACATGCTTGGTTTATGGCTAGACAAATAGAAGCGAGGAGCAGGGCGATCAAATGCTACCCTGCTTTTACCTGTAGCAGGGGGCAATAGCAAATTTCAAGGAAATTAACTTCTGCAACAAAAAGAACCCCGGAGCTAGCCATCCAATTCAAGACAACTTTCCTCAAGTGTTTAGGAGGGGGTCTAGTAACAAGACTCAGCGTATTCAGCTAAATGTTTGCATTCCATCCCACAAGCAAAAGAGTCATTAGGGCATGAACTCTGGCTAAAGTCTACAAAGAACTGCAGCATAACACCAGAAACACGCCATTGATCTGGATTCCAGCATCCATATTCTACGGAACTTACAAGAAGTGTAAACAGAATAAGTACATTCAGCATATAGCATAGCTTCCATCCTCGGTGATGGTAACAACAATACAAAATGACAACAAAGCATGCTTGTTCAATAGAAAACAAACACAACCTAAATATCGAACGCTGGATACGAGAAATGAGTCAAAAACAAATAAACTACGGCTTTTTCACAACAGAACCTATTCCAATACACCCGGCGCATGTGATCTCTTCTGCGCTTTATGCAGACTCAGACAAGAACTTCACAAAATGACCCTATACAAAAGACATTCTGCGAACAAGCCATCAACATGCTAATGTGAACGGAACTTGTCTCGATCATGTGGAGTGGTATAATCAAGGCCGGGACCCACAGGAATAATGCCGAAGGGATTTATAGAGGGATGACTGCAGTAGTAATGTTTCTTTATATGATACATGTTCACTGTATCCGCAATGCCGGTCGATTGATAGATATCCTTGGTGTAATTGAACAGATTGTGGTACTCCCTCAAATTCCTTCTGTTACATTTGAAATGAACCACATACACCTGCGGGGGCAAAAGAAAAAGGGTCATCAAACACGAGAAACAGCTGACAACCTCCTTGCAATTTCAAATGTCCATGTCCGAAATTACCTCATCAAATCTGATCAATGTAGCAAAGAGCCGTATATCTGACTCTGTTAGTACATGCCCACACAGGTAACGTTGAGTGCTCAAAATTTCTTCGCATTTGTCTAAAGCATTGAACAATTCCTCCACCGCCTGCACCATGTCATCAAACTCTATTAGAAAACCATACAATCGATGCATTTTGCATCTAAGTACCCAAATCCTAAGGAAGAAATTAGACCCACACACACAATCTTAAAAAAAGGAGCGACGGAAATTATACACCTTAGGAACTTCCTATTCTCTTCCTCATACTTAATCCACCCAAAAGAATAATGGAAAAATGCAAATTCTGGTTAAAGGCCACAAGTGATTCCAACAAAACATGTAAGGGTATTTGTGTTTCTATTGCACCCTTGCTAGGGAGTAGATGTAGTCCAAACCATCGCAGGCATACACAGAGAAAAGGTTAGAAGCTCTTGATTAATGATAAATCAAAAAACTTATGTGAAAAATATATTTTCACTCAAATCAAATCAAAAGCAAGAAGCTGGCGGGTGCCAGCAGATCAAGCCATGTTTCAAAACAATGTCTCGCTAAACACAACACTAAATGCACATTATCACCATAATCCCATTTCCAAAAAGCTAAGAGAGCACATGGGAAGGGATAGCATTATTACCTCATCGTATGGCTTCTGCTGCTTTGCAAATCCACATCGATAAACACCATTGTTGATAGAGTCGTAAATGAAAGAATTCACCTCATCGATCTTGCCTTTAAGATGAGCAGGAATCAAATCACAGTTGCTGTGCTTAGCAAATTCGACAAACTCGCTGTTGAACATCTGAACAATATCTGAGCTCTCATTATTGACGATGGTCCTTTTTACTTTGTCCCATAAAACCTGCAAGGGCAGTGGAAGTCAGAGACATGCACTGCAGAGACAAGCACAATGATGCATTATTAAAAGCAGTCAAGTTGAATGAAGCTTACTGGAACTGAGCACTTTCCAGAATATCCAGGAACCGCAAGTTCATAAAGCTCTCGAATGCTCTTTGCACCATTTATTGGGTCCGGCTGGGCACCTGGCTCCTCATCCTCTGAAGAGGGGAAAACCCATCCAAAGTGCTCCTCTCCTTCTCTGGTTCTTTCCCATTTGGGCTTTGTTACCTATAGAGGATGAAGGATTGGTGATCAACCAATAAGCAATAGTATTTTAGCAGCAACTTGATAGAACAAGCAAAGCCGACGCAATCCTTCCCGTACAATGCATGCTGTTTTATCAACACAAACACTAAATGAACATCATCAACATAATCCCATGGCCAAAAATCCAAGCGTGTGCATGCCTTAATGAAAGATGCAGAAAGATACAGCTGAGACTTACAGTAACGCCAATGGCGTCTTCAAGACCCTTTAATTTAAGGAAGGCATAGCAGCGCGAGGCCCAAGGGCAAGCATAAGAAATGTAAAGGTGGTAGCGGCCTGCCGCAGCTGGAAATTCAGCAGAAGGGTCCCGAGAGATGAAGTTTCTGAAGGTGGATGCTGTACGCCTGAATGCACCATCATTACTCATTTCCTGAAAGCCGACTCAAAATAGAGAAAGAATCATTTATTCACACCGTGCAAAGTACAAGCAATCGGAAAAGATCCGAATGATCAAACAACATTCAATAATCTGGCAAGCATAGTATTTAAGCCAAGGAACCTCTCTCTGTTCTATATTCCCTCTAAAAGGGGAATGATCAGCAGAAAACTCATGCAAAAAAAGTATCAAAACTTCTTTGTACTCAATTAATTGGAATTAGTACTAAATCTTTGTTCTGTTGTTGTTTCACAAGTAGCGTTTACATAACAGAAATACACATACCCAAAAGAATCATGTGCATGGGATCCAGCAAAAATTACAGAGAAAAAACCGTCTAGTCATATTTAATCAAATCCAGAACGATTATCACAAAGCCATGAAACCTCAATTCTGTTCTTTATTCCCTCTAAAGGGGAATGATCAGAAGAAACCTCATGCAAGAAAAGTATCAAAACTTCTTTGTGCTCAATTGATTGGAATTAGTACTAAATCTTTGCAGTTCTGTTGTTGTTTCACAAGTAGCGTTTACATAACAGAAATTACACGTACCCAAAAGCATCATGTGCATGGGATCGAGCAAAAATTACAGAGAAAAAAGCATCTAGTCATATTCAACCAAACCCAGAACAATTATCACAAAGCCAAAAAACCTCAATTCTGTTCTTTATTCCCTCTAACAGGGAATGATCAGAAGAAAACTCATGCAAAAAAAATTATCAAAACTTCTTTGTACTCAATTGATTGGAATTAGTACTTGATCTTTGCAGTACTGTT
Organism: Adiantum capillus-veneris; assembly: GCF_014529385.1. Classification (NCBI taxonomy): domain Eukaryota; kingdom Viridiplantae; phylum Streptophyta; class Polypodiopsida; order Polypodiales; family Pteridaceae; genus Adiantum; species Adiantum capillus-veneris. The sequence continues at coordinate 54,826,114 of NC_140948.1, read as the reverse complement.
GTTGTTTCACAAGTACCCAAAAACATCATGTGCATGGGATCGAGTAAAAATTACAGAGAATAAAGTGTCTAGTCATATTCAATCAAACCCAGAACAAATATCACAAAGCCAAGAAACCTCAATTCTGTTCTTCATTCCCTCTAAAGGGGAATGATCAGAAGAAAACTCATGCAAGGAAAGTATCAAAACTTCTTTGTACTCAATTGATTGGAATTAGTACTAAATCTTTGCAGTTCTGTTGTTGTTTCACAAGTAGCATTTACATGACAGAAATTACACATACCCAAAAGCATCATGTGCATGGGATCAAGTAAAAATTACAGAGAAAATAGCGTCTAGTCATATTCAAGAACAGCTATCACAAAGAAGAGCAGCAGCTGTTTGGTTTAACACAGGAAGAAGGAACACAGAGAATGAATAGACAGAGACAGACAACATGCCTGAAGAGCAGTTGTGGCCGGTGCCATCTTCGGAATACACACACAGGAAATGCTCTGCACCCACGAATTATTTGCAGTTGTTACACGCGTCGGTGGTGACAAGAAAGGCGAGATAACTCCAGCCAACAGCGAGGATTGCAGGTGTACCCTGCGCTCTGGAGGCGGCGAGAAGCAGACAAGCTTGCAGGACTGTGAGAAAGGAAAACCCTTGGACGCAGATGGGCTGCTTGGTAGAAGGCTAATGGCAGCTACTGGACTTCTGCGTGCTGCATGTGTAGGTCTACACAAACCCAATAGGAGATCTGTGTGTCGCTTCAAGTGGAGGCAAGGGAACGGTGACGATGAAATTGCCATGACGGCCACTTTTCTGGGCTTTTCCTCTCTTGAGGCATGCGTCCGACGCCCGTGCGTACGTATCGGCGTACGTCTCGCCATATGTCATCCAGGTCCATTGTCTCTGGCTCTCTGCGCTCTGCACGTGTAGAATGAGCGAGCAGCAGAAATTCAGAGGGCTGCCGCCAGAGTCCAGCCGGTCGGGTGGGGCTATGTAGTCTGGGCCTATGGCGCACGTGCGTTTTGTAATCCCTAATGTCCAAACAAAAACCTATAAAATAATCCTCTCCATGCATACAGAAGTAATAGGGGTCGCGCCATGGCTAACAGGGTGGTAGAAGGGAGTTGGTTGCATCCTGAAGGGAGGAAGTCTGGTGTAATGCAGCTGGCGAGAACAACGTTGAAAAGCAACTGCAGTGATTGGCTTGATCTTGAGAGAGTTGCGCTGCTTCATTGCTGCCCTTTGGCAGAGAACGGATTTTGAGCCAACTTCTGAAATATCAAAACTGCAGATTAAAGGCCATTGGTCGACCAAATACCTGAATGAGGAACGGTTCGAATCGCAGGTGATATGAACATGAAGATATGAGCAACGGAGGTAAATATGAATGGGGCGTTCCGAGTAGGTAGGGAACATATAATCAAAATGGGGCAAGTTATGCTTATTTTCATTCACTCAGATAGAGAGATAGAGAGAGAGAGAGAGAGAGAGAGAGAGAGAGAGAGAAGCTTAGAGAATTCTATCGTGTTTCCTTCTGCTGCGACCACCACAGTAGCCCTTACTCCACCAGATCTGACATGTATGATCATTAACCCTACATGTAACATTTAATGGCCTAGTAACTTGTGTGTAGTGGAAAATAGCATGAACATAGTGAGCGTTTTATTAGAATAGATTCCTAATGAGCATCACAAGAGTGCTTGGGTGGAGAGAGCAACAAAACGCATAACACCTAGTTAGATAGGCATGAACAATACTTCAAAAGAGAGAGAAATTAAGCTATTGACAACAGTTGAGGACCGGATTTACATGGAGCCGGTCCCCCCTCCAAAAGGCTTTGTATTATAGGTTTCCCCCCGTAAAGGGAGACATTTAACAATACAATTCTTTGTGTTCCTTCAATAACTAGCTAGTGCAATGAAGATGGAAGCTTCAAGCATTAAGCAAACACTTATAAAACACAACATCAATTCCCTCACAGTCTCAGACCCAAGATCTCACACACCTTCGAAGATGGTGAGAGCTAGCGGGGTATGAGAGTAGATTGAGAGGAAGAAGGAGTGGTCTTAGGAGAAAGAAGTATATCTCCTCACATAATCACTCATAATAGGATCCCTATCTTACCCTACGACATCGTTCCAGAAAGGATGACTAATACATTTGGCGCTTGAGAGCCTAAGCTTCCGCAAGCATGTCTGCACATTAGTCCTATCTGTAACATTTAATGGCCTAGTAACTTGTGTGTAGCGTAAAATAGCATGAACATAGTGAGCATTTCATTAGAATAGATTCCTAATGAGATTAACAAGAGTGCTTGGGTGGAGAGAGCAACAAAAAGCATAACACCTAGTTAGATAGCATGAACAATACTTCAAAAGAGAGAGAAATTAAGCAATTAACAATAGTTGAGGACCGGATTTGCATGGAGCTGGTCCCCCCTCCAAAAGGCTTTGTATTATAGTTTCTCCCATCAAGAGAGACATTTTACAATACAATTTCTTGTGTTCCTTCAATACTAGCTAGAGCAATGAAGATGGAAACTTCATGCACTATGCAAAACACTTATCAAACACAACATCAATTCCCTCACGGTCTCATACCCAAGACCTCACACACCTTCGAAGATGGTGAGAGCTAGCGGGGTATGAGAGTAGATTGAGAGGAAGGAGTATTCTCACGAGAAAGATGTACATCTCCTCACATAATCACTCATATTAGCATAGATTAGTTAGCTTAGTAATTAGCATGGTAGACGAGATGAGCATGCATTGAAGCTTGGCTCTTGGTTGGATTTGCATCACAAGAGTTGTTGGTGTAGGCCTTCCGTCTCACAAGCTTGGAGTAGGTGATAAGCTTTCCATTAAAGCTTGAGAAGGAGAGAGAGTCTTCTTTACTTCACACCTGAGATTGTGTGAGTGTGTGTGTGTGTGTGTGTGATAATGCCTTGCAAAAATCAGCCCCCTCTCTCTCTTGGTCGACCCCTCTTGCTATTTGCTCTTGCTAGCATCCTATTGGACCTCCCCAGGCTTAGCCAATGGTAATTAAGCAGCATAAGTGATAGCCTTTTGACATGTGTCCCCCTTTCCCCTTTTGTGAGAGCTTTAGGTAATTATTTAATCAACTCTCATTGGACCCCTTTCCCTCCTGGCCAATAGGAATCAAGCAAGCCATTGGGCTACTGAATGCTCATTGGTCCCCTTGGGAGACTATCCAATAGTCTTCTAGAGAGCTTAATTCTTATTGGTTCTTTTATTAAGTGTTTTTAAATTAATTAAACTATATTTACTCTAGCCTAATTCTCATTGGTCCACCTCCAAGGCCATCCAATAGGAATTGGGTACACCTTGTGGGCATCTGGGCTAGGGAGCTGACATGTGTCCCTCATTCCCTTTGTGTAAAGGGAGCTTGTGTGTGTGTCTGTGTGTGAGTTTCTCTCTCATCCCCTACTTGCAAGGCTCGCCCCCTCCTATGTAGGGATTGACAAAGACTTTTTGTGACACACACTAAGCATCCAATTTCCCTAGTGTTTGGCTTTTGGACACAACCTTTGAATTTTGGAAGTCTTAATGGGCTGAACCTTAGGGTCTTTTAAGCCCATTGTTGCACATTGCTCTTCTACAGATGGCCCCCCCTTTGGATCCCTATTTTCCCTCCTTTGGATCCCTATCGTGGCCCGGTCTGCTAGCTTAACCAATATTATAGCTTTTTCTCCCCTGGCACTTCCCCATATTAAATGATCAGTTTAACATGAGAAAATCATTTAGGAGAATTAGATATTGATTATTATGACATTACCTCTCTCTTGAAATCATAGTCGTCCTCGACTATGGGGTAGAGAAGATAAAGTATATTCATTTTTCCTTTTTCCTAGCGGGTAGAGGATCCCTATGTTACCCTACGACATCATTCCACAATGGATGACTAGTCCATTTGGTACTTGAGAGCCTGAGGCTGCCGCAAGCATGTATGCACATTAGTCCTATCATCTTCCATAGTAGAGTGGCAAGCTCTACTTGGTGTTCGGGAGACGTCGTCTCCGCAAACTTGATCTAAGCATGCATACTACTTCATTTTTGTGCACAATAAAGAAAAAGAGAGTCTTATAAAACAAAACTTTTGTTCATTTTTAACATTTGTACATTTGCTTACTCTTAGGAACCATTGTAAGCATTGACAAGGTTTAGGTTATCCTTTAATTGTATGCCTTGCATCCATCTAGCATCTTCAAAAGGATAATTCTTAAACTTAATAAGATATCGTCGGATAGTCTTACCGCCTCTTAGTACCTTGTCTTCATGTCGGAGAATGGACTCGGGCTGTAGCACCTCTTCTTGGTCCTCGATCTCCGGTGGGTCTTCAATAGTTGGTTCTTGAGGTGGCTCTCCTTTGTACGGCTTTAGTAGGCTCACATGGAAAGTATTTTGTATGGGCCAATGGTTGGGCAACTTGAGTTGATAGGCCATCTCATTGATTGGCCTAAGAATCTAGAAGGGACCATAGTACCTTTTTGCTAACTTAGCATAGTAATTTTGATGTCCCGTAGGATTCTTGCATGTTGTATGCCTTAATCGGGCCTTGGGAAATTTGAGTAAGACCCAATCATTTTCTTTAAAGGCTTGGGCTCTTATGTGCTTGTCAGCAACAGCCTTTTGCCTTTGTTGTGAGATAGAGATAGCATCCTTAATCTTTTTAAAAGATTCTTGTAGGTCTCAACTATACTCATCTGCAGCAAAGATCTTCCCGTGTACCTTAAGTAGCAAGGGACTTTTTGATCTTCCCTCAAATATTTCAAAAGGTGCTTTTCCTGTGGAAGTATGTACAGTGCTATTGTAGGCATACCCCACTAAGGGTAAGTACTTCTCCCATTGGGATCTTTGATCTCCTTCTGTTACATAGGATTTTAGTAGATCGAGAATTGTTAGGTTAGCTATTTCACTTTGGCCATCCGTTTGCGGGTGATAGGCCGAAGAGAAGTTTAGCCTTGTTCCTAAATTCTCAAAGAGACCCTTCCAGAAATTACTGTTCATTCTATGATCTCTATCCGACACTATGGACATTAAAGCCATGGTACTTGAAGATTTGCGAAATGAAGAGGGTTGCCATTTGATGGGCTTTGATAGTCTTTTTGACAGGTATAAAATGAGCTTGTTTACTGAACCTATCTACTATCGTCCATATTCTCGTATTCCCATGGATAGACTTAGGCAATCCAAAGATAAAATCCATGGATATGCTCTCACATGGTGAATTAGGGATTGGCAAAGGTTGAAGCAATCCAAGTTGCTTCCCTCTATCAAACTTCGTCTTTTGGCATACCACACATTTAGAAACATACTCTTGTATGTTTACTTTCATGGTAGGCCAATAGAAATATGGTTCAATCCCCTAGGGTAGACTGAATCCCTCTATGCCCTGCATAAGGAGGAGCATAAGATTCACACATTACTTTCTCACGTAGTGAGCTAGTAACGCATAGTCTATTGCCATAGAGAAGATAACCATCTTGTAAAGTAAATGGTTCCTCTTTCTTCCCTAGTGCAAGGGCTGAAATCACATCTATAAAATTGGGGTCAATAGATTACTCATCTATCATAGAAGATAGATCATTGTGAGTTGCTATGGAAACCACATTCACTCTTGGCCGTCTTGAGAGTGCATCGGCTACTTGATTATGCTTGCCAGCAATGTGAGCAATATGAAAATGAAATTGCAAAAGGAAATTTGCCCACCTCATTTGTTTGTCGGAGAGCTTGGTCTGCGTCATGAAGTACTTAAGACTTTGGTGATCCGTTCGCTCGCAGAATGAAAGGAGTCCCCAATAAATAGTGCTTCCATGAGTCTAAGGCATGTAGAACTGCAAGGAGTTCCTTTTCATATATGCCTAGAGCTTGCTCAACAGGTCGAGCCTTCGACTTTCATAGCCTATGGCGTGCCCTTCTTGAAGCAAAACAACTCCAAGGCAATCACCACAAGCATCACATTGGACCTTAAATGGCTTTGAGAGATCCGGTAGTGTAAGCACAGGTTGAGAGATAAGCTTTTGTTTAAGCTTTTTGAAAGCATTTTTCTCCTTGGCAGACCATGTGTACCTAACGTTTTTCTTTGTTAGGTCATGTAATGGTCTTGCTATTAGTGAGAACTTTTCTATGAAGCGTTTATAGTATGAGCACATACCTATAAAGCTTCTTAACTCATGAAGATTCTTTGGTTTAGGCCATCCTTTTATTACCTCTAACTTTGATGGATCCATTTGGATGCCATCTTGAGAGATAATGTAACCTAAATACTGAATCTCTTGTAAGAAAAATTTACTTTTCTTTCGATTAACATACAGTTTATTCTCTCTTGGAGCTTGAAATATTACCTGGAGGTGTCGCTTGTGTTCGTCTAATGAATTAGAGTAGATGATGATATCATCAAAGAACACTCCAGTAAAGGTTCGGTGAGGCATGAATAGCTTCTCCACAAGCGGTTGAATGTGGTTGGTGCATTGGTCAAGCCAAAAGGCATGACAATGTATTCATAAAGACCAAACGTAGTGTGAAATACGGTCTATACAATGTCTTGATCAACTATCCTTATTTGATGATAGCCACCTTTTAAGTCAATCCTAATGATGTAGGTGGACCCTTGTAGCTTATCAAATAGGTCTTCTACCCGTGGAACAGGAAACCTATTCTTGATAGTGATCTTATTTAGTGCTCTATAGTTGACACACATAAGATATGTGCCGTCTTTCTTTTGCACTAGTAGCACAGGAGAACAAAATGGAGATGAGCTAGGCCTAACCATGCCCTTCTAAACTAACTCATGCACTTGCCGTATAATCTCCTCTTGTTGAGCTTGAGAAACTCTATAAGGAGGTTTGTTGGCCGGTGAACTTCCTGGAAGAAGTTCAATTGCATGCTCACAAGGGATGTTGTCAATAAAGACATCTTGAAACCCTTTGAGAAAATTGGATAACTCTAATTCCTTTTGATTGTGTATATTTTCTTTTGATAAAACATTAGTTTCATTTTGAGAATCTTTAACAAAAATCATGTACACGGAAATAGAGCTCTTTATTGACTTGTTTAAAGCTTGTGTATGTACAATGGGTATAGTGTTACCTGTTGGAATTAGGGTTGCAGAGAAACACACACAGCTTGGAGAAGACGAAGGAAGCTCAAGGCACACAATAGAGAGTGTGTTACTTAGTGTGCAATGGAAAGATAGATAGCCCTAGAGTGATGGGTGTATATACAATGCACGGGGGGAAAAACCTCCTAAAGAGGGAAAAAATGCCCCGACAGTCCTAGTGTGTTCACACACATCACTACCACATGTATATGGTAACAAATCCCCCCTGGAGTGATGCAGTGAACGAGAGCTGGCACATGAGTAAAGGGAAGTGCCATGCCCTGAGGACAGGATCAGTCCACAAAGGGGAGTAAGCCCAAAGCTTTGCGGAAAGCTTCAAGCTTCTCACGAGACAATGCCTTTGTGAAAAGATCCGCAAGGTTGTCCTGTGTTGGCACATAAGCCAAGCCGATCTCTCCTACTGAGAGTCTATCCCTGACATAGTGGTAATGCACCTCAATGTGCTTTGTGCGAGCATGAAAAACTGGGTTCCTCGCAACTGCCAATGCGCTCTGACTGTCATTGTAGATAGTGTTGGCAGTGTCCTGTCCAACATCCAAATCAGCCATAAGGTGTCTGAGCCATACACACTCAACCGTAGCTGTGAAGACTGCCCTGTACTCAGCCTCACAACTCGAAGTGGCCACAGTAGGTTGCTTCTTGCTCAACCATGATATACATGAACTGCCAAGCATGAAACAAAAACCACTTGTGGACACTCGCATGTCAAAACAACCAGCCCAATCTGAGTCTGAAAAAGCATGTAAGTCTGGCGGCAATGATCCCCGCTTGGGATAAAACAAGCCAAGATGTAAAGTGCCACTAAGTAGCGAAAAATCCTCTTGACAGCGTGCCAATGCTTAGACCCTGGGCTATGCATAAATCTGCTGACCTGTGAGACTGCAAACTGAATATCCGGCCTCGTGTTGCATACATAAATGAGGCAGCCAACAACAGTTTGGTAAAGAGTGACATCAGGAGGATCGCCAGCATCATGCAGACTCAACTTCAAACCTGTTTCCATGGATTTGGCAATAGGTTTGCAATCCTCAAGTCCAAACTTACATAGCAATGTCTCTATGTAACTTTTCTGACACAAGGCAATACCACCATCACACTGCTTAAACTGTATACCCAAGTAATGATGCAACAGCCCCAAATCTTTCATCTTGAAAGTAGCATTCAAATCAGCCTTAAATTCAGCAATATGTCTCTCATTTGGTCCAATGATCAGCAAATCATCAACATAAAGAACCACAATGAGAAGTACATCATCCTCACGCTTTACATACAATGTGATTTCTGTTGGACTGTTACGAAAGCCTCGTTTAACCAAATGAGTGTCAGCTTTCTCATACCAAGCACGAGGAGATTGCTTCAACCCATACAAAGCCTTCTTACATCTTTACACTTTGTCCTCTTGTCCTTTTATGACAAAACCACGAGGCTGCGTTACATAAACTTCCTCAAATATGTCACCATTCAAGAAAGCAGTAACAATGTTTGATTGATATACATCCCAACCAAAATGAGCTGCCAATGCACATAGAAAACGTACAATAGTCATACGACAAGTGGGAGCAAAAGTCTCTTCATAATCTATGCCTTTTTGCTGTGCATAACCTTTTGCAACATGTCGAGACTTATGGCGATCGATTTCACCATCCGGCTTGCGTTTCAAGTTGTAAACCCACTTCGTACCAATGGCCTTTTTGCCAGGAGGCAAATCACATAAAGTCCATGTGTCATTTTCTATAAGTGCATCATATTCTGATTGCATGGCAAAAATCCAATTATTGAATTCTGTGCTTCATCAAAAGACAGAGGCTCCTCAACATCATGTAAGCTAAACACAGCCAAAGCATAACAATCTGATGCATAAGATTCATGGCGAGAGCCTGAACGAGTACGACTAGACAAAGGTGCATCCAATTTACTGTCACGCAAAGTGTGCACCAGCCATTTTGGCATACCTCTAGCCTGCTCATTTTCAGCCCTTTCCTCATCAAGTACATCATGTACATCTGCATCAGTAATAATAGGCTGATCTAAAACATTTTCAAAAACCTCCATAGGTTGTACATTTGCCTCATTGGAACTTTTTCCACCACTGAAAAGAGGCAACAAAGTGTCATAAATGTCCTGTGAGCTTACATTATTGTCTCTAGTACATGACAGCAAGGGCTGAACAGAATCTTCCACAAACACTACATCCCGAGAAACCAGAATACGTTTTGTTTGCGGATGATACAACCTGTAACCTTTGCTTTCAGCACTATAACCAACAAAAATACATTTGACAGCCTTATCATCCAATTTTCTGCGCCGCACTTGTGGCACCAAAGCATATGCCAAACAGCCAAAAACACGCATGTGCTCAATAGAAGGCTTTCTATCATGCCATGCTTCATATGGAGTAATAGACTGCAAAGCTTTCGTAGGACACCTGTTAAGTACATATGTGGCACACATGATGGCCTCAAGCCAAAAAGAATGCGGCAAAGCTTGACTTTTGACCATACATCGTGCCATTTCCGTTAGTGACATGTTTTTCCTCTCAGCAACACCATTTTGATGAGGTGTATAAGGCACTGTACATTGGTGTTTTATCCCACGACTAGCCAGAAATGCATTAAATTCATGAGACATATACTCCCCCCCTCGATCGGAACGGAGGGTGCCCATAGTATATTTCGAGACATTTTCAGCCATAGCCAGAAATTGTTTGAAGCACATAAAAACTTTGGACTTCGCTTTAAGCGGAAATACCCATGCATGCCTAGAGTAATCATCAATGAAAGTCACGAAGTACAGGTAATTGCCCAAGGACGGAGTTTGCATGGGCCCACAAACATCACTATGCACAAGCTGCAACCTGCATGTGGCCCGAATTGAACCATCCTTTGGAAATTTAGAACGCTGCATCTTACCCAAAATACAGCCTTCACAAACATGTTTGACAGGTGCTTCAAGAGGCGGCAAAGAAGCAACCATATCAGATTTCTACAAACGCAGCAAACTGGCAAAATTCAGATGACCAAAACATGCATGCCAAAGTTTTGTATCTGAAATAGCCCTTGAATCTGCAACAACATTCGCAAAATTTTGTCTACACTGTCATACAAAGTGATCTTATACAGCCCACGGCACAAAAGGCCAGATGCAACAATTTCATCACCAAAACTGAGATCATGAATTGTACATCTGTCATCCACAAATTTGACTACAAGTCCAAGTCTAGCAAGTGCAGATACAGACAAGAGATTCTTCTTGATCCCAGGTACATAAAGTGCATCAACAAGTGTGAATGAGTTGCCATTAGCAGCAGTGAGCACAATCTTTCCAACTCCCTGAACTGGATAAGAGGAGTTGTTGGCACATGTGACTGAATTCCCACGAGGGATAGACTTGAGAGAGGTAAACAATTCACGATGTGAGGTAATGTGCTTTGTAGCACCACTGTCGAAATACCACACATGTGAATCTGCAGCAACTGACAAGCATGTATCATGGACAATAGGATTGTAAGTGCACTCTGCACTAAAAGCCCATTCTGCATCAACATCAGCATTACAGTCTCCTTTCACAGAAGACTCAACAATGGCTGCATTTGTAGTGGAGCCAGCATTTGCACTGGAACCACCCTCTTTCTTCTTAGCCTCTTTGGCCTTCAACTTAGGACACGACTTGATCAAGTGATCATTAGCTTTACAATAATGGCAACGCATCTTCTTTTTGCCCTTATCACCAGAATTGCCATACGAATTGCTGCCAACAGAAGCATTAGGAACATAAGTTTTGCCACTCGCAGTAGAACCATAAGAAGTGGCTGCATTGCTGTTACCACCCTTTCTTTGAGAAGCAATAAAAGCCTGTTCAACTGCACGCTGTCTAGTCCTGTTTTTTTTGGAAAGTGACTCTTGCAACAGCAATGTGCATAATGCATCAAACTTGACAACTTATGGATTTCCTTGGGTCATGAGTCTCCAAGTACTAGCAAAAGTCTGGTAAGAATCTGGTAAGGCATCAAGAACAGTCTGCACAAGGGAACTGTCTGAAATGACTTCTCCTGCAGAAATAAGTTGCTCATTGATATCCTTGACACTAGCAAGGAAAGTGTCCATATCATCTTCCTCATGCATAATCTTCGACTCCAACTCTTTACGCAGCAAAGCAATTTTAGCCTCATTGCTACTTGCATAAAGACCAGCCAAAATATCCCAAGCCTGTTTTGCAGATTTTGCTGAACGGATGTGAGGACCAATGGTGCGCTTCACAGACAACGCAATCAATGCATGAGCCTGCGCATCCTTAACATCCCAATGAGCTTGTTCTGCCATAGGCAAAACAACTCTAACAGCTGCAATCCTTGCAGCAAGACCTTCAACATCCTCAACATCGCCTACATTTTCAGAACCAGGACGTACATCAATGCCTTGCACAATGTTCCAGACACCCTTTGACACAAGAAAATGTTTCATCATATAAGCCCACATAGGGTAGTTGTCTCCATCCAACCTGTCCTCAGCAACAAACATCTTCAACACATCTGTGTTGTTGTTGTCAGCCATGGTAAATGCTACACCTGATGTGAAAACTGCCCGAAAATAGGAGAAATGGAGCGGGAACAACCTGTGTTATATAGCACAAACCGTAGAAGACTATAAGGCACCTGTTATGCAAAAAAAGGCACTAACAGAAATTCTGCACAAAATGACAAAATAGCCTGTGCAGTACTGCCTGTAGTGGAAATGGAGGCCAAAATGAGCCCAAATCAAAATTCTGAGCAGACCAAGCTCTACGAGCTGTCCCAAAATATTTGTCGACCTACGAACTCTTGCCAAAGCTCACTGAAATCGGAGAAAGTGAGCAGGCTTGTGCTGGAGCAGCTGGTGACTAAGCCCGAGAGGATGCAACCTGCTCTGATACCAAATGTTGGAATTAGGGTTGCAGAGAAACGCACACAGCTTGGAGAAGACGAAGGAAGCTCAAGGCACACAATAGAGAGTGTGTTACTTAGTGCGCAATCGAAAGATAGATAGCCCTAGAGTGATGGGCGTATATACAATGCACGAGGGAAAAAACCTCCTAAAGAGAGAAAAAATACCCGTTCTTTCCCCTGTAGGTGAAGTAGCTCCTCTTATACACATTCTTTCCCTTATAGGTGAAGTACATCCTCTTTCAGGGAACTTCATGTTGACAGCCGTGAGGTTGAATCATGGTGCCCCTAGGATAGCATCCTCATGTTGGAGAGGAGAGATGAAAAATTCTTCTTTGTCGACATAGCTTTGGACATGGAGCCTCAACTTTCCAATCAAGGGAGTAATGGAGGCTCGATGTCCCTTGAAAGCAGTGTCGGCCATTACAGCATCTCCCATCTTAAAAGCTTGAATGCCTAACTTGGTGGCCAACTCCGTTGATATGATGTTGTGAGTAGAGCCAGGGTCAAACAAGATGAAGGCATGATGCTCCCTTACCTTTCCCCAAGCACAGGAGAGAGGTGCACCTTTGCAACAAGCATCCTCTTTTGGAGCTTCGATGGTGGAAGCTCTAGGAGCCTTATTGCGAGCATTTCTCTCGGGGCAAGAATGATAGCCATGTCCTTGCTAACCACACTTAAAACACTTATGGTCCTTGCGAAAAGCTTCAAGATCTTTAAGAGAGAGTTTGTTTTTACGTTTGTAAACTCCCTTCTCCTTGGACCTATTGTTGTTGTTGTTGTTGTTGGAATTGCCTTGGGAAGAATTTTGGGCATTGTTTTTCCCCTTGGCATCACTTTTGTCTTTATTTTCCATGGGCTTGACATTTCGTCGAGCCCCTTGTTGGAAATTGATACGCGAAGCAATCATGGTGTGGTGGATTACTTCAGTGATAGAACCAGGGCGTTGAGAGTTGACATACTCGGCCATCTCTTCAAGTAATCCCGCACAAAATTGTTGCTTTTGCTTGGCAAAGTCTATCTTTTGTAAGACAATAGCCTTGAGATGTAAGTCCCAAAATTTGTCTACGTATTTGTGGATAGACTCATGAGAGAGAAGCTTCAAATTGCGCCATTCGGTAAGCACTTTGTCCTTTGCATCGCTTGCAAGGAATTTCTTCATGATGGAAATTCGTAGAGTTTTCCATGTCTTTGGGGCTTCGCCATTGCCACGAAGGCTAGCCCACCATTGACGAGCCGATTTTTGGAAGTGCATATCTACATGGTGTATCTTGGAGGACTTTGTGAAGCCCTCGTCTCCAAAGTCCGCATCAAATTGCTGGATGAAGGCCAATACTTTGTCGGTGGCACCAAAGGTGCCATCATGGGTGAGAAAAGAAATACTCTTTCCTCCCTCTTTGAACTTCTTGAGCTTTTGTGACCTTCGCCATGCAGGGTATGATTTACGATGTCCTCCCCTCTTGTATTTGCTAGTAGAATAGCCATAGCTTTTGTAGGAAGAGGAGGAAGGTGAAGAAGAAGGAGAAGAAGGTGATCTCTTTCTTGCCCTTTTATTCCTTTGTTTCCTCTCTTCCCTTTTGGAGCGACGAGGAGAAGGACTATGGGTTGAATGTTTCCTCGTGGGAGGAGTTGGCAATCGTCTAGACCGCCGTATTCGTGGAGCCACGTCTTTAGAGGAACTTAAAGTTTCATTGCGTTCTTGATCTTTGGATTCCTCCTCTCGTATGGGAGAGAGTCTTATTTTGGGGGTCTCATCAAGAGGCCTCCTAAGCTCTCTCTCCTCTTGGAGAAGAAGGGTAATCCCATAAGCGCGAAGTTGTTGAGTAACTTCGGCTTGCAAAGCAGGGTTGCCCATAGCTTGCTGCAACCTAGTAACAAGAAAATTGACAAACATGGGGGCATCATCATTAGCACCTTCATGTGAAAAATCAAAGTTATCAATGTTTATTCTACTCTCTTGGTTATTGTCATCCGTGTTAACAAAATTTGTGTACATACTTAGTGTATGCTTTGGCAATTCAAAACCTTAGTTGCCACTCCTCTTAACCTTTGAAAAATTGGCACTTAAGTATCTACATCCATGGCTCGAAGTGGTTAATTATAGAGAGTAGTGGAGTGGGTCTAATATTGCAGAATTGTCGAGGGCTAGCTCCTTTTGGACTTCTTATGGCTCAATACTGGTAAAGCCATAGGCAAGTCCAAAATGACCCCATTATGAAGTCCAAAGCTCCCGAGGTGTGCACCATATCTCACATAGTGGGCTCAACAAAACCGATAATAGATCCCAGTCCCACTTACCCTAATATAATTAACAAAATCAACCATTTATAGTCTACTTAAGGACCTCTCTTCTTAAGCAAGAAAAGAAAAACCAAATGCTCTGATACCAATATAATAGAAGTGGCCTATTAACTTTGAGAGTACTAGAAATTAGAGAAAGTACTTTGTGAGCATAGCGGGTGAACTTAATTGATGGTAGCAACATAAACATAGCATTTGATTAACTTGGCATGAACAATGCTTTTACAAGAGAGAGAATTTAGAGAACATGACAACAGTTGAGGACCGGATTTATGTGGAGTCAGTCCCCCCTCCAATAGGCATTTGTATTATAGTTTCTCCCGTCAAGAGAGACTTGGTACAATACAATATTGGTTTTCCTTGTGACCTAAGTGATGCAATGAAGATGGAAGGCTTCATGCATCAGAAGCATAACATAAACGTTGTAGAAAGCATTAACTATCCCAAGCCTCAGTCCCAAGAGCTCAAAAACCTTTGAAGGTGGAGAGAGCTAGCAACAGGGAATGAGGGTAGGGAAGAGGAAGAAGAAACATTTCATAGGAGAAAGAATTAGTTCCTCACTTATCATCACTCTTCTTGCTAACATACATAATAGCATAGTAATGAAGATGGAGAAGATGGCAAGCTTAAGTATTAAAGCATGTCTCTTGGTTGGATTTGCATTCCGTAGCCAAGAGTGTTGGTGTAGGCATGAACCTCTCTACTTGCTTGGAGAAAGAGAGGGAGCTCTTGCAGTTTGCATGATACACAATGAGAGTGAGCGTGGGAGAGTATACCCCTCAAGCAACCGATGTTGCTTGTGTTCCTCCAAGGACTTGGAGTAGATGATAATATCATCAAAGAACACTCCAGTGAATTTGCGATAGGGTTTAAAGATTTCTCCATTAGACAATTGAACGTGGCTGGTGCATTAGTCAAGCCAAAGGCATGACTAGATATTCAAAATCACCAAACATTGTACGAAACACAATCTTTAGGATATCTTCATCCACTATCCTTATTTGATGATAGACACTTTTAAGGTCAATCCTATTGAAGTAGGTAGAGTCTTGTAGCTTATCAAACAAATCTTTCACCCGAGGCACTATGGGATGGGTTTTTTAACCTCGCTCTTAGCTTATTGCAGACATAGCGAGAACCACAAACATAATTTCCAATCCATGGGACGAAGCTCACTTGACTAGTGCATAGAGGCTACAAGAGGGTGTCAATCTCTTGGAAAACAACAGACAACTTACATCTAACACAAGTTATACTCAAATGATCTAACTCATCAAAAGCTAATCACTAATCGCCAAACAAAACATGACCGTTACAACATCAAATGCCATCCTAATGTTACGAAATTTCTAGGACAAGTATATAAGACCTAAGCACACACCTGCGGTTGCAACGCAAGAGACGAAACTACAATGTGACAACCGACAAGGGGGTAGGAAGCATGAAAAGGAGAGAAGTGAGTGCCGTTAGTTCACATTGTGTATTTCTTATCCAAACTTGATAATAGCTTACGAAAACTGACTTTTATAACTTAGCCAAGGTTTCTTTGGTCAAAAACTAATAATCAGGGAGCTCTAACTAAGGATAAGTTAATACAATATGGAAGCTTATAGCTCTAGCTCATCGATTACAGTATTCACTTAGAAAATAGGAGTTATTATATTTTTGATTTATCAAAAGAATAAGTTTTTTTACAACAAAAGCTCCCAAAAAATATTATATGGGTTAGCTTGTTGCTAACATCCCCCCCCCCCCCCCCCCCCCCCCCTTCTCGATTGTGTCATCCCTTGACATAGTTTCATGGACTGAAATAGTCTTCGGGTTGACGACTGGCGAGGCGGTCTTTAAGTGCTTGTAGAGATTTATGATATCTGATGCGGCATTCTTTCTCAGGGACTTGCAAAAATAGAATAGTGACTTTGTTTTTAAGTTCAATGGCAGAATATCCGACAAACCTTGCTATCAAATTGCTAATCAATGGCCCAAATATATTTGTGCACCGTGTGAAGAATCTTGTGTAAAAAGCCTCTTCAAATGCCAAAATATTGCTTTATGGAACAAACATACATCTGGCATAGAAGCCGTAGAGGACTTCTTCTGAAGGTTGTCCACTCAAATCATAGCACAAGCCTTTGTTACCTTATAAGAAAGAAATCCATGGGGCTCCTGCTTGCTCAAGCTCATGAAAACCTTGAATGCATGTGAGCAGCATTCTGCAGATTTTATATAGCATTGCACATGAGAGATCAAGGAGGCTCTTGAAGAAGTTCATGGCGCCCGTTAGGGTTTTCACCATGTAGTCCTCAGTTGGAACTGGCAGTCTCGAGTAGTTGAGCCAAGTTGGTCTCTTCTTCCTCAATGCTTCATGTGCTGGCCATGTCCTTACCCTTGGTACATGACAGAATGTAGGGTCTTTCTGTATTGCTGCATGTGCTCTTGTAAACAGAATGAGGTACCTTGAGTTTTTGTTGAGCCAGTTCTTTCTCCATTTGGGGTGGAGAGCATCTGACCCTTCTTCTTGTATATCCTTGTACATTCTTTCTTTGACTTGCAGTAGCTCCACCTTTATCAAAGGATAGGGTAGCGACTATTGATGACATTGAGCATTGATTTGGTTGGAAGTGAGCTGTGATACATTGTCAGAGTGAAGAACTCTCAACTCCCAATCCATTGCCACTTTCCATTCATCATCCACTTCATAGACAATCTATTCGTTAAGTGCATCTTCTTCAGCTTTAGAAAGCTTGACCATTGGCACTTGTTCCTCTCCCGTTCCTCTTTAGTGATTGGTACTTGGAATTCAGAATCTCTTGTCTGCCCTTCTGTTAGCTGTGTTTCCATATCTGCAAGGAGGCTGATGGTATATCTATATTTGGATGTTCAGAGGTACCTGCCTCCTCCCCATGCCCTTCTCTTAGCAGCTGGTTAGATCTCTTTTATTCCTCTATCTCCTTGAGAAACTGCTCTTCTCTTTGTACCCGCATTAAGGCGAGGTCTCGTCTTTGTGTTTGTTCTAGATTCAACTCAAGTTCTAGGTCCTTGTTTCTCTTTTCCAAAGTCTTGTAGACTTCATTTGTCCCCGTGAGTGAAGCTACGGCTGGGTTTTCCTGATCTGCTTTAGGAATGCTTCTTGGTCATTGATGCGTTGCTCTGAGTATTGCAATGAGGCATTCGCTACATTTAATTGTATTTGGAGCTTTTGAATTGACTGAGTATTGATTAAAAGTTCGTTGGTTACTTCATTCAGCTGTTGGTCCTTGCTTTTGCATGCATTTGACAGCTTTGTGAGAAGCTCTCCTAAATCTTCCATTTCTTTTTGTTGCTTCTCTTTGACACTTTGGTGTTGCTCTACTTCATTTTTGAGCTCTTTGATCTGTTCTTGAAGATTCTCGATAATGTTTATCCTGCCTTAAAGCTCACCTTGGAGAGAATCAATTACCTATTCCAACTCTTTAGCTTTAGCACTACTTGCGGCTAAGAGCTGCTATTCGCATCTTTTCTGTCATTAGCTACATCTGATTTGCATACTCATTAACGTGGATGATCACTTCATCTGTTGTTTCCCATTCTTTTGATTCTGCCTGAGGCTGCTTAGAAGTTCCAGCAGATTTGGCTTGTGGCTCTTTCAACGGTGCATCAGATTCTGCTTGTGGCTTGGTAGATGATTCAACTGAATCTTCTTGATGCTTTGTAGATGCTTCAACTAATTTTGCTTGTGTTGTTGTAGAAGGTCCATCTTCATCTATGTCTATTCCCTTGGGTTGTTCATAATAGGCTTCCTCCTCTTGTTTCTCTTTCCCTTTTGTTTCCTCACCTTCATTGGATTTGGCAATGGGTGAAGGGCTTGGACTAGGCATGGGATGGTCTTCTTGTTCAGTAGTGGGTGAAGTGGGTCTTAGAGACATTTGTCCTTGTTCATTTTGTGGTTCAATTGTTGTCAACTTCTACTTGCCTTTGTTGCGCAGCCGACTCTTCTCTTGCTTTCCTTTGCACTTCTAGAGCTTCTTGATCTTCAAGGCTTCGGCTTCTGCATACATTCGCTCAAGCAGATCCTTCAAACCTTATGGGATGTTCTTCTTGTGGTTCTTGGTCCTAGGACCCTTGATCTCCCTCGGGCTCCATGACTCTGGGTTCTCTTTGCAGCTTGGCGGCTTCTTTCATATAATTCTTTTTCTCTTTCGAACCTTGCTTTTTTCTGCTGAGGTTCTTCCTGATGTGCTGCCAGTGCTTCGACCACTATGTCCTTGTTAATGACCATTTTGACTTTTTGGCCTTGTTGATCCGTCATCTGAGCTAATCCATCCTCTTTGATTGTATAAGCTCGCTGGAAATCTACTCCATATGGCTCTTGATCGTAGAATTCTCAAAGCCCTAACCTTCTGTTGGCTTCTTTTGTGGATGGCTTCGTGGCTACATCATAAATTTGTTTTGGCAGCATCTGCAACTCTACCTGATTTCCATCTTCACTATTGAATTTGCTGATGAAGACTGTGGTGTTGTGTTCTTCAAGCTGTTTCTTTGATAGGTAGGTTACCTTGGTCATTTTCACTGAACTTGGCTCTAACTGATAGGGTGGAAATTCTTGTAGCTTTTCTTTTTGAGTCATCCTCTTCTTTTCTTTCTCAGCTACTTGCATTGCACCT
The DNA here is from genome assembly GCF_014529385.1 of Adiantum capillus-veneris. NCBI lineage: Eukaryota > Viridiplantae > Streptophyta > Polypodiopsida > Polypodiales > Pteridaceae > Adiantum > Adiantum capillus-veneris. Next base: position 54,807,118 of record NC_140948.1, on the reverse strand, counting down.
AATAGGAGAATACAATGTCAAAGTTAGAAAATTCCACGAATTCTGCTCTAAAATGCCCTGTGTCTGAATTGCTGTGGCAAATGATGTCCATTTTGCTTCAAATCAATTTTGGAGCATGCATAGATGCATAAAAACATGTAGAGATCAAAACCATGCAACCCAGGCAAAGTTTACAACCAAAGTAAATAATCACAATTATTTACAGATGGAAAATTTTTCCAATGTTTTGCATTTTTGACATCATTGGCTTGAAACATATGTGATTTAGATACTCTGAGTGAAGTATGGGCTCATTTGAGTGCATTGGGTAGAAAAGGTGCTAGATTTAGGCTTCAGACTCTGAATCAGTAGATATGAAGGGATTTTGGATTTTTGTGATGCAAACGTGATTAAATTTGATTGGTGGGCTTGTCACATCGTACTTTGGTCCCATAAGGTCAAAGTTGAAATTTAAACTCATTCTGGTGAAAAAGTAAATAATCGTGATTATTAACTTTCTCATCAAATTGGACATTTTTTGTTGCAAGTTTGTTCTAGACATGCTTTAGAGCCTTTGTGTGAGATATGGGATGATTTGGATCAGAAAAATGTGATAATTAACTCAAAATTTGGACAGAAGAGCCTTAAGTACGTTTTTTAAAACAAAATCTGGGATTTTCTTGATCTTTTGGGCTCAAAGTTGACATGTGGCATGAGATAGATGTGTGCAAGTGATAGGTGAAGCAAAATGATGATTTTCAAGCCAATTGTGCACATAAGTAAATAATCACGATAATTAAGTATATATGTATTTTTTGCTTGAAAAGATAATTTAATGACCTACAAATCTTCAATACATCTAAAACAAGTCCTAAAATGATTTTGGTAAAATTTGGTCGTGTTGGCATCACTTCATGCTCTTGTCAACTCTGAAATCACCGGTTTTTGTTACTACTTAGTGTGTAGAGTTTTTTGGTCACTTTTGAAGCCATGAACTTGTCCGCCGCTACATAGTCCTGAAGCTGCTCATCCAGTTTGGGCTCCTTCGGAGTCCGTTTGACTTCATATATCAATTTGACATTTTGTAGTCCTCGAGTTGTTTCCTGCTGTTGGAGAGCTTGCCTTGACTGTTTTCTTGAAACCATCTAGGTACATTATGTATAGACCTTGTCTATAAGCTGCCCGTGGAGTTAGAATCCAATTTTGGAATGTGATCAAAACCTAGATTATTTACTTGGGACCCCCTCGACCCCTGCCAAATGTTCATCTAATGATATGGAAGTGTTCTACTATCTAGGGGCATGCTACAGTTCAAGTCTCGTCCAATTCGGTTGAACTGACAGGCCATTATGATCATTTTTGTGTCGTAAGAATTCGTACACAGTTGGGATTCTAGGGTTTTTTCATGGGCCTAGACTTGCTACCCGACTGTATAGAAATGTTCTTTGATGAGTTTAAAACTTACCCCTGATGTGTCGTGTGAGACGGCGCTGAAAATGGGCAGCTCTGGACTCCAAAAATCACGCGCGAAGTCTTCGGTCGCTAATTTAATGATTGAAAGGCATTAGAGGTCAACTATTAATACCATGGTAAAACTTCTCAATTTTCTCTGGTCAATTAAGTTGTTTAATCGTGAGAGCCAAGTATTTCATGTCCAAGAGCTGACTAGAGGCTATACCTAGAAGACCCTGTGTTAAGCTACGATAAAAGGAATTGCTCATGAAATCATCGCTTTCCCTTTTCTTAAGTCCCCCCAAAGTCTTTTCACATTGATTCAATTTTGATGTGTATGCTTATTTTGTATGCCTTGGGTTTTTTGCTTTTCAAGGAAAAGTGTCCACAATGGAAACCTCTAGGCTCTAGTACCATAGGCAATACATGTGAGTGAAGTACCAAATTAAGATTTTACATTGTGGCACTTTTGATTTTTTTTTTTGTTTGTTTGTTTTCAACATTTCAATTTTGTAATTTTTGGGGATTCATATGACATTGTTACCCTCCCGAGGTTCATCACACTAGTAAAATCCCTTTATAATACTTAAGCTAAAGATCACTAAGCCCACTAGAAAGCCCTAGTACATTGCACACAATGCTGCCTAAATTGGACTAAGAGCCTAAAGTAACCATTGATTATTAGGAAGGCATTACCCATGGTATTAAGAGAAGTTCTTCAACTCCTAACTTAGTCAAACTAGCTTAGTCAGACTGCTTGATTCTGAAACCTAGACAAGGGATTATGACAGAAAATTATATAGAATCTAATGTTTAATCTAAGAAAATGTGTGGAATATTGTGCTACCAATCTATTTAAAGCAGACAAACATGGATGCAAAAAAAAGAAGACAAGAGGCAATGCTAATGGACAAAAAACACATGTTCGTGTTGATGATCGCTCTCGATTCGAAGAGTGAACTAGAGAAATATTCCATGAAGTTCAAAATCCTAACAATAGTAACACGTTCCTGTACACATCAGAAAACACAAAGAATACCTCTAAGAGGCACATCAGTGGGAAGAGGCACCAACCCTTATTGAACACAATCAAACAACATAAGGAACCCTAACCTAATTATTTGCACCCCCCTAGAGACTCAAGGAAACAGGATATTGTAGAGATTGGGACGTAACCCTAAGGATAAACCCCTATCCTCGTCATTGTCAAGAAAAACAAAGTCATCATCCGTGAGACCATACGTGCCATCCGTGTAATCATGTAAATCTTCTTCATCATAGAGGCACAATTGTTTACTAAGAAGGTCACTAGACGTCTGTAGTTGGAATTGGAGCTGATCCACTCCCAAGCCCATAGCCTCCAGTGTCCTGTCTCAAGAACTGCTGGGTCAGGGTCTATGACGCATGTCCTCCCATAGATGCCCACTACTCGGATCCTCTGAAAACAGCACTCTGCTACCTGCGGGGCCTCTACTGCAACTCGTTGTAGTCGTCCCCCACCCTGAAGCTCGAAGAACAGGGCTGAGACAGACTCTGAGCAGGCCCTGACTGAAATGAGAACCTCCAGTCGTGTGAAGGCTCCCATCCACCGGGGTGCTACTGGCTCGAGAGGCGTGAGCCACTCAGTTGGAACTGACTCTGTGATGTCCTGACCCATGCTCTGCACCCCTCTCATGCCCTGTAGCTGGAAACCCTGCACCTCCTCTGACAAACCTGTGAACTCTAGCCAGTCACCTAGAGAGCGCGCTGGACCTGCTGCCATGGGACCCCAAGAAACATGAGGCCGACTACCAACCAAGTGGCCTCTCTAAGTGCTAACTATGGGGTTCCAGACGAGGGGCTGCTGTAGGTGCTCCTCCGTGCACGTCGGCTGTCTCTGCTCCAGGCCACACCGTAAGAGCTCCCAAGATCGAAGCAAACTCACAGCGAAGCGGTCCTCCAGTCTCCTGCTCAAACCAACTCGGCGCAACTCTGTAAAGATCCATCTGGTCGAAGGTTGCCAAGGGCCTCCTTACTGAGGCACCTTGGCACGAAGCCTCTGCAACAAGAACTCTTTCTAGGGCTCCTCTCCTGGAAGAAGTCCTCTAACTATGAACTTCCCAAGAAGGGCTCTGCTCTGCTGTGCTGGATCAATGATCCCAAGCCCTCCCTGAGAACAAGGAAGTGTGATGACCGACCAAGCCACCTTGGCTCCGGCAATCTGAGTGTCACGACCTGACCAAAGGAAGTTCCTGATCAGCCTCTCTACCTGGCTGATACAAGAACTCGAGAAGATCCAACAACAAGAAGTGATGTACCACATAGTCGCCAACAACACCTGGTTGGCAACTACTACTCTACCCGCCAGCGAAAGTTGTGTTGAGCTTCAATGTAACAGCTTTCTCCTGATGGACAGGAGAAGAGGAGCAATCTGTTGCTCGGGGGACAAGTCCAAACCAACCTGACAACCCAAGTACCGAACTGTAGTCCCTGGGGGAATCCACCTGAAACCCTCGCCTGGCATCCAATCTGGCACAGGAGCACTACCAACCGAGAAAGCCAATGTCTTTCTCCAGTTGTGATCAGTGGGCCCGATGCACAACAGAAGGTCTCCAAAGCCTGCTCACATCTATGCAGATTGGCCTCCTGGCCCTCTAAGTACAAGGCTGAGTCATCGGCAAACTCAACGTCCAGTAGCTCATCTCCCCGAATAGGGAGTGCTAAGCCCCGCAGACCAACCTGTTGTGACACCAAAAATCTGCTCATCGCCTCCGCATAGAACAGAAAGAGAAAGGGGGCAAGAGGACAACCCTGTCTGACCGAGCGTGTGAGCATGAAGCGCTCACCTCTACCTCCTACCAAAAGCACCTGACTGTGAGCCTGTCCGTACAAGGCTGACACCCCTCTGATCCAAGCATCTGAGAAGCCCATCCTGCGTAGAGTGCCCTCTAGAAAGTCCCAGTCAACTCTCTCGTATGCCTTCTCAAAATCAAGAAGAAGAATCACAAGGTCCTCCCCACGGAGCCGTGCCAGGGCAGAAGCCTCCCAAAAAGTGAAGATGTTGTCAAGGATACTGCGTTCCTTGACAAAACCTGTCTGGGTCCCATGTATAAGGCTCTCCAAAAGTGCTGAATCCTCAAACTCAGAGCCTTGGCAATAATTTTGTAGGCTGAGTTGAGGATGGTGATGGGGCGCCACTATCGAATCTCATCCAAGGAGCCACCCTCCTTTGGGATGAGGTAGATCAGGCCCTCACTCATGCTATCAGGCATCACTCCTGTGTGCAAAATGTACTGAAAGGCACGACAAAGATCTGGGCCAAGCAAGTCCCAGTACTCCAAGAAAAAGCTGGGAGTCAACCCATCCTCACCTGGACAGCACCACGAGGGAGGGCCCTTAGAGCCGTGTGCAGCTCCTCAAGCTGAAGTGGCATCTCTAGCCTCTGGCGCATCTCCTCTGTCACAAGACAAGGCATCTGTGCCCAAACCTGCTCCCTGCATGCATCCTGCCGCTCTGTATGGGGCTCAGCTGACAGTAACTCACGGTAAAAGTCAGTATCAATTGCACGCATATCCTCAGGCTCACAAGCAACTGACCCATCGGGTCTCCTCAACTGATTGACCTTGGCATGTGAGTGCGGAGGTTCCACTGTCTCAAAAAAAGCCCCAGTCACTCTGTCACCCACTTGAGTCCACTGAGATTCCTGTCGGTGGAAGGCAAACTCATGACGCCTCTCCTCTGTGCTAACAAGCTCCTGTCGAGCCTGTTGTAACTGCTCCTCCAACCATGAACTATCTAGATGCTGCTCCTGCATCCTCTGTAGTGAAGCAATGCCTCGTCTGAGACGGTGCTCCTCCTCTCTCGCTGCAGCCCGACGAGCCAGAGACTTCTGAAGAAAAAAGTGGCTCAGCTGAGCTAGGCCTAAGGCCACTCTATCTGAAGGTAGAACCTGGTTGTCCATGCCCTCTGTCCAGAGAGCCTCAACCCTCTCTCTGAGTGCCGAGTCCAACAAGACCCGCTATGGGATGCAAAGCATCGTGCTCCCACTCCTCTACCTGTCTGCCACTGTGAGGATCATTGGTGCATGGTCCGAGAAGGATGTCCCTGCCAGGATGCCCACTGATCCCCCCAAGTCACTGAAGTGGTCACTAGTGTAGAAGCGATCTATCCGCGATAGATTCACTCCTCCCACTCTGCGGTCCGATCTAGAGAAGGCAAGACTGTCTGGAGGCCTCACAAAGCCACAGTTCTGCCATGTATCCGAGACCCTCAAAGTCATACACAACCTCTCCCAAGCTGCTAACTCAACACCATGCACAGTAGCATGGCTGCTTCCAATCCTGTCAGAAGGGTTCTCCAACATGTTGAAGTCCCCTCCTACACACCAATGGTCGGCCTGCGGCAAGGACTCAACAATATGTGACCAAAACTCTGCACGAGCACTCACCACATTGGGCGCATAGATGTTCAGGAAGCCCACAAGACCACCCTGAACCTGCATAGTAAGCCACTGAGCCCTGCCTGGCACAATAATTCCTCTGCCCACAATGGCCTGCTGCAATGAATCCGCAATAGTCATACATACCCCACCCTGGATGCCTCAGGTCCAAAAGCAGCTGACCAAAAGGTATCATATCGTCCACGCAAAATCTGACCACATCGCCGAATGCGGCTCTCACACAGATGGTGCTCCTGAAGCATAATCGGAGATCAATCTCTCCTCCCACAAGGCAATGTTGAAGCTCCTAACGCAATCGGCCCCGCTGTCGCTGAAACTGGGGCCCACCTAGTCCCTGCACGTTCCATGAGATGATCCTCATGGTGAGCGAGAGAGAACAGATGATGCCGCAGCAGCAAGACGTGCTATCTTCGAGGCTGGCTTGGATGGGGAGTAATCCGCATCCGAGCATCCTCTAGATAGGCGAGACTGCAGTGAGTGCCTAGCCCAAGCCCAAGCTGAACGAGCCATGTGTAAAGCAACCTCCTCTGTCCAGGAGTCCTCATGAATGTATACATAGCAAGGCAAACACTGCGTATCAGCAAAAAATTACAGCACAATGTGCATACATCCTGCTGAGTCTGGGGGTGTCACCGCAAACTTGGCCAGTGGCCACAAAGTCTGCAGCAAATCTGTAACTCCAAGTTCTCCCATGTGGTGAGAGAACTCGAGAACCTGTGTGTGCAACCATCCCAACACTGAGTCGAGGGACCACTCTGTCTCGGCCCTACCACAGAGGGGGAAGGAGAAACCAACTGCTGAGTCCAAGGCCTCTGTCCCCCTAGCGGCGAGGAACAAAGCATGGACCCTGAAGCAAGCTGCCTCGTGGTCTGCTGCGGAATCATCGAGAAAGCAAGTGAACCCGTAGTCGAAGAAATCCCAGCGGCGTCGGAGGTCAACGCTCGTCAGTCCGCGAGGGATAGCTGCAAGGGAAGATGTCTGAATCTGCAGAGGGGGCCTCAAGAAGGGCTGACCCTCTCTCGCTAGGCGACTCGTGGCAAAGGCGCTGCCAAGAGATCTCCTAGCCGTCGGCGAGGGACCAGTCTCCTGACTCGACTGTGGAACTGGAGCAGGAGGGGGGGAAGAAGGAGCTGGGGGGGCAGAGGGGAAGAGGGGCAGGGTGGGACGACAAAGGTAGAGGGGCGAGGTGGGGAGTGGACGGGAGCCGAGGGCGGGGGGGAGGATGAGGAGGAGGAGGGGAACTCTGAAGGAGGGGCGGCTGGCGAGGGTGAAGCGGAGGTGGAGGCTGGCGTAGGGGGCTCTTCCTGCTCAAGAGGACCAAAGCGGTTCCCCGTGGGAACCCACTGCTGCTGAGTAGGCACCTGAGGCCCACTCTGAGTGCCAGGCTGTCGTTGTGGCCCCTGGCGTCGACGGCCACACTGCCACCCCTCCTCCGCTGGAGCCCCAGGCTCGGAGGTGGCTCTGAATCTATGCGTTGTGCCGCTGGCTGTGGCTACGGCCCAGTGGCTACCGCCCAGCCTTGGCAGGCTGGGGCTTAGGCTGAGGTGCAAGTTGTGGCCTCCTCCATGGACAGGCCTTCACTAGGTGGCCCATCTGTCTGCAAATGAGGCACTGGTTCGGGAGGCCGAGTACTCCACACTCTGTCGAAACCAACCCACACTCACCCGAGGTAGAAGGATGACCTTCGGGAGTGTGTGGGTATCTCTGACCAAAACTCAAACTGAGGGGATGCCGGCCACCTTGGCAGCTACTGATGCTGCCGTACGAGGTGTCTCAAGGACAGTCCCGATTTCGGAGCCAATCCTGGAAAGAAGTGGTAGGTACTCCCTCCGTAAACCCGGAAAGTAGACTGAGATGGGGATGTTTGCCTCCTCTACTAGCACATCCGAAGTCGGGTCAAAACCATGTCACCACTGTCGAAAGTGGGCGCGTGATGCTCGGATGGCCAGTGGACTCATAGCTATGACCTTGGAAGCCATCTCAAAGGTCTCGAACTCGATCTGGTAGTACCCCCGTCCGAGAATCTGGACATCCAAGATCTTGCCTACCTCTGCGAGAAGGCAGGCCTGGAGAAGGTCGCGCAGCTCTCCTCTGCTAGGTCGGGTGCCGAGAATCTTGCAGATGACCGACGTCGCCTGCAAGCACTCTACCTCAGCGGCTAGGCTCGCTTGCTCTGCCGGTGAAAGAGCAAGTCGAATGGTGGGCTCAGCGAGGTCGGGAGAGGGGGCTTCGGGCAAGTCCCTCTGTGGCGGAGCTGGAGCCTCCATCTGTGTCTACTGCTGTGTCGGAAAGGAGGAAAGAGAGATAACGCTGTCAACGACCTTGACGAGCACTGTCCCAGGAGGGGGGTACTGCCAATGCCAGTTGAAGGAAATCTTCGGGGAGGAAGGTGAAAAAACAAAACAAAGGCGGACGTGGGGGGGGGGGGGGGGGGGGGGGGCAATGCGGATAAGGCAGCGGCAACGGGGTAGCGGGCTGAGCGGGAGAGGCAGCGGGCCTGATTGGCGAGTGGCGGGCGGGGTAGTGGGCTGAGCGGCAGAGGCAACGGGCGTGATGGGCGAGTGGCGGGCGGGGTAGTGAGCTGAGCGGCAAGGGTAGCAGGCGGGCTGGGTGGCGTAGCGAGCAACGGGAAAGGTGGGGGGGGGGGGGGGGGGGGGGGGGCGTTGAGGGGCAACGAGTGAGGCAGGGGGGCTGAGAGACACAGGGCACGCGAGGGCAGGGGGGAAGGCAGCGATGGCGAGAAGGGGGGGGGGGGGGGGGGGGGGGCGGCAGCAGTAACGAGCCGTCCTCTGTGCAACCAGTTAAATTGCATTTTTTTATTTATTTTTTATTTTTTTGGATAAGGTCGATGCGGCTGCGCTGTGCGCACGAGCACACACGCACCTAAGCTACCTACTTACAACTAATACAACTACTGTTACTGCTACACACTAACACACTACTACATTAACTCATCAGCTCTAACAAATCTACTTACTACTTACTGTACTTTACACAGAACTAGTATTATGGATCCTAACACCTTATCACAGAAAAAACACAGTACCTTTCAATTCCTTATTAACAAAACAATACACAACAGCAAAACAAACTCCTTCTCAACACACACACCTTCCTTCTCTACCTTTCCTACAATTGTTTTGCACCACAAAGAAGCACAGAGTGTCATTCAAGCTTAGTGTATGGCATTTCCCCTGCAACGGCGCCAAAAATGTGTGCATCTGTCGCACGTGTCAATGCAAGGGACTTGCTAATACACTGTGTGCGAGCCACAAATGGCTCCAAGCATGCAACTAGCCTAAACTAGTAAGCTCAAAGATGGCGATGGTGTGTCACTCACCGCTCTACGCTTGCTGACGTGGAGGATTCCTCACCGCGAAGAAGAAGGAGCCGCCGTTGCGTCGTGCTCAACCACTTTGTTGCCGATGTGCCATCGTCGCAATGCTCGATCGCTCTCTCTCTCTCTCTCTCTGTGTGTGTGTGATGCATACACACACACACAAGGAGATGAAGAAGAAGAAGATGGAGATGGAGCAAGAGCACTCTTCAATTGCACAAATGAGAGAACGAGTGAATTTTAGGTTTCGTTGACTTTTATATGAGCTCGCCTCATTCACACGTGGGCACCCATGCTTAGCCAACTACCCGCCAACTAATCCCTTGAATGTTCCAGTTAGAGTGCGCCTCTCATCGGCGATCACTCTACCCTTTTTCTATTGGACCGACAACCCCGGTACCTGACTCTACCAAATAAATAATACGGCGTCCGTCATAGGTTATAGGAATGTGCATGAGGGTTAACAGAATTCATGTATCCGGTTATGCCGTTTGGTCTTCTACAATGCTCCAGCGACCTTCCAAAGATGTATGATAGAAATATTCAATGAATTTGTCCATCGATTTCTCACCATATTCATGGACGATTTGACTGTCTATTCAAATGAGGAGAAGCATTTGCTCTTTCTGGAAATGGTTTTCCAATGCTGTAAGGAAAAGCGGATCTGTCTAAACCCATTTAAATCTGTTTTGTTGGTCTGGAAAGGACAACTACTTGGACACATAGTGTCTAGGAATGGCATAGAGATGGCCAACGACAAGATCCAATGTGTCCAGAAAGCTAAGGCACCACGCACAGCATTAGAGTTAAGTTCATTCTTGGGACTGCTGAATGTGAGGAGAGTTTTCGATGTTTAAAGAATGCCATTATCAGGGAGCCAGTCCTTCGACAACCGAATTGGGATGTTATTTTTCATGTACATGTCGATGCTTCAGGACTGGCAATGGGAGTAATATTGGCTCAACCATAAGGGAAGACTGATTATCCAGTGTATTTTGCCAACCCGAGATTCAGTCAGGCTGAACAAGGATATACCACTACGAAAAGAGAAGCCTTAGGAATGGTATTCAGTGCTACCAAATTCAAAAACTATTTATTGGGCAAGCTACTTTATTTTTATGTGGATCATCAGGCTTTATTATTTTTTTATTAACAAAGTCATTATTTAAGGAAGACTGATAAGATGGATGATGTTCCTAGTGGAGTTTGAATTCCGTATATTTGATAAGCCCGGTAAAACCCATTGTGGTGTTGATTTCCTATCTAGGAGTACTGATGGCTACTCCGAAGTATCCTTGAGAGATGAGCCAGTGGACACAGAGTTGTTTCAGGTAACAGTTGAGGAAAACACCGATCCAGAATGGTATGATGTATATCAGTCCCTTTCTAAAGGAGGATTCCCAGAAAATTGGACTCAGAATCAGAAGAAGGCCCTCATTATTAAGAGTCTGAAGTTCACCATCATCAAAGGATTGCTCTATAGACTAGGAGTAGATGGGGTTCTTCGACAGTGTGTGCCAATGGAAGGGAGAATGTAAGTTATTTCTGAGGCACATGATGGGGATTCTGGACGACATTTCTCCACTAATATTACTTACAAGAAGATTTTGCAGGCTAGGTTGTGGTGGAAAACTCTAATATGTGATGTTAGAAGCTTTTGCAAAACATGTGATATATGCCAGAGGATGGGCAGACCAACAACAGCAGATATGACTCCTCTTACTCCAGATCAACCATTGGGAGTATTTATGAAATGGGGTATGGATTTCATGGGTCCATTCAAGAAAGTCACTCCAAGGAAGAACCGGTATATATTGATGGCCACTTGTTATGTCACCAAATGGGTGGAGACCAAGGCTCTTCCAGATAAGACCACAAAGTCCACTATTGTATTCCTATTTGAAAATATTATCTGCCGATATGGATGTACTGTGGAGATTGTATCTGATCAAGGGACACACTTTATCAATGATACTATGGATATTCTGATGGAAATGCTCTCAATAAAGCACCTAAAATCAATGCCATTTTATCCCAGGTGCAATGGGAAAGCAGAGAGAAGTATTAAAACCATCAAAACCATTCTTACCAAGATTGTGCAGAAGTAGCCACACCAGTGGGATCTTAAGCTCCAAGCTGCTCTATGGGTCTACAGGACAGCTTATAAAGTCACTATTAGACTAACACCGTTCAGAATGGTATATGGGACTGAAGCTGTAGTGCCTATGGAATTTGTGATTCCCAGTCTCAGGATGGCGGTAGAGTATGGATTGGATTTCAATCACAATCTTAAAAATAGACTGGAGGAATTAGCACAGTTAGATGAGTTAAGGCAATGTGCTATGCTGGAACAGGAAATTGTTCAGCAAAGAAGAAAACACTGGCATGACAAACGAATCAAAGTTAGGGAGTTCTAGAAGGGCGACTTGGTTTTGCTCTATCAATCCAAACTGGGCCCTAAGAAACCAAATTTGAAGATAGCTTGGGCCGGTCCGTATGAGGTTGATTGGATGTTTTCCAATGGCATAGCTAGGTTGAAATATTTATCTGGATTACTAGTGCCAGGTGTTTATAATGGGGCCAAGATTAAGCTATATTATTCTAATGAGAAAGAGACTTCCAGAGAAGAAGATATTGGCATTTTGGGAACTGAGGGCTAGGAAAATTTAGAATCAGCTATTCTAAATTTTTTTCATGTACAACAAGTACTAGAGCCAGTCAAGGTGGCAGAAAAGTCTCAGCACAACAAAACAGTGCCAGTAGCAGAGAGAGTAACATATTCAAGCCAGTATAAGTTTTTATGGGAAAAAGGGCCAGTAGGACTGCATGTGATAATCATTAAATGGAACATGGTGAGTATTAGCCAATGCATGTGTGCCACGTCACTGACGGTGCACAAAACTCTAGGAATGGTAAGTAGTGGAGCTTTTATGGCACGAATGCGTATAGCAGTAAGGCGAGTGGGCATTCTTCCTCATAAATCTCCTGCCCAATGCCTACCTGCTATTGCACACTCACCATCGCCAAGCTCTAAGGCTTCTTCACTACAACCACACACATCCTCGTCCGAAGAATCTATCGATCACTGTCTATCCTTACCAGACACACCTGGCTACGGCTTTGACTATCCAAGTAAGTCTTCTTCCTCTATAGACTTATCGTCCTCATAGTGCATGGGTAGAAGAAAAATGTTGTAGAAGATGCAGGACACCATAGACAAAACTTCGGCACTCATCACCTCTATTAAAGCTTCTCTACCACTTATTCCCATAGCAAGATACAACGGTATGTGTTTATTGCGCAAGCCCAAGCGTTGCTACAACTGTGGGATTTGCATGTAGTGGTACAAGCCACAAGAATAGATTTTGACGCGGCTATAATCAAGCAAGTTCTTGATTCCTTCAATGCTGAGGAGGGCAGTGTTGTAGTCAATGGTATGAAAGTGTCAGCAACTCCTGACAGCATTGCTTATGCTTCCAAAATGCCAAATGAGCCGAAGCCAACCACAGCCACTGCAGAACAAATAAGCTCAACTGTCAGGGAAGATAAAGCAGCCAAGAAAAAAATGAAAGGCTAGTGCACAAGGGCTTCTTGTAGCAGGTCTGGATGTCCCCGCAGCTTACCGGTTTGTGGCTGAAGCTGTCAATCTAAAAACCAACCCCACGTATGTGTCATAAAAGTTGTTTGCAATGCTGCTGGCAAAAAGATTAGATGTTATAGCTCCAATCAACTTATGTCAGATCTTATCTCATAATGTGCTCCAGTAGACTGCCAAGTTGAAATCTCAGAATGTTTTCAAAGCTTGGTATGTCTGGCATATTTCTTTACTGGGAAACTTCTCCAGATGCTCATTATTAGGTATGGATGGCTTGGAATCAAAAGCCCATCCCAGCGACTAACAATGTTGAGCTATCTTCAGATGAAGAAGCTCCAGGCAATCAGTTGGCTCTAATTGGACAAAAGAAGAAGCCCACATAGGTGGAAACCAGTAGTCAAAAAAACCGAAGACTACATTGGCCAAAAGTAGTGCTTTCTTAAAGCAACTCGAAAGTCAGGTTAAGACTTTGCCTACTACAAAACTTTAAGCAGTCTAGACTTTCGCAACACCTGAAGAATAGACTCTAGCACAGATAACTGTTGGGACCACTCAGTAAGAAGAGAAGATTCTAGCAAACACCATTGCTCAAAAAGACCAGCAAGAAAGGACCAGTGCTACTCAATTGGTAGCTCATACTGACAAGGAAAAGGGTCTAAAACCTACCAGTCCAACTAGCAAAACTCTTATTCCTTTCAGTGAATTGGCTTTATCCTTAGCCAAAAACGACAGACTGCAGTAGTTGCGGAATCACCCTCTCAAAGGACGACTCATTCTTTAGAAACCTGATTTCGCAATATTACCATATATGACCCAGCAACGATAATGGATGGTTGCTCATTACTTATCCAATCATCGTGGAATACAATTGTCAATGCTCTGGGACAAATGATGGATGCCTCAGCTTCCACTGATGAAGTGAATAAGCTAAAAGAAAAGGGAGTTAACTAAAGACAAGGCAGAAGCTGTGAGAAATGCTAACAGATTTGAGATTATGCTGAGAATGAAAAGGGTCGATTTCAATGCGCTGTTGACTAGCCACATTGCATTGAAAGCCTCTTTAACAGAGAGATATATATATGATAACTTGGCTGATATTCTGAATCTAGAAGTCAATGTCACTTTCAATATAGATAACCTGAAGGCACTTATGGAGACCATGTAGAGTGATTTGCAAGATAAGATTTTTGAATATAACAATGCTTTAGCAAATCAAGCTATCCTGGACTATATTGATAAGCAGAATAAGATTGATGAGGATTCTGAGAAAGAAGAAGAGAAGGATGAGGAAGGGGAGGACAAACCAGTAGACAAACCTGATGATGATAACGATTTTCCTTCTCCACCTTCAGGTTTTGGTGCTAGTGGATTAGCTGCCACAGGAGACAGTCAACCCAACAAAGACCAGCCAGACCTGCAGTCGGAAAACCAGCAGGCTGATGAACAGCAACCAGGCAATGAACAGACAAACAACACTAGAGGCTCTCCTGGACACCAGTCACAACATAATCCAGATGTGAAAGGAAAATCCAAAGTTGTGAATGAGACCTTAAAGGGTGATGAGCAACATTCATTATAGCTCGTCACACTGAACAAGAGATTGAGACATCAACAAACTCCTATTACTAGGATGTACTTGGAAGATGATGTTCTTCTCTCTAATCTGGAACACTTTCAAAGGCTATATATTGGTGCCAGATAAATGATTCAGCATTGGAAATTAGCTGCCTTCCACGATCAGGAATTGTGTCAACTACATGTGCATCCCAGCAGAATCCAGTTGTTGGAAAGGGTACTTGAGTGGACGCGCTGACTTCTGATGATAAGTAAGTCAATCCACACTGGCAATGATAGTCCACTACAGATCAACATTCTCTAGCCCTTGAATTAGATCTACTGCTTGGGAACAAGCCTTCATTTAGTTCGGAAGCTCGGAAGTTCGGAATCAACGAAAAGAAATTCTACTTCAGATGCAAATTGCTATCGGAGTTTTGGACCAGAGGATGTAGGCTATTATTGAAGATCAAGCTTCCAGTAGTAAAGGACCTCGGACTCAAATGACGGTAGGGGAACATGCAACTGCTCTCCGAAGACTCTCTTAGCTAGTCCAGGTGACTCGAAAGATGATGCAACAGGAGAACCAGGCTGTACTTAATTTCCTGGAATTTGTGTCTGATTCACCAGTTCTTCTGTATGCATTGCCTGCTAAGGAAGCTGAACTACCCAAATATTTCCCAGCTTTGTATCCTCAGCATCCAGAACCAGTGGATCAGTTCACATACTTTAATATCATTGATGACCTTCAGGATTGATATGAGCGAGTCACTATAGAATGAAAAACCTGGCAAACACTGATAAATGATGCTCATGGAACTGCAAGGAGAAATGCAGAGGGTCAAACTCTGTATGGGACAATGGAAGATCCAGCTTCATGGCCTCACAAAGATCACAAATTAGTTGCTTCAACTAATTGTGGAGTCGTCTAAGATTCCTGAAAAAGATATCACGACTAAACTAGGATTGGGACCACAATATATAAAAATGGCTGAAATTATTTTTGAAGCAAGGATTAAAACAAATCATTCTCTTCCATAGGGATGGATCCACGCAGCCTTGCATTGTCATAAATTGGCTAGAACCCATCTGACAAAGGGTAGGCGCACTCTGTATGATCTCGACACCAAAACTTACAATCCTCTCACGCCTTATGAATTTGAGATGTCCACTAACAGGCGAGATTAGCTTTTAGCACTTATCCAAAAGGACAATACTAGCACTGGGACTTCTGAGGCACCGACACAGAAGAAGGGCAAGAGGAAGCGGGTTCAGTGGAAGGATATTGGGTAGTTCCATCTCAGAATCAGATAGTGGATTTTCCCAGTGAGGTACTGGAATTTCTTTGGGTGGGCACCCTTGGAATTACAACTATAGGGGTGTCAAGCACTCAACAAGCATGAAATATGGTATAAAGCTAGCAATATCAAAAGAGTATTGACATGAGGAACATTGGCCAAATTAGCAACCAAAAGGGTTTAGGGTTTAGGATTTAAGCCATCCGGAAGGCCGGATGGTTTCCTCAACAATCAATCAGAATCAGGCCGTGGATTTTTTTTCCAGAAATTTTGGAATTATGCCAAAATTCAAGAAAGGAGGGAAGGATGTAGAAGGTGAGGACAATCCCAGTAAAGCAGGCGGGAACTGTCCCATAGAAGGCTGAACAGTGTAGGAAGGGATTAAAAAATTACTGCTACACTGCTTTGAGAATGTGGAAAGCTGCCAAAAAGTTTGGTGAAGAAGACTTTTCAATGTACCTCCTTTGTGAAAAAGACAAGCACCGGCGTCGCCTTTATATAGCCACAGCGGGCCCGACGGGGAAATTGATTTACCCGGTGGGCCCGGCGGGCTAACTACTTAGCTCGGCGGGCCGGTCTCCAAGTCTCCTTGGAGGTCAAAAAAGATGAATGTCAATTAACATAATATTTGTTATTTTTTATTTCTATTGTTATTAACCTGAAATTATAGTGTGATCACGTCATTTTGAAATCCCTGGGTCCAAAGCTTCCAATCTCAAGGCACTGTTCCCACCAAAGCTACATCAAAGTTTTTGCAAAGCTTCTACACCAGCATTCAAAGGCGGCCTCAAGCAACTTTTAAAAGGGAGCTCCAAAGGCATCCAAAGCCAACTTCGAAGGTAGATTCCAATCATCAAAGAAGAACTCAAGGTTGTGAAGGGTGACTTCACCTCGAGTGAAGAGGTACTTCACATTTTATTAAAAGGACATTAAAATTGGAATCTTGCAACCTGGCACAACACTTTCTTGCAATGTATGTAATTATATTTGTCTACATGGATGACATTATGTGCTTTTGTGATGGGATAGAAATTGCCACAACGTTCACTTGGGCAATGACAAAAGGCACCCCAAAGATAATCAACTATGCGGCATATATACATGACAGCCTGGTAAAGATGGGCAACAAAAAGCCAACCTATATAGTGCCAGGAGAACTGATCACCAAGGTGATTTATGGGGCACTACATGCAAAAGGAAGGCTAGCCTCGCCATTCATCAAGCTATCTCTGTGTCTGCGCAGCTCGAGCAAGAACAAACCCAAACATCTCTGATCTTCGTATCCCATGACTCTTGAGAGTGGTATAAAACCCTCTCTGAACAGGCAACGAAAGCGGCCTCGTTTCTCGTTGTAGACGGGACAACGGCATGTATAGTGTAGCTCTGTCTCAGGTGCCATATTACACAAGGGGCATGTCCTGTCCTCTGCTGGTACTCCGCTGTATCTCCCAATCTCAATCTGTAACTGGTGAGAAGATGTGCGTAACTGGCCAATCTGGCACGAGTACAGTGGGATCCTGGTGAGTGGCTATGGAGGGACCCCTTCTCTTCTGCAGACCACCCAGGAGTCCCTTTCTTTCAGTACACTGTTCGACTGGGACGTCATATACTAGCAGCACAGAGAGAGGCCCTCCCCACTGCAGCACGTCATTGGCAGGAGGAGGGTCTCATAGTCGAGTTCTTGGCAGACTTTTGGGAGAGGTTGTGGGACTCCAGACAGCCGAGGCGAGTCACCTTGTTTCAGTGGCTGGTCGCACATAGAGCCACATCAGTAGGGAGTTGGCTGGTGCATAGTGGTCTCTTTGCCACATGTGCAGCTTGTGACCATTTGGTGGAGAGTCAGCGTCACTGTCTTTGGGACTGTTCCTCGGCCGAGCAGGTGTGGCTACGAGTTCTTCGGCTGATGCCTGCTCTCTCCACGGCTCGACAATACACTTGGGGAGCAGCGGCTTGGTCCACCCTCACGGGCCCGGCACTTCAGTTTGAGCTATCTTCCACCAGCAGGATGATAGTGATACAGGGGGGGCTCTAGCTTGCTACAGAGCTTACTCCACAGGAGTGGTGCAGTGAGAGAGAGAGGAGTGTTGGGAGCTCATCAGTGGCCTGACACTTTGGTTCATCTGGCGGGCCCGCTGTTTCCGCATCTTTGAGGCTCGCCCTGTGCCACCAGCAGAGACTGTTCGTGACTTTTGGCTAGAGCTGATCCATACTCTCAGAGGACAGCTTGAGGGACTACAGGGCAGCTCCGACCGCATGCGGGAGCGCCGCGAGGCTTTCCTCCGACTATGGCGCCCTGGGCCTTTCTACACCATTGTCCAGGGGGTGCTCAGATGGCACTACTGTCCACCTGTGTGGCTCTTCCCTCCTCCCATCTCTTGATTTAGCCTCATTGTATATATGCTTTTTTTTCATTGGGACAGTCTCCCCATCATGCTTGTTGTAGCCCTCTCTTGCAGAGGTGGTTGTAGCCCTATGGGCAGTTTTCATTAACTAATAGAAGGATCTTTTTCTCGAAAAAAAATAAAAAAATAAAAAAATAAAAAATTAATTTTTTTAAAAAAGGATAAAGAATTTAAAGGTAGGACCGGAATTGAGAATATCCCCTAGACCCAAACCTAGACCCAAGCCCAAGCTCACGCTCAGGCTCAGACCTCAGTCGCCCTTTAAAATTACGTATTTTAGCTTTACAGATAGTTAAAAATCGATCTTTTTGAGGACCAACGGAGCTTCAAGGAATCGAACGTTGTGCTGTAAAGCACATCACGACCCCTTGAGCGATACGCTCGTTTTGAGCTATCACACGCTCTAATCCAAAAATTGATCATTAAAAAACATTAAAAAGCATAAAAAAAACAAAACGAGTGAAAACGGACGCCTAAAAAAGTAAGCGGAACCTTCGAGGTTATTCGCCGATGCTTGTAGGGTGCCAAAGGCACATGCATCTGCCCTCTGGTCGTGTGCTAGAGGCTGAGCAACTAGAGAGCATTTCGACTTACGCGAGTTCTCAATATCCACCTACCTTAGGTTATGGGCCATCGGCGGGGACCCAAGGTAGTACAAACCAAGACCCACACATAGTCTTCCTCTGACTACGATGTCATGGAGGGTTTCCCAATGCCTAATCCCGATAGCTCAAGCCAAGACATGCATGACATGGGCCCACGGTCGGGGCCGAGCGTGCTTAGCCGCTTGAAGGAAACCTTTAGTAGAGCCACTCGCTCCGAACATAGAGCTAATGATGTAAATGAGGGGGGTGGGAAAGTAAATTCTCCATTCATGACCAACGTAGACCCTATGCCCTTAGAGAATGTGCACGTGAATACTCCATTCACTGCACCCCCTGACTCTTAAGAGCTATTTGCCTCCGAGGTTATATTACCTGATGGTAGAAGCCTTGCCGAAGTGTAAGAGGTTGAGTGATATATCATCGCGGCTAGGGAAAAGGAAATTGAGAGCTTACGCAAGGCGGAGCAACGAAGAGAGTTAAAAGCGAAAGCCCCTATGTCAATATCTTTGCTAGGAGAGCAATTGAGTGCTCCTAAATTAGTGACCACTAAGGGTCAACCCATAGAGAGCAACATTGCATCTAGCTCAAAGGACACCCCTAGCACCTCAAGCCTAGATGGAGCGTTCTTAAATGAGAACTGGGAGTACGAACTACAAACGACGACTCTAATCGACCAATACACAGGTCACACCTATCACGTGGGTTGGTTAGATGTCCTACAATCCACAACGGGTGCTACTAGTGTGGAGGATCAACAACAAAGAGTTTGTGAGGTCATCCATAGGGTTATTGAGCTAGAGAGATAGAACAAGGGGATCCACATCTCTTCAACGGGTCTCATGAGATTCTTGGATACAGGGAAGGCTAAATATCGCAAATGGAGACTCCCTCGGTAAGTCCGATAGATCCCCCATATGTTGTTTCACCAGGGGTCTTAGTGCAATCTGAGCCGACAAGCGATAGCTGTACCTTTACAAGTCTAGCTCATCTTTCCCTTGATGACACCACGACTACCATGCCTACCCCAATGATAGGCATGCCGAGAAACACGCCATGGACCTCATTTGTTAGTAAAGCACCGCTACATAGTAGCTCAATGCCTGCAATAGTACCTACAAGCGTGTACCAATCGTATACAACCATAGGTCCTCATATTGTTTCAACTACCTATGCTCCACAACCACAACACCCAAGTTCTTATTTCCATGGGACCATACCGGCTAGCATTAGCATGCCACATCCAACGTTTGCTATGCATAGGGCCACACATATGAACTTTGGGCTGCCACATGGCGCAACATCGTACCAAACGTGGAACCCAAGGGCTTCCTATGCGCCGAGTCCAATGCCAATACCTACTCCACATGTAGTCTGTGGAGCACCTCCACCCACGGTTCCTGCTCACTTAGGTGACTTGGCAATATTTTCTCAAGCTATCGATTGATCTATTGTTGCTGAGAATATGCGTAACACGCCTGATAGAGAACCTAGAAGTAAGGCAGTACAAATAGCCAAGCTCACACAATAATTTAGTGGAGACGGGGATGTGAGAAAGCATATCGAAGTGTTTGAACAAATATGCGATTCTCTAGGAGAACACAATGACCTGCATAAGAGTAATGCTTTAAGCCTAACCTTAAATGGAAAGGCTAGGGATTGGTATAGAGCCCTAAGGGTGGAAGAAAAAACAATTTACCCTACTCTTAGGAGACTGTTCTTAAAAGAATACATAGGAGAGGGAGTGCTTTGGGGTGTAGCCTCTCAGCTCCAGAAAGCCCAACGAGAGGAAGGAGAGTCGATGAGAGACTTTATTAAGGTCCTTGGCCATAAAATAAGAGTTACCTTCATTGTTATGGATTTCTTCAAGCACACTATGGCATGTGAGATGATCTTAGGATGTCCTTTCATGAGGGAAGAAAAAATGGTGCATGACTGGTCTAAAAACCATGTCTACTTGCAGTTCCAAGATTCTGTCATTCGAGTGGTTCTGGTAACTGGTTGAGCACATCCTCTGGGAAACAGGTTTATAATTGATCATAGATTTGACACCACAGTTCACTCGGCCGCATTGCAGTATTGTTACACGTGTAAAGCGGACACTGATGTTGGGGAAGATTCGATGTACTACTTGGGATGACTGAGCTGGACAATGTGGATTGGGTCCACCTAGTAGCAACCATAGACACTTGGGGAAACAGGGAGACAACCTGGGTAACATCGAAGGGGGATGAAATGCAATCACTCGTACCCTTAAATATGCTAGAAGCAATGCATATAGCTTCTGACAAGACTCATCCTAATATACTGAAGAAAACATACCTTACCACCCATGCAACTCGATGAGGAACCTAAGGTAATAGAAAACTACTGGCAAAAATCCTCACCTATTACCAATTGGAACAATTGGTTTCAAAGGGTGACAAGCACATTTCAAACAGTATGACCTACCCAAGGAAGGGGGGAAGTCTTCATTCACGTTAGCCTATTGAATTATTTCCCTCTTACCCTTCTTTCCCTAACCTCTCAATCACCAATCTTAGGGAATTTATATATAAAGTCTTATACTCACAAAAAAGAGAAAAAGTAAAGAGCAAGAGCAATTAGCAAACAAGTATGCACAATAAAAGTCAAAACATTGACCAGACCTATACATTCACATTCGGTACACTGAAACAGAGACCTATGTCATCAAACACCTTTGATCCTCATCACTCGAGTGATGGAGGGTAGGTAGGATTATTACAATAGGAGTGTTTCAGTTTTAGAGTTGAGTGATTAGCAAAGTTCTTTCTTCTCACTGATGTGCCTCCTAGAGGTATTCTTTGTGTTTCCTAGTGTGTACAGGAACAATTGCTGTTATTAGGATTTGGACCTTCATGGAATCTTTTTCTCGTTTACACTTCCAATCAAGCACGACCATCAACACAAACAGGTGTTTCTTGTCCATTAGCATTGCCCCTTATCTTTTTGCATCCATGTTTGTCTGCTTTAATTGTGATTGGTAGCAAAATATTCAGCACATTTTCTTAGTATCAAACATTAAATTCAATGTAACTTTTTGTCATAATCACTTGTCACTTGTTTAGGTTTAAAATCAAGCAGTCCGACTAAGCTAGTTTGACCAAGCTAGGCGTTAGAGATCGTCGCTTAATACCATGGGGATAGCTTCCTAATAATCAATGGTTACTTAGGTTCTTAATCTGATTTAGGCAGCATTGTGTGTGATGTACTAGGGCTTTCTAGTGGGCTTAGTCCCTATTGACCTTTAGATTAAGTGTTATAAAGGGAGTTTACTAATGTGATGAACCTGGAAAGGGTAACATTGTTATACGACCCCCCAAAGTTACAAAATTAAAATGCTGAAAACGTATAAACAAAACAAATCAAAGTGCCACAATGTAAAAATCTTAAGCTGGAAGAGAAATCTCAGCTTGATTTGGTACTTTACTCACATGTATCGCCTATGGTACTAGAGCCCTAGAGGTTCCCAGTGTGGGCGCTTTTCCTTGAAAAGTACAAAACCCAAGGCATACAAAATAAGCACACACATTAAAATTGAAACAATGTGAAAAGACTTTGGGGGGTCAGAGAAAAGGAAATAAGTCAGGCGATGATTTCATGAGCAATTCCTTTTATTGTAGCTTAACTACAAGGTCTTCTAGGTATAGTCTCTATCAGCCCTCGGACATGAAATACTTGGCTCTCGTGATTAAACAACTTAATTGACCGGAGAAAATTGAGAAGCTTTTCCCATGGTATTAATAGTTGACCTCTAATTCCATTCGATCGTTGAATTAGCGACCCCAGACTTGTTTAGTTTTTGACCTTCATAACTGTTTATGCGTTTGATTATATTACAATTTAATATTTATTGCTGACAATAAATGGTTTAAAATTCTGCTACCAATCAGTTTGTGTGCCTAAAACTGCATATGCTTTTTAATTGTATATGAGAACGCAATTACTGTGCCAATGTTGTTTGAATTTTGCAGTGATTGAAGAAAGCTAAGGACATTCATCTTAAATGCTCTTCCACCTCAATGAAAAAGCTTCAACTCAATAGCTTCCGAGGACGGAATCTACATCAGGAAGGGAGTCATGTTAACCCTCACGCACATTCCTATCACCTATGACGGATGCCATATTATTTATTTGGTAGAGTCAGGTATCGGGCTTGTCGGTCCAATAGAAAAAGGGTAGAGTGACCGCCGATGAGAGGCGCACTCTAACTGGAACATTCAAGGGATTAGTTGGCTAAGCATGGGCGCCCAAGTGTGAATGGGGCGAGCTCATATAAAAGTCAACTAAACCTAGAATTCGCTCATTCTTTCATTTGTGCAATTGAAGAGTGCTCTTGCTCCATCTCCATCTTCTTCTTCTTCATCTCCTTGTGTGTGTGTGTGTGTGTGTATGCATGCGTGTGTGTGTGTGTGTGTGTGTGTGTATGCGAGAGAGAGAGAGAGAGAGAGAGAGAGAGAGAGAGAGAGAGAGAGAGAGAGAGAGAGAGAGAGAGAGAGAGAGAGAGAGAGAGAGCATTGCGACGATAGCACGGTGGCGGCAAAGCGGTTGAGCGCGGCGCAACGGTGGCTCCTTCTTCTTCGATGCGAGGAATCCTCCACGACAGCAAGCGTAGAGCGGTGAGTGACACACCATCACCATATTTGAGCTTACTAGTTTAGGCTAGTTGCATGCTTGGAGCCATTTGTGGCTCGCACACAGTGTATCGGCAAGTCCCTTGCATTGACACGTGCGACAGACGCGCACAAATGCTCCCCATTCAGCCATAAAAGTAGTTTACTCCGATCTTCAAGAGAAATCTGTAGCTGATTATAACCACTATAGCCATCCATAAAGCTATACATCTCGTGGCCTGCAATTTCATCAAGAAGCATGTCTGTAAAAGGTAATGGAAAAGGATCCTTGATGGTCTGAGCATTCAGCTTTCGATAATCCACACAAACTCTGAGCTTTCCATTTTTCTTGGGCACTACTACAATAGGAAATAACCAGTCATCACTACTGGTGACTTCTGTGATAAATCCAGCCTTCAGAAGGTTATCGATCTCTTCTTTGACCTTCTTAGCGTATTTGGATTCTTCTTATCCAGACCATTGTAGTTGCACTGGTCTGGCATCCGGTTTCATAGGTATTCAATGTTGACAGACCTCTGGATCTACCCCTTTTAGATCAGTATGTTCCCATGCGAGTACGTCCTCGTACTTCCGGAACATGTCTCAAGCTTTTCCTTTCATTCCTAGGTCTAGATGCTTGTTGACTTTGATTAATCTAGGATTTTCCTCAGAACCCAGGTTCCATTCTTTGATTTCTTGATCATCTAGAAGCAACCAGTTAGGCCCACCTCCCTTCCTTTTGGTCGACTCCTCAACATAATTCTAGGATGGACCCCTTAGTTCTGAACCATCATTTTTAATTTCAGTAATTTCCTCAGAGTGTACTTGTTCAGAGGTCGCTAGCGTACTAGAATATGATAATTCTTCTGTAGAGTCAACTGGTTTCTCTGGCCTTCCAGGTCATTCTCCAGAATTCAATTCGGTGAACTGACCTAGAAATTGCTTCCTTTGCTTTTCAGCTTGATCTTTGTCAAATAATATTGCATTTAGATCTATCTCAGCTAATGGAAAAATATTTATTGCGGCCAACATCCTCTCAATTTTCTTTACTCCACACTTCTGGCAAAGCTCTTTTGGTCGCAGTGTATTTCTCCAACTTCTTGTGTTGTTCGTCTGGATCTGAATTATTCTCTCGGGTAGGTCACCTAATAAAGATGTAACCTATCACGTGAGTTCAACAGAAGCGTATTTAAATTTCTTGAAACTTACAGAAATATTTATATAAAAGGACATTATTTTTTCAAATTCGAAAAAAAATTACAGATTTTAAAAGAAAAGGGTACATTATATTTTTAACAAAATTCACAGATAAGGGGTTTTACAAACATGTCTCCAACGCATGTGATATGGTAGTTTTACACATAGTGAATCCCTTGAGATTCTTCTACTGGTGCTCTGTATTGTCAAAGTCTGATTGGCATAGTCGTGAACAGCCTGTGCCGTTCGCAACCATGGGCGCCCCAGTAGCATTCCATATGCACCTTGCACATCTAGTACCAAGAAGCTGGTCTTGAACTTTTCTTTTCCCACCCTTGTCTGCATACTTTCTATCATCCCAGTTGCCTGCACAACTCGATGATCGGCCATTCAAACTTTGAAAGGTACCGGTTTCAAGTTTGTGATACCCATCCTTTGCGGAAGGTGTGCCCCCAAGATGTTTACTCCTGCCCCTCCATCCAATATGATACCGGATACACTCCCACTATTTTCTAACCTTTTAGTCTACCTGGATCATCGGCACTTCATCATCTCTGACAACTGCTAAGTCAAGTGCTCTGGCTTCCGCTTCAGCCTTCCTTCGCTGCCTGATAAATTTTGCTGCTTTAGGCAAAGATTTTCTGATGTCCTCTAGTTCAACTGTTAGTTTCTGAACTCTTTCATAGATCTTACCATGAATTTCTTCTCTCTCTTGATCAGAGTTATTATCAAAACTTGAAGAATCAAGACTATTTGCACAGTGCCACTCCTCTGTTCTAGTACCTACTATGCCTCCTTCATTATTTCATGTTGCAGCTATATCTGATTTAATATTCCCTAGTTCCTCCACCAGTCCCTGAAGTACAACTAGTATAGTCTCAAGAATCCCAGACTCTAACTGATCTGGTTTTGTTTCCTCAGAAGACTGGGCTGGTATCTTCTGAGTGACCCGTGCATCAAAACTTTATGGCTGCTCTGGTAGCTTCTTGGCTAGATCTTCTGTGATCTTAGCCACCAGTTCTCTCTGCTCCTGCCATTCATCAACTACCTTGTCTTTACCCTTTGCCTTCCATACCTCTCTCTGCTGAGCCCATTTGATACTTCTAGAACTAACTGGTTTCGTCGGCTCATCTGGGATTTCCTCAATGACTACACCTTTACTGCGCGTAACTGCTCGTACTGGAACTCGCTCTGGGGCTTTCGCCTCAGAAACCGCAGTGCTAGGTACTTCTGGACACTGAGCCACAAAATGTCCATACTTGCCACAAGTATAACATTTAAGGGTTTGATTTTGAAAGTTACCACGACCACGACCCCGACCCCGACCCCGACCCCGACCAGTACCTCCCTGGTACCTGCCACGCCCAGTATCAATACAAATGGTACTTGATTTCTCCTCTTGGGGTACACTGGTTGTCTCCACTATCGCAGGTTCAACATTGGTAAATGCCACTATAGACAAATCCTTTCCCTTCTTGAAGTGATCAATGTGAATACCACAATTGTTCCATAAATGACCATATGCTTTGCAATAGGTACACTATGGACACATTGGAAACATGGTCTTTAAATTTGCACCTTGAACACCAAGTTTCCATTCTCTTAACTGGTTGCCTGGTTTGCCTGATTTCAGCAATCTTCCGAGCCATTTCATCAATCTTTCTAGACCAAGACCCCTTCTTGGCCTTATTTTTTCTCTTTTCATCTAAGCTACTTTCAGAGCTATTGGAGTTCTCACTAGAATCATAATTCTCAGTGGAAGAACTGCTACTGCTGGACCTCCTTTTCTTTTGACTTCTCTCCTTTTTAGCCTGCACTTCAAGCTTCAGAGCTCGCTGTACCAATTATTAAATTTCTTTGTTGGTGCATGCAACCCATGTTCTTTGAGCTTCTTACTATAGAACCGATTTAAAAACCATGCTCGTAACCTCTTTTCTAATGGTGGCTCGTCCAGCTACCTGGTTAACTCCTTGATTTTCTCAACATAACTTCTAACTTATAATTTCCCTTGCTTTATCTTATCTAGCTCACAGAGGATATCCTCATCACCCCTGTTGTCTGAATATTCTAGTATGAAAGCCTTGAGCAATTTGTTGTATGATCTAAGTTGGCAAGCTGGGTAATGGTAGTACCATTTCCTTGCTGCATCTTTCAATGTTTGAGGATCCCAGTCATCTTCATCAATATTCTTCAACTCAGCATATTGTTCAAAAGCTTGGATGTGAACATCTGGATCATCTTTCTTCCCTCCTTCAAACATTGGGGAAGAAATTTTTCATGAAGAGATATAATTATGCCGGTCAGCATTGTCTCTGCTTATTCTGACCTTGGGAGCCTGGCTCCGTCTTGAAGACTTCTTGTAGTGGTATATATCAGCATCCCAATCAATTTCTTCTTCAGTATCAGTTTTTGTCTCTGCTCTGGCTTTTTTTCTGGAACTGTGATGACTACCCTTGCTGCCCTTGCCCCCAACATCCCTGTGTGTGGATCGAGAACTCTTGGTCTTGCGTTCTTCCCACTCATCCCTTCTCCTCCGAGAATGACTGTAGTGCTGAGAGTCCTTGGCTTCATCAGTGTGACCGTGCTCCTCTTGAGCCTCAGTCTCAGTCATCGGGTCCTTCTTAGGAGCAGACTCTCTTTCTGATTCCTCCAGAATAGGGTCGACGTGGTTGGAATAAGTGCCTAACCGGGTTGATGGTTTACGACCATGACTAGCTTTGGGCGCCATCAGAAAATTCTAACTGGGAGATAAGAGTTTTCTAGTCTTGAGTGAATAGCTCTAACCACCATGATTGCCAAAATGGAATTGGAGCTAATCTCTTCATATAGCTGATTCCAGTGTTAGAATTTAAAGCTACTAGTTAGGTCGTCAGTTTAGTTAGTGAAACTGAAATAGAGAACTGACTGGACTGAAATAGTTAACTGAAATGGAATAGTATACTTAGACAAGAGACATACTGGACGACTGGAAAAGTATTTGCAGATTCAGATTAATAGCTCAAGGACAACCGGTACAATGTGTGATGAGTTTAAGCTCGAATGATTACACAAGTAATGATTACATAGTGAAGCTAGAGGCGAAGAGATTGTAAATCGAGAATGCTTGGAGAGCTAAGCAACTAAGCCAAGAAACTAAGAAGTAAGAACCTAGATTACAATCTAGTGGGTCCTATTTATAGATTCCACAAGTTACTGTAGTAACTGCCTACGATAATTATTGCTGGTGTGATTGATCCACTGTTCGGCCTTCTAAGGGACAGTTCTCGCCTACTGGGATTGTCCTGATCACCTTCTACAATAGTCATCTTGGTCAAAAGTGTAGGCTTGTGCAATGGGAGAGACACTCTCTACGAAGTAAGGATCAGTTGTGGTCAAGAGACATATCAGCCATTCTAACTCCTTGAAATTCCTCTCACATGCTAGCGTACCTACCGAATCCCATACACATGCAAGCACCGGGTAGACTATGTGAAACACTTGTTTTAAGTAAAGAGGGTACCTCTGACCCAAGGTAGGAGTGGATGACTCTAGCGTACTGGCCATATCTATACACACAGATAGATGATGGTTAGAGTGAAAATATTATAAGGGTAATGTAAAAAGGTCGTGTCCTTGTGCATAATGTGTTTTTATGATTTTGTGCCATATATAGAACTTGTAGGTTTCCATATTTTTTTTGGTGGCTCTTGCTTTTTTACTTTTTTATTTTGGTTTTTGTGAGTATAAGGCTTTATATATACATTCCCTAAGATTGGAAGATTGAGAGGTCAGGGAGGAAGGTTAAGAGGGGAGCAAGTGAATGATGGATTCAGTAAACACTTTCCCCTTCCTTGGGTAGATCATACCTTTTGGAATGATGTAGTCACCTTTTGAAACCGATTGTTCTAAGTTTTTAAGGGTGAAGACTTTGACCAATAGTTTTACTGCCCTAGCATTTCATCTAGTTGCAAGGGTGCATTTCATCTAGTTGCAAGGGTGGTAAGGTACTCTCCCATGAGTTTGTTTGCAACGTTGTTGTAGGTCGTGAACATACAACGGGAGGTCAAATCTCTTTCTTGTTTGTATGGATATGTACAATGGTAGGTGGAGGTTGTGCCAAGGCTTCTATTTCCGTATATGAACTACATGAAGAGCAAGAAACTTCATTCATTTTTTTTATGGTTGAGCTAAGCAAAACAAGCCTTTCTTGCTTGGATACCCAAACTAGCTTCGGATCAGGTGTATAGCGTTCTGTGATCTTTCCTTTCCCATGATCTTCAATCAGCTTTATGGTCACAGGATTTTGACTCACATGGGTAAGGTGACAAGTAAGAACACAATTTATGTTTTGGCACCCAGATTTGATTTTTTCCTTGATAGTATCCTTGGGCTTCCAATAGTCGTTTAGGAATCCAACGCAACATTTTCTTACATTTCTTACATTTCTGGGAGCGAGTGGGGCTTTTCTTACAAGGCTCCTGTTTTTAGCATCAACCATGGTCCCTAAAGAAGCTTTAGGGACCCACTTGTATGTTTGCTTCATTATATTAGGATGCACCTTGTGTGTCTCAAGCTTTGTTTCAACTACAGAAGTTGAAGCTCTAGAGAGTTGGGCTATAGGGACATATGGTTCAACCTCCTGAACATGCACTGTTTTTGGTTTTATTTCCTCAGGAGGTAATATCTCATGGACTATGGCTTGAGTGACAAGGCTAAGAGTTGGTTTCTATGTTGTGACACTCCCTACCCCCAATCAGTAGGGCATTTGGTCGCTATCATCTACGTGCATCCCAGGTTTATATTACCTTCGATAGTTCCAACAGACATTACCAAAAAGTCTTGAGCTACAACCCCATTGTCATAACTGATAGAAGTGTGCCAGGTACCAAAAACCATAGTTTTTTTCTTGTTGACACCCATAACTTGGATAGTACTCTCAAATAGAGGTGGATTTCCCAATTGACACCACATCCCATATGAAAACAAATTATATTTAGCACCCATGTCTAATAAGGCGTTATATAGTAGTTTTCCATAGGCGCTATTGAGCTCAATAGGGTATCATAGAGGTGTGTCAGAATCCAACCAATCATCCGCTGTTTCAATGTGGAATGCATGTGTAACTCCAAGGTTGGCCTCTTATGTGTTGTTGTCGCTCCTTAGCCTTAGCTTGAGCTTGTATCTTCTTCATTCTGTTTGTGCCTTGGCTGCCTTTTTTTGATGGATGGCACGTAGCTCCTCTTGGCTTAAAGGATCATAATATCTGTTAAATTTTCTCCCATTGAGGAATCCAACGGTTTCAACTTCATCAAGAGTTTCCACACGAATGGTACCTTATGGGGTGATTTCACATACTCTATATGGTCCTTTCTCGGCATATTTCAACATTTTCTTCTCGTTACACACTCCATACATAAGGACTTTATCACCAACATTGATATCTTTGTTCTTTAGATGACGGTCAAACCATTTCTTCCTTTTATCTTTCTCCACATGCACTTTGCATAGCCAATTGTCTTTCTTCATCTAATCTCTCAAAGATATATAAGTGCTCAACTAAAGGGTTACCATCCCAACCTTCTTGTGAAGCTACGCGCAGACTAGGAATTACAAATTCCCATGGCATAACTGCTTCTTGGCCATATACCATTTTGAATGGTGTACAATGAATAGCCACTTTGTAAGAAGTACGATAAGCCCATAGAGCTAATGTTAGCTTCAAATCCTAATCTGTGCGATGAGCTTTGACTGTTTTGGTCAAGATAGAAATTAAGGTCTTGTTAGTGCTCTCAGCTTGGCCATTTGCTTGTGGATAATAAGGCGTGGACTTATGGTGGGCTATCATGAAGTTTGTCGCGAGTTCCTTTATCTCTCCATTTATAAAATGAGTACCATTGTCACTGTTAACCTCATGAACATTCCTATCACCTACGACAAACTCCGTATTATTTATTTGGTAGAGTCAGATACCGGGCTTGTCGGTCCAATAGAAAAAGGGTAAGAGTGATCACCGATGAGAGGTGCACTCTAACTGGAACATTCAAGGGTTAGTTGGCTAAGCATGGGCGCCCAAGTGTGAATGGGGCGAGCTCATATAAAAGTCAACTAAACCTAAAATTCACTCATTCTTTCATTTGTTCAATTGAAGAGTGCTCTTGCTCCATTTCCATCTTCTTCTTCATCTCCTTGTGTGTGTGTGTGTATGAGAGAGAGAGAGAGAGAGAGAGAGAGAGAGAGAGAGAGAGAGAGAGAGTGCTCTTGCTCCATTTCCTTCTTCTTCTTCATCTCCTTGTGTGTGTGTGTGTGTGTGTATGCGAGAGAGAGAGAGAGAGAGAGAGAGAGAGAGAGAGAGAGAGAGAGAGAGAGAGAGAGAGAGAGAGAGAGAGAGAGAGAGAGAGAGAGAGCATTGCGATGATGTCACGGTGGCGGAGAGGTGGTTGAGCGCGGCATGGCGGTAGCTCCTTCTTCTTCGCGGCGAGAAATCCTCCCCAAAGGCGAACGTAGGGTGGTGAGTGACACACCCTTGCTCTCTTGAGCTTGCTAGATTAGTCTGGTTGTGTGCTTGCAGCCATTTGTGCTTCACACACAGTGTGTCAGAAAGTCCCTTGCATTGACACATGTAATAGACGTGCACATTTTTGGCGCCGCTGTTGGGGAATGCCCTGCATTAAGCTCGAGTAGCACTCTATGCTACTTTGTGGTGCATTTTGAAATGTACGAAAGGTAGAGAAGGAAGGTGTGTGTTTTTAGAAGAAGTTTCTTTTGATGCTGTGTATTGTTTTCTTAATAAGGTATTGAAAGGTATTGTGTTTTTTCTGTTCATAAGGTGTTTTCTCTGTGATAAGGTGTTAGGATTAAGGTAGTAAATCCATAATGTTAGTTCTGTGTAAAGTGCAGTAAATAGTTATGTTAGCTAATGAGTTATTGTAGTAGTGTGTCAGTATGTAACAATAGCTGTATTAGTTGTAAGTAAGAAGGTTAGGTGTGTGTGTGCTCGCGCGCACACCGCAGCCGCGGTGACCTTATCCAAAAAAAAAAGAATAAATTTAACGGTAGGACCAAGATCGGGAATATCCCCCAGACCCAAGCCCAGACCCAAGTTGAAGCCCATGCTCAGGCTCAGGCCTGAGTCCCCCTTTAAAATTACGTATTTTAGCCTCATGCGTAGATAAAAATCGACCTTTTTGAGGACCAACGGAGCTTCAGGTAACCGAACGCTGTGCTGTAAAGCACACCACAACCCCCTGCGCGATACATTGGTTTTGAGCTATCACACACTCTAGTCAAAAAACCGATCATTAAAAAACATTAAATAACATAAAAAAGAGAGTGAAAACAGACACTTAAAAAAGTAAGCGGTTAACCTTTGAGGTTATTCATCGACGCTTGTAGGGTGCCAAAGGCACATGCATCTGCGCTCTGGTCGTGTTCTAGAGACCGAGTAACTAGAGAGCTTTTTTACTTACGCGAGTTCACAATATCCACCTACCTTAGGTTCTGGGCCCCCGTCGGCGGGGACCCAAGGTAGTACAAACCAAGACCCAAACATAGCGGTTAGTGACTCTTCCTCTGTCTACGATGTCATGGAAGGTTTCCCAATGCCTAATCCCAATAGCTCAAGCCAAGACATGCATGCCATGGGTCCACGGTCCGGGTCGAGCGTGATTAGCCGCTTGAAGGAAACCTTTAGTAGAGCCACTCACTCTGAACATGGAGCTAATGATGTAAATGAGGGGGGTGGGGAAGTAAATTTGCCATTCATGACCAACATAGACCCTATGCTTTTACAGAGTGTGCACGTGAACACTCCATTCACCGCACCCCTTGACTCTTCAGAGCTATTCCCCTCCGAGGTCATATTCCCTCATGGTAGAAGCCTTGCCAAAGTGCAAGAGGTTGAGCGATATATCATTGCGGCCAGGGAAAAGGAAATCGAGAGCTTACGCAAGGCGGATCAATGAAGAGAGTTAAAAGCGAAAGACCCTATGTCAATATCCTTGCTAGGAGAGCAACCGAGTGCGCCTGACTTGGCAACCACTAAGGGCCAACCCATAGAGAGCAACATTGCATCTAGCTCAAAGGACACCCCTAGCACCTCAATCTTAGATGGAGCATTCTTAAATGATAACTAGGAGTATGAACTACACATGAAAACTCTAACCGGCCTATACACAGGTCACACCTATCACGTGGGCTGGTTAGATGTCCTACAATCCACAACAGGTGCTACTAGTGTGGAGGATCAACAACAAAGAGTTTGTGAGGTCATTCATAGGGTTATTGAGCTAGAGAGACAGAACAAGGGGATCCACATGCCTTCAACGGGTCTCATGAGATTCTTGGATACAAGGAAGGCTAAACAACCAACCTTATTGGTGATAAATCACTTTTGGCATGTACAAAGTAGCATTTATATGCATGGCCATATGTTCAAAAAGATGTAAATACATGCATTTGGGAGCTTTGCAAAGTGGTTTCAAGTTCGAAAAAAGATGCAACGTGTACACATTGTGAATAGTCAGGTTCGTGCGCTAGCAGTCGGACACATGTACATGCCCGTATAGGGAATCGGGGCCTTGGATATGGTTTTAGGTGGCTTATTTTGGTTCTATAGAATGTGTTTGAAATTTTTAGAATGTAAATAATTCAAGTGACAAGTATGGGTACTCTCATCCCGCTCGAGAAGTTTGAGACATGCAGTAACTGTCTATTTACGGTGCCTGATCTGCGGCGATGTGTGCACCGCCCTAGAAGTGGTCAAAAATATAATTTGGGGATGTGGAAAAGTGCTTTGGGTATCGAGGATCAAGCGTACAAATTATGGTGAATTTTGGAGTCCGTTTGGGGTTTTTCCTGCAAAAAATGCCCGCCAGGGGTCAAAATTGGCAAAAACTGGGCCAAAAAAGGTAAAAAAATGGTCAAAAGAGGTGTGAAATGGCTTCAAATTGACACATCACTCACGGTGCCGTGAGTGTTGAGGCTGAGGGAGAAATTTTGAAGTACAATATCAGCACTTTCACCTCTGTGTGTGTGGGGGGAAGCAGGGTTCCTACAGGTGGTCTAGTGTAGTCCCGTCGCGTTCGCGTCGTGTTTTCGAGTGTGTGGAGGAGTCAATGAGAGCTTTCTCTCTTCAATTTTGCACTTGGGAGAGTCTATGGAAGTTTTGAGGTTTCCATGGATGTGTGTGTGCAAGGAATTCTTGGAAGAAGGTGCGGCTTTCTGCAAGACTATGTGACCTTGTATCGGTGCCATTAGGGTTGGAGCTACTCCAAAGAGTCCAACAGAGTGGAGTTTGGTGAAGCTTTTGCAATGGTTTGAGAGTGGTCATTTGTGGCTGGAGTTTTTGGGTTTTTTATGGTTTTTATTGTATATTTTGGTCACCATCAAGCGTGATTTCAAGTGTTGATCACCTCGACTCAGCTTGTAGTGTCTGCAGGCAGGCAAGGGCTTGTAGGTCGAGGCGTTTGGAGTTTGAATTGAGCTTGTGGGTAGAGTTTTCAGGGAGATTTTGAGTGGTGGTGTGTGTGGGTTGGAATTCAAGTAAATTCCTTGTGTGGTGTTGAGTTTTCTGGGTGTGTGAGTGTGTGCACGGCGTCTTTTGCTCCATCATCCTTTGGCGATCCCGCTGGGGAGCAAAAATTGCCGGTTGTGCACCCAGAATTTGGATTTTGAGTAGTGATGTACACAAATTTTGGATGTTGAAGGCACTTTCATGATGGTGGTGCCATTCCAACCATCAATTTTCACAGGTTCTGAGGATGCAGACGATTGGCTTGCATCATATGAGTTCGACTTGACATGTTTATGCCGTGCAGTTCCAAGTGAGGCGCAAAAGCTTGCAGGTATCAATCTGGTGGTCAGAGGTAATGCAAGAGAATGGTTTGAGAGATTGTCACGGGATGACAAAGTGAATTGGGACATTTTTAAGGTATGCTTTTTGAAGCGGTTTAAAAAGGTGATTCGTCACCAAGATGCATGGAAACAGGTCACTAGTTTGTTTATGCAAGAGCACGAGTCTGTTGCAGATTTTTGGTCAAGATTTGATGATGCTTGGAGAGTGTGGAAAGATGCTCTATTGCATGTGGAAGCCATGTCTAAAGAGGAATATTATTCCGCATTTACAAATAGCCAAAGAATACAGGTATTCACGAGTTTGTTACGACCAATCCTTAAAGTGAAAGTGCGAGAGAAAGAGCCGGATTCCATGCGTGAAGCATTGAAGATAGCACTGAAAAAAGAAAGAAAGCTATGTGTTGCCATAGGCATGAAGTTCCCTTTTTCAATACGCGGTATGGATAGTGTAGATGACCTTTATGTGCATAAATTCACAGTTGCATGTGCTCATGCTAGCAAGGATAATAGCTTGGATACAGGTGTGGATTCCCATATGCGCAAAGTCGATGCAAATGAAATATGTGAAGCAATTTTGGAGAGCATACACATGCCAATGGTGCAAAATGGCAAGGACGCAGTAGACAAATGTGAAAGTTTGAGCACTAGCACGGAAAGTGAAGATGATGAAACTAAAATTGACAAGGATGAGGCAACCTATGATGTTGACACATCTGATGTTTGTGAGAGTTGGTGCGATGATGTATGTGATGATGACATAGAGTCACTAGATCCATTGAAGGATATGGTAGCCTTGCACAAAGAGCAACTTATCTTTTGGGAAGCAGCTTTGCAGCAACATGGCATGGATGCTTGCATTGATGATGAGATGATGGGCTATGGTCAGGGAGTTTTCACATCAAGCAAAGATGACGTAGGAGATAATGATGCTATGATGGTTGATGTGACCTTGGGTCCATGTGCTTTACCAGAGCTAGGGGTTGGGCAACCCTATAGTGGTTGTGATGCAAAGACATTGGGTCATGAAGGTTATATGGATGAGTTCTATGTGTGCAAGGATTTGATGCTAGTGCCATCTCCAAGGGATGTCCATGAGAATATGTGACCTATGGTTGTTAAGTATAAACTTCTTGAGGATGGGGTAGACGAGGAGGTTAAAGTGACCTTTTACTTGCATGATGATTTGATGGATGCATTTCACAAACTTCAATGTATGTTTAGGACATATCCCTTTATCTGTGAGGATCCTAATTGGCAGTTAGCGAGTCTTGGGGCTAGTTAGCATGATGAAGACTTGATTATAAGGTGCTATGTGGCTTTGTATGCATGTTTCCAGCTTTTCAAGTGGGAAATGTCTTATGTGGAAGAAGAAGAATCTGCTAGTGATAGCATTTTTGGAGAGAGTTTTCAATTTCGCAGCGGATTTTTTAATGCTTGGAGTGATGATCTCTTAGCCATAAGAAATGAAGAGCAGCTGATAAGTCAGGAAGATGATGTGCAATTTATGGTTGTCAATCGAATGGGATCTAATTATGAGATGCATTTTGAGGTATCTATGGTTCTGAATGATTGTGATAGCTTCTGGTGTGAGATGGCGTGTAGCAACCTTCGAGGTGATTTATATCGTGCTTGGGATCCAGGTGGACAATGGAATTTTGGCAAGAAAAAGGATGTTTTTTTCGTTGATAGGGGTAGCCTGCTTGAACATGTAGTTGGTTCTATGCGGATGTGTAAGTTTCCCTATGATCCTGGAGGAAGTCTGCAATCATTTCTATAGGTTTTTTTTTTTCACAGTTTGATGCAAGTGTTGAGCATAAATGCTCAACTAGGGGTTGGGCAATGATGATAAATCACTTTTGGCATGTACAAAGTAGCATTTATATGCATGGTCATATGTTCAAAAAGATGGTCACTTTTGGCATGTACAAAGTAGCATTTATATGCATGGTCATATGTTCAAAAAGATGTAAATACATGAATTTGGGAGCTTTGCAAAGTGGTTTTAAGTTTGAAAAAAGATGCAACGTGTACACATTGTGAATAGTCAGGTTCGCGCGCTAGCAGTCGGACACATGTACATGCCTGTATAGGGTATCGGGGCCTTGGATATGGTTTTAGGTGGCTTATTTTGGTTCTATAGAATGTGTTTGAGATTTTTATAATGTAAATAATTCAAGTGACAAGTATGGGTACTCTCATCCCGCTCGAGAAGTTTGGGACATGCAGTAACTGTCTATTTACGGTGCCTGATCTGCGGCGATGCGTGCACCGCCCTAGAAGTGGTCAAAAATATAATTTGGGGATGTGGGAAAGTGCTTTGGGTATCGAGGATCAAGCGTACAAATTATGGTGAATTTTGGAGTCCGTTTGGGGTTTTTCCTACAAAAAATGCCCGCCAAGGGTCAAAATTGGCAAAAACTGGGCCAAAAAAGGTTAAAAAATGGTCAAAAGAGGTGTGAAATGGCTTCAAATTGACACATCACTCACGGTGCCGTGAGTGTTGAGGCTGAGGGAGAAATTTTGAAGTACAATATCAGCACTTTCACCTCTGTGTGTGTGGGGGGAAGCAGGGTTCCTACAGGTGGTCTAGTGTAGTCCCGTCGCGTTCGCGTCGTGTTTTCGAGTGTGTGGAGGAGTCAATGAGAGCTTTCTCTCTTCAATTTTGCACTTGGGAGAGTCTATGGAAGTTTTGAGGTTTCCATGGATGTGTGTGTGCAAGGAATTCTTGGAAGAAGGTGCGGCTTTCTGCAAGACTATGTGACCCTGTATCGGTGCCATTAGGGTTGGAGCTACTCCAAAGAGTCCAACAGAGTGGAGTTTGGTGAAGCTTTTGCAATGGTTTGAGAGTGGTCATTTGTGGCTGGAGTTTTTGGGTTTTTTACGATTTTTCTTGTATATTTTGGTCACCATCAAGCGTGATTTCAAGTGTTGATCACCTCGACTCACCTTGTAGTGTCTGCGGGCAGGCAAGGGCTTGTAGGTCGAGGCGTTTGGAGTTTGAATTGAGCTTGTGGGTAGAGTTTTCAGGGAGATTTTGAGTGGTGGTGTGTGTGGGTTGGAATTCAAGTAAATTCCTTGTGTGGTGTTGAGTTGTCTGGGTGTGTGAGTGTGCGCACGGCGTCTTTTGCTCCATCATTGCAAATGGAGACTCCCTCGGTAAGTCCGATCAATCCCCAGATGTTGTTTTGCCAAGGGTCTCAGTGCAATCTGAGCCCACAAGTGATAGCTTTACCTTTCCAAGTCTAGCTCTTTCTCTTGATGACACGACAGCTACCATGCCTACCCCAATGATGGGCATGTCGAGAAACACGCCATGGATCTCATTTGTTAGTAAAGCATCGCTACATGGTAGCTCAATGCCTGCAACAGTACCTACAAGTGTGTACCAATCGTATACACCCATGGGTCCTCGTACTCATGTAGTTCCTAGCCCTCCTATTGTTTCAACTACCTATGCTCCACAACCACAACACCCAAGTTCTTATTTCCATGGGACCATATCGGCTAGCATTAGCATGCCACATCCAACGTTTGCTATGCATAGGGCCACACATATGAACTTTGGGCTGCCACATGGCGCAACATCGTACCAAACGTGGAGCCCAAGGGATTCCTATGCGCCAAGTCCAATGCCAATACCTACTCCACATGTAGTCTGTGGAGCACCTCCACCCACGGTTCCTGCTCAATTAGGTGACTTGGCAATATTTTCTCAAGCTATCGATTGATCTATTGTTGCTGAGAATATGCGTAACACGCCTGATAGAGAACCTAGAAGTAAGGCAGTACAAATAGCCAAGCTCACACAATAATTTAGTGGAGACGGGGATGTGAGAAAGCATATCGAAGTGTTTGAACAAATATGCGATTCTCTAGGAGAACACAATGACCTGCATAAGAGTAATGCTTTATGCCTAACCTTAAGTGGGAAGGGTGGGGATTGGTATAGAACCCTAAGGGTGGCAGAAAAAACGATTTACCGTACTCTTAGGAGACTGTCCTTAAAAGAATACATACGAGAGGGAGTGCTTTGGGGTTCAGCCTCTCAACTCCAGAAAGCCCAACGAGAGGAAGGAGAGTTGGTGAGAGACTTTATTAGTTTCTTGAAGCATTTGAATTCTGGTTGTAATCCAAATGAGTGCTTCAATAATAATCAATTGCTTGATAGATTCATGATGGGATTACGACATGAGGATATCTACAATGGCCTAGTCATTAGAGGTATCACCGCTTGGGAAGCAGTCACCACCAATGCGATCCAATTGGAGGATAATTTAATGATTCAAGGAGAAAGAGTGTCTGTTGAGCCTAAATCTATTAGCTCGCAAGCATCGGGGCATCAGCCGATGACCCTAAAGCCTATTGCTAAGGAGCCAAAGATATCTGAGATGACTTTAGCAGATCTCACCCAAGGCCATTCAAGAGAGTCTTAGAGATAATCGTGCTTCGCAAAACAATCATATGTATCCAAGAAGGGAGCAACAATGGTGCTCAGTATGCTATGGACCGCATAGTACCAGTGAATGCCCTACTTTTAGAGTAAAATTCAATGGGAACTGCAATGCTTGTGGGAGGTATGGCCATCAATCTAAGGATTGCATAGTATTTAAGCGCGCGATGGCCAATAGCCGAACCTTAGTATAGAGAGACAGACCTCGAGTGCCTGCATTGATGCCGGCCCCACCTCTTGAACAAATGTCACAACACATGGTTCCTATGGCCCAAAATGTTGTTCAAACAACACCCTTACCACCTCTAGTGCTAGGACCGCAACCACCACATCCAAGAATCACTTCTGTGAATCAAGTGGGTTGTGAGTCATCCGTTGCTTGTTTGGAAGGTTGTGAGGAAAATATAGAACTTAATATTGCCTATGGGATGGATGCTCTTGAAGAAAGTCCAACAATACTACATGGAGGACTATTGGGGACAAGTCAAACCTGTCTATTAAGTAGCTGCTCTTGCTGTAAGAGGCCAAAATATCAATTACACTGCTAAGAGACCACCTCTTCAATGCCATGAGTGTGGAGGTCGACATCGTGTGCCCGAGTGTCCTATTAGGCTACCAAAGAACTCCACACTAATGCAAACCAATCAAGCAAGCACGTCTACAATGCCGATACTCATGTGTAATCGATGTGGCATAGATCATTTGATTTCCCAATGTTCAAATAATCCAAATGCACCGAAGATCATGCCATTAAACTTGATTGAGTTTACCAAGGAGCCATCAAAAAGCACACATGTGGTACCAGTAAACGTACTCACACAATTGATGCTCCAAAAACAAAATCATATTCTTGAGGAAAGAGACACGGCATCAATTGACCAATCTCACAAAGAGAAGAAAACACGAAGGAAGAGATCACAAAAAGCAACGAAGTCAGACCCCAGTTCAAAGACCAACATAGGGACTCGTGACGACCCCGTATATATGAACGACACTGAAGAGGATTCTGATTCAGGTGAAACCATGGAGACCAAAACGACCACTAAGATAGAAACCAACAAAGAAGGTCTTCATGAACCACAATGGCCAGGATCCAAGAAGAAGATATGAACTTATCCAAACCCTACAGAGGAGATCGAGCGAGTCAAGCAATTAAGGAGTTTGGTAGAAGATACCCAAAGGGATCTAGAACTAGCACTAAGATAGAAACCAATAAGGAAGGTCTTCATGAGCCACAATGGCCAGGATCCAAGAAGAAGATATGAACTTATCCAAACCCTATAGAGGAGATCGAGCGAGTCAAGCAATTAAGGAGTTTGGTAGAAGATACCCAAAGGGATCTAGAACCAGCACCTAGGCAGATCCAGATTACAGACACCATGTTCCCTATGCAACAACAACCTCACCAAGTCCATAGACCCTTAGCCATACCTAGTGGCATCCAAGAAGAAAGTGACTTAAAGTCATGGGAAAGTGGGCGTACTCACTTCTTGATGGAAAGAATGTTTACAGAGGGACTACCTAATCCTATCAAAGAAATGGAGATCCCATCTTCCCCGCGTCAAGGGAATGAATCCCAAAAGGTTCCATTAAACATTGCCAAATTTATGGATTTCATGTCTTCAGAAGTTAGAACCACCATCATGTCCAAACTATATAAAGACCCTGAGCTAGCCTCAGCTCTTTGAGCTTTCCTAAATGGAGAACTGAAGTTTGGGCTACCACAACTTGCACAGATGGATGGAGCTCGGGAGATGCCAATAGAGGAGGAACACTTAGATCCACAACCCAACCTAGATGAGAACCTTGTGGTAGAAATACCCGTTAACAAGTTGGGACAATACTTTGAGGGTAACGAATCCAATGCAACCATACCAATCACTACTAAGGGATTAACCATGAAGGGAATCCTTGATGGTGGCGCTGGGGTTAGCATTGTGACTAAAAATTGATGGGAAACTATGGGAAGACCTCACCTTGCGACCACAACCATCGTAGTGAATATGGACAATGGGTCTATTGTTAAACCTATTGGGATGCTAGAAGATCTCAAGATCAAGGTCTCTGGACATAAAATAGGAGTTACCTTCATTGTTATGGATTTCTCCAAGCACACTCTAGCATTGGAGATGATCTTAGGACGTCCTTTCATGAGGGAAGAAAAAATGGTGCATGACTGGTCTAAAAACCATGTCTACTTGCAGTTCCAAGATTCTGTCATTCGAGTGGATCTTGTAACTTGTCTAGCACATCCTCTAGGAAACAAGTTTATAATTGATCATAGATCTAACACCACAGTTCACTCGACCCCATTGCAGTATTTTTACACGTGTAAAGCGGACACTACTGTTGGGGAAGATTCTCCTTATATGGATGTACTACCGGGGATGACTGAGTCGGACAATGTGGATTGGGTGCACCTAGCAGCAACCATAAACACTTGGGTAAATAGGGGGACGACCTGGGTAACACCTGAGGGGGATGAAATGCCACCACTCGTACCTTTAAATATGCTAGAAGCACTGCATATAGCTTCTGACAAGACTCATCCTCATATAACAAAGAAAACATACAAGTGGGTCCCTAAATCTTCTTTAGCGACCATGGTTGATACTAAAAAACAGAAGCCCACATTTTTGGCACCTTGTAAGAAACGCCCCACTCGCTCCAAGGAGTCTTACCAAGCGCCGAGCAAAGTTTATCAAGCGAACACCAAAACCGAGCGAACTCCAAGTGAAACACACACACACACACACACACACACACACACACACACACACACACACACACACACACACACACACACACACACACACACACACACACACAGAGAGAGAGAGAGAGAGAGAGAGAGAGAGAGAGAGAGAGAGAGAGAGAGAGAGAGAGAGAGAGAGAGAGAGAGAGAGAGAGAGAGAGAGAGAGAGAGAGAGAGAGAGAGAGAGCTCTCTCACACACACACATTATATGACCCTCTTATATTGGGCACCCATTATATCAATGGTCACATTATATATCCCACATAGTTCCAACTAGTAGCACTTCTAGATTCATTTTAGTATCTCTTTCTTGTACTGAGACATGGTATTAGATTCACCAGCTTGTAATGAATTTGCCTTTTGTGGAAGTTAATATTTCATTTTATTTCATCTCTCTCTCTCTCTCTCTCTCTCTCTCTCTCTCTCTCTCTCTCTCTCTCTCTGCGCAACAAATGATTAGGCAGTAGGAGACATTCACAAAGGGAGTTCACTGAGTTCTTTAGAGCAGAGACTTGGCAACCAA
Source organism: Adiantum capillus-veneris (assembly GCF_014529385.1). Taxonomy (NCBI): domain Eukaryota; kingdom Viridiplantae; phylum Streptophyta; class Polypodiopsida; order Polypodiales; family Pteridaceae; genus Adiantum; species Adiantum capillus-veneris. The sequence continues at coordinate 54,765,070 of NC_140948.1, read as the reverse complement.
ACGAGCATGCTTCATAGCAGACTTCATACTAGAAGTATATTAGTTGACAGAGACATTTAGCTTGGGCGAGCTAAACGACCACATCTATAAGGGCGACCATGCCGACATCGACGGAGGCTCCATCAAAGGATTAGGACTATTCTAGCATGACATGGGAGATGCCCAATACAACTAATTACAGAGGCGGACATTAACAAAGATCTTCAAAGACTGATGCGATACTTTCTCGGACAATGCCTGATGTTGGGCATCCTCAGACATTGATGATAATAATGATTTTAGTCTTTCACTTTACTTTATGTTTATTTTCATTTTTGTATCCAAACATTGGATTAGACCCACCAAGATTGTATTAATTTGGTCTCATAAGTCATTTTGCCTGCTGAAGACGTTTAATATAGCATTTCATTCATTTCATTTCTCTCTCTCTCTCTCTCTCTCTCTCTCTCTCTCTCTCTCTCTCTCTCTCTCTCTCTCTCTCTCTCTCTCTCTCTCTCTCTCTCTCTCTCTCTCTCTCTCTCTCTCGGGCTAGTGCTTCTTTCACGACAGTCTCTACTTGATCGTTCCTGAAGCCCCGTGACGTGATGTAGTATAGAGTTTCAAGCCCATGCTAGATATCATGACTCTTCTCCTCCTCCTCGGACCATGGGGCAGCTACCACGTCATCCATGCACAACTTCAGACATTCCGTGAATAGGGTGGTCTGCACAAAAATCGACTTGACTACAAGGATTCATGGGTTTATCAAGACAAGCAAGCGATGTAAACGTTCCTGCAGTTGGAGTGCTGACATGGCTACCTCAAGCGCGCTGCGAAGAACTAGGGGACCTGCGCGAGAAGGGTGGAGCTGAAAACAAACTTTAGGTTCTCCTGCTATTATCACCTTAACATCACAGTCCTCCAAAGGCTCCAGATCCTTCATTCAAACCATCATCTCCAATCCTCCTGGCGCATGCGTCGAAATAAGAAGGACGTAAGCGCAGTATGCGTGATGCTGCTCTTCGTGTTGTATAAGCATGGGACACTCCATGAAATGGTCCCGCGCCGGCGCGGGACCATTTCATGGAGTGTCCCATCAATATTAATTCTATAACACCTATGCCTCACCTGTAAAAAAATTCAAAGATTCTCTAGATGGGATTGCTTTCTCAGGTTTCTTACCATGACAAGAACAACATAGCTTTGTGTAGGCATGCAGAGGGTAACCAGTGGGTCGCGATACGCAAAAATGTAGAGATGGTGCCAACGGCCTTCAGTAAGCATGCAAAGCGACGTAGCTTAACTACAAGGTCTTCTAGGTATAGCCTCTAGTCACCCTCGGACATGAAATACTTGGCTCTCACGATTAAACAACTTAATTGACCGGAGAAAATTGAGAAGCTTGCTCATGGTATTAATAGTTGATCTCTAGTGCCTTTCGATTGTTAAATTAGCGACCCCAGACTTGTTTAGTTTTTGACCTTTACAACTGTTTATGCGTTGGATTATATTACAATTTTTGTCAAATGGTTTATGTGCTGACAAATGGTTTAAATTTTTGCTACCAATCAATTTGTCTGTCTACAACTGCATATGCTTTTTAATTGTATATGAGAATGCAATTACTGTGCCAATCTTGTTTGATTTTGTAGTGACTGAAGAAGGCTAAGGACATTCATCTCAAATGCTCTTCCACCTCGACGAACGAGCTTCAACTCAATAGCTTCCGAGGACGGAATCTACATCAGGAAGGGGGGCATGTTGACCCTCACGCACATTCCTATCACCTACGATAAACGCTGTATTATTTATTTGGTAGAGTCAGGTATCGGGCTTGTCGGTCCAATAGGAAAAGGGTAAGAGTGATCGCCGATGAGAGGTGCACTCTAACTGGAACATTCAAGGGTTAGTTGGCTAAGCATGGGCGTCCAAGTGTGAATGGATTGAGCTCATATAAAAATCAACTAAACCTAAAATTCACTCATTCTTTCATTTGTGCAATTGAAGAGTGCTCTTGCTCCATCTCCATCTTCTTCTGCTTCATCTCCTTGTGTGTGTGTGTATGAGAGAGAGAGAGAGAGAGAGAGAGAGAGAGAGAGAGAGAGAGAGAGAGAGAGAGAGAGAGAGAGAGAGAGAGAGAGAGAGCATTGCAACGACGGCATGGAGGCAGCGAGGCGGTTGCGCCTGGCACGACGGTAGCCCCTTCTTCTTCGCGGCGAGGAATCCTCCCTGAAGGCGAGCGTAGGGCAGTGAGTGACACACCCTGGCTCTCTTGAGCTTGCTAGATTAGTCTGGTTGTGCGATTGCAACCATTTGTGGCTTGCACACAATGTATCGGCAAATTCCTTGCATTGACACGTGTGACAGACACGCTCACAATCTCAAAGGGACAACTAAATCTTGTAATAATGTTCTCAAAGAGAAACTTGGGAGTTGACCTTGCATCAACCTTACGTGCCGCCTTGGCTTCTGCCCACTTTGTCACATAGTCAGTGGCAACGATAATATATCGAGATTGAGTGTTACGAGGCTGCTGGACTAATTGGGCCTACAAAGTCTATACCCCATCTTTCAAATGGTTGAGTCACTTTAACAGGATGTAAGGGCATCTTATCCTTTCGTTGTGTGATCTTGTAACATTGGCATTCATCACATCCTTTTGCAAAAAGTGATGCATCCTTGAATAAGATAGGCCACCAATAGCGTGATTGCAACACCTTTCTAGCAGCTAGTTCCCCTTAGAAATGTCTTCCGGCGATACCCATGTGGGCTTCTTGCAGTATGTATAAATACTCATCCTCACGAGCACAACGTCTAAGAATATTGTCCTTCCCTAGCTTGTAGAGAGGTCCTGCAAAGAGAGAATAAGGTTCACATTGTTTTAATAGTTTTGAGCTATATCCTTACGAAGCTCCTTGGGTGGAAAACCATTAACTAGAAAGTTCACAATCTTCTCACTCCATTCAGGCATGGTCTTGACTAGGAATAGGGAAGTATCGGGCAATTCATCATCAACTCCAGTAGGGGCTTCACCATTGGGTATGCAAGATAAATGATCCGCCATGACATGTCTTTTACCAGGTCTCACCACAACGGTGAAATCAAACTCAAGAGGAATGAACAACCATCGTGTAATTCTTCCCATGGAACAAGGTTTATTTGCTAGATACAACAAGGCTTGATGATCAACATAGAAAAAAAAACTTGTTGGCAAGAAGGTTGTAGAAAAATTTCTTCACTGCGTAAATCATAGCTAAACCTTCCCGCTCTGTAGTGGCGTAGTTTCTCTCAACATCATTCAATTGACAACTTGCAAAGCTAACGGGGTAGTCCAATTTTATGTTCTCTTGGTTGAGCTAGAACACACCCAATAGCAAAGTTCGATGCATCAATATGCACATGGAAAGTTACATTCCAATTGGGCACTCGTAGAATGCGAGCTCTTGTCAAGGTCTTTTTCAATGACTCATAAGCATGGTCACACTCCGCGGTCTAGTGGAACTCAATAAGAAGCTTGTACAAAGGATGAGCTATCTCGGAAAATTTTAAAATAAACCGCCGGTAATAACCAACTTGGCCCATAAACCTTTGAACTCCTTTATACTTTGTAGGTTGTGGTAATTCAGCGATGGCTTTAATTTTGCTCTCATGTGTGGAAATCCCATTTTTGGACACTATATGCCCTAAAATGACTCCATGTTTAACCCAAAATTGGCATTTAAAAGGGTTCAAGGAGATGCGATACAATCTACACTTCTCAAACACTTTTCGTAAACATGATAGATGTTCTTTCCAAGAAAATAAACACAAAGGTCATCTAAGAAAGCTTCACAAAACTCTTTCAAATATTCTCTAAAAGCAGTGTTTATTAATCTTTGTAAGGTAGCAGGAGCATTGGTTAAGCCAAAGGCCATAACACAAAATGCGAACACTCCAAATTTGGTTATAAAAGCCGTTTTAGCTTGGTCCTCTAGTGCAATTGTGGTTTGATTGTATCTAGAGTACCCATCTAAAAAGCTATAAGCTTCCTTTCCTGCAACATGTTCTGGATATAACAAGGGGTAATGGTCCATCTTAGTGGCGGCATTGACCTTCTTGAGATCCATGCACACTTTGACTTTCCCATTCTTTTTTGGCACAATCACTATTGGAGACACCCTTTCTGAGTGCTCAATAGGGTATATGAATCCGCATTTGACAAGCTTTTCAATCTCTTCTTGAACAATTTTTGCAAACTTAGGATTCATTGGGTAGGGTTGTGGCTCGATTGGTTTAGCCATGCTATTCATGGGGATTGTGTGTTGCACCATGGAAGGTGGAACACCTTTCATATCATGATATGTCCAAGCAAATATATCCTTGAATTCCTTGAGAAGTTCTTTAAGTACATACTCCTCAGTCTCTGTGAGATCTTGGGCAATAAAAACAGGTTTGGACTCTTCTCCTGGGTTTGGTAACTCTATTTCCTTAACTACTGCTGGACCATCATAGACTCCATTACTTCCATTGGTAGGTGTTCTCTGTGCCTTTGTATACAAAACCTTACGTTCCTCTATGGTGTAGGATTTGAAATGTTCAGGTGCAGGGTGTAAGTGTGTGGGGTCTTTTGTTCTATGGACTGTGATTCCTCTTTCGCTTCCTTTTGTTGTTGAGCTAACTCTCGATTTTGTTGTCTCGTTACGATACGGCTCAACTTTGGCTTCTCTGTGGCCTCTAGCTGTGTGATGTCAATGGGTTGTGGACTACACCACATAATGCTTTAAAGGTATTTACCCCAGTTACCTACCAACTTTTGATGAGCATCACATGCCCCTATATAATTAAGCCATTCTATGATAGATTTCTTTTCATTTATTCGAGCACGCACATTTGCTCGATATCGTGGCATCTTATATCTCTTACTCTTCTTGTCTATTTTTTAACTACGGCCGATCTCTAGTGAAGAGTAACTAGATGAATTGCTACTTGTGTCTCCTGATCCTCTGGGTAGTTTGTCATCTAGGGTACCACTGGGCCCTGAATGGTTTGTGCCCATATTTTCATTAAGATTTAACTCAAAGTCTTTGTCCTTAGAGTCAATTTCAATTGATGATTCTGACTCCAATTCGTGTGGGCTATAGTCTTGTGAGACGTTAATGCTTCCAAAGTCAGTCAAGCCTTCATCTTGTAGGTCATCAAAAGCTATATGCATTTCTTCTATCATATTTAAGGGTACGAATTGTGGCATTTCATCCCCTCAGGTGTTACCCAGGTCGTCTCCCTATTTCCCCAAGTGTCTATGGTTGCTTCTAGGTGGACCCAAGCCACATTATCAGACTCAGCCATCCCAAGTAGAACATCCATATAAGGATCTTTCCCAACATCAGTGTCCATTTTACATGTGTAACAATACTGCAATGGGGCGGAGTGAGCTGTGTTTTCAGATCTATGATCAATTATAAATCTGTTTCCTAGAGGATGTGCTTGACCAGTTACAAGATCCACTCGAATGACAAAATCTTGGAACTGCAAGTAGACATGGTTTTTAGACCAGTCATGCACCATTTTTTCTTCCCTTATGAAAGGACGTCCTAAGATCATCTCAGATGACATAGTGTGCTTGGAGAAATCCATAATAATGAAGGTATTCCTTATTTTGTGTCCAAAAATCTTGACCTTGAGATCTTCTAGCATCCCAATAGATTTAACAATAGTCCCATTGGCCATCTTTACTACAATGTTTGTGGTCCCAAGGTGAGGTCTTTCCATAGTCTCCCAACTATCTTTTGTCACAATGCTAACCCCAACGCCACCATCAAGGATTTCCTTCACAGTTAATCCCTAGGTAGTGATTGGTATGGTCACATTGGATTCATCGCCTTCAAAGTATTGTCCCAACTTGTTAATATGTATTTCTACAACAGAGTTCTCATCCAGGTTGGGTTGGGGATCTAAGTGTTCCTCCTCTATTGGCATCTTCCTAGCTCCATCCATCTGTGCAAATTGTGGTAGCCCGACTTTCAGTTCTCCATTGAGGAAATCTTGAAGAGCTAAGAATAGCTTGGGATCTCCTTATAGTTTGGACATGATGGCGGTTCTAACTGCTGAAGCCATGAAATCCATCGATTTGGCAATATTTAACGGCACCTTTCGGGATTCAGTCCCTTGACATGGGGAAGATGGGATCTCCATTTCTTTGATAGGATCAGGTAGTCCCTTTGTAGTCATTCTTTCCAACAGGAAGTGAGTACGCCCATTTTCCCATGACTTTAAGTCGCTTTCTTCCTTAATGACACTAGGTATGGCTAGTGGTCTATGGACTTTGTGAGGTTTCTTTTGCGTAGGGAACAGTGTGTCGATAATCTGGATCTGCCCAGGTGCTGGCTCTAGATCCCTTTGGGTCTCTTCTACCAAAATCCTTAATTGCTTGGCTCGCTTGATCTCCTCTGTAGGGTTTGGGTAAGTTACCATCTTCTTCTTAGGTCCTGGCCATTGTGGCTCATGACGATCTTCCTTGTTGATTTCTTTCCTAGTGGTTGTTTTGGTCTCCATGGTTTCACTTGACTCAGAATCCTCTTCAGCATTGTTCATATATACGGGGTCGTCACCAGCCCCTATGTTGGTCTTTGAACTGGGGTCTGACTTCGCTGCTTTTTGCGATCTCTTCCTTCATGTTTTCTTCTTCTTCTGAGATTGGGCAATTGATTCCGTGTCTCTTTCTTCAAGAATATAATTTTGTTTTTGGAGCATCGATCATGTGAGTACATTTACTGGTACCACATGCGTACTTTGTGTTGGCTCCTTGGTAACCTCAATCAAGTTTAATGGCGTAATCTTTAGCACATTTGGATTATCCTAACATTGGGCAATCAAATGATATATGCCACATCAATTACACATAAGTATCGGCATTGTAGAAGTGCTCACTTGATTGGTTTGCATTAATGTAGCATTCTTTTGTAGCCTAATAGGACACTCGGCTACACGATGTGGACCCCCACACTCATAGCATTGAAGAGGTGGTCTCTTGGTAGTGTAATTGATATTTTGGTATCTTACTGCAAGAGCAGCTACTTGATAGACATGTTTGACTTGTCCCCAATAGTCCTCCATGTAGTATTGTGGTTTCTTTAAGTGCATCAATCCCATAGGCAATATTAGGATCTATATCTTCCTCACAGCCTTCCAAACAAGCAATAGATGACTCACAACCCACTTGATTCACAGAAGTGATTCTCGGATGTGGTAGTTGTGGTCCTAGCATTGGAGGTGGTAAGGGTGTTCTGTGAACAACATTTTGGGCCCTAGGGACCATGTGTTGTGACATTTGTTCAAGAGGTGTGTTCGTCCATGCTAAGATTGGTCTATTGGACATCATGCACTTAAATACTATGCAATCCTTGGCTTGATGACCATACCTCCCACAGGTATTGAAATTTGTTTGGATGACAGATCAAACGGACGCCCAACTGGTTGGACACGAAGCCGAACACTACATTTGTACTCTATTAGTTTTCCGAGCTAGTGTAGTAATACTCTGTGTAAATCCCAATTCTAGAGTAACAGTCAATCCCTGAGTTGTAATTTTGTCATGTTATTTGTAAAGGTCCGTGTGAGCCGGCCACTTGCCATTTAGAATGCCCTAGGTATAACTGTCAATAACCTTACTGTGAAAGAACGCTTATTTTTAGAAGAAGAAGGGAGCTCAAAAAATGTACGCTCAAGCTACGAGGTGCTCAAATTTTTAATCGACGCAACTAATGAATGGGTAATCAGTTTTCAAATACGAAAGTTGCATTGTGTTACTCTCTCTTTGCTCTTTAATTTAAGTGTAAGCATTGTCAGTTTTGCTATGGTTCGCGACTACACGCCTGTGAGCTATAATTGCAGATTTGAGTGCTTAAATCACTGTTTTTAGTCGTTTTGACCATAGGAGAGTGTTCTTAGACCATAGGATGACATTTTTGGCATGTTCTGTTGCAGTTTTTAGGACCTTTTTCATGATGTATCATGATATTGGTACCTTGTCGGATTGTGAGCAGACTTGCTAGTATAGTGCCCCTAGGTGTCCTAGACCTCCTCCTAAAGTTTCGTTGCATTTCGAGTCCGTTCGAGTGCCGAAGTGGTGTGATGACCTAGAGCTGTGAGAAAGAACATAGGCAGATTTCCTTGATCTTTGAGTGTTGGTTTGCTTGTTGAGCTAGTGTGTTTGCTTGTTAATGTTCACTTTGTGAGATTGACGATCTCATAGAGTCTCCGTGCCCCATCCGAGTCACTTTCCCTGAGTATTGACATTATGTTAGTGCCAGAAAGCTATGCTGCAAACGTCCATCGCGACGACCCGCTAACAATGGCGCCGCTGACGGGGATATGATACTTAGATGGTGAGTGACCTAGTGCGTATTTAGAGCGTTCTTTTTTGAGGATTTGTCTCTCCATTCCATTTACACTTTAGCAGTGAAGCAACTAGACACCGGGTTTAGTGCTTGATAGAGTCTAGAAGTCGAGGACTTGCTAGATCTATTCTTGAGAAGTAAAGAGGGTTGTAAGTGAGATAGCCAAAAGCATTTCATTCTTCGATTTTCTCATTACTTTCAAAGTGCTGTTCCATTTTTCGTTTCGACTTTATTTTTTACCGTTTTGTTTGTTTTTGTTTCATGTTTCATTTCAGTACTTAGGAGTAGGGTAAGTAGAAGCTACAAGCATCAAATTTGGGCTAAAAGATTGAGGGAAAAAAGGGTGAAAACCATATTTTGGCAAAAATGACCATAACTCTAAAATTCTAAAAATTTGATGGTAGAGACCTAAAAAATGATCCAAATTCAAAAATTTATGGATCAAAGGCATCCGCATACTCTCTAGAAGCAATCTAGAAAGTTTGGCCAGAATCTGTGGAGGAACATGGATCGTGATCCATGTACTCCAAAAAGTCATTTTTGGTGAAAAGTGACCAGTTACAATGAGCATTATTGGGAAACTGCTCTGATCAAGTTTGCTTGAAAGAAAAACTCAAAAATCACATCAGAATTGGCTGTTAGGCCAAAAACAGTAAAACAGGCATTGCAGACATAAAATTGAGCAAATCTTGAGATTTTGGGATCCAAATTCAAAAAGGGGTGAGAGTTGGCTTCTACAGGGTATAAAGAACCAACATAACAAAATTCATGAAAAAATGCTGCCAAACATGGATCGCGATCCATGTTTGTACCTTTTTGACATTTGGGGTTGATATTTGACAAGTACATCACTGATATCATTTGAAACAACTTTGCCAAAAGGGACCATGTCAAAAAATTGAAAAAACGTTGGTCAAAATAGCCAAATACAGAAACTAGTCAAAAATCGCAAGGCAGACACAAAAACTCACTTTTGATTATAAAAAAGTTGGCTAAATTGAAAAAGATTTGGGGAAGAGTATCACCATAACATAGACTTCAAGCTGACCAAGTTTCATGTCAAAATGTGGTCAAACATGGATTTTGAAAAAAAATTGGCTGAGATTTGAGCAGTGGTGTGGATAGCTGACACAAAGATAAACACTTTTCCCAAAGGAACCATATGCAAAAAAGTTTCAAAAAGTGGTCAAAAGAGCAAAAAACACAACATTGTCAAAACTATCGCAGCAGACTGTAGAAGTCAGTTTTGGTTGGGCAAAACTGATCCAAATTCAGAAAGATTTGTGGAGCAAGCTACAAACATCACAAGATATTAGCACACCAAATTTTCAGATCCAAAAGTGGTGGAACATGGATCGCGATCCATGTACCTATGGGAAATTTTTGGACAGAAACTTTTTCAACCTATAACAGAGATCATTGTGAACAAAAGTTCCCAAAGAAATTTTGTCAAAAAGGTTCAAAAAGTGGGTGAAAAGAGCCAAAAACTGTTCAAGGTGGAAACCCTAAAACAGACCTGTGAATTGACTTTGCCTGACCTAAACAAGTCCAAATCACACAAAAACCATATAGCAGGATCAGTGGACCAAGGGGAAGCCGTGTGCCAAGTTTCAGTACATTCTGACACAAAGGTACATGGAACGCGATCCATCTTCCTTTGTCACAGACTGATACCATATTTGCATTATAGCTAGAGGACATCACAAGGAATCTATTGGTCTTTTCAAAACTGAATTTTGGATACCAAAAACCTATCCAAAAGCCCAAAACTGCAAAGTACTCTGTGCAAGTGCCAGAACTAACCTAACTTTCAATCCAGAGGTTCATTTTCAAAAATTTTGAGACCATAGGGTCTCCTAAGCATGGTGAATCTGATGATACCAAGAGAAGTCGATTTGGGCTCCAAACATGGATCGTGATCCATGTACCCATAGTGACAGCTTGACCCGAAACTTTCCAGATCAGTAGTGCTTACACAAGAAAACATATCCCCATGTCCAGTTTTGGAAAAATTGAGCAAATTTGGGTCAAAAGGGAGCAAAATAGGTGACAAACTGAAAACCGCTTTGCAAACCTAGTATTGGCTATTTGACCTGTCAAACCAAATCCAAATCCAAAAAGATTTGAGATTTAGCTTGTGGACATAGTTAGGAACAAACTCCTAAGAGGATAAGTCCAGATGTGGTTGAACATGGATCACGATCCATGTACCTCCACCACAGAATCTGATGAAAATTTGTATATAGCATGCACATGACCTTGTCTACACACAATTAAAATTTGGGAAAGTTTGGAAAAAGATGTGGTTGAACATGGATCGCGATCCATGTACCTCTCAACATAGTGGGGGTATCTGAGTTGGTGATCTTATAGCCATACTTGAGTACATCCCAAATCTCAAGTTTGAGCTGAAAATACCTCTAGAGACCAAGAAACAAGCCAAAGTTTCTGTTTTCTGGTCTTGAGAATGTTTTGAGTGCTGTTTCAAGTACAGTTCACTAAAATTGCTCTAACTTTTGATAGACAACTCCAAATTGAGTCAGGTATAGCTAGGAAGAAAGCTTGCGGGCTAGGAAGAAAGCTGCATTTTTCCAGGTTTCCTAATTCCAAACTTTTAGGGTACCCCAAGACCAGTTTCCAGAGACCAAAAAGTCACAAATTTTTGACTTTTGAGAGACCTTATCAGGAGCAAAAAGGGATAAGTTGCACTAAGCCAAAGTGGGCTTGTCAGGGACAATCTTGAGAGATTTGAATGATCCTTAATCATGATAAATCATTCACCATCAGGGTTTTCTACTCCACCCAAAGACATGAAAAACGCTGCAATGCTTTCAACAGGGGGATTGGGAGAATACCTAGAGGAGAGACATCCTCTAATCGACAAACCAAACGTGAGATTCATCAAAGCCAATGAATCCAGGAGAGTGCTTATAGATTACACTCATGAGGGGTTATATAGACTCACAAACGGGGATCCATACATCTTCTACAGATGTGTAGAACCTAATGCTGGAGAGTTGACCACCCATAAAAACATCTAGGCATTCACGTACACAGATGCCAATGGAGTGCAAGTTTTGATGGTAGATAAGTATGGAGGTGAGTACCAACTTGTCAATCCAATTGACTTAGAACGATGCACGTACAAGGGTACTCCGATCCCTACTTACTTTCAGCCAGAAATGATGCCAGAGTACACTTCACAGAGGATTCTGCCAGGATTCTCTCCAAGACGAGAGGAGAGAGCAAGAGACGTTTTTCCAACAGACCATGAATTGGTTAAATTGATGACTGAATCACAATGATTAAGACCATATCAAGTGGCTCAATGTGTCAAGACAAAATACGATGGGTCAGGGGATCCATATGCTCATGTCTCACTCTTTAAAAAAGTTTTGAGGGCTGAACAGATTGCAGATTTCCATACTCAGTATGAGGGATTTGGGTTGACATTAGAAGGACAACTTTGATTTGGTTCCAACCACTAAATAGAGATGATTTTCCAAACATAGCACAACTCTTACAAGAGTTTGTAGAGTAATTCTCAAAAAGGGGAATCAAACATAGCACAGTGTCCCAAATCTATGCTTTCATACAAAAAGCAAACTAAAGAGTGAAGGAAGCTTTGCTTCGCTTCAAACAATACATTGAGAGATGTCCTGTGAGAGAGCTACCGCAAGATGAGAGATTATCATAGAGGGCTTGAGGAATGAAACTCTCAAAAAGGACCTGCATTTAAAAGGATGCACGACGTTTGAGCAAGTCACTAGAGAAGCTCTGTATCTAGTCGACAATTGCAAGGCCTATGGAGAGGTGACTGAAGATACAGACAACACGACTAGTAGTGCTTTTCTCCAAAGAGCAAACCCACCACAAAGCAAGATGTTCAAACTCGTTTGGAACCAATCATTGATCAAGTGGTTGAGGGGGTGATTAGAAGAATAAACCAAGGCTACAAGCAACATAAATGTACGACATCCTCAATTGAGGATATGCAATACTTGAGGAGGGGATCACCCCACTTCATGGTGTAGCACTCAACCGAAGCCGCAACAAATGCTAGGTAGGGATTTCAAAATGACGTGATCACACTATAATTTCAGGTTAATAACAATAGAAATGCAAAATAACAAAGACCTCCATGGAGACCTGGAGACCGGCTCGAGGCCCGCCGGGTAAAGCTACTTCTCCGCCGGGCCCGCCGTGGCTATATAAAGGCGACGCCGGTGCTTGTCTTTTTCACAAAAGAGGTACATTGAAAAGTCTTCTTCACCAAACTTTCTGGCAGCTTTTCACATTCTCAAAGCAGTGTAGCAGTAATTTTTTAATCCCTTCCTTATTTTATTGATGTTTTTTTGAGTTTTTTGCGTTAAAACTTAAAGGTATAAAATTTCTTTTATCAAATCATCGTACGTGGATGCACTGGAATATGGTTGCAATTGCGGCTAGGTGTGTCATTGCAAAAGTGTACGATGATTATGTTTTATATTGCTCCCAGTCATTCATGCTTCGGCACATGGTTGCAATTGCGACTAGGTGTGTTGCTGCTAGAATGACATGAGCATTTGTTTGAAAGAAGTAACCGTGCGTGGATGCACTGGCACATGGTTGCAATTGCGGCTAGGTGTGTCATTGCAAAAGCGTAGGGTGATTATGTTTTATGTTTCTCCCAGTCATTCATGCTTCAATACATGGTTGCAAATGCGACTAGGTGTGTTGCTGGCTAGAATGACAGGAGCATCTGTTTGAAAGAAGAAATCATGCGTGGATGCACTGGCATATGGTTGCAATTGTGGCTAGGTGTGTCATTGAACAAACGCAAGATGACTATGTTTTATGTTGCTTCCCGTCATTCATGCTTCGGCACATGGTTTCAATTGCGACTAGGTGTGTTGCTGCTAGATTGACGGTAGCATCTAATGCATGAATGTGTGCTCAAATAATTTCATAATGCTTCATATTCTTGAATCTTGAAAGAAGACATCGTGCGTGGATGCACTGGCACATGGTTGCAATTGCGACTAGGTGTGTCATTGCAAAAGCGTAGGATGACTATGTTATATGTTGCTCCCAGTCATTCATGCTTCGGCACATGGTTGCAATTGCGACTAGGTGTGTTGCTGCTAGAATGACAGGAGCATCTGTTTGAAAGAAGTCACCGTGCGTGGATGCACTGGCACATGGTTGCAATTGCCGCTAGGTGTGTCATTGCAAAAGCGTAGGGTGACTATGTTTTATGTTGCTCCCAGTCATTCATGCTTCGACACATGGTTGCAATTGCGACTAGGTGTGTTGCTGCTAGAATGATATGAGCATCTGTTTGTAAGTTGTTGTACGGTGAGGCATTGGCACATGGTTGCAATTGCGATTAGGTGTGTCACTGTAAAAGCGTACGAGATCTATGGTCTATACTGCAATTTTTCTTTCACGTAGAAAAGATCCAAATGCAGTGGCACATAGTTATATTTCACAATGTGTTGTTTGCAATAATACCATTGCAGGCAAAATGGATCCTTATGCTACTTCAATGATAGAGTTCAAAAAGAAAATTAGACAATTGTTGATTACAATCGTCAGTGCACTAGATCCCGACGATATAGCGTAAATTGTTGCAGATGAGTCTAGATTGCAATCATTATACAGTGAGATTTCCCGCAAAATGTTGTTGTTATATCCAGACAAAACAACCGAATCAATAATCTCATTACTGAGCAGTTGGGTGGGCAATTTGCCCAAGGTGGCCTCTGATTTGAAAGGGAATTCCCTCAAGAAGTAGACAATGGTAAGCTAGAGCATTGGAACACGAGATGGAGAGCTGAAAAGGAGAGGTCAAGGCGAGCATCCCACATAGACACATAGTTTGGCCTAAGCAAGAAAGTGCGAATGGCTATCACTAGAGTTATGGGGAGCAGCCAAGTTGGAGAATCGTTTATTGAGGAGGCTGCCATTGAGGGAACATCGGGTTCTACTGCTTCTGCAGTCACCTGGAGAGCAGTATATACAATTCTGAATGTAGTATGACTCTGGGAATTCCAAATAAGTCCATTAAGAAGATCAAGAAACTTGGGTCAGGGGCTTATGGCACAGGGTGGCAAGTTCAAATCAAAGGGATCAGTTTCCTTCCTGCAACGAATACTTATTGTGCAAAGGAGTTCAAAGGACAGGCCAAGCATCAGTGGAAAAGCTTTGCATCAGAAAGTGCGGTAGATCTCAACCATAGAGGGATTGTGAGGAGTATTGCCCACTCTGTAACGTTGCCATGGTTTCTGATATTCCCCTACTTCAGTGGGGGAACTTTAGGTGATCTTATGGAGACATTGCCCCTTCCACATGGCTCTTTCACGACGCTTGTAGTGCATCAAGAGGGGAAAGGAAAGATCCCTGAAGACTTTAAATGGGCGCAGCCCTCTGAAGACAAGAAAACACGTATCAAGAGCCTGTGCAATCATGCTCCCTCGTTGATCCATGCCTTGGTGAAGGCATTGCGATTCGCACATGACGAGGGAGTGATTCACAATGATCTCCATCCATGGAACATCATGTTGGACTTTACCAAGGATCTCACTCCCCGTATTGGAATAATTGATTGGGGATTGGCTCTGCGTGTTGACTTAGAGACACAAAAGATCAACAATACCGATGAAAACTGGCAAAAGCTTCATCCTTGGCGAGCTCCTGAGTTACTAGATGGCAAGAATTTATGCCCATGGACCAAGGCCACAGATGTGTACGCCATAGGATGGGTGATATGGCAATTTTGTAAGTTTTGTGGAGAGTTCTCTAACTACTACAGCACAGATTGGTTCAAACATAAGGTTTCAATGGAGGTACATGCCATATCTAGGATTGTTGTGGAAGGTTGGGTGAGGAAGAATCCACAGACAGAAAGACCTTGGCACTTTTGGACGAAGAATTAGAAAGATTTGAAGCCCAACCAGAACGATGCTTACGCCCTCCCTCTGAAATGAGTGTAGCCTTTTTTTGATGGATATATGATGTACTTTATGAAGCAGGGTTTTCTGAGACTTTTGACTTATAAAAGCACTTTTAAAAATTGGGTTTTATGCGCCATGGATGATGTATGAGTAATAAAAACACTTTATTCATTCATTGATTTAAAAAATGGTGGTTACTCTTATATCAATTGATTGTCGTAAGATGGTGGTTATTCTAATATCAATTGATTGTCGTAAAATGTTGGTTAAAATTATAGCAATTGATTGTCGTAAAATGGTGGTTACTCTTATAGCAATTGATTATCATTAAGTTTGTATGCCGTAACTGAAGTATAGTGTTTAATCAGGATATAGATAATGATAATCAAAGGGCTAAGCGCGCTTTTGAGCGTCTCAGATCCATGTGTCAAGGCGGTGGAGTGAACGACACCGCTCGAATTGCAGCTCGTTGCTCCCAGTGGGCCAACCCAGTGGGTACACAATGGAAAGAGGTGAACACTAGGATTGACCGAGAAATGGTCAAATCCATATGGCCAGGCATTGCAAATGACAACATCAAGAAAGGCCGACTCAAGCTATCACAATGCATTAATGCAGACATACGAGACAATGGAGAGAACATATATCTCGATGTTATGGGTCATCCTATTCATCATATAGATTGTCCATTGTGGTTTGCCAAGATGTTATACATGCATTATGTCTTGGGTGAAGCAGTGGACTTTAGCTCAAGGACACCTCACATGACGGTTGAGGACATTCGCAGTACTGCAATCATCGTCACATGGCAAGAGATGTCATTGGCACTAGAAGGTGCATCAATGGAAGTGCACCAAGTTAAGGAGGATCTTCAAACTCAACTCAGGCAAGCATCACAAGCTACACAAGGCTCTCATGTAGAAGAAACACTAAATAGAGACTTGTAAAGGGAGATGAAGGTGCTATCTCGCCACGTAAAAGAGTTAGAGGCGACTATAAAAGAACAAAATGCTGCCACATTGATTGAGCACCCAACATCTATTGAGGCCCCTCTAGCTTCTGGTGAGCACGGTGGTCCTTGCCCCATATGTAGATCATTCTTTCATGAGTGGTGTGGTCACTTCAGCTTGCCATGCGGACATATGTATCATATATCATGCTTGATGCAAAGCATGATGAATAACTTTCATTGTGCTATATGTGAGTATGAGATATCCAAAAAGCTATATGCAATGTTCAAAATGTATGAAGACTATAATAAGCTTAAAGGTCAGCGTGAACAGGAGAATGAAGATATTCTCACAAATATTTCACTATCACTTGGATAGTTTTTGTAACATTTGAAAACATTTACTCGTTGTCTTGCGAGAAGTTATTAGTGAATTGTGAATTGTCTTCACTTCAACTTCAATTATGATATGTGATAATGCAACGATTTGTTAGGGCTTTGTATATTATGAAGCTTTAATATTGATTTGTGGCCTTGTAAAGGTTTTTAAGGGCTTTGTTTATTATTAAGCAAATGTCTAAACCTTAAACTAAATATAAAAAAAGCTTATAAGATAAACAGTTTTTGAACTTAACCAGAAGTCACTCAATGGATTCGATAATCTATTAATTAAACCACCGTCGCTTGCTACGACGGGTCAAAGTTGGTTCAATTTCCAAATTCTCTTCAATCTCTTCTAGAGTACATGTAGTTTCTACTTCATGAGATTCCCCTTGCAGCTCACTGTCTTCGTCCACCTCATCATTGGTTACATCATAAGTCCAGCGCGGCATCTCCTCTTTGTAGTTCTCAGCTTGCACTCTTGCCAATAGCCGATGGTTGCAGTACATATACACCAATTTTTCAGCTCTTGAATTTAGAAGGCGGTTTCTGATGGTGGAATGTACATATTTATATGTACTCCAGTTTCTCTCAGAACTTGAATTGGATGCACATTGGGCTAGGATTCTAACAGCTAGGCATTTAAGGGTGGGTGCACTACCACCATTCATCATCCACCACTTCCACGTTTGTTGCTCCGTGGCAAGTTTCTGCACAAATTCTGTACCAAACTTACCCTCTTTGAGTTTAAACTTCGTAAGATCAGTAACAACTGATGCATGCTCATCAGGATCATCATAAAACCTGCCTATCACGTCATAAAAGTCTTCCAACACCTCCTCATCAAGTTTGTCTATTTCCGTTGCCCAATACTCTGGATCCAATAAGAAAGCTACGCTGTGTAGTGGACTATGTGCTCCAACCCATCGACCATGCACATACTTTCTCAAAATTTCTCTCCTCTTTTGAGTGAATGGTGTCTTCCAAGGCTTCACAATTGGCTCCTGGGGCTCCTCTGGATTTGCAAGTCTTTCTTGAACAGTCCACCAAGCCATCCACACCTTACCTATGTTAGGCAAGGCATAATCCAGTTGGCGTAATGCGAGCATAATTGGCATCATGACATTGTGCACATCCACCACATCATCCCAGAAGTGGCGATCATCTAGTAGATCTCTGATCACCCCTATTTTGCTTTTTATCTTCTCCCTTTGACCACCCTCCCATTCTGAAAAAGTGGCACAAACAAATGTCTCCATCACAGCATTCTTATTTTTTATTAGTGATTCTACCGTATAGTAGTTGGTGCAAAATCTAGTTTCGCATGGTAGTTTTAACATAGTAGACATCCTCTGACGGTACATGTCAAGAACCCTCCAACGCTTCAAAACAAACTTGACTATTAAGCGAGCATTGTCTACTATCCATTTGAACCACTTTGTGTCCTCCCTCTTGTACCAATCTTGCAATACCAAGTTCAAGCTGTGTGTATTGCAACCAACACTATATAGGTGAGAGAAGTGACTTTCAAGTATCCTACCTGCAGCCCTGCAATTTTTGGCATTGTCCATGATTAATTGGACAACATTTTCTTTTCCAAGTTCCTCAACTGCGTCGCCAATGATGTCAGCTATAAAACTGCTAGACTTTATTTGACTAGAGCTATCCATAGCTTTGATAAAACATTCACCACGAGGACATACAAGCATGATTTTGATCAATGGCCGCCTTTGAACGTTGGACCAACCATCACTAACTATGGTGTATCCAGATTGTTATGTTGCATTTAATATTACCCTTTGAATATCCTGTTGTGTGCTTGTGTAACATTTATCCAATAGTTGGTTTCTCATATGGTGATATGTTGGAGGGGTAAATCCAGCACCATACTCCCCAATGCGTTTCCAAGCTGACTTCCATGCATCACGGGTTACAATGGCCAATGATCCCCCAGTGAAATAGACGGCTTTAGCTAGTGCAAGTTGTGCTTCTTCTAAGGCAAGCGTTTTGAAGCTCGTCTGTAAGCTAAACTGTCTACTTTTTGATGATCCTACCTGAAAGTCAGGAGATCCATGGTTTGGAGGTGTAGTTCCATCAATATGAGAAGTTGGTTCCCTGCTTTGAGTGCTTCCATTGGTGGGCGTTACACCCAATGATCCCTCATACTGGTTTGATCTTATCGATACCGGGGTGTGATGGTCGAAAGTAGAGAGTTTTGATCTTTTGCTCGTGGAAATTAGCTTACCAATTAAAGCTTTTAAGCGCATAGATGCTTCTTCTACACCTAAGCCCTTGCACTTTCCTCGGATTCTGGTATTGCCACCTAGCAAATGGTCCCTTATTCTTGGTGCTCCTCCAGATTTCTCTTCGCCACAAAAGTTACATTTCCAATCTTGATACTTATTTAAATTTGTGGCAAAATTCCACTCGGGTCCTGGACTTTTTCCACCTGCCTTTCGCTTGCCCTGCGAAGTGGTGCCCTGCGAAGCAGGACCTGGCATCGAGGTAGGAGGGCTCCTCAAGGAAGCCAGGCTTGAGACACCAACATCACTGCTCACATTCCTGGTGGAAGACATACTTATTGGATGCCTGCAATACCAATAAACATAGCTCAGTATGCTATCTCTTCTTTCAAGTATTATTCAAACCAAACATTAGTGTTATAATCAATATCACACACAAGCATAGTAGTGAAGCCTGAAGGGAATAAACCTCAATCTACTCAAACATGAGCAAGCAAATACAATGTTGAATCAAATATGTGATCAGTCCATCCCAAAAGTAGAGATATTGACCCAAAGATTCACCTTCCTACCCCTTTCATGAATCAGTCCAGTCCAAAAAAGAACTAATGACCCATGATTGGAGCTCTAATCGAAATAGCAAGCAAATACAGCGATGAATCAAACATGTGATCAGTCCATCCCAAAAGTAGAGATATCGACCCAAAGATTCACCTTCCTACCTCCTTTCATGAATCAATCTAGTCCAAAAAAGAACTAATGACCCATGATTGGAGCTCTAATCGGAATAGCAAGCAAATACAATGGTGAATCAAACATGTGATCAGTCCATCCCAAAAGTAGAGATATCGACCCAAAGATTCACCTTTCTACCTCCTTTCATGAATCAGTCCAGTCCAAAAAAGAACTAATGACCCATGATTGGAGCTCTAATTGGAATAGCAAGCAAATACAACGGTGAATCAAACACGTGATCAGTCCATCCCAAAAGTAGAGATATCGACCCAAAGATTCACCTTTCTATCTCTTTTCAAGAATCAGTTCAGTCCAAAAAAGAACTAATGACCCATGATAGAAGTTCTAATCAATATAGCAATCAATTTAGCAAATATAACGGTGAACCAAACATGAGATTAGTCCATCCCAAATGTAGAGATACCGCGACCCAAAGATTCACCTTTCTACCTCCTTTCAAGAATCAGTTTAGTCCAAAAAAGAACTAATGATCCATGATCAAAGTTACATTAAGTTTTAATTTTTTTTAAAAGACTATTCATTTTTTTACCTTTAGTTTTTCTTCTAAATTTTAAAGGATGACCAAATTTAGAGGAAGCGGTGATGTGATGTGATGTCTACTGCAGGGTTATATAGATCCGCCAAATATGGAGGGGGTACATGACGGGGCCGGCAGGATTCTTGCTTTGCCCGCCGGGCCCGTCGGGTTTCTTCATAAGCCCGCCGGGCCTGCCGGGATTGTTAGTTGCCCCGCCAGTTCTACGTTTTCTACTGGTTTTCGTAAGTCATGACATTAGATATGTTATTAACATGAAAGAAATAGTGATAATAACAACAATAATTAACATTTAACAAAATGCGTCATCGCGTAATTAAAATCCCTGATGCTAGGGCAACAACCACATCTTTTGAACGATGGGAGAGTGATAGTCAACTATGCTTAACCAATGCATATGCCACAACCCATGAGAAACCAATACTCCATGGATGCGAATACGCTCATGTTCATAGCCAATCATTCGCAGGAGTATGGTTCAAAGAACATCCTCACAAGGTAAGAACAACCATTACCTGGATCACCAACTATAAAACAAGAAGGTCCATGCTATGAGTGTGGAGGTGATCATTGGGCATGAAGTTGCCCAAACAAGGGTCCACAAATCAAATTATTTGTATTCTGCGAACGTTGTGGTCTAGACCATCTACACCAACACTGTGCTAAAAATCCAGACTACAAAGGGAAAGCAAAAATCAATGTTGTAGGCGTGATGCCTTCTTCAAGCGGACCCAGAACCCGCAATTCCTTTAAACGTGATGACTCGAGCTCAAGCTCAAGAAGCTGACAAAAACAAACTAGCTGAAAAAGCCACATTGCCTGTTCAAACAGAATTTGAGAACAAACCGATGAGAAGCTTTGGAAGAAGATCATGGAAAGGCAGACGGGACAAAATGAAATTGAAGAGGCTGAAGGAGAAAGCGGCTTTGGAAACTGAACTGAATCAAACAAGAGAGCATCTTAGACAAGAGCAAGAAAGGAACAAAAACACAAAGGGACCTAAAGAGTCAAAGACTAACTCGGGAGGTTCAGTCTTGGTCGACAAAGTGGTTGAACCTTTGGATGCGATCTTGAAAGCTTATGAAGGTAGGTTAAAACCCAACCAAACCCAAGAGGATAGATGGCTAACGTACTCATCCAGGGTATGAAAAAGAGAGGTTGCAAATGTGCAAGGAGCTTATCCAGAAGGCCCAAGCTCTTATGGAACCACATGTTCTAGATGCTCCAAAAACGGAGGTGCTAATCCGCGATAAAGTCCAAGAATTGGAGAGCCAGGGTATTGTAAATAGAGACCAAGGAGGGTTGAGGTTTGAGGCACCTTTAGATACAAGGGAAGTAGCCAATACCATAGATGGGGTGGGCTCACAAGCAGTGACGCCTATTTCGGAGGTAGAAGAACCGTGGCCACAATCCTTGTGAAAATCAATCAAAAACCGAAAAGATGGTAGTGCTACCTTACAATCAGCACCTATTCTTGAGATAAACATGGATCATGAATTTTTCCTAGGAGATATACGATCATTATACGGGGATGTCAGGTCTGTCGCATTTGAAGAGAGTAAACCACGCTCTCTAAAGACTTTTCCATCTTTCATAGGAGAACTCGAAACAAAATCGGAGGTTAAAATGGTACCTTCTCAGTGGAAAGCAACACCAAAAATGATGGATACCAAGAGCTTGCATGAATTGATGTCTTCTCCTCTGGAGGAACATCTTCTTTCAACCACAAGGAAAATCTTCAACAACAACACCATCAAAAATCCCAAAAGCACCTCAAGTCAATGCAAAAAAGGAGCAACCAACCATCGCGGAAAAAGGTAAACAATGAAGCATATCAAACTCGCAAGACAACTTTACCTTCAATGAGCCTCCATCAAGCAGGCGAAGCCTCTACATCAAGAGCCACACCATCAACAATGCAATGGAAACCAAAGTAAAATGTCTATCAACCAAAGTTTCCATCACAAAAAAGCATCCAAAAGAAGCCAAAGAATGTCAACCAGGTGTTGGTATCCAAAGAGCACATCAAAGTCAAAGACCCAGTTTGGATACATGAAGCACAAGTTCAGCCTCAACAACAAAAGGTGACAGGGTGGGTGTCATAAAATGAGTCACTCACTGCTCAAGGCTACTTCGAAGGAAACATTAGTGTTTGGGTCAAAAAGCCTAAACTGACAGCCTGGATGTACTCACCTCAAGAAAGAAGTTCTACAAGAAGCGAGCCAAGATATCAACGAAATACAAAAAACTCAGGCAAGCGAAAGAACAACAACAAAACGCAGACAAAAGACCTTCCAAGTGGGCAACAAGAGAAGTATGGGTGCCGAAGTCAGACCTTAGTCTAGTTACCCAAGAAAAACAGGTAAAGCAACGGATGATTCCAGTGAAGCTACTCAGAGCACAAGGATTTTATGAAGGCAACACTCAAATATGGTTACCAAAAAGTATAGCTCAATCTGGAACAACCAAGAAAAATCATGCAAAACAAGCTTCTACCCCAAGGCAAGCAATGATCACCAACAACCAACAAAAGCCAAATGAAACGAAGGTTGCTACAATCTCTAGATGGATACCTCGTCATCAACTCCAAAATCAAGGCTTCTACAACGAAAATCATTAAATCTAGCTACCAAAGACTAGTGTCCATCAAGTTATCGAGAAAAAGAAGAAAATTCCAAAGACGGTCACACAAGGACCAAACACAAGATGGGTTCCAAAATTGATTGTGGAAACTCAATCACAGAGAACCCACACATCTTGACAATCGCTTCTCATGGAAATTAACGCAAAGGCTACATCAAGCCCTATCAGAGCTGAAGGACTTGTTTTACAAAGAAGTATCAACACACAACAAACAAGTCAAGAGGAGTCAAAGTATGCCAACCTACTGGAAAAAATGGTGGCATCCAAAGACCCACACAATGGAAAAGGCCTAAATTTCAAGAACTTATGGAATTGGGTTTCTGACCTTGAACAGGTAAGTGAAAATCGCCATTAAAAATACATGGCATAAAAGTCAGAGTCGGGCAGCTAAGCCACTAAATGAGCAAGGCGTTAGTTCCAAACCTTCATGTAATATTCTCTGTGGTCTAAGCGTCTTAGTTATTCTAGGAACTGCTCAAGCTGGAAGAGTTGAGTATAATTACGTTGTGTCACTCATGCTGGTATAGGTGAGCATAAGAGTCGAAGTCGTTGTAGTATAGTGGTAAGTGAAGGAGGAGGTCCAAAAGACACTCACACATTCAACACAGTGAGGTATGAGTGGAGAAGCTTTTGCATTGAAAACCCTTCTTGGAAACATGGAAGTTATTGAGACATCCTTTGATGTCACATGTGCTACATTTGTTCCTTGAAGCACCCATCAACTCCATCTCTTATACTACATGCTTTTGTTTGACAAATTTCTCATAAGCATATAGAGTGTCCCATAATTGGCACTTGCATTAGGCACTCTTCCTTTGTTTCTCCAACCCACTCACCTTGCATGACAGGGACTTCAATTCCAAATGCTCAAAGGCACTTTTTTCCCCACTGGGTTTTTTTCCTTTGGTCATCCAGGTTTTAAGACCCTAATCTAGAAACCCTCATCATTGACTTTGTGTATATATTCCTTCTACATCAACAATAAGGAAGTAGCTACCCAAATAAATTGACAACGACTTGGAGCAAAAGCAGCAGGTTTCCATATGCTTATCAAGAGCATCTTTTATCTTCAAGGATGAAAACAAAGCTCCATCAAAAATGGCAATGGCCTACAACAACAAGCAATGACAAATTCCACAAGAGAGTCATCAACAACAATCAAAACTAGCTCCAACAGTGCTTCAACATTGGTGACCTATTGTAGACAACTCAAATTGCAGCGGACATGGAAAACAAACCCAACATAAAGTCCACGCCACAAAGGAATCTGTTCTACAAGCTTAAACACATCAACATGCCTCTTCATAGCGGCGAAGACTGGCAACAAAGAGAAGAATGTGCAACAAGAAGAAAAGTTGCCTCAACAATCGAACTCAAATCACGAATCAACAACACGACAGCTATGAATCACTCTAGGAAGGGGGGAGTGTCATCAACCACAAAGCACTTCCCACGCTGAAGACCAACCTTTAAGACAAAGTTGGCTGAAGACCAAGCTTCAAGACAAAGCTGAAGACAACCCTATGACAACACTGCACAAGGTCGTGTCAAGGGACGACACAAATTAGGAAGGGGGGAATGTTTGTCAAACCGCCAATCATTCCTCACGAGCCGAAAAAGATTTTGGATTTTCATGAGCTTCACACCAGACATCATGTCAGACGACAGGTGTTGGTAAAATGGCTAGATAGACCTGAAGAAGGTTCTACATGGGAGAATGTCTAAATCGCAAAAGTGCTTGAGGAGCTTACTGTTCGCTTGGAATGCACTAATTGCGGGATACACAAAACATGAGTAGGGTTAGAAAGATCTAGGCTATTTTTAGCTGATGCAAAGTGAGGACCTCTGTCTAGATGCAATCACCTATGCGTGCCAAATGTATGCCAAATGTGGTGTACTTCACAAAGCATAAAACTTGCTTTGGAAGCTTCTATTCTTGTCCAGAAGGTCGTCTCTTGGAGTGCATTGATTATTGCAGAATATGCCCAATAGAGACAGGTCCAAGAAGCTCGAGGCTGTTTTCAACAGATGTAAAGAGATGGCATCTCACCAAGTGCAATCACCTACACTTGCATCTTAAAGGCATCTGGCATTATGCAGACGTTGATATGGGAAAAGGCTATTGAAAAAAGACGCTGTGCTTGGAAATGGCTTGGTTGACACGTATGCCAAATACTTACGAAGCTCAGCAAAGTGCTGGACGAACTTCCTATCTAGAATGTCATCTCTTGGAACGCTCTCTCTCTCTCTCTCTCTCTCTCTCTCTCTCTCTCTCTTTTTCCCTCCCTTGAGCAATAAATGTGTTAAGACAGAACTAGAAGTAATAATCTGCTTCAGGATTTCATCTTCGTATCTACTCCTATGCAATGCACACTACAATCCAACTAACGAAGCACTCTAGTTAGGTAGGAAGAGAAAAAATTTATTATGCGGTAAAGTAGTGACAAAAGAAAAAAAAGGAATTTTTTTTCGGTTAAGTATTGACAATGGAGGTTAAGAGTAGTGCCAGAGGAGGTTTAGAGTAGTGACCAAAAAAGGTTTTGCCCATAAGTGGGGTACAAAAAAGGTTTTTCCCATAAGTGGGGTACAACAAGAGGGGTTTTGCTCATATGTGGGGCACAAAAAATGGTTTTGCTCATAAGTGGGGTACAGAAGATGGTTTTGCTCATAAGTGGGGTACAAAAAAAGGATTGGATCATAAGTAGGGTACAAAGACGGGCAAGATAGTGACAAAGTATGGGTATACTTTGATGGGGGGCAAGCGGTGATAAACTGCGCCGAAGTAGTATGATCCATCAACCTGTACAAAGAGTAAGGTAAAAAAAAAACGATGGTAAGTTAGGGTAGGTTGAATGTCAATATTGTGCATAAGGTTTGTTTTTGAGGAGTGTATGTAAATTGGGTCCGGTGGTTCAACATGTGATGGGGTTATCTACGTGGGAGAGGTTTGGAGAATTTTTGCAGGCTTGATGGATAGGTTTTCCAATTACTAAGGAGGCTTGAAGTTTTCTAGTTTCGGGGGTAAAAGGTATTTTAAAGATGGTTGGAAAGGGGTGGTTTTTTATTGCGAAAGGTTTTTTAAAGAGGTTTTCCCTTTCTAAATAAGAGATTGAGTTGAATACTTTGAGAAGCACTTGCTTAGGATTGCCTCTTTTCCTGAGTCTGATGAAAAAGAGGTTCCTTGTGTTAAGGTAGTATTTGAAGGAGCTTTCTCTCATAATGTACCTTCTAAGTTCTGACTTGATGAAGGCTAATTTTTGGTGGGTAGGGTGCCAAGAGATCCATGGTATATAGTGGAAAGAGTTTAGAGGTTTTTTGTAGCAATTAGAGTCTAGGATGCTGTGGGTTCAAAATTTGGGTCCCTTGAAGAAGTGGATGTCTAGGATTGTGGCTTGATTGGTAGAAATGGAGGGGGTGATTTTTATGTGTTCAAGCAAAGTCCCCACATAGGTGTTGAGGGCGAGTGTTAAAGATTCGATAGGGCCTGACCATACTCCAAAGGCATCATCTATGAATCTTTTGAACTATGCCAGGTTTGGGTCATTAAGAAGTGGGGATTGGGATTCTAGGTGGCAAAGACAAGCATAGAACACGGAAAAATTGGATCCCATAGTTGTGCCTTTGATTTTCTTGAAAACTCTATTTTTTTGAAACTGATGGAGTGTTGTGTAAGGATGAGGGTATAAAGAGAGATGATGAAGTTGGTCTTTGGAGGATCGAAGTGTTTACAAATGGTTATTTTTAGAGCATTCTTTGGTTTATAGGGATGCTAGGATAGAGGGAGTTTATATCAAAGGTAAAGAGGAGGGAGTTTGGTGGAAAATGGGTATGGTGTAGTTCTTTGATTAGGGACAGGTAATCTTTTAGATGTTGTTTGTAACTTAACAGGATAGGGTATAGCTCTATGAGTAACCATTTTGATGCATTTTCCAAAAAATAGCCATTGTAAGCACAAATAGGTCTAGCAACAAGGTATGTTTTATGTAATTTAGGGAGGAAGTAGGTTTGGCAGGGTTTGAAAGGTTTTGAGAGGGGTGCAAGGATGAAGATACGTTGTTCCATGGGGAGGAGGGTGTATCTATGGATGATGGTAGAGAGGAGAGAGGCTAGGTAGTTGTGAGGGGTGGTTGGTTGATAGGTGATGGGGTCATTGAGTTGTCTAAGTGCCTCATTCTCATACCATTCCTTTGAGAGGATAGTAAGAACAAAGCTTTTGTCGGGGGGTTTAATGAGAATGGAGTTATCTTGTGAGAGATATTTGATGACTAGATGTACAAACTTTGTAGATTTAGAGCAAGAAGTGTTGTAGCTATCCAATTTATGTTTAAGATGAAGTTTGTTAAGTTCTGTGATAGTTTCTAGAGAGGGATTCTCTTTGGGTGGTTTCCAATAGAGGTTGGGTAATTTAAATGGAGAAAAGGAGGGGTTTCTTTGGCTTTGAAGAAATCTTTAAGGTGTAAGTTTCTTCCTAAGCTTTCAATGTGCTTCTAGGAGGTGTTTGGGTGTAGGATTGGGAGGAGGTGGGATGTACTTGAGACCCAAGAGTAGGCCAGTTGCTTACTAAAACTTTTGAGTTTGTACTCGTGTGGGTTGGTAAGAGGGAGCCAAAATTTATTCCTTCTCCTTGATTTTTTGCATGTAGTGGTCCTATTGCCCACAAGATTTTGTCCTGGCTATACTTGACTCAATTTGGACTTGTCTATCAAAAGTTAGAGCAGTTTTGTGAATTGCACTTGAAACAGCACTCAAAACAGTTTCAGGATCAAGGATTTTTGCTTGTATCTTGACCAAATGTGACCCAAATTTGTTGAAACTTGGTCACTAGGCTATCTTTATAGTGCTTAACAATTCTGGAAGCTCACTGTGAGTTTTCACCTCCAAATTAGGGCTAGAGACAACATACGCATATGAAGTCTATGTGCTCAAAATATGACAAAATTTGGTATGTAAGCTCTCCTTGATGTCCTCTACCCACTGCAAGTTTCAGTTTGTGAATTTGACCTTTATTTTGACACTTGAGACATTTTACACATATAAAGTCTTTCGTGGCAAAATGAGGTGACTTTTGTTCCACTGATTCCTTATCACTCAAGCAACCCTCAACAAGTTTCAGAATTCAATCTGGACATTTTTTGAGCAAGTTAAGAGCAATACAAGCCTAAATCTGCAATTTTCTATCTTTTTCTCTTTGCAAGCCCAAATGAGCTCCAAATTCTATGAAATTTTGGCTAGGGACTTCTTTTATGCTCTAGGACACTGAGGTATACTCAAATGTCTGATTTGACCCAGATCTGGCCTATGAGACTTTATGTGCATATAAAGACTACTGGCTCAAAATTCACTTATATTTCTACCCAAGGTGCTCCTTGATGCATACAACAAGAATATGTGATCATAGCAAATTTTGGATGTCAAAATTGCTCAAAATTACCTCTTTTCCACCTTTCCAGTCTTGTATCTGCAAAATTCACTTTAAATACAAAAGTATGTGTCCAAATGAGTTGCAATTTTGCAAGCAAGCTGAACACATCATTTCCAACCCTCCCATGTGGTCAAAAGTGAAATTTGACTTTTAGATCTGGCCTTCAAACATCATACACGTATAATGTCTATGTGCCCAGAATGAAGTGAATTTCACTCCAGAGGTTCCTCACTACACAGGCTCACAGTAAGTTTCAAAATTGAATTTTTGACACTTTTTGAGCAAGTTATGGCTAATACAAGCTTTCACTTTCCTAGATGCGTTACCTTTACAAGTCTAGCTCATCTTTCTCTTGATGACACCACGGCTACCATGCCTACCCCAGTGATGGGCATTCCAAGGAACACGCCATGGACCTCATTTGTTAGTAAATCATCGCTACATGGTAGCTCAATGCCGGCAACAGTACCTACAAGTGTGTATCAATCATATGCACCTATAGGTCCTCGTACCCATATAGCTCCCACCCCTCCCATTGTTTCAACAACTTATGCTCCACAACCACAACACCCAAGCTCTTATTTCAATGGGACCATACTGCTATCATTTGCATGTTACATCCGGCATCTGCTATGCCTAGGGCCACACATGAACTTTGGGACACCACATGGCACAACACCATACCAAACTTGGAACCCAAGGGCTTCCTATGCGCCAAGCCCAATGCCAATACCTACTCCACATGTAGTCTCTGGAGCGCCTTTACCCATGGTACCTGCTCACTTAGGTGACTTGGCAACATTTTCTCAAGCTTTTGGTTGATCTATTGCTGAGCATATGCGTAACACACCTAATAGGGAGCCTAGAAGTAAAGCAGTACAAATAGCCAAGCTCACACAAAAATTTAGTGAAGACGGGGATGTGAGAAAGTATATCGAAGAAACATGTGATTCTCTAGGAGAACACAATGACTTGCATAAGAGTAATGCGTTAAGCCTAACCTTAAGTGGGAAGGCTGGGGATTGGTATAGAACCCTAAGGGTGGAAGAAAAAATGACTTACCCTACTCTTAGGAGACTATTCTTGAAGGAATACATACGAGAGGGAGTGCTTTGGGGTGTAGCATCTCAACTCCAGAAAGTCCAATGAGAGGAAGGAGAGTCCATGAGAGAGATTATTAGTCGCTTGAAGCATTTGAATTCTTGTTGTAATTCAAATGAGTGTTTCAATAATAACCAATTGCTTGATAGATTCATTATAGGATTACGACATGAGGATGTCTAAAATGGTGGTATCACCACTTGGGAACCAATCACCAACAATGTGATCCAATTGGAGGATAATTTAATGATTCAAAGAGAAAGAGTGTCTTTTGAGCCTAAATCTACTAGCTTGCAAGCATCGGGGCATCAGCCAATGACCCTAAAGCCTATTGCTAAGGAGCCAAAGATATCTGAGATGACTTTAGCAGATCTCACTAGGGCCATTCAAGAGAGTCTTAGAGACAATCGTGCTCCACAAAACAAACATATGTATCCAAGAAGGGAGCAACAATGGTGCTTAGTTTTCTATGGTCTGCATAGTACCACTAAATGCCCTACTTTTAGAGTAAAATCCAATGGGAATTGTGTTAGCGAGTCGCCGCGACGGACGTCTGCAACATAGCTTTCTGGCACTAACATAATGTCAATACTCAGGG
Organism: Adiantum capillus-veneris; assembly: GCF_014529385.1. Taxonomy (NCBI): domain Eukaryota; kingdom Viridiplantae; phylum Streptophyta; class Polypodiopsida; order Polypodiales; family Pteridaceae; genus Adiantum; species Adiantum capillus-veneris. The sequence goes on along the minus strand of NC_140948.1, from coordinate 54,735,153 downwards.
AAAGTGACTCAGATGGGACACGGAGACTCTATGAGATTGTCAATCTCACAAAGTGAACCTTAACAAGAAAACACACTAGCTCAACAAGCAAACCAACACTCAAAGATCAAGGAAATCTGCCTATGTCCTTTCTTACAGCTCTAGGTTATCACGCCATTTCGGCACTCGAACGGACTCGAAATGCAACGAAACTTTAGGAGGAGGTCTAGGACACCTAGGGTCACTATACTAGCAAGTCTGGTCGCAATCCGACAAGGTACCAAAATCACGATCCATCATGAAAAAGGTCTTAAAAATTGCAATAGAATATGCAAAAATGTCGTCCTATGGTCTAAGAACACTCTCCTATGGTCAAAACGACTAAAAACAGTTATTTAAGCACTCAAATATGCAATTATAGCTCACAGACGTGTAGTCGCAAACCACAACAAAACTGATAATTCTTACACTTAAATTAAAGATCAAAGAGAGAGTAACACAATGCAACTTTCGTATTTGAAAACTGATTACCCATTCATCAGTTGCATCGATTACAAATTGGAGCAGCTCGTAGCTTGAGCGTATGTTTTTTGAGCTCCCTTCTTCTTTTGAAAATAAGCTTTCTTTCACATTAAGGTTATTGACATTTATACCTAGGGAATTCTAAATGGCCAGTTTGGTCGGCTCACACGGACCTTTACAAATAACATGACAAAATTACAACTCATGGATTGATTGTTACTCTGGAATTGGGATTTACACAGAGTATTACTACACTAGCTCGGAAAACTAATAGAGTACAAATGTAGTGTTCGGCTTCATGTCCGACCAGTTGGGCGCCTGTTTGATCTGTCATCAAACATTCCCCCCTTCCTAATTTGTCATCAAACATTCCCCCCTTCCTAATTTGTGTCGTCCCTTGATCTGTCATCAGACATTCCCCCCTTCCTAATTTGTGTTTGATCTGTCATAAGGTCAACTAACACACCTGTGTCAATGACATTATCATTCTGTCCTAGCTGTTTTTGTAAACGACTAACATGAAAAACAGGATGAACTCGTGAGTGCTCTAGGAAAGCTAACTTATAGGCCACTTGACGTATACATTTAAAAATGGTAAACGGTCCACAATAGCATGGTGAAAGTTTAGAAACTTTTCCCGTCTTCAGACTTTCTGAATGCTCCGGAACTTTGAGAAAAACCTTGTCTCCTTCTTCGAAAGTAGCAAGACAAAGATGCTCATCTGCGTACTTCTTATATCGATCTTGAGCTTGGTTAACATTCTGTCAAGCAAATCGAAGCATGAAAAAATGGTCCTGGAGAAAATCCTTCGCTTGTTGTATCTTCTCCTTAGCCGACCCCACCGTAACGGGTGATCTAGGTTGAAATCCATATAAAAGCATAAACGGACTAAACCCTGTACTCACATGATTTGAACTATTAGAAGCAAATTCCAATATAGGTAAGTAGTCTTTCCAATTGGTTTGCTTCTTGCTAACGTATGCTCGTAGCATATCTTCTAGCACTTGATTAAATCTTTCGGTTTGACCATCCGTTTATGAACGATCAGCCGTACTTAGATTAAGTTTAGTTTTCAACTTTTGGAACACAGCTCTCCTGAAATGATTATCGAACTTTCGATCTCTGTCACTAATGATACTAGCTAGAAGACCGTAGAGTTTATATATATGCTCTACAAATAGCCGTGCTAATTTTGGTGTCTTAACCGTAGTTTTAGTTGGAATGAATCGACCCATCTTTGTGAGATGGTCTACAATTACCCAAGTGGCATCATGGCCACGATTTGTAGTAGGTAGTCCTACTACAAAATCCATCGGAGATACTCTCCCACTTACCTTGTGGAATCTCTAAAGGATGTAAAAGGCCACCTACCTTGAGGCACTCTGCTTTATTAACTTGGCATTGTTGGCAGTTTAGTATGTTCTCTTGAACATCATGATGTAAGCCCGGCCAATAAAATTGCCGTCGAACTTAGGCATATGTCTTACGAATACCTAGATGACCAGCACTTGGACTATCGTGACACTCAAATAAGATTTGGCGCCTAGTGTCTGAGTCCTTTGGCACACATACTCTACCCTTGTGGAGTAAGTAGCCATCATCAATGAAAAAATTCTTCCATCGCTTAAGCTCTTTCTGAGTAGGGGTGGAGTTCTATGTGTTAGAGTTTTTATCTGCGTGTAACATTTAATGGCCTAAAATCTTATTTGTAGCGGAAATTAGCATGAACATAGTGGGCATTTCATTAGAATAGATTCCTAATGAGAATTACAAGAGTGCTTGGGTGGAGAGAGCAACAAAAAGCATAACACCTAGTTAGATAGCATCGACAATACTTTCAAAAGAGAGAGCAATTAAACTATTGACAACAGTTGAGGACCGGATTTGCATGGAGCCGGTCCCCCCTCCAAAAGGCTTTGTATTATGGTTTCTCCCATCAAGAGAGACATTGTACAATACAATTCTTTGTGTTCCTTCAAGACTAGCTAGTGCAATGAAGATGAAAGCTTCATACACCAAGCAAAACACTTAATCAAACACAACTTGAATTATCCCCGTTCTCAGACCCAAGACCTCACACACCTTCAAAGATGGTGAGAGCTAGCAGGGTATGAGAGTAGATTGAGAGGAAAAAGAAGTATCTTACGAGAAAGAAGTACATCTCCTCACATAATCACTCATATTAGCATAGCTTAGCTTAGTAATTAGCTTGGTAGAGAAGATGAGCATGCATTGAAGCTTGGCTCTTGGTTGGATTTGCATCCACATGCCAAGAGAGTGTTGATGTAGGCTTCTATCTCACAAGCTTGGAGTAGGTGATGAGCTCTCCATTAAAGCTTGGGAGGAGATAGAGTGTTTTTCCTTCACACATGGTCAAGTGTGTCAGTGTGAGAGTGGAATGCCCAGCAAAAATCAGCCCCCCCTCTCTCTTGGGCGAGCCCTAGCTGCTAAGTTAGGCTGCCTTTTTCCTCATTGGACCTCCCCAGGTCAAGCCAATAGGAATTAAGCAGCATAAGTGATAGCCTTCTGACATGTGTCCCCCTTTCCCCTTTTGTGAGAGCTTTAGATAATTAAATAATTAAACTAAACTCTCATTGGACCCCTTTGCCTCCTGGCCAATAGGAATCGGGCAAGCCATGGGGCTTCTGAATGCTCATTGGACCCCTTGGGAGACTGCCCAATAGTCTTCTAGGACACTTAATTCTTATTGGTTTCTTTTATTAAATGTTTTTAAATTAATTAAACTAGATTTACTCTAGCTTAATTCTCATTGGTCCACTTCAAGGGTCTTCCAATAGGAATTGGGCACACCTTGTGGGCATCTGGCCTAGGGAGCTGACATGTGTCCCTCATTCCCTTTGTGTAAAGGGAGCCTGTGTGTGTGTGTGTGGTTTTCTCTCTCATCCCCTAGCTTTGGGGCTCGCCCCCTCCCATGTAGGGATGCAGAAAGACTTTTTGGGCACACACACTAAGCATCCAATTTTCCCTAAGGTTGACCTTTGGACACAACCTTTGAATTTTGGAACCTTAGCATTTTGGAAGTCTTAATGGGCTAAACCTTAGGGTCTTTTTAGCCCGTTGTTTCACATGGCTCTTCTGCAGATGGCCCCCCCTTTGGATCCCTATTTTCCCTCCTTTGGATCCCTACTGTGGCCGGTCTGCTAACTTAACCAATATTCTAGCTTTTTCTCCCTTGGCACTTCCCCACATTAAATGATCAGTTTAATATGAGAAAATCATTTAGGAGAATTAGATATTGATTATTATGACATTACCTCTCTCTTGAAATCATAGTCGTCCTCGACTATGGTGTAGAGAAGATAAAGCATATGCATGAGTCCTTTTCTTAGCGGGTAGAGGATCCCTATGTTACCCTACGACATCATTCCATAATGGATGACTAGTCCATTTGGCGCTTGAGAGCCTGAGGCTGCCGCAAGCATGTCTGCACATTAGTCCTATCAGTCTTCCATAGTAGAGTGACAAGCTCTACTTGGTGTTTGGGAGACGTCGTCTCCACAAACTTGATCTAAGCATGCATACTACTTTATTTTTGTGCACAAATAAGGAAAAAGAGAGTCTTATAAGACAAAAATTTTTGTTCATTTTCTAACATTTTGTACATTTGCTTACTCTTGGGAAGCATTGTAAGCATTGACAAGGTTTAGGTTATCCTTTAATTGTATGCCTTGCATCCATCTAGCATCTTCAAAAGGATAATTCTTAAACTTAATAAGATATCGTCGGATAGTCTTACCGCCTCTTAATACCTTGCCTTCATGTCGGAGAATGGACTCGGGCTGTAGCACCTCCTCGTGGTCCTCGATCTCCGGTGGGTCTTCAATAGTTGGTTCTTGAGGTGGCTCTCCTTTGTAAGGCTTTAAGAGGCTCACATGAAAAGCATTGTGTATGAGCCAATGATTGGGCAACTTAAGTTGATAGGCCATCTCATTGATTGGCCTAAGAATCTGGAAGGGACCATAGTACCTTTTTGCTAGTTTAGCATAGTACTTTTGGTGGCCCGTAGGATTCTTGCCCGTCGTGTGCCTTAAGCGAGCCTTGGGAAACTTTAACAAGACCCAATCGTTTTCTTTAAAGGCTTGGGCTCTTCTGTGCTTGTCAGCAGCAGCCTTTTGCCTTTGCTGTGAGATAGAGATAGCATCCTTAATCTTTTGGAAAGATTCCTGTAGGTCTCGGCTATACTCATCTGCAACGAAGATCTTCCCATGTACCTTAAGTAGCAAGGGACTTTTTGATCTTCCCTCAATTACCTCGAAAGGTGCTTTTCCTGTAGAAGTATGTACAGTGTTATTGTAAGCATACTCTACTAAGGGTAAGTACTTCTCCCATTGGGATCTTTGATCTACTTCCGTTACATAGGCTTTTAGTAGATCGAGAATAGTTAGGTTAGCTATTTCACTTTGGCCATCAGTTTGTGGATGATAGGCCGAAGAGAAGTTTAGCCTTGTTCCTAAATTCTCAAAGAGACCCTTCCAGAAATTACTGGTCATTCTAGGATCTCTATCCGACACTATGGACATTGGCAAGCCATGGTACTTGAAAATTTGTGCAATGAAGAGGGTTGCCATTTGATGGGCTTTGATAGTCTTTTTGACAGGTATAAAATGAGCTTGTTTACTGAACCTGTCTACTATCGTCCATATTCCCGTATTCCCATGGATAGACTTAGGCAATCCAAAGATAAAATCCATGGATATGCTCTCCCACGGTGAATTAGGGATTGGCAAGGGTTGAAGCAATCCAAGTTGCTTCCCTCTATCAAATTTTGTCTTTTGACATACCACACATTTGGAAACATACTCATGTATGTTCACTTTCATGGTAGGCCAATAGAAATATGTTTCAATTCCCTTTAGGGTAGACTGAATCCCTCTATGCCCCGCATATGGGGGAGCATGAGATTCATACATTACTTTCTCACGTAGTGAGTTAGTAACGCATAGTCTATTGCCATAGAGAAGATAGCCATCTTGTAAAGTAAATGGTTCTTCTTTCTTCCCTAAGGCAAGGGCTGAAATCACATCTCTAAAATCGGGATCAATAGCATACTCATCTATCATTAAAGATAGATCATTGTGAGTTGCTATGGAAACCGCATTCACTCTCGGTCGTCTTGAGAGTGCATCGGCTACTTGATTATGCTTGCCAGCAATGTGAGCAATATGAAAATGAAATTGCGAAAGGAAATTTGCCCACCTCATTTGTTTGTCGGAGAGCTTGGTCTGCGTCATGAAGTACTTAAGACTTTGGTGATCTGTTCGCAGAATAAAAGGAGTCCCCAATAAATAGTGCTTCCATGAGTCTAAGGCATGTAGAACTGCAAGGAGTTCTTTTTCGTATATGCCTAGAGCTTGCTCAACAGGGTCGAGCCTTCGACTCTCATAGCCTATGGCGTGCCCTTCTTGGAGCAAAACAGCCCCAAGGCAATCACCACAAGCATCACATTGGACCTCAAATGGTTTTGTGAGATCCGGTAGTGTAAGCACAGGTTGAGAGATAAGCTTTTCTTTAAGCTTTTCGAAAGCATTGTTCTCCTTAGCAGACCACGTATACCTAACATTTTTCTTTGTTAGGTCATGTAATGGTCCCGCAATTTGTGAGAACTTTTCTATGAAGCGTCTATAGTATGCACACATACCTATAAAGCTTCTTAGTTCATGAAGATTCCTTGGTTTAGGCCATCCTTTTATTACCTCTAACTTGGATGGATCCATTTGGATTCCATCTTGAGAGATAATGTGACCTAAATATTGAATCTCTTGCAAGAAAAATTCACTTTTCTTTCGATTAACATAAAGTTTATTCTCTCTTAAAACTTGAAATATTACCTGGAGGTGTTGCTTATGTTCCTCTAATGAATTAGAGTAGATGATAATATCATCAAAGAACACTCCAGTGAAGGTTCGATGAGGTCTGAACAGCTTCTCCATCAAGCGGTTAAATGTGGCTGGTGCATTAGTCAAGCCAAAAGGCATGACAATGTATTCGTAAAGACCAAATGTAGTACGAAATGCGGTCTTTACAATGTCTTGATCAACTATCCTTATTTGATGATAGCCACTTTTTAGGTCAATCCTACTGAAGTAGGTCGATCCTTGTAGCTTATCAAATAGGTCTTCTACCCGTGGAACGGGAAACCTATTCTTGATAGTGATCCTATTTAGTGCTCTATAGTCGACACACATACGATATGTGCCGTCTTTCTTTTGCACTAATAGCACAGGTGAGCAAAATGGAGATGAGCTAGGCCTAACCATGCCCTTCTCAATTAACTCATGCACTTGCCGCATAATCTCCTCTTGTTGAGCTTGAGAAACTCTATAAGGAGGTTTGTTAGGCGGTGAACTTCCTGGAAGAAGTTCAATTGCATGGTCGTCATTACCTCGTTTAGGAGGTAGCTCACAAGGGATGTCGTCAATAAAGACATCTTGAAACCCCTTGAGAAAATTGGATAACTCTAATTCCTTTTGGTTGCTTTTATTTTCTTTTGCTAAAGCATTAGGTTCATTTTGAGAATCTTTAACAAAAATCATGTACACGGAAATAGAGCTCTTTATTGACTTGTTGAAAGCTGGTGTATGTACAATGGGGATGGTGTTACCCATCTCCCTAGCATCTATATACATGTCCTTTTCCCTGAACTTAAAGGAGATTCTCCTTTCAAGAAATTTAACATGGGCAGCCAAACGGTCAAACCATGGTGCCCCTAGGATTACATCCTCATGCTTGAGAGGAGAGATAAAGAAATCCTCTTTGTCCACATAGCCTTGGACATGAAGCCTCAATTTCCCGATTAAGGGAGTGACTGAAGCTTCTTGCCCCTTGAAGGCACTGTCTGCGGGTAGGATATCTCCCATCTCGTAGGATTGTATGCCTAGCTTGGTGGCTAACTCCATAGATATGAAATTGTGAGTAGAACCAGGGTCAAAGAGAATAAAAGCATCATGTTCTCTTACCTTTCCCCAAGCATGGCATAGAGGAGATCCTTTGTGGTGAGTTTGGTGAATCTCCTCCTCTTGGATTTCAACCAAAGAAGCTCTAGGAGGATCTTGGCGGTTGTTCTTTTGGGGACAAGCGCGGTACGCATGCCCTTGTTCGCCGCACTTGAAACACCGGTTATCTTTACGATAACGCTCAAGCTCTTCAGGAGAGAGTTTATTCTTTCCTTTGTAAACTCCCTTCTCTTTAGCTTTGTTGGAATTGCCCTTAGGAGACTTTTGGACATTGTCCTTCCCCTTAGGCTCATTGGTACCTTTGTTTTCCGGGGGCTTATTATTTCTTTTACCCCCCGTTTGGAAATTGATTCGCGAGGCCACCATAGTATGGTGTATTACCGCCGATATGGTACGTGGCCTTTGGGAGTTGACATACTCCGCCATTTCTTCGGTTAAGCCCGCACAAAATTGTTGCTTTTGCTCTCCAAAATCCAACTTTTTGAAGACAGTGGCTTTGAGTTGTAGGTCCCAAAACTTGTCTACATATTTGTGGATGGATTCATTGGGAGAGAGCTTTAAGCTTCGCCATTCGGTGAGTACTTTGTCTTTGGCATCGGTGGCCAAAAACTGCTTCATAATGGAAGCTCTTAAAGCCTTCCATGTTCGTGGAGCTTCACCGTTGGCTCGTAGGCTAGACCACCATTGTTTGGCGGACTTTTGAAAGTGCATAGCTACATGGCGTAGCTTAGAGGACTCCGTGAAGCCCTCATCTCCAAACGCCGCATCGAATTTCTGGATAAAGGCCAAAACTTTGTCTGTAGCACCGAAGGTGCCATCATAGGTAAGGAAAGAGATGCTCTTCCCTCCCTCTTTGAATTTCTTCAGCTTGGACGACCTCTTCCATGCGGCATAGGATTTCCTATGGCCTCTTCTTTTTGATGGTTCAAAAGTTGCACCATCACTTTCTTCAGAAGATGAAGAATTTGAAGAAGGTGGAGAAGAGGGTGACCTCTTTCTCGCCTTTTTCTTGTCTTGATCTTTGTCGTCTTCACCATAGCTTTCATAAGAGGAAGAGGATAAAGAAGATGGAGAAGAGGGTGTCCTCTTTCTCGCCTTTTTCTTCTCTTGCTTTTTATCATCCCTCTTTGAATTATGGCGTGGAGAAGAGTGTGATGGTCTTCTCCGCTTTGGTGGTGATGGAGAGCGTTTAGCCCGCCGTCTTCGTGGAGCCATCTCCGCCGAGGTGGCGGGAGACTCGCTTCTTTGTCGTTCCTTCGGTGGAGGCTCTTGAGTTCTCCTTTGGGAAGGAGATGCATCATCAAGAAGTAAGTTCTTGAGCCCTTCATATGGATTCTCTTCTTCTTCCCGAATCGGAGAGAGACCTCTTTTGGTAGTCTCACAAGGAGGCTTCCTAGGTGTTCTCTCGTCATGGTGATGAGCTTGGAGAATCCCGTGAGCACGGAGCTGCCGTTGCACTTCACTTTGGAGAGATGGATTGCCCATGGCTTGTTGAAGCCTAGAAACAAGATAATTAACAAGCATTGAAGCATCATTAGTAGCTTGCTCATGAGCAAAATCAAAGTTATCAACATTAATTTCACTCTCTTTAATATTGTCAGCCATTCTAACAATTTTTAGGTGTAAACTTTTTAGGTGTACTTTGGCACTTCAAGCCCTAGTTGCTACTCCTCTTTACCCCTTTAGAAAAAGCACTCAAGCTACTGTACCCGCGGCTCGAATACCATTAATTGCAAGGAATAGAAGAGAGGGTCTTTCGACACCAAAACAGCACCGGCTCCTGTCAAGCTTCTAATAGCTCAATAGTGGTTAAGCCGTAGGCAAGCCCCGTAGGACTCCACTATTAAGACCATAGCTCTCGACGGTGATGCCCCGTTAACTGCACAAAGGCAGGCGCACTGCAAGGCTGAAAAATCCCTATTCTACTTACTCACAGGCAATTAATAATACCAACCATTTGTAGCTAGCTTGAGGACCTCCCTTCTTGAGCAAGAAAAGAGAAACCTTGAGCTCTGATACCAATGTAACATTTAATGGCCTAAAATGTTACTTGTAGCGGAAATTAGCATGAACATAGTGGGCATTTCATTAGAATAGATTCCTAATGAGAATTACAAGAGTGCTTGGGTGGAGAGAGCAACAAAAAGCATAACACCTAGTTAGATAGCATCGACAATACTTTCAAAAGAGAGAGCAATTAAACTATTGACAACAGTTGAGGACCGGATTTGCATGGAGCCGGTCCCCCCTCCAAAAGGCTTTGTATTATGGTTTCTCCCATCAAGAGAGACATTGTACAATACAATTCTTTGTGTTCCTTCAAGACTAGCTAGTGCAATGAAGATGAAAGCTTCATACACCAAGCAAAACACTTAATCAAACACAACTTGAATTATCCCCGTTCTCAGACCCAAGACCTCACACACCTTCAAAGATGGTGAGAGCTAGCAGGGTATGAGAGTAGATTGAGAGGAAAAAGAAGTATCTTACGAGAAAGAAGTACATCTCCTCACATAATCACTCATATTAGCATAGCTTAGCTTAGTAATTAGCTTGGTAGAGAAGATGAGCATGCATTGAAGCTTGGCTCTTGGTTGGATTTGCATCCACATGCCAAGAGAGTGTTGATGTAGGCTTCTATCTCACAAGCTTGGAGTAGGTGATGAGCTCTCCATTAAAGCTTGGGAGGAGATAGAGTGTTTTTCCTTCACACATGGTCAAGTGTGTCAGTGTGAGAGTGGAATGCCCAGCAAAAATCAGCCCCCCCTCTCTCTTGGGCGAGCCCTAGCTGCTAAGTTAGGCTGGCTTTTTCCTCATTGGACCTCCCCAGGTCAAGCCAATAGGAATTAAGCAGCATAAGTGATAGCCTTCTGACATGTGTCCCCCTTTCCCCTTTTGTGAGAGCTTTAGATAATTAAATAATTAAACTAAACTCTCATTGGACCCCTTTGCCTCCTGGCCAATAGGAATCAGGCAAGCCATGGGGCTTCTGAATGCTCATTGGACCCCTTGGGAGACTGCCCAATAGTCTTCTAGGACACTTAATTCTTATTGGTTTCTTTTATTAAATGTTTTTAAATTAATTAAACTAGATTTACTCTAGCTTAATTCTCATTGGTCCACTTCAAGGGTCTTCCAATAGGAATTGGGCACACTTTGTGGGCATCTGGCCTAGGGAGCTGACATGTGTCCCTCATTCCCTTTGTGTAAAGGGAGCCTGTGTGTGTGTGTGTGGTTTTCTCTCTCATCCCCTAGCTTTGGGGCTCGCCCCCTCCCATGTAGGGATGCAGAAAGACTTTTTGGGCACACACACTAAGCATCCAATTTTCCCTAAGGTTGACCTTTGGACACAACCTTTGAATTTTGGAACCTTAGCATTTTGGAAGTCTTAATGGGCTAAACCTTAGGGTCTTTTTAGCCCGTTGTTTCACATGGCTCTTCTGCAGATGGCCCCCCCTTTGGATCCCTATTTTCCCTCCTTTGGATCCCTAATGTGGCCGGTCTGCTAACTTAACCAATATTCTAGCTTTTTCTCCCTTGGCACTTCCCCACATTAAATGATCAGTTTAATATGAGAAAATCATTTAGGAGAATTAGATATTGATTATTATGACACTGCGCGTCGAGAGACATCTTGATCTAGCTGTTCAGAGACATGTGACTGTGAGGGATCCCTTTTTAAAACTGCACTCCACACTTTAGCATATGATTGATATTGTGCACACTTACCACGTAATGACTCCAAAAATCCACTCTTTAGTTCCGTGAAAGGAAGTGAATTAATATGAGGCATCCGGCTTAGTGCATCAGCTACTACATTATATCGCCCCTTGCAATATCGTAGCTTACAATCATAATCTTGAAGGATTTCTGTCCATCTAGCTTTACGGCCCTTCAAGTCTGTTTAAGTAGTGAACCATTTGATACTCTCATGGTCAAAAACTACTTCAAACTCGGCACCATATAAATAGTGTCGTCAGAATTTTATAAAAACTGATGCTTCTACCTGGGGTGCCATTACAAGAGAGGCCTTCCCTTCGCATTTGCCCAAAACAGCCCAGAGCTTTCTAGCAAGAGCCAGGTTGGGTATATCTTGCAATCAGTCCGGTTTGAAAAGCAAAACCCATTGCCTTTAGCCCCTCATCATGCTCTACTTGTCTATGCTTGACTTGTCTTTTGAATATTGCTTGTTATTCGGATCGTGTTAATCAAAAACTGAGAAAATGAATTGTTTTTGAAGATCTCGTATAAGGCCACAAGCCTTCGAGGTGAAAGCGTAGGTGATTGCAATTAGAGACATGCCTTCTCTTTGCATCTGGTAAAAACAGCCCAGAGCTTTCTTGGCACAGCTAGGTTGGGTATATCTTGCAATCAGTCCGGCCAGAAAAGAAAAACCCGTTCCTTTTAATCCTCATCATGCTCTGCTTGTGTATGCTTGACTTGTGTTCCGAGCATTGCTTGTTCCCTGGATTCAGTTAGACAAAAACTGAGAAAAAAATTGTGTTTGAAGATCTTGTATGAGGCCACAAGCCTTTGAGGTGGAAGCATATGTGAGTGCAATTAGAGACGAGCTTTCCCATAGCATCTGATATAAACAACCAAGAGTTTCCTTGCCACGACAAGGTTGACCATATCCTGCAATCCACTCGTGCTCCAAGAGATTACAACCTAGAGATGATCCCCATCAAAAACTTCTCGTGCTATCATGATGACACCACATTTTGCATCGGCTGAAAATAGCATATAGCTTTCTCGCCCTGCCCTCGTTGTGCACATCCCACAATCAATGCATTCCAAGAGGCAATAGTCCGGACAGATAGGTCCTCAAGCACTTTCTGTGCTTCCCAAGCACACCACATTTGGCATGCATATCGACCAAGGCAAAGCCAATCACGACATCTTTTTTCAACAGCCTCTGACTACCAGTATAATTGTGAATTTTTTGTGTCCATGTCAGCATCTTTCATAGAGCCACATGCCTTCGAGATGCATGCGTAGGTGATTACATCTAGAGAGAGGCCCTCACTTTGTATTTGTTGAAAACAGACTAGAGTTTGGCCTTTCCCCTGGGGGAAAATCTTACAATCAGTGCATTCCAAGAGTCCACACTCCAGACAGGAAGCTCCTCGAGCACTTGCCTAGACCTACATGCCTTCAAGATGTAAGCATAGCCTTCATGACAAAAGTATTGGTGACTAAATTTGGAGAGATACACTTGCTTTGCATCTGATGGAAACAACATAGAGCTTTTTAAAGTTGCTCTTGTTGCACACATCCCCCAATCAATGCATTGATTAGAAGCTCATCAAGCACTTTTTGTGCTTTCTCAAGCTCTCCACTTTTGGCATACATATCAACCAAGGAAATGCCAATCACAACGTCTGGTTTCAACAATCTCTGACTAATAATATAATTGTGCCCATATCTGCATCTTGTATAGAACCACATGCCTTCAAGATATATGTGTGGGTGATTGCATATGGAGAGAGGCCCTTGGACAAGAAACTCCTCGAGCACTGGCATAGAGCCACATTCCTTGAAGCTGTAAGCATAGCCTTCAAGATGAAAATATAGATACACTTGCTTTGCACCTGCTGAATTTCTCAAGCGCACCACATTTGGCATACATATCGACCAAGATAGTGCCAATCACGACATCTTTTTTCAACAATGTCATTGTGTATTTTTGTGCCCATAGTAGCATCTTGCGTGGAGCCACATGCCTTCAAGATGATGGAGCGTCGTGTATGATAGAGGAAGGTTGTATGCGTGGTCCATTGTACATAAATAAGATGCTGCGTAGGTGATTGCATCTATGCTTGTGTAGGTGATTGTGCATCTGGAGATGGGCCCTCGCTTCGCATTGTCTGGGACAAAAAATTGAGTGCGTAGACGAAAATAATTGCAAGCTCATCGTGCAGATGAAAATAAAATGTTAAATAAAAGAATTGAGATTGAGCCAAATATTGGAAACTATGTATGCCATTTCAATTATTAATTGCATTCCTAGAGGTGACATTCCGAACAAGAAGCTCCTCAAGCACTTTTTGTGCTTTCTCAAGCGCACCACACTAGGCAGTGTCAAGCATGACATCCTCTTTCAATAGCCTCTGACTAACAATATAATGGTGAATCTTTGTGCCCATATTGGCATCTTGTGTAGAGCCACATGCCTTCAAGATGCATTCATAACTAATTGCATCTAGAGAGAGCCCCTCGCTTCGCTTCAACAAGAGCTTTTTGGACGTGCTCTTGTTGCACACATCCCTCAAGAGGCGACAGGAAGCTGCTCAAGTTCTTTTTGCGCTTTCTTAAGCACTCCACATTTGGCTTACTTATCAACCAAGGCAGTGCCAACCATGACATCCTTTTTCAACAACCTCTGACTAACAATTTAATTGCAAACTTTTGTGCCCATATCAATATCTTGTGTAGAGTCACATGCCTTCAAGAGACATGCGTCGGTGATTGCATCTGGAAAGAGGCCCTCACTTTGCATATATATCGACCAAGACAATGCAAAGCACGCTGCACAAGGAAAATCTTGGAATTAGTGCATTCCAGGAGTCCACACTCCAAAATGAAGCTCCTTGAGCTCTTGCATAGAGCAAGATGCCTTCAAGATGTAAGCATAGCCTTCAAGAAGAAAGTATAGGTGACCAAATCTGGAGATATACAGTTGCTTTGCGTTTGCTGCTGCTGAAAGCATCCTATAGCATGACATGCTTCCCCAAGAGCCCCGGACGAGGTATGGCCTCATTAATTCTCTCAACCATGTCAACGGCTTGTAGAAGGTCACATTCAGACTGAATTTGGAGAGATGCATTGCTGAAAACTGCATAGAGCTTTCTGTCGTGCGTATCCTGCAATTAGTGCATTCCAAGAGATGACATTTCGGATGAAAAGCTCCTCAACCACTTTTTGTGCTTTCTCAAACGCACCACATTTGGAAGGCAGTACCAAGCACAACGTCTTTTTTCAACAGCCTCTGACCAACAATACAATTGTGAATTTTTGTGCCCATATCAGCTTCTTGAGTACGTGATTGCATCTGGATAGAGGCTGCTGAAAACAAAATAGAGCTTTTTGGCCTTGCCCTTGTGGAGCAAATCATGAAATCGGCGCATTCCAAGAGTCCACACTCAGGACACGAATCTCCTCGAGCACTTGTGTAGAGCCACATGCCTTCAAGACGAAAGTATAAGTCACTGAATTTGGAGAGATATACTTGCTTTCCATCTGCTAAAAACAACCTAGAGAATTTTGGCCATGCTCCTGTTGTACACATCCCGCTTGCATAAGGTCACTGGCCTTCAAGGTGCAAGAGTAAGTAGTAGGTCTCATGGTGCCAAGCACGCCATCTCTTTTCAAGAGCACATTGCATAGAGCCACATGTCTGCAAGATGCACACGCAGGTGATAGCATATGGAGAAAGGCCCTCACTTCGCATCTGCTCAAAACAGCCCAGAGCTACTTGCCCGGCCCTTGTCGGGCATATCATGCAATTAGTGTGTTTCAAAAGATGACATCCTGCACAGGAGCACCACATTTGGCATACATGTCGACCAAGGCATTGCAAAGCACGACAATTTTTTGCAACAACCCTTGACTAACAATGTCAAGGGGAACTTTTAAACCCATATCGGCTTCTTGTGTACAGCCACATGCCTTCAAGATGCACACGTATGTAATTGCATTTGGAGTGAGGCCCTCGCTTTGCATCCGTTGAAAACAGTCGAGAGCTTTCAATGGATTTCGTGCTTCGCAATGCCTTGGTCGACATGTATGCCAAATGTGGTGCTCCTGTGCAGGATGTCATCTTTTGCAACAACCCCTGACTAACAATGTCAAGGTGAACTTTTAAACCCATATCGGCTTCTTGTGTACATCCACATGCCTTCAAGATGCACACGTATGTAATTGCATTTGGAGTGAGGCCCTCGCTTTGCATCTGTTGAAAACAGTCGAGAGCTTTCAACGGATTTTTGTGATTGTATTTTTGTGCCCATAGTAGCATCTTGCGTGGAGCCACATGCCTTCAAGATGATGGGGCATCGTGTATGATAGATGAAGATTGCATGCGTGGTACATCGTACATAAATAAGATGTTGCGTAGGTGATTGCATCTATGCTTGTGTAGGTGATTGTGCATCTGGAGAGAGGCCCTCACTTCGAATCTATCTGGGACGAAAAACTGAGTGTAGATGAAAATAAAAACGTTAAATAAAAGAATCGACAACGCTTGAGAAGCCAGATTTTTGAAAATAGGAGCAGCCACGTGGGTTAAGGAGAGGGCAGCATTGCGATTTTGTGATTACATCGTACATAAATAAGATGTTGCGTAGGTGATTGCATCTATGCTTGTGTAGGTGATTGTGCATCTGGAGAGAGGCCCTCGCTTCGCATCTATTTGGGATGAAAAACTGAGTGTAGATGAAAAATAAAACGTTAAATAAAAGAATCGACAACGTCGAGAAGCCAGATTTTTGAAAATAGGATCAACCACGTGGGTTAAGGAGAGGGCAGCATTGCAATTTTGGCTGCTACGCTAACGAAGTAAACAAGTATCGCTCATACCCCTTACTATTCTACTCAAAGCTTTATCAAACTAAAACCAATGTTTGGAATCCTTCCATAAGTATTACCTATTTTTTGGTAAGAATCCTTCGCAATAAATTTCTGTTTAAAACCCTCCCCACATAACTAACTCACCCTAGTTGAAACTCTATTCTCCCTCTTAAAACCTATGTCAAATAAGGCTCACCCTTAGCATTCAATCTCATGTCACTTTCACACAAAACAAGACTTAAGCCTTTTGGAATTCCAAATTTCAAATTTCTAAACCTACTTGCCCCTTTTTTTTCACACATCTTCCCTCCTAAACTCACCCTACTTAAACAAACCCCTACTCCCTTCCCAAAACTTCTTTACAATCTCCAATCTCCCTGGAAACACCATTGATAAGCTCTCTAAAGAGCGAAACGCGTTTGGTTTCTCACCCCCAACTTCCCCCCCCCCCCCCCCCCCCCCCCCCCCCGCGCCCCCATCCAACATTAAGCTAGAGTGTTCCGCACGCTTGGTCTTTCTTAATTTATTTATTTATTGAGAGCTGTGAGCACATATTCTTGTTCCACACACTAAGGGGTGCCTCTGGTAGAGACATAAGTAAAATCTGAGCAAAATACATCATACGCGTATGAAGTCTTAGAGACCAGATCTGGGGTTAAAAGTTACATATGAGTGTACCCTTGTGATGCACAGCATTTAGGGAGCATCACGGCCAAATTTCATCAAATTTGGATCACTTTTGGGCTTGCAAAGGCCAAAAGACGGATCTAGGCAAGTGAAAGCTTGTATTAGCCACCATAACTTGCTCAAAAAGTGTCAAAATTCAATTTTGAAACTTGTTGTCAGATGCTAGTGTAGTGAGGAACCTCTAGAGTGGAATTCACTTCATTCTGAGCAGATAAACATTATACGTGTATGATGTCTGAAGGCCAGATCTGAAAGTCAAATTTCAGTTTTGACCACATATGAGGGCTGGAAATGATGTGTTAAGCTTGCTGGCAAAATTGCAACTCATTTGGACACATACTTTTGTATTTAAAGAGAATTATGCAGATACAAGACTGGAAAGGTGAAAAAGATGTGATTTTGAGCAATTTTGACATCCAAAATTTGCTATGATCACATATTCTTGTGGCATGCATCAAGGAGCACACTGGGTAGAAATATAAGTGAATTTTGAGCCATTAGACTTTATACGCGTATAAAGTCTCATAGGCCAGATCTGGGTCATATCAAACATTTGAGTATACCTCAGTGTCCTAGAGCATAAAAGAAGTCTCTAGTTAAAATTTCATAGAATGTGGAGCTCATTTGGGCTTGCAAAGAGCAAAAGACAGAAAACTGCAGATTTAGGCTTGTATTGGTCTTAACTTGCTGAGAGTTGCTTAAGTGATAAGGAATCAGTGCAACAAAAGTCACCTCATTCTGCCACAAAAGACTTTATACGCGTACAATGTCTCAAGTGTCAAAATAAAGGTCAAATTCACAAACTGAAACTTCCCGTGTGTAGAGGACATCAAGGACAACTCACATACCAAATTTTGTCAAATTTTGAGCACATAGACTTCTTACGCGTATGATGTCTCTGGTCCTAATTTGGAGGTGAAAACTCATAGTGAGATTCTAGAAGTGTTAAGCACTATAAAGATGCCTAGTGACCAAGTTTCAATAAATTTGGGTCACATTTGGTCAAGATACAAGCAAAAATCCTTGATCCTGAAACTGTTTTGAGTGCTGTTTCAAGTGTAGTTCACCAAAACTGCTCTAACTTTTGATAGACAACTCCAAATTGAGTCAGGTATAGCCAAGAGAAAATCTTGCGGGCAATAGGACCGCTATATGCAAAAACTCAAGGAGAAGGAATAAATTTTGGCTCCCTCTTACCAACCCACACGAGTACAAACTCAAAATTTTTGTTAAGCAAGCAGCCTACTCTTTTGATAATACCCTATCTTTAAGCTTTGTACATAACCTCACCACACGTCCCCTCACTTTTAATGAAGACAAATGCTTGAACTTGGGTCTCAAGTACATCCCACCTCCTCCCAATCCTACACCCAAACACCTCCTAGAAGCACATGAAAGCTTAGGAAGAAACTTACACCTTAAAGATTTCTTCAAAGCCAAAAAAACCCCCTCCTTTTCTCCATTTAAATTACCCAAACCCTATTGAAAACCACCCAAAGACAATCCCTCTCTAGAAATTATCACAGAACCTAGCAAGGAGTCCATGCTCTAAAAAACCATTTGTAAACACTTCGATCCTCCAAAGACCAACTTCATCATCTCTCTTTATACCCTCATCCTTACACAACACTACATTTGTTTCAAAAATAGAGTTTTCAAGAAAATCAAAGGCACAACTATGGGATCCAATTTTGCCGTGGTCTATGCTTGTCTTTTCCTTTGCCACCTAGAATCCCAATCCCCACTTCTTAATGACCCAAACCTGGCATACTTCAAAAGATTCATAGATGATGACTTTGGAGTATGGTCAGGCCCTATCGAATCTTTAACACTTGCCCTCAACATAGATGCGGGGACTTTGCTTGAACACATAAAAATCATCCCCTCTATTTCTACCAATCAAGCCACAATCCTAGACATCCACTTCTTCAAGGGACCCAAATTTTGAACCGACGGCATCCTAGACTCTAATTGCTAACAAAAACCTCTAAACTCTTTCCACTATATACCATGGATCTCTTGGCATCCTACCCACCAGAAATTAGCCTTCATCAAGTCAGAACTTAGAAGGTACATTATGAGAGAAAGCTCCTTTGAATACTACCTTAACACAAGGAACCTCTTTTTCATTAGACTCAGGAAAAGAGGCTATCCTAGGCAAGTGCTTCTCAAAGTATTCAACTCAATCTCTTATTTAGAAAGGAAAAAACTCTTTATAAAACCTTCCTCAATAAAAAACCACCCCTTTCCAACCATCTTTAAAATACCTTTTACCCCTGAAACTAGAAAAATTAAACCCTCTTGAGTAATTGGTAAATCTATCCATCAAGCTTGCCAAAATTCTCCAACTTCTCTTCCACCTAGATAAACCCATCACACGTTGGACCACCGGACCCAATTTACATACACTCCTCAAAAACAAACCTTATGCACAATATTGACATTTAACCTATCCTAACTTACCCTCGTTTGCTTTTACCTTATCTGTACAGGTTGATGGATCATACTACTTCGGTGCATTTTATCACCGCTTGCCCCCCATCAAAGTATACCCATACTTTGTCACTATCTAGCCCGTCTTTGTACCCTAATTATGATCCAAGCCTTTTTTTTGTACCCCACTTATGACCAAGACCATCTTTTGTACCCCACTTATGAGAAAAACCATTTTTTGTGCCCCACGTATGAGCAAAACCCCTCTTGTTGTACCCCACTTATAGCAAAACCTTTTTGTACCCCACTTATGGGCAAAACCTTTTTTGGTCACTACTCTAAACCTCCTCTGCCACTACTCTTAACCTTCGTTGTCAATATTTTACCCAAAAAAAAATAATTTTTTCTCCTTTGTCACTACTTTACTACAGAATAAATTTTTTCTCTCCCTACCTAAACAAGTATCGCGGGCATACCCCTTACTGTTCTACCCAAGCTTTATCAAACTGAAACCAATCCCTGGAATCCTTTTATAAGTTTACCTATTTTTTGGTAAGACTCCTTCGCACTAAATTTCTGTTTAAAACCCTCCCCACATAACTAACTCACCCTAGTTGAAACTCTATTGTCCCTCTTAAAACCTATTTGAAATAAGGGTCACCCTTAGCATTCAATCTCATGTCACTTTCACACAAAACAAGACTTAATCCTCTTGGTATTCCAAATTCCAAATTTCAAATTTCTAAACCTACTTGCCCCTTTTTTTTCAAACATCTTCCCTCCTAAAGTAACCCTACTTAAAAAAACCCCTACTCCCTTCCCAAAGCTTCTTTACAATCTCCAATCTCCCTGGAAACACCACTGATGAGCTCTCTAAAGAGGGAAATGCGTTTGGTTTGTCCCCCCAACTTCTCCCCCCCCCCCCGCCCAACATTAAGCTAGAGTGTTCCGCACACTTGGTATTTCTTAATTTATTTATTTATTGAAAGCTGTGAGCACATATTCTTGTTCCACACACTAAGGGGCACCTCTGGTAGAAACATAACTAAAATATGAGCAAAAGACATCATACGCATATGAAGTCTTAGAGACCAGATCTAGCGTCAAAAGTTACATTTGAGTGTACCCTTGTGATGCACAACATTTAGGGAGCATCTAGGCCAAATTGCTTGTATTAGCCATAACTTGCTCAAAAAGTGTCAAAATTCAATTATGAAACTTGCTGTGAGTTGCCTCTGTAGTGAGGAACCTCTAGAGTGAAATTTACTTCATTATGAGCAAATAGACATTATATGCGTATGATGTCTGAAGACCAGATCTGAAAGTCAAATTTCACTTTTGACCACATAGGAGGCTTGGAAATGATGTGTTAAGCTTGCTTGCAAAATTGGTCCACCTCCATGGCCGTCCAATAGGATTTGAGTGCACCTTGTGGGCATCTGGGCTAGGGAGCTAACATGTGTCCCTCATTCCCTTTGTGTAAAGGAAGCTTGTGAGTGTGTGTGTGTGTGTGTGTTTTCCTCTTTCATCCCCTACTTGCAAGGCTTGCCCCCTCCTTTGTAGGAGTTTTGAAGACTTTTTAATATACACACAAAGCATCCAATTTCCCTAGTGCTTGACCTTTGGACACAACATTTGAATTTTGGAACCTTATCATTTTGGAAGTCTTAATGGGCTGAACCTTAGGGTCTTTAAAGCCCACTATTGCACATTGCTCTTTTAAAGATGGTCCCCCCTTTGGATCTCTATTTTCCCTCCTTTGGATCCCTACTGGGGCCAGTCTACCAGCTTAACAAATATTCTAGATTTTTCTCCCTGGTACTTCCCCATATTAAATGATTAGTTTAACATGAGAAAATCATTTAGGAGAATTAGATATTAGTTATTATGACATCTACTCACCTCGCCCACTAGCAGTTTATACTAAACCGTTGTACTAGTTTCCCTTTTTTATGTTGTATTTTCCCTTATGTTTTGTAGACCTCTTATCTTGAGTTTTTGAAGAAGAAGAAGTACAATCTTTTGCCTGCATCTTTGTGTGTGTGTGTGTGTGTGTGTGTGTGTGTGTGTGTGTGTGCGCGCTTGCAAGAGCTAAATCTCTCTCCTTCTCTATGTTTTGAAAGTGGCCTCGTCTTTTACAACAAGTTTTTAATACCAAGCGATGGAGAAGCAATGCAAAGACCTTAAAATAGAACTGAAGCTAGAGGAAATGCAAAGGAGGGAACTCTCCCTCAGTTTTATGAACAAAGAAGAGGAGTATCAAAATCAAATAGCAAAGATCCAGGGTAAGTTAGACACATCAAGTCTGCAATCCAAAGAGAAAACACAAACTTATGAAGAAGCTATAACAGAGCTAGCAGGGCTAGAGATGGAAGCTCTTTAGTTCCTACAAAGCATAGTCCCACCAAAAACATATGGCACAATCCCAGAGGAAGACACGATAGATCCAACATCTAAACGGCCTCTGGACAATTTCACTACAGGAGCTTAAAGGAGCTCAAGGTTCAGATACTCCAAGAAACTACAGATATCTCAAAGGAGGTAATGGAGTGGGAAGGCCAAATATTGCATTCTGCTAATGTAGCCCAACTCACTTCACAACAAACTGCTACCTGGCATCAGCAATCCCTACCCTATCCACTGATCAAGTGTGAAGTGCTCAAAGTCAAGGAAAGACTAACCAAGGATCAGAATACAGATGCATACAGACCCACATCCCATGTGGAGAAAGACATTGTTAAAGAGGCATCCAAGATACACAATTCTATACACTCAAGCTCCATTGGAGATCCGCAAGGACCCTATTTTTTTTCCAATTCCTATAGTCAAGATCTAGGGAAGCCATCAGCAACTACTGAAGAAACACCCTACCTAGCTAAATTACCCATGGCTTGCCCCACCCAAAGGACAAGAAAATGAGGATTACATGATAAAGACGCTCACAGAATCCATGGAGATCTTCAAGCATATCCTTGATCTTGCATGTACTATGATGATCAAGATAGCCAAAATGATCCTCACATGCATATATACCTTCCATTGTGCAGAACAAAGTGATGCACTATGGATGGCTTTTTTGGAAGGGAATCAAGGGCTATGTTACAATCCCTCTGATCAACCAAGTGACAAAGTACTCTACGTATTTTTTGCTCGAGTCATGTTTTTTCCCTCATACTATATGCAAACCTTTTGAAGAGGCCTCCTACAATGGATTCTTCACCTTCCAATCTAATATTTTTGCTCCCATGGCAGAGAACCTGTGAGCATGCTTCATCACATACACCGCTATGGAGCTTAGTCATCCGATTGATATGCGGTTTTTTAGAAGCCAACATAAAGATGCGGATTAAGTACTATGATGCCCTTGAGGCTCTAAATAAGTAAAAAAAGTCTAGGAAGCCCAACCACTATCCCATTTTTTGAAGCTGTGTCACGGACAACCCACAATAGGAGGGAGGGAATGTTGCTAGCTTAGCTAGCACAAGATGATCTAGAGACACAATGAGGATGTATTATTTGATTTTTTCATACACTATGGACACTTATAGCCATGAATTTTTGTAATTTATTGATTCACAAAGAAAGTACTTTATTGAAAATGTAATTTTATGAGTCTATTCCAATGGGGCTATAAGCTTCCAGATTGTAACGCTTGATCCCTTAATTCCTTATTTTTGACCTAAAACCTCATGGCAAGGTATAAAAGCCAACTTTCATAAGGCTTTTTGAAGTTCACTTTGGAAAATGAAGCTACGTGCGATTACAGAGAACATTGTGTACTCTCCTCTTCTCTTCTCAAGCTCATAACTCCCTCATGTTGAAGCATCATTGCTAAGCTCTAGGGTGCATTCTGGGCTAAAAATGGCTAGGTCAAATCTACCGTGCTGCTATTAATTGCGATTTTGTGGATTTGACACTACCTACCCATCCTATAAGTTTTGTATTGTGTGGAAATTGTTTGCTTGGTGAATTGAAGAGATTTTCTTGTTGTGTCATAGTTAGCATTTAGTGCTTGACATGTAGTTGAGTGTTAGATAGGTATTGAGTGTGTTTTTGGAGATATTGACAACCTCTCGTAGCCTCCATCAATAGTAAGGTTGACTCCGTCCTATGGTATGACATTTATGTTCATGGTTCTCACTATCATTACAATAAGATAGTTGGCTTGGCATGCAAAGGGCCCACCAACAACATCTCGCTCAAGAACTTTGTGGTCTATGATTCGTTTGTATGACATGTTAGGTTTCAAGAAGAATTCATTTGGTAATGCATCCATATTTTATACATCCAAGTTTGTGCTTGATGGGGTATATCATCAGTGCACATACTAGTGGCTAGGTGGTGGAACAACGAAAGGAACATTTAGTAGTCGATCCACATCAGATATATTGAAAAGATTGTAGAAGAGCGCGACAAGAATTAAAGAACTTCAACAAAGGGACACTTGGAGAGTACACCACGGCATGGCATTTTTGAATATCAAAAGCCGTCATAAATCAACGGTAATGAATTATTCCTCGTGCGACTCTAAAATTGTTGAAATAAGAAATTCCCTCCAACACTGGAGGAGAAACATAATCCCCCCTTCAACACTGAATGGGATAAAAGTGGCGGGGGAAGGGCACATTCCCTACAATATTATTATAAACGTGGAGAATGGTCACACCTTATATACATCATACATATGTATGGTTTTTTCTTTTTTTAATGGGCACAAGTAATCCAATGCACAAAATGCATCTCCTTGCATCTTCAAAAATTACTATGTGTAACTTTTATTTTGCCTGTATTCATTAAGGCCATACTTGAGTTGTCTTACAAGGTCAAGGAGCTTAAGACTCAAGGGGAGATGCTACAAAGCCTCCAAAATAAGAGACAATATGAGGTTAAAGGTACAATATTTCTAATCTTGTTTAATTCACACTATCTACACAGTGAATCAATCAAGGTAAGAATTAGAAAAGTGATAGTGGTGTGGACTTTACATCATGGCATAGCTTGTGTTGATGTATACATAGCATCTTTGCTTGAAGCTTTTGTCAAAAGTTCTACGGCCTCACATCACAAATGAGATTTTGCATTAGAAGATGTATGGAAGTTAAAATTTGCACAAAATAATTTTTAAAGATGGAGAGAGATGCATTTTGTACATTGCGATTCTTGTGCCCATTTTAAAAATAAATCATATGTATGGTGTGGAGTCGACACGGTTCTCTACATTTATAATAATATCGTAGGGAACGTTGTCAAAATGTTTGCGGTCTTACCATAAAAGCACCGAGCCTCTTTTTGTAAGAATTTGAGAGGAAACTTGAAGGAGTTATGTCGTAAATGCCATGAATTCTAGAAGTTGGTAGTGAATATAGGCAAAGAATCCCCACTCTCTCTCTTGCACTCACACACATAAAGAAAGAACACAAAAGAGAAAATCAAAACAACACAAAGATGACAACATTGATAGATTGCTTTTGTCGTGTACAAAGTAGCATTTAGATGCATGGGCATATGTACAACAAGATGTAAATACATGCACTTGGGAGCTTTAATAAGTGGTTTCAAGTTTCAAAAATGATGCAATGTGTACACATTGTAAATAGTCATGCTTGTGTGCTAGCAGCAGTCGAGCACACGTGCATGCCTGTATAGGGTATTGAAGTCTTGGATGTGGTCCCAAGTGGCTTCTTTTGGTTCTAGGAGATGTGTTTAATCGTTTTAGGATTTAAAAAATGCAAGGAACAAGTGTGGGAACTCTCATCCTGCCCGGGAAGATTGACACATGTGGTAATTGTCTATGTGGGGCACCTGATATGTAGCAGTGCGCGAACCGCCCTAGAAGTGGTCAAAAGTGGAATGTGGGCATGTGGAAATTAATTTTGGGTATCAATGAACAAGCCTCCAAATTTTGATTGATTTTGGAGTCTGTTTGGTATTTTTCCTACGAAAAATGCACGTCAAGGGTCAAAACTGGCCAAAACTAGGCTTTAAAAAAAGTCAAAAAATGGTTAAAAATGGTGTGAAAAGGCTTTGAATTTCCACATCACTCACAGTTCTGTGATTTTTCAGGCTAAGGGAGAACTTTTGAATCCCAATAACAACACTTTCACCTCTTTGTATGTGGGAGGAAGTAGGGTTTCCACAGGTGGTCCTTTAAAGTCCCGTCTTGTTCGAGTCCTATTTCGAGTGTATGGAGGAGTAAATGAGAGATTATTCTCTTCAATTTTTCACTTGGGAGAGTCTATGGAAGTTTTGAGGTTTCCATGGATTTGTGTGTGAAAGGAATTGAGGGAAGAAGGTGCGGAGTTTTGCAAGAATATGTGACCTTGTATTGCTACCATTAGGGTTGAGGCTACTCCAAAGAGTTCAATTTGGTGAAGCTTTTGAAACGGTTTGAGAGATAACTTTTGTGGCTGGAGTTTTTTAGTTCTACACGGTTTTTCTTGTATATTTTTTTCACCATCAAGTGTGATTTCAAGCGTTGATCAACTCGACTCACCTTGTAGTGTCTGCGAGCAAGCAAGGGCCTATAAGTCGAGGTGTTTAGAGTTTGAGTAGGGATTTTGGGAAGGACTTTCATTGATCTCTTGAGTGGTTGTGTGTGATGAGTAATTTAATTAAATTCCTTTGTGTTGTGTTAATGTTCCAAGGTGTGTGAGTGTGCGCACGGTGTTTGTTGCTCCATCATCCTTTGGCAATCCTACTAGGGAGCGGAAATTTGCAGGTTGTGCACCTAGGTGAATTGGTTTTTCTGTCACGTTTGAGCATCATTGAAGAAAAGTGGTGGTTTGGTTGAGGTGCAAACTTCAACTTTTGAGGATTTACTCAAGCAAGGGAGAAGCGACTTCAAAGGGATGGCATATAGTCGGCCAATGTTCACAGGGAAGGAGGATGTGAAAGATTGGATTGCCGACTTTGAGTGGCATACACTTGATTTGCGCATTGTGAATGATGAAGCAAAGCTTCATGTATGTACTCTTGCACTCAAAGAAGAAACTCGTGAGTGGTTTGAAGGTTTGGAGGAAGACAAAAAGCAACCAAAACGGCAAGGTGTCTTGGGATAGCTGAAGATGTTAAGACAAAAGTCTTGGAGAGTGAGTGCTTGGTTGATTGGTACATGATGCAAGCGGGTGAGAATGCTTATCCGATCATTTTAGGGAGGCCATGGCTTATAACCCTTGGTGCTAAGTAGGATTGGGGCACATGACTGATCACCATCCTTGACCAAGAGAAAGGAAGGACCATTGTCTACAATATGAAAACACACGCGAGCTATACACAGCCTCTATTGGAGATGCAAGATAAGATTCAATGAGAACTACCTCATATGATAGTAATGCTTCATTTACGTCATGAGAAGAGAGTGTGGAAGAAGGCTTGATGCAATTTTGTCCTAATCTATTTGGGATAAGTGTCAAAAACGAAGCATCCATGAATGACGTGAAGGTCAAGAAGGAGAAAGAGAATAAAAAATATATTGTAGAGCCTACCAAAGTGAACATAAGGAGCATGTTAGGAGAGGACTTGACGAAGACAAAAAAAAAAGGAGTATGAAGACATGTTTGCGAAGCTTCCAAAGCTATTTTCCACTGAATATACGGAGTTGCAAGGAGAAAAAGGAGTCAAGCATAGAATCAACCTAAAAGAAGGTGCCAAGCCAAAGGCTCAAAAGCTTAGGAGGTTGGGGGTCATTCATGAGAGAGCACTTTGTGAAGAGGTGACAAAGCTTTTGGAAGCAAATTTCATTTTTCAAGTAGAGGAATTTGAATGGGTCTCTCCAGTAGTTATTGTGCCCAAGAAGAATGGAATATTTAGGATACCTGCTGGTTTCAAACCTTTGAATGATGCCACAAAAACAAATCATTATCCACTACCATTCATGGATGAAATCCTCAATCAGGTTGCAGGTGATGAATGATACTCAATCATGGAGGGATTTTCTGGCTACTTTCAGATCTTGATAGTGATTGAATATCAATTGAAGACGACCTTCATTATTCCTTGGGGTTGTTTTGCCTACAAAAGAATGCCTTTTGGGCTTGATAATGCATATGCTACCTTCCAAGGGTGGATGACTAGAGTGTTTGGTCCCGACTCGGGTAAGTTTATTTGAGTTATCATGGATGACGTTGGATGTTATAGCTCCATGGTCACACATTTGGAGAAGCTGACATTGAGTTTTGAAAGGCTTCAACGAGAGGGTGGGCAACTCAACCCAAAGAAGTGTAAGTTTACAAAGGATTTGGCATCATTTGTGCATAAGCTCAACTACCTGTCGTGTTTTTTTTGGATGCTATGTCACTATGTGTATCCTCTCCAAAAATTGCGTCAAAGAGTTCAAGGGTTTGAGTGGAGGCTTTCGATGGTATCGAGGAGGTATTGTGTGCTTTTCCAACAGTGAGTCCTTTTGAATTGCAATCAATTTTCTATGTATCTATTAGTGTGGGGTCAGTAAATTTTGGGTCGGTGCTCTTACAAAAGCAGGGAAGGAACTGCAAGCCAGTCTATTTTGAGAGCAAGATGAATAATGTAAGCGAGTTCTCCTGCATGGAAATGGAACAGTGGGTATTTTCATTGGTTCTTTCTTGTCGTAGGTTGAAGAAATATTTGTTGCCCCAAAAGTTCTATGTGCTCACCACATAAAACGTGATGTAGTACAACATTTGAAGCCTAGCAAGCTTACCTTAAAGGGGACTATGGAGCTTCAAGAGTATGAGTTTGAGTTTAAAGTGGATCATGCCATTAAAGCTCACTTGGTGGACATAGTGATACACAAGGGAGGGGACCTTCCATCTTACCCAAGAATTGACAAGGATGATCATGAAGAGGAAGTAGATATTACAAATGCATATACGATGTTGTTTGATGGTGCATATAGGAAATTTCTTCAAAAGGCAGGTGGTGGGGTAATCATTACGAACCCAAAAGGCGATGTAATCTTTTCTAGAGCTTACAAACCTAGTGAAGCTGAAAGTAACAATGAGGCCGAGTATCTCACGCTTTTCCTTGGATTGAAGCAATGTGTTGATTTTGGATTGACGAGGACAATTGTGAAAGAGGATGCATTGCTAGTCATGAATCAATTGCTTGGTTTGTGGAATGTTAAAGAAGACAATTTGAAGAAGTGGTTCTATGGCATCAAGAAGCTTTTGCATGAGTTTGAGAAGATACAGTTTAAGCATGTTCCTCGTGATCAGAATAAAGAAGCTAATGAGTTGGCTAGGGACAAGTTGGATACCTTGGTAGCTCCTTTAAAGGTCAAGGAAGCCTTGTATGCAGGAAGGGAATCAGTGCAAGATGTAGAAGTATTGTTTGGTAAAGGGAAACCTTCAGAGGGCATGTCGAAGGCTCGACGTAAGAGAATAGTTGCAAAATCAAGAAACTACACATTGGTAGGTGAGGATCTCATGTTTTATCATAGAGATAGCATTTTGAGGAAAGTGTCGTACAATGAAGAAATAGGTTTGAGTTTGAAGCATTGCCATGAGGAAACAGGTCATCAAGGTAGGGACCAGGTTGTATTTTGTATTCTGAGAGCAAGTTAGTCTTGGCCCTCTATGATGAGAGATGCTTATTTTTGGTGCAAGTCATGCCATGAATGCCAAGTGTTTTCAAACAAAAACCTTTTTATTGGGCCTCAAAAAACTATAATGTGTTTTGATGCACTTGAAAAATGGGGAGTGGATGTTGTAGGTCCAATGCCAAGGACCAATAATGAAAAAATGGCAAATAGTAGATCCTTGTGGCTGTGGACTATTTGTCAAAATGGGTGGAAACAAGAGCGGTAAAAGATGTAACAGCAGGAAGAGTGGCCTCTTTTTTGTATGAACAGGTGTGTTGCAGGTTTGGAGTTTCTATGGTTATCATTTTTGATCGTGGCCCAAGGTTTAAAGGAAAACTTGTTGGTGCTCTCATGGAGAATTTGAAAACTCAGCATATGCATTCTTCCCCTTACTACCTGCAATGCAATGGGTTGGTTGAAAATTGCAATGATCAAATTGTGCAGATGCTATCAAAGTATACTAGAGAACATCCTAAAGAGTGGGACATGGACCTGGAAAAGTCTTGAAAGTCCTAGAGAGGTGTGCAGCTTTCTTTCTCCAATAATGTGGTGGAAGCTTGTGCATACTTAGTTTTAGTGATGGCAGTTTTGAGCAAAAAAATAAAGAATGACATTATTGGAGAGGAGAACACCCTTCCTAAAAGTTGTGCGTTGGAGTATACTCTACTTGTGGTCTAGAAAGCAGCAAATTAGAAAAGTATGTAGGAAGCTTTGAGTTCTTGCATGTTGTGCTTCATCTTGGGGGGTTCACATATTAGACATGTAATTTACCATGTGAGACGTTCAAATGACCGAGTTTTTAAATTGCCAAAATTTTAAACTTTTAACAGGATTATATTAACAATAGGGGGTTTTTTAATTGATTCTAGAGAAAAATCCATAAGTTTTGAAGAAAAGGGGTCATTTTATCACCTTAAGCATGTAAGTAAATGGGTTTTTTAAATACCTTTTGAACACACAATATATGAATAGTTTCTTAAAGGGGCACCCCCCGAGTGCTTCATTGTTTGATGCTTGCTATAGAAGATGATCTTATTAGTTCAGATGCATTTGTAGGGGAGTAGAGATCTAATATATGCTTATACATTAACTAGAACAAAGACATATCTATGAAAATGAAGGAAACTATGGCCTAAATGCTATTTTATCATCAAAAGCAGCTAAATCGGGTGCGAGTACAGGGTGAGCTAGGGGCAAAAAATTCAAATGAAATCTTTAAAGCCAAGTGACACACTTGCATGGGATGGAAAGCACAAACTTGCCACAATTTATGTAAATTTAGAGTGCAATCCTAAACATTACTACTTGTATGTCACTATAATAAGGAGAGAGAGAGAGAGAGAGAGAGAGAGAGAGAGAGAGAGAGAGAGAGAGAGAGAGAGAGAGAGAGAGAGAGAGAGAGAGAGAGAGAGAGAGAGATTGGACAAAAATGAAATTTTAATTCCAATCAAGTGTGACCAAGACTCAACTTGATTTATCAATCATAGCTAATTGAGGTAGCAACCATGAGCCCGCTACATACACAAACACATTGGTTTCCATGAAGGCCAATTTTTTTCAAAAACCAATGGTCCAAACTTCCATTGCATACAAATAAGGAAAAAAAATCCTCATACTTCCACTACATAAGGGGAAATTAGTGCACAAAATATGCATTGGTCTTGCTCAAACAATAGCACATACCGGTCCATAAAGGTAATGGCCAAGCCAAAAGTACTCGTGCTCAATCAAAGTATCCCCAGGGGTGGCGACACAATATACTTCACCTGAATGATGCTTTATGAATGTTTGAACACAAAAGAGGAGATTTTGAGTAGCATACTTGTAAAAATCCTCAATGTAGTAGGCTTTAGTTTTGGTTGATGCTCTAGCTCATTGTTAGACTTACTCCCCCCTCGTGTGCCTAGAAGGCCTCTTGGAAGAATTATCTCCTACAAAACAAAAAATAGGAGGTAAACCTTGAGTCTAGCAGCAATGGGCACCGATCAACATTTTGGATCTTTATGAGTAGCCCACGGTCATGGTCCACAAGTTGAAGCCAAAAGAAGAACATATGCAACCATCTCTTACTTTTGGTCAAGGATCCCCTATAAGCTGTGTATGGTAGCTTGAGAAATAGCATCTTGAAAATCAAATCTTTATCATTGTCATTGATAAAGGAAGAGGCTATCATGTTCAACTTCTTCTATGTGGTTTCTTGACTCATGCCATGGCAAAGAGAATACGGCACTCTAGAAATCCTCTCCATTGCTTGGGTCTTCAATTCAAGCACACTTTAAGGTCTTATTTCTATAAGTTCGGTCGATGTTCCTAATGATTTTATCCATGCTTGCCTTGTATAGGTCTTTTGACTACTCCTCTTTTTTTTATACCATGTCTTCCTTAAAGATACACCAAGCCTATATCCGAATATAGGCAAGTCAAACCAATTCTCCTTACCTCGCCTTAGGCTCCTCATTTCTATCTCCACGCATGACCTAGCATTGTCATCCAGATTGGAGAGTGTCAAGAGATAGAGAAGGAGAGAGATTGAGCTCTTGCAAGCTGAAGCGTGCACACACACACACACACACACACACACACACACACACACACAGACAAATGGAGGCAAAATATTATTATTATTCTTCTTCTTCACTAACTCAAAATGAGAAATCTACAATGCATAAAAGAGAAAATACAACATAAGAGAAAACTAGTACAACGGTCTAGTCTGAACCACTATGAATGATCTAGATGGATAAATGTGCCATCACTCGAGTAGGTAGACAAAGTTGGTGTAGTCCAGTTGTAGTATCATTGGCAAAGATATGTGTATCCACCAAGGCACACCCGTGATGATGATTGTGTGTGATAGTCATCTAGGATTAGTGCATATTGAACTTGACATCTCAACACTCCCCCTTAAGCTCAATGTCATCTCTCATATGCCAAGAACTGACATAGCTCTTCACTCCAAGGGCCTATGTGAATATATTTACAAACCTTCTCATCTGTGGCTACGTACTCAAGGTCGATGTCACCTACCATGCCTCTCTCTCTAATGAAGTGGTTATGCACCTCAATGTGCTTTCTTCTTGCATGAAACACTAGTTCCGATCCCAACTGTATGATACTAAGGTTGTCACAATAGATTACAACCAGCCTTTATACATGTACTTTGAAGTCCTAAAGTAGTAATTGCAACCGTGCTACCTCACATTCCGCCACTACAACACCCCTATAATATGACCATGTACTATATCTCTTGCTACTCCATGTGATAGTAGCACTCCCAAGTGAAAATATGAACCCACTGGTAGACCTGCAATCATATGTGCTACCAGCCCAACCCGCATTTGAGTATCCATAGAGCTGCAACTCAACATCAACCCTAAAAATATTTCATCATCCAAAGCATAACTCACATAACACAATGTGCACCTCAATGCATAAAAGTGTGGCTTCTTGGGAGATTTCATAAATTGAATCACTAATCCAAATATTTAACTCAAGTCTAGATGTGAGATAGGCAAGTAGATCAAGCTATCCACAATATTCCTATACATGGTAGCATTCTCATGCACTTGACTTGCATCCTTACCCAACTTCAAATTCTAACCTAAGGGCATAGGCTTATAATCAACAATACCATACTTTTTAAACAGTTCCAAAACATATAGCCTTTACGATAGCCATACACTCTCTTGTGTGCAAATAATCTCAATGCTAAAAAAGAAGTAACACAAATCTCCCATATATTATACCTTAAATTGTTGCATAAGTAGATTTTGTACACCCTCTACTTTAGCCACATTATCACCACCAACAATCAAGTCATCTACATAGATGAAAATAGTCACAATTCTTGCATCATGAACTCCTACATAAGTAGAGCATGTACACCCTATACTTTAGCCACATTATCACCAACAACAATCAAGTAATCCAAATAGATGCAAATAATCACAATTCCCACGTCATTCTTTTGCACATATAAAGAGTGATCTACATCACAGACATCCAAAAGCACAAAGAGAAGAGAAATGCCACAATCCTCTCATACTAAGCTCTAGGTGATCACTTCAGCACATATAATGATTTCTTTATTAATGTACATATAAGTTCATGTAGACTCATATTTACATAACTGTGTGGATCCATCATATACATAGCTTCCGCCAAGTCTGTCTATTTCGACACCAGTCCAAAAGTTGCAACCACTACAATAAACAATGAACAACTATCTTGACTATTTGGATAAATTTTTCCTCATAATCAATCCCATATAAGCACATAACCCTTGGTCACAAGCCCTCCACAAGCCTTGCTTTGTACCTACTCACACTGCCTTCAAAATTGTGCTTTATCTTGTAAACCCACTTACATCCAATTTTCTTCTTTCCCTCTAGTAATGGCACCAATTCCCATGTTCCATTTTCTTCAACAACATCCATATCGTCATCTATAGCTTGCCACCATTTTGCATCATTAATATCATCCAAAAAAAAGTGGATTCTACCTCCTCTGTAATCTTTGCCATATATGCGCAATGTTCCATTTGCATCAAGGGCAGCCATCTCCTCATCTTGCCACCATTTTGCATCTTTAATTGTATGCTCAAAACAAGTGGGTTCTACTCCTTCCGTAATCTTTTCCATATATGCACATTGACAAGCCACATAATTTTCATAAGTCAATCTCTACATATGATTTCTTACTCTCTCAGATCCGGCTGTGGTCTAAGATCACTTCTAGGTGCCTTATTCCCTACTTGCATTCTTCATCTACCCGTAGTCTTCATAGAGGGTATGCAAAACTCCTCATCTAAACTCTGCTGAGAACCATTGATGTCACCATCATCATGACCTTCACTCAAATTTGACACCTTAGGGGCATAATCAACCTTTTCCTTTCCTTTTCTTGATACATTTGAAGAGTTAGTAGGATGCAGTCTTTCATGCTACCTGCCACTCCATGGATTCTCACCATAACCTACACTAGGTGACCCTTGCAACCCACTCAAAACTTGAGAGACTACACGCTTGTATTTTTTGCAGCCATAGATTTTGACCCTAAGTCATCCTTCACATCAGCATACCAGCTTGCCATTTCATAGAAGACAACATATTTTCTCACTCTCACTTTACTTGTGATGGGATTGTAAACCTTATATCTTTTTTGTTCAAGGTAGTAACCAATGAATACACATTTTTCAATCTTTGGGTTAATCTTGCTTCTCAATTCATCTAGCACATGTACATAAGTAATACAGCCAAACAATTTGAAATCTGACACATCAAGTTTTTCACCACTAAAATTTTCTGTAGGTGTTATACCATGCACTACAACAATAGGAGTCCTATTCATAATGTAAACACATGTAGCAACAACTTTGTCCCAAATAACATTAAGGCATGTTCTTCTCATTCATCATAGTTCTAGCAACTTTTGTTATGTGCATGTCCTTCTGCTCTACAACACCATTTCATTGTGGAGTATACCTACACCATGCTTTTTTTATAGAACTATTGAACTCGTTTGATAAGTATTCTCCCCTCCATCTAAACTCAAGCACTTTACATGTTTCAGTCGTTGTAGATTCACATAACCAATTTCTTGTGCCAGATTTTTATATCTACAACAACTCCTGCACCTTGTGAAAACATGAACACATTCACCTAGGAATATTTATATCTAAAGTAAACATCTCTTCCCACTTTTTTTCCTTATGCAACGAACTTTCCATTAATCTTGTACTACTCAACATAGAGACCATTTGAGCTAAGCCTAATCTGCTGACCTTGCTCAACCATCTGTCCATGATAGAAACCAAATTCTTTGTAATATTATGTATATGTGGCAAATAATATAGATACTTTACATTACCGTTTGTTGTAGATAATGGTACATTTCTTGTATGCATAATGGGATGTGTAATATCATCCCCATTCTCTACATTACCAGACTCTACAAAATATCTGCATTTCCTTGAACAACTTACCTTAACTCGTCATATGATTTGATGCACCTAGATATGCATAACAAACATTATCTCTAGACTTTGTCACATTTGCAAACATAGAATTTTACATGTGATTCACCACAAATAGCCCCTCAGGTTCACTATCACTACCCTTTAGGAAATCAAAATACACGCACAATTGAATAGAAGAAATAGTCCTTTTTATTCTCCCTTGCTGATTGATGCAAGGGACTTTATTCTTTATCTTCAATGAATGGTCATTGATAGACAAGATTTTCTTTTGCATTATATTCAACTCGGTCTTCAATAGTATCTCCTTTCTTTTGTGTTGGTCACATCCACCAATGACAGTTTGGTGTCCCAAGACTCCTTAGAGGTATGATCATCTTGTGTGTTCCCAATTATAGTTAACAATACACTCATACAAATACAATACATGAACTTTCAAGCTCCCTGGTTCCAATCCTTAAAGTCTTCACTCTACATAGTAATTGCACCTTGCTTTGGTAAAATTGGTGCTTTCTCATGCTCTCTATGAATGTACTCCCAATAACCTTTCTCAAAGGGGTTAGAAACCCTTAATGGTCATCTTGACTCCTGTAAGGGCCTCCTCCTAGCCCTTACGCATAGCCAACACATCTAAGCCACCGTCTCAAAAGAAGAAAAAGAAAAAAGATAATAATAATAATAATATTTTCAAATAAATTCGAGCTAAATTCAAGCTCCAAAGTTTACCCACGAGTCACTTCCAGCTTACACCATGGGGACATAGGCCTAACCAATGCATAAAAAATTAGCTTTTCATTTTGAGAAAGCTAGCATAAAGGAAAAGGATAAGGATAAAGGAAAAATAAAAAGGTAAGGATAAAGGAAAAGAGAAGATACGGATAAGGTGAGTAAGTAACTTGTTAAAGAAGTTTTGAAAAGCAAGATAATTTATCAAGATAAGTAGAAAGAACTTATCGATAAAGAAAATAAGCTATCAAGATAAGAGAAGGCACTTACCTAAAATGTGCATAAAAAGAGTGCTTCTCTTCTCATTTTACACTTCTCTCCTTCATTTCTCAAGGTGAAAATTTGAGAGTAAGCTTGAGAAAGGCATAGCTAAGCCTCTTTCACACATACACCCTCTCCAAGAGAATCCATGGCCAAAACCCTAATCAAGTTTGTCAAAACTTGATCTTCTTATTCACATTATACACTCTCCCTCTCTTCTCTCCTAACCCTTAAGCTTTACATCACTTGAATCTCGTTTATCTCATTCCTTTCTCTCAATCCAAGTAGCAAAATTGGTGGTCATCAAGTGAAGGTGAAGAAGGAGAAAGCCGACTATATCCAAAGCAAGGAGAATATTATACCATACACACACTAAGGTAACATTTTTTCGTTATTTTTATGCTATTGCACTTGCTTGAAAGTGATTTACCTTTCATGCTTACTTGAATTCATGCTTAAACTCTTACAAGCAAGTATTTCCCTTGTTTTCTTGGGAAAAGGAACAACTTCTTAATTTTGTTGTCCCATTTTAATTATGGTTCATTATTAATCATAACTAACCACGATGTTATTTCAAGTTTCTTAGATTACCAGACTAATATGGCATAGAGAGAGTAGAAAGCATTCTCTTTAAACATAGGTGACTGGAGATCTTATTTACTTAAATAGTATGCATGATGAATGGTGACTAATATCTATAATTACCACTTAATCTCCTGCATTACCTTTTTTTAATGTTACACTACTTTTATACTCTTACCTAAATTACTCTTATAAAGGTAAATACAAAAAATCAAAGGCAACTAAGTATTAAAATTATTTTTGGAACTACCCTTGTTGTTTTAAGAGAGATATTGTAATAATCTCATAAAAGACTCACAAAGTTTTCTTGATTATGCATCTTCCCTCTCTACATAGTATCTGCATGAGATTGTTTTTGAGGTTAGTACCTAATTCTCTCAAGAGGAAGTTGATTTCATTAGGAAAAAGATGGACCTCAAAGGGGCCTTGTAAGAGCAACCAATCAAGTTTCAGTCAACAATAGGACATAAAAGGGGGGGCATGGATAGCTCATATCTACGTACCTCAAAACTATATCATGTAACATATTTATGAAAAGAGCTTTGTAATGCGATCCAAATGCACTATTGTCCAACAAGTTTGAAGTTAAAATGCTCAAGTTATGGCCATTCAAAGAAATGCAAAATAAGGTGGGACCGTGGCCACCAGCCCATTCTCATTGGTATAGAGAGTATATTCCAAAAGCATCTTTGACCTAATGGGTCCTTTTGGGGTTCATATTTTCCCTTTTTTTTATAATCAAAGGAGTTTTCTTTGGAATAGGGATCCCATTCCAAGTAGGTTTATGCTTCCCCTCTCATGTCAATTGAAAAACCCCAAATCCTTGAACCATTCCTAGCTACAATATTAATCCTCTCCACGGTGCCAGCTATGCCTAAATCCAAACTCAAAGAAGGATTTGTTAACCATTCATACCTAATTGCATGACCATTTTCACTACACCAGCATACTCATTCTTAGAAACTTCACATTTAACTTCTACACTATCATTCAGATAATCAAGTCTCGATTCTTGCATAATCACTCAAAAGAAGTTATGATTACAAGTTGGAGCACTCTAAAGTACTATGTTTTCAATTTATGGCCCACACTAAAGCAAAGGTCATCATAGAGAGTATATGCAGTGTTATTTTCAAGTTTGTATTTTTTCAAAATTGTTTTGCAATTGCGATAGGGGGGAATAAGGGTTTAGCTTCACAAAAGTGATGACCGTATTGCTTGAACATAAAACTCCCATCACTTCCATAGAGATAGCCCATGGATGGCTTGATGCAAAGGAAACTGTTATAACTGAGTCAACGTCAGTTAACAGAAGTTGCTAAAGACTGAGGATGTACGAATGCACATCGAGGATGAATACGAAGAAGCAGTAAAGATTAGAATTACACATTTTCCACGTTTTTCCAAAATGGTCACGTATTGTAAATTCCCGATTTATTTCAAGCCATTGTAATATTTCTCATGTGTTACGGGCTCAATGGGAGTTCCAAGTTGTAAAGAATACGTCACTTACTGTGCCTAGGTTGTAGATTAAGTAAGTGGTAAGCCCTAAAGGCCTTGGGCGCCCGGACATTGCATATTTTTAACCTAGGTATATAAGGAAGTGTATGAAAGAAATTAGGGTTCTCAAGTCATTTATGGAGAGCACTCTTTGGTGAGAGCTCTTGAGGTGTGTGGCTATGGAGTCCTTGGGCTTCTCCTTGCTCATGAGACTTGATTAACACTAATCAATGATTCATTCTCTCTCACTATGCCTCTCTCTTACTTCTTATGATTGCCTATGATGCTTAGATTAACTAGATCTTAACTAATTAGTGGTTAATCCCTCTCTAATCTTGTGTGATTGCCCTCTTTTGCTTGTGTGTGCATGTAGATTTGATTGGAGTGTGGTGCTCGGTAGATCTATGTGTGTGTGCTTGCGATTAGTGTGTTGCATGATAGGATTAGTGTTGTGTGCATCTTGCAATCGTAGTGTGTGTGATTGGGTTGATTAGAGGTGAAGAGAAGTGGATATGGAGATTGCCCTTGATTGCGGCTTCGCTCCTTCATAGGCCGAGAATCTCACCTCGTAGAGTTAACCATTTGTGTTGCCACGATTAGCTCACTAACCGTGTGAGTGTTTCCATGCCCTAGCCGGGTAGCTCATCCCTCCGGATGGATAATTTTGTTGGTCATTGGAGCTATCCTGGGGGGTTCACTATGCGTAAAACTACCATATCACCTGCGTTCAAGACATGTTTGTAAAACCCCTTATCTGTGAATTTTGTTAAGAATATGATGTATCCTTTTCTTTTAAAATCTGTAATGTTTTTTCAAATTTGAAAAAATAATGCCCTTCTGTATACATATTTCAGTAAGTTTCAAGAACTTTAA
Organism: Adiantum capillus-veneris; assembly: GCF_014529385.1. Classification (NCBI taxonomy): domain Eukaryota; kingdom Viridiplantae; phylum Streptophyta; class Polypodiopsida; order Polypodiales; family Pteridaceae; genus Adiantum; species Adiantum capillus-veneris. The sequence continues at coordinate 54,696,518 of NC_140948.1, read as the reverse complement.
ATACCCTTTTGTTGAACTCACGTGATATGTTACATTTTTATTAGGTGACCTCCCCGAGGGAGCTATTGCAACAATGGGACCCCCAATATTTGGCGCCGTTGTCGGGGATGATGGCTTATGCTAGTGTAATTGTGGCATAAACGAATGCGTTCCCTCACTGATTTTACTACTAATTTCACTTGTGTGTTTATGTTTTTGAGGATTTTGAATGTGTGTGCATGAAGCATTGTGTTCATAATTCCCTAATGTGTGATCATATCTTGCCATTTGTGTGTTTACACACACTAATTTCTCACTAACCCTTTTCTAATTTGACTAATTTTTGCTAACTTACTAATGTGCTATGAAGGATTGGAGCAATCGACCACCCAATTGATCTTCAACGGAAAGGTAATTAAGGTGGTATTCTCAACCTCCCTAGAATTTAGAGATGTGTAGAATTGTGTAGATATCCCACCATGATGCAATGTAATGCTATGCTATGTGATGTCAGGGATTGAAAATTTTGTGATTTTTCATTTTCACGCCGTCGTAATGCCGAAATTTTTAAGAATTGGTGGCGCATGAATTTGATAAGTTTCAATTGCTAATTGATAATTTTAGGTTGCTAATTGAGTGCCTAATTGAGTTAATTGCATGCTTGGATGGTCAATTTTAGGTGTGTGTGCACTAAAATCAAGTGTGTGTGCATTCTAATTGAGTGTGTGTATGCTAATTTTAGGTGTGTGTGCACTATTTTGCCTATGTTTGAGCACCTAAAAATCAATGTGTGCATTATCATTTTTGAATTGTGATGATTGATATATATTGTGCTCATGCTTAACTATTGATTTGTGAAGTCACATTGCTAATCCGACAAATTTCACCCTTTTGTGTGCGCACCTAAAAGATTGGCAAAAACTGCCAATTTTTTAGTGTGTGTGTGCCTAAAAAGTGTGTAATTTGCATGGTTAATTCAATGATTTGATTGCATAAATGATGTGTGTAATGATCAAATGCTGTGTTTTTGTGCTCAAAACAGGGATTTACACAATCTAATTGCGTCAATTTTTGACCTATTTTTGTCGGTAATTTTGCCGGTTTAATTGTTTATTCTTGATTTTATGATAAAATTTTTGGCAATTGAATTGAGGTGATTTGTGCAATTTTATTTGACTGCACCATTTCCCACTGTGTGGAGAATTTTAAGAAAATTTTTGGATATTTTTCGGATAATTTTTGCAAAATTTTGACAATTTTTTGCTAATTTTTGGATAATTTCATAAAAATTTGATTTTGCGATCTTTACGAGCTATATTGTGTGTGCGTAGTTACGAAATCATTTTGTTCTCATTCGTGGCCTCTGTTTGTCGAGTTTTGAGCGTTTTACTATTTCCGAGGGCCGGGTGGACAATTTTGTCGAAATCGGCATTTTCGATAAAATCTGCTATTTTCGGTGTGCTTTTGCATGTCGGCAATGCTCGATTGTGGATTATGATAATTATCTGAGATTCTTAGAATTTTTTGGTAAATTTGTTGGAGTTTTTTTGGCTATTTTTGGAGTTTTCGGCTAATTTTTGGCATTTTTGGAAACAAAAAATAAAAAATAAAAATAAAAAAGGAAAAGCTGGGCTCGGCTCCCGCCGTGCCTTGCGGCGCATCAAATTCGTTGTCGGTGGCGATCACGGTGGGATTTTTGCAATAATTTCCTGCGACGTTAAAACTTTCTTCCTCTTCTTCTTCTCTTTCCGGGTGAACACCACCCGCTCACCCATCTCACACACACACACCCTTCTCACCCACTCTCTCTTTCTCTCTTCCCCTACTCACTTAATTCTCTCTCTCTCTCTCTCATACACTCTCTCGCTCGCGGTGTAGTGTTAAAAAAAAAACCGGGATCCAATGTATTTTAACCGGCCGAAACTCATAAAATCCCGGTTAGATTTTGAGCTTGCCTTGAAGAAAACCGAAAAATTTTCACAAGTTTTAGTGTAATTACCGGCAAAAGCTTCAAATTTTGACCTAAAAACGGAATTTCGAGTTTGCCCTTATTTTCTCGTGAGAACCCCTCATCTTTCTCTCTCTTAAACTTACTCTCTACTCTCTCTCTGCTCCCTCTAACTCTCATTCTCTCTCCTCTCTCTAGCTCATAGACTCTCCCTCTAACTATCTCTCTCTCTCCTCCCTCTAACTCTCATTCTTTCTACCTCACTCACTCTCTCTCCCGGCTTTGTCATATAGCGCACGCACACACACACGCACACCAACGGCTGAACGTGATCCTGCCGCGCGCCAGATTTCGCTGTCCCACACGCTTCATTCACGCCATACGACGCGCCAGGCCAGTCGACTGACTACTCGCATTCAACGCTGCCAAGTGGATTTAGACGTCAACGCTGCTGCCAGGCAGGGACTGCAGGTAAGTGGTTTTGTTTTTTTAGTAAACAAAGCAAAAATCACAAAAAAGAAAAAATCAAAACAAAAAATAAACAACTCATAAAGAGGAATTAAAAATCAGAAAAAAAGAGAGAATAAAAAATAACCAAAAAAATTTAAAAATAAAAAGAAAAAGATCAATAAAAGGGATAAAAATTATAAAAAAAAATAAAAAGACATAAAAACTCACAGATAAATAAATAATTCATAGAAAAGAGAAAAACATAAAAAAATTCACATAAAAAATACAAAACACATAAAAACTCATAAAAAATCAAAATTGATCAGAAACAAATCACCAAAACAAAGAGAGTAAAAAACCTCAAAAAATTCTAAAATTCATGGAAAAGATTAGAAAAATTCACAAAAAAATAAAAAGCACATAGAAAAATCAATACAAACCGAAAAAATCCCACAGATAAATCACAAAAATATAAAAAACTCACAAAAAGACCAAAATCGTCCGAAAAAATCAAAATAAATCAAAAAATTCAAAAAATCATAGAAAAAGCAAAACTTTTCCTAAAAAATCATAAAAAATACCAAAAATTTAAAGAAATTCTAAAATTCACAAACAATTAGGAAAAATAAAAAGAAACTCACCGAAAGTGCCTGAAAAAGACCAAAAAGCCAGAACAAGCCAGCAAAAGCTAAAAAGAGCCAGAAAAGCAAAAAAATCACACGTCGGACAAACCGCACAAAAGCAAACAAGTCGAAAAGGCAAAGCCGAAAAGAGTGCCGACATTGAGCAAACACCGCCGCACATTGCGCAAAGCGAATCAGATCAGTCGAAAAAAGCGAGAAATCGACCAACTCGAAGCAATTAGGCTAGAACGAGCATCAAAAATTCTGCTAGTCAACACTAGCATCTGCCAATTGACAGTTTTTGTAGATCGAGCAACATGGACTCAATCGAGTTGTGAGTTCAAGCGTAGCAGAGCAAGCCAGTAGCAATGGCAACACATGCACAACTGCAACATAGCAACTTTTGCAGTTATATGGCTACAATGGGGATAAGGTCTTGTATACAGATACAGAAGGTCATAGGTATCTTATGAGCAGCAAACGCAGCACATGAGCCAAGGTCCTATTGATCAGAGTAAAGCCAAATTCAAAGAACTCCCAGATGTTCACAGACTTCAGTGGAGCAAGGTATTGCAAGCTTAAAGATGAAGTGCAGATAGAAGTTCAAAAAGTCAGCCCAAGTGTTTATCCAGAGACCTGCACAAGTCCGCAAAACATACATTTGGTGCATATGCAATCAGGATCATTATACATGGATTATAGTGGTTAGATCTATAGTCGCGAGCCAGAATTGCAAGATCCAACAGATCAACCAATAAAAGCAAATCTAATTGGAAAACCAAGCCAAAGACGATACAAAGGTCTAGATAATGCAATCTACAGCTTGATACTCAGTGTTTTGAAAGAAGAAGCTGACAATTTGGCAAGCACAGAAACAGAAACTTCTCAGCAAGAGCTTGACATGATAGAGCCAGTTGAAATACCACCAGTCATGGCATATTGCTCAGATTGTGGACGAAAAGGTGGACATTTTGCTGAAGATTGTCCAAGAAATCCTGACAACAGGGATACATCAACCGCCAAGAAAGATACAGAGAAAATTGGAAATGCAGATCTCGATGTAAGTGCATATAACTTGTCACTTTTAATGCAATCAGATGATTCTGCATTACCAATAGAAGCACCACTAAAAGCACTACAAATTCATAATGAGCATAAAGATGCATATGCACCTGAAAAGCTTAAAATAGATTCTTTGAACAACAAATTCTTGCATGAATTTAGTAAAGGTGTCGAGATATCACCAAAGGGTGAAAAGACTGTTAGGTTTGCAAATGATTCTGCATCCACTGCCTGAGTCTAAGGGACACATCAAACAGAATGATGTTAGCTTTGTATGGTACACATCATTCATATGCACACTATGTAGACCAAAAAGGAAAACTGTACAAAAAGGATCAACTAGTGTTTGAACGACCCACATACCAGCTCAAGAAGTGCGTCCAGTGATAGATCTGAAAGGATGGTTCATTTCAAAAGAAAGAATCTATTATAGCCCATCCTCTCTAGAGTTGAAGGATATTACCCGAGTGAACCCAGAAATCTGTTTAGAGCCAAACCCTCCTCCACTGGAAATCAAGCTTCGATGTTGTGAACAAACAAGCATATACTTTGATCAAAACAGTCGTAGATATAGACGGGAGTCTAGCATCTTTGATGCATTGAGTCCTGAAACCACAGAAGCTCATATCATAGGAGACCCATGGGATAGACAGTATCATGGCAAAGATAATGCTATCTACAGCTTAACTTGGGGAATCATTTGTCATGTTTCACAAAGATACATAGGAAACTATGTAGAAGGTTTGCAGATGCCAAATGTCAACAGTGCTACCCAAAGTGTGCCTTCACAGTCCCAAAAGGTGAAACTAAATTAGAGCCAACCAATTTTGAACTCTTACAATGAAGCAGGCTATAGTGATCACCCTAGGAAGGGGAGAGCTGTAAATCCATCAAGCTCAGCTTATGTCCCAGGAAATGCTACACTAGTTAGAAGCCTTAGAGCTTCTAGCCAGTAGACCTCTTCAAAGCAGAAACCATTGAAAGATCATATGGTTGTTGGAAGTTTCCAATTGACCCAGATTCCATCAGAATCTGTAAATAAATTCTTATATGAAGATCATCAAGGACAGAAGTTTCAGTTGATCTCCACAAGTCAAAGCCAAAAGCCGACAAAGCCCATAGTGTTCAAACAGTTACATGTGACGAAGCTCACATATGCATATCAAGATGCACATGGTAACAAATATCAACAAGGTCATGACCTTGTACAAACCCCTACGGATGGTTCGACTGAAGTCAAAGACTATTTGAAGATGATGCAAAGCCTCAAGCTACCAGAACAGGTGGCACAAAAGTCAAAGTCAATAGAAGCTAAAGTCAAGAAAGCTATACAAAGGTCACCACCAAAATCTCCTCCGAAGAGACAAATTCTGCCAGAAAGTACAATGGATCTTCTAAGGTCAAAGGTTACTCAGATGCAAGAGGACAATGCTCAACAATTGCAAAAAGGTGCAATATTACAACCGATGGAGTCAACATCAATTGAAGCATGTGGTCAAAGCAAAGAAAATGCAAATAAAATTCAACCAAAGGATGTTGCCATAGCAAAAGAAGTCAAATCAAACACAAATCCTGAGAGGATCAAGTGCAACATTGTTGGTGAACACGAAGAAAAGTTGTCAAGAGAAGTAAAGCTAGATTTCAAGTTAGACAAGAACTTCATGTCTTTTCGCACTTGGAAAAGATGTGGCCAACCACAACTAGAAGATGCTCCTGAATTTGTGATCATATCAGGAACTAAACGAGCAGAATGCTGGGGAATCATCTCCACCACCATTGAAGTAAGTTCACAAATCATCATAGCTCAATTCTATGTGATCACAGCAAAAGATATACCCAAACACATCATCATGGGAACGCCAATGGCCCAGGAGATGCTAGAGATACAAAGTTCAAACATGACGGAGTCTTTAGAGACAACCAAGAATGGAAACCAAGACTGGTCACCGCGGACGACAACACAAAGTCCTCGAGCACATTTAAAATAGAGATCGATGCCAACGAAAATCTTATTGAAGATGATTCATCTCCATCAATCAAAACTTCACAAGAGCTTAAAGAAAATAAGGCAATAGCAAGTGTAGACCAAACAGAGCAAAGAGCAACCACGATAGCTACGGAGCAAAAAATGCCACCAAAGCCAGAAGTTAAGAAGAACGGGGTTGCAGACAACCAGGAAGCAACAGGAAGTCCAAAGATCAATCACTCATTGCCAGCAGAATCAGCCAACCCTCCATAGAGACACAGTTAGATCAAGATGAGACCATGGCAAAAGCAGAACAAAGATCTTCAATAGAACCAAAAATGCTAGATTCAGAGTTTCACAAGTCACAAAAATCAAAGAAAAATATTGCAGAAAAAGGTAAAGCTAAAGTGGAACTTCCGCCGATTAGCCTCTACATCAAAGAACCCTCATGGATCAGCTTCTTCAAGCAAGTCAGGATTTCAAAATTTCAAGTCAACTGTTGACCCAACGGAAACCTCTAAGGAGACGCCCAGAAAAGCAAAGGTATATCAACTAACGTACTCAAGAAAGCAAAGGAAAGCCAAGCAAGTGTTTGTTCTGAGCAGTTTAGTCAAAGTCAATGATCCTGTTTGGATTAAAGATAGGAAATCAACACAGAAATACAAACACATGGGATGGATAGCATCACAATGGAGCTTAAAAGAACAAGAGTACTATGGAGGTAACAGACAGATATGGGTACCAAAACCACAGGTTAGAGCATATGAAGTAACTTCAAGTCCCTCCCAAGAAAGAAGGCCCACAAGGTATCAACCTCGACAATATCCTAGGATACCTAAGAAGCAGGTATACAACAAAAAAACATTGAATGGTGCTAAAATCTACCACAACTTTCAAGAGGATACAAAACAAGATGGATCTCAAAGAATGTTTCTCTTGGAAAAAGCTTCTACACAGGCTATACAAAGATTTGGCTACCTGTCAACCAAAAGCCAGCTGCAACTAGACCTGCATGAAGATCTCAAGAACTCAACAAGACCTAGAACGAAGCAAAGTCAACTATGGAGATACAAATGTCATCAAGAGATTTGGATTCCTAAGTCTTCCAATGCTCCTAGTCAAAAGTCAAATGTTAACGATCAACAAAGGCCTACAACAATATCAAAGACTCCTATCAATAGGCCTACTTGGAGAATCAAACGGATAATGGAGTCTTCACAGTCAAAGAACGACGACCCAACCAACACAAATGCAGATTCAAAGATGATAAAACAGGTATGGAAAAAGAAACCTTCAATGCCAACTTGGTCCTTCAGTAATCCTCTTTTTGAGGATTCAAGCTTACTTTTTCCTGAAGAAATGTTTGTAGTAAGCACAAGAATGTGAAAAGTCAAGTCGCGAGGGTGCAAAAAACACTCTTTGGCATAGTCAGAGTCGGGCTGCTGAGCCACAAAATGAGCAAAGCATTTGTCCCAAAGCTTCAAGTCATATGAAACTTTGTGCTAAGAGTCGTAGTTATTAGGCTTACACTCAAGCTGGAAGAGTTGAGTATATCTAAAGTCATGTTGTTCATGCTGGATGAGATGAGCATAAGAGTCGAAGTCTATTAACTTACAATTGGTGGAGTGTCGTGGAGTCCAACACTCACGCACAGTGCACAGTAAGATGAGAGCACATATCCTCGTCAATGAAAACCATTCTTAAAGGGGTGCCATCTTGCAAAGCCATGTCATATGCTTTTATAGCTACACCATCTTTTTGAATAACCCCTCAAAATCATTCTTGCACAACATATTGTTTTCCATGCATTTCTGTGTATGCATATATAGGATGTCCCATCATTGGACATATGCATTAGACACTCTTTTTTGCTTCCACCTATGCACCTTGAGTGGACTACAACAGGAAAACCAATGTTCCATCATGCTACCCTTTCATATTTTCTACCTTTTTAATTGCATATCTATTAGCAAATAATCCCTCGAGTACTTTATTAATATTTCCCATGCTAATAAGTACTCCAATAATGCGTGTATCCCAAAGGCACTTTTTTCCACTGGGTTTTTTCCCTTTGGTCATCTAGGTATTAGACCCTAATTTAGAACCTCATCATTCTACTTCTCTTGTACATACTTTTCATAAATAAATAGAAGCCTCATCATTATGCTATTACAACGGACAAATGCAACATTATCTCTCACATAAGACATATTTAGACCAATGAAGATGCTACAAAAAATCGAACCTCATCAACAAATTCAACGACCAATGAAGATGATCAGCCCATCAACAACCAATCAAAACCTTCTAGAGCCTCCATGGACACTTTTCAACAGTGCCCGAGGACGGGCACTAAAATAGGAAGGGGGGAATGTTAACTGAGTCAACATCAGTTAACAGAAGCTGTTAAAGACCTAAGATGTACAAATGCACATCGAGGATGAATACGAAGAAGCAGTAAAGATTGGAATTACACATCTTTCACGTTTTCCAAAAATGGTCACGTATTGTAAATTCTTGATTTATTTCAAGCCATTGTAATATTTCTCATGTGTTACGGGCTCAATGGGAGTTCCAAGTTGTAAAGAATAGGTCACTTACTGTGCCTAGGTTGCAGATTCAGTAAGTGGTGAGCCCTAAAGGCCTTGGGCGCCCGGACATTGCATATTTTTAACCTAGGTATATAAGGCAATGTGTAAAAGAAATTAGGGTTCTCAAATCATTTGTGGAGAGCAATCTTTGGTGAGAGATCTTGAGGTGTGTGGCTATGGAGTCCTTAAGCTTCTCCTTGCTCATGAGATTTGATTAACACTAATCAATGATTCATTCTCTCTCACTATGCCTCTCTCTTACTTCTTATAACTGCCCTCTTTTTCTTCTGTGTGCATGTAGATTTGATTGGAGTGTGGTGCTCGATAGATCTATGTGTGTGTGCTTGCGATTAGTGTGTTGCATGATAGGATTAGTGTTGTGTACATCTTGCAATCGTAGTGTGTGTGATTGGGTTGATTAGAGGTGAAGAGAAGTGGATATGGAGATTGCCCTTGATTGCGGCTTCTCTCCTCCATAGGCCGAGAAGCTCACCTCATAGAGTTAACCATTTGTGTTGCCACGATTAGCTCACTAACCGTGTGAGTGTTTCCATGCCCTAGCCGGGTAGCTCATTCCTCCATATTGATATTTTTGTTGGTCATTTGAGCTATTGCAACGATGGGACCCCCAACAGAAACAAATGGGATTTGTCCAAGACGGGGTTAACTTGAAACTTACGTTGAGACAAAACCTTAAACACCCAAGAGACTCATTGTATTTCTTAAGGTCTTGTTTGAGCATACATTAAAAGGAAATAGGAACTAACGAATTATAACTCAAGAAATTATTTCTAAACTTCAACTAGGATTAGAACTTTACCGAGAAGATTTGACATGGATAGCCCTAGTATAGCATAGAAGTTTTAAGCGTTAAAACTGTCTTGCATGTTTGGAAAAAGACCGGCGTGGGTGTTTACCTGTGGGATGCAATGGGGTATGGTCCTTTGTGGCTAGGACTCATAACCGTTGGTCTATATTTTGAGCTCGTATTCATTCAATGCCTTTGGAAGTGGGATTGGATGATAGTGTGTCCCGACTGGGTGGTGAGACCCGTGGATGCGTCTGGAAATCAGGCTAGTCCGGATAGGTGTGATGCTGACGGGAAAAAAAGGAAGGAAAAGAAAATCCAAGAAGGGATCAGATAAGGGAGGATGATGTTATTTAGTTAAGGAACTCTTCCAATTGTTTGGTGAAAAAGAAACTTGGAAAGACTGAAGACCTAAATCTGATATTCTTCAATTGTCCTCATCAATCGGAACTTTGCTCTACTTCTTGGAATATTTAACTAAAAAGAACATAAGATAGATTAATTGTAAGCCTTTCCCAAATAATATAAAGAAAAATAAGAATTAGAAGCTGTGTAAAGGCACTGCCTCCACACGTGGCGGAGGAGACACGATACGCGAGTCCTAGGATGAGGATAGGGATATGCCTAGAGAAGTATATATGATTGCTTGAAAAATAATTAGATAACTTTAATGATACTAAATGAAAAAGGAATTAAACTACTCTAAAAAGAAAAAAGGTGGTAATGACTTGATAAATGCACACTTGTAAGGGTATTGAACACTTTGCATGTTACTTTCAAATGCTTAAAATGTATTCTTCGTTTGACATGTTTGGAATATTGTTTCCCTAGTCTCCTAGCACTACCTTGGAAAGGTGCTTTTATCAAATAGTTTGGTGGGAGTGTGGATTCTAAAGGGTTAATTGTTGGCCGGAAAGTTGAACCCAATTTTATGTTGTTCATTAAATTAAGTCAAGAACGGGGAAAGGAATTATGATCTATGAAGTGGAGACCAAAATTGGGAACAAGGGACTCGTGTAGTTAGTAAATACATTCATCTTAGGGGAACGCATTGATAGTTGTGCTTGGTCATAAAGCAGGGAAAATGTGTCAGTGACATTGAACCAAGGGTGAAAAAGAGAACTCTCAGCAGTTGACCATAGAAAGTAGAGTTCAAATTTCGTCTGATGGCTTTGTTTGGAAAGTTTTGAATCGATAAGGAAAGATATTTTGAGGTTAAGGGTTCTTATGAGAAAAAGTTACTATTATCACTCCCTTGAATTGGCATCAAAGAGTAGGAGGAGTCATGTCATGGTGTCGGTCTCAAGCGGGAGGGATGTCAAGAGCACATTTTATATCCCTACCGAGATAGAGATTTTAGTAGATATTTTGTAGGAAGAGAGTGAGATGTGGATAGAAAATTTCATGGAGCTCTCAAGAAGGAGATGTTATCAAAAACATTGTGCAAGAGCAAATGAAACTAAAAAATGGAAAGGAACTCTTGAGAAGGAGTTCTTGAAATTGTGCAAGAGGAAATGGAAATAGAAACTCTGAAAGAGAAAAGGAGACCATGCTAGAGCATTTTTTCCACCCCATCTTTCCTGTAAAAGGTACTATTTCTTTTCAAAAACGCAAATGGTGAACAAGTTTTAGTGCAAGGTAGAGCAAGTGAAGCTCCCTTGAAAGTATTCAGACCAGTGAGCTTTGGTAACCATTTTTTGTAAAACAAAAAAATCAAAGTTAATGAGACCATTTTGAAATTAAGATTTTTAAGAAACAAAGAAACACAAAAAAAAGAAGACTCCTCAAGATAAGTTCAAATCTAATTTTATCACACTAAGAGACTGCAACTAAAGTCTCGGCCCATAGGTAAGGAGTTGAGAGTATCATTGGGCTAGTAGGTCCACTATTTTCACACACAAGGAGGGCATAGACCTTCCTTTCAACTTAAAAGGTCATTCTAGTTCTATTTCAATTTTGTGTACACAAGATGGAAAAAAATATATAAGGAATTTTAGGGATGAAAATACTAGTGTTTGAGAAAAAATCAAGTTATTGCAATAAAGGAAATGTAACATTTGCATATAATTAAAGGGAACAAGATACAAGTACAAGGCAGAATGGACAAAGATCTCTAAGAGTAGTTAAGGTTAATCAATTGGTCAAAAAAACTTAAGAAAGGTTTATTCAAGTATTCCATCCGCTTAATAAAACCAAGAAGGAATCACCAAGGCAGTTAAAACACCGAGCAACAAAAACTGAGCGGGTAAAAAACACGAGCGTCAAAAAACGAGCAACCTAAATTCCCATGTGATGCATACGTCAAGAATCTTTGAACGATCTACTTAGAGAGAGAAACCTAGGATGATCAATGATCTATAAAGTGGATGTCACCTCTACAATTACTATATTTCTGCTATACGGGGTGCTAGTTTCTAATGAGAGGAGGGAGGGAGGGAGAGAGGGAAAGAGAGAGAGACAGAGAGGGGGGGGGGGGGGGGGGGGGGGGGATGGAGGGAAAGGAATTGAGACATTCATGACCCATACAATGGATTGTCTAATGATCCATGTGAGAGAGAGAGAGAGAGAGAGAGAGAGAGAGAGAGAGAGAGAGAGAGAGAGAGAGAGAGGGATTTACACAGTACCCATGAGAGAATGCAACCATCCAACCAATCAATAGCTTTACAATTTACGTACTCTCTTTTTAACATAAAACTCAAAGCTCTAAAGTTGAAACCTTTCTGTTAGCTTTAATCTTAAAGTCAAAATCGATTTCTTAAAAAAAAGCTTAAGTACTTACAATAATGTTCTAAAACCATTAGAGAGTCATTTTAATGAAGCATTATGAAGAAAGGAATGAATGAAACCATAATTCAACAAAAAGGGATGAGATTGTAAATGCTATCTCACATGAACTTTAAAATAATCATGAGGACCTTCAATCAATAATACTCAAGAACCATCCTCTTATGACTTTGTCCGTTTAAGGCAATATCAAACTCCCCAAAAAATTCATTCGCTTTAGAGAAAATTTGCTTTGTAATTAGTTAGAGCCAAAAATCAGCTTTGGAGCTCATTTAACAACAATTACAAAAAAGTCATTAAATCTCTGAGCAAAGATAATAAATATACACACTAAATGGTAGAGGTCTTTGTTTGGCCATTGATCATAAGCACTATTTGTCGCCATAGCCTTGCGGTCGCTTCAGCATATCAAGGAAGATCACTACACAAAAAATGCCAAAAGAAACATGTCATAAAATCTAATATCTAACCAACCCAAATGATTTTCTCATATTAAACTGATCATTTAATGTGGGAGAATAAACAAGAACAAGGGTTAGAATATAGACATGTGCTTACAGATCTATCTCAACACGGGGCCAATGGTAAAGGGGTCCAAATGAGAGATGGTCTGTCAAAGAGCAAGGCTAACCAGTGGAGCTTAAAAGACCTTAGGGTTAGCTTCATTGAAGACCTCCAAAAGTTAGTGTTAAAAGTCCTTTGGCCTTTGGTAAGCTAGGGCTGAGCTTGAGGTGGGAGCCCACCGGCCCAAGCTTGAGGTGCTTGTCATGATTAATGACTAAGGTGCTTGAGGTGCTTGTCGTGCTTTCTCACTAAGGTACTTGAGGTGCTTGTCGTGCTTTCCGACTAGGGAGCTTGAGGTGCTTGTGGGAACACTACCCAATCTTGAGGTGCTTTGTCATGCTTACTGACTAAGGTGCTTGAGCGTAAGCTATGCAAAAGTCAAATCCCATCCCTTAAGAGAGGGGGCGAGCCCTAAATCTAGTGGGATGAGAGACAACACGCACACACTCACACAAGGCAAGCTTGGTACAAAGAAATCATAAAGGACACTTGTCAAGTTCGTCCTCATGTTGCCCTCATGGTGTGCCTAAAGTCTATTGATTAGCCTCCCAAGGGGTCCAATGATAATGTAATAGATTAAATTAATTGTTTTTGCATTTATGAATTCCTCTCTCTCAAAGGGAAAAGGGGGACACTTGTCCCAAGACTACCCTTGTTGCTTGTAATGCATCCTACATGTGATTGGCCAGTCTTGCGGGGGCCCAATGAGCTTCAAGCTTGCGGTACAAGGGGAGTCAACCAAAGCAAGAAGGGGGCTAGCTTGGGGGGTATACTCTCCCACACACACTCTCATTATGTGAAGTGAAAAGTGCAAGAGCTACATCCTTCTCCAAGCTAGTAGAGAAGTTGAGAGCCTACACCAACACTCTTGGCTATGGAATGCAAATCCAACCAAGAGACATGCTTCAATGCTTAAGCTTTCCATCTTATCCAAATTCATTACTATGCTATTATGTATGCTAGCAAGAAGAGTGATGACAAGTGAGGAACTACTTCTTTCTCCTATGGAATGTTTCTTCTTCCTCTTCCCTACCCTCATTCCCCGCTAGCTCTCTCCACCTTCGAAGGTGTTTGAGGCCTTGGGACTAAGGCTTGGGATAGTTAGTGCTTTTTGCAAAGTTTATGTTATGCTCGTGATGCACAAATTTTTCCATCTTCATTGCATCACCCAGGTCACAAGGAACACAGAGATTGTATTTTACCATGTCTCTCTTGATTGGAGAATCTATAATACAAATTCCTATTGGAGGGGGACCGGCTCCATATAAATCCGGTCCTCAACTGTTGTCATGTTCTCTAAACTCTCTCTCTCTTGCAGAAGTATTGTTCATGCCAAGTTAATTAAAAACTATGTTTATTAAGTTCACCCTCTATGCCCTCAAAGTAACCTCACAAAAATGATTTCTTTAATTCTCCTAATTTTGCTATTCTCCAAGTCCATAGGTCATTTCCATTACATTGGTATCAGAGCATTTGGTTTCTCTTTTCTTGCTTAAGAAGAGAGGTCTTTAAGTAGCCTATAGATGGTTGGTTTTGTTAATTATATTAGGGTAAGTGGGACTGGGATCTATTATCGGTTTTATTGAACCCACTATGTGGGATATGGTGCACACCTCGGGAGATTTGGTCTTAATATTGGAGTTTTTCTAGAGTTGCCTATGGCTTTATCATTATTGAGCCATAGCAAGTCTAAAAGGAGCTAGCCCTCGACAACTTTGCAATATTACACCCACTCCACTACTCTCTATAATCAACCATTTCGAGTTGTGGGCATAGATACTTAAGTGCCGATTTTCAAAAGCTAAGAGGAGTAGCAACTAAGGTTTTGAATTGCCAAAGCATACACTAAGTACACAAATTTTGTTTACATGGCTAACAATAACCAAGAGAGTAGAATGAACATTGATCACTTTGATTTTGCACATGAAGGTGCCAACGATGATGCCTCCATGTTTGTCAATTATTTTGTTACTAGGTTGCAGCAAGCTATGGGCAACCCTGCTTTGCAAGTCAAAGTTACTCAACAACTTCGTTCTTATGGGATTTTCCTTCCTCTTTAAGAGGAGAGAGATCTTAGGAGGCCTCTTGAAGAGACCCCCAAAAGAATACTTTCTCCCATACGAGAGGAGTAATCCAAAGAGCAAGAAAGTAAAGAATCTTTAAGTTCCTCTGAAGATGTGGCTCCACGAAGACGGTGGTGTAGACGATGGCCAACTCCTTTCAAGAGGAAATGATCAACCCACATTCCTTCTCCATGTCACCCCAAAAGGAAACAGAGGTAAAAAAGGAAGAAAAGGGCAAGAAAGAGGTCACCTTCTTCTCCTTCTTCTTCACCTTCCTCCTCTTCCAACAAAATCTATGGCTATTCTCATAGAGAATATAAGAGGGGAGGACATCGCAAATTATACCCTGCATGGCAAAGGTCACAAAATCTCAAGAAGTTCAAAGAGGGAGGAAAGAGTACACCTATGATGGTACCTTTGGTGCCACCGGCAAAGTATTGATCTTCATCCAAAAATTTGATGCGGCCTTTGGAGACTAGGGCTTCATGGAATCCTCCAAGCTACGCCATGTAGCTATGCACTTCGAGAAATCGGCTTGTCTATGGTGGGCTAGCCTTCAACGGTGAAGCCCCAAAGACATGGAAAAATCTACGAGTTTCCATCATGAAGCAATTTCTTGCAAGCAATGCAAAGGAAAAAGTGCTTACCGAATGGCATAGTTTGAAGCTTCTCTCTCATGATTCTATCCACAATATGTATGTTTTGGGATTTACATATCAAGGCTACTATCTTCCAAAAGATAGACTTTGTTGAGCAAAAGCAACAATTATGTGCAAGATTACTAGAAGAGATGGCCAAGTACGTCAACTCTCACCGGCCTAGTTCTATCACCGAAGTAATCCACCACACCATGGTTGCTTTGCGCATCAATTTCCAACAAGGGGCTAGAAGGAATGTCAAGCCCATGGAAAACAAAGACAAAAATGATGTAAAGGGGAAAACCAATGCCCAAAATTCTTCCCAAGCCAATTCCAACAACAACAACAATCAGTCCAAGGAGAAGGGAGTTTACAAAGGTAAAAAAAACATCTCTCCTGAAGACCTTGAAGCTTTTTGCAAGGACCATAAATGTTTCAAGTGTGGGGAGCAAGGACATGGCTATCGTTCTTGCCCCAAGAGAAATGCTCGCAATGAGACTCCTAGAGCTTCCACCATCAAAGCTCCAAAAGTGGATGCTTATTGCAAAGCATTGTCTCTTTCCTATGCTTGGGGAAAGATAAGGGAGCATGATGCCTTCATCTTGTTTGACCCTGGATCTACTCACAACTTCATATCAACGGATTTGGCCACCAAGTTGGGCATTCAAGCTTCCGAGATGGGAGATGTTGTAATGGTCGACACTGCTTTCAAGGGAGAGCAAGCCTCCGTTACTCCCTTGATTGGGAAGTTGAGGCTTCATGTCCAAATCTATGTCAACAAAAAATCCTTTTTTATCTCTCCTCTCCAACATGATGATCCTATCCTAGGGGCACCATGGTTCAACCGCATGGCTACAAACGTGAAGTTCCTTGAAAGGAGAACCTACTTCACCTACATGGGAAAGAGCATGTATATAGATTCTAGTGAGTCTGGTCGTACTATACCACTTGTAAATTCACCTGCTTTTGATAAATCAATGAAGAGCTCAATTTTTGCGTACATGACTTTTGTCAAAGAGTCCCCAAAATATCCTCAAATGTAAATGGTAGGAATCAAGAAGAGTTAGACTTGTCTAATTTTCTAAAAGGATTCCAAGATGTGTTCATCAATGATATCCCTATGGACTTACCTCCTGTTAAAGAATATGATGTTAAAGAATATGTCCATTGTGCTATGGGCGGCTGGACACTGACTATACTATGTTGTAAATATACTTTGGATAATAGTTCAAAAAGAGAAGAAGAGAAGAGCAGCTCGTTGAATGGCTGCTACAGGGTAACGATTGTGTGTGTGTGTCTCGATGTGTGTTGGTGTGTGTGTGTTTCGATGTGTGTTGGTGTGTGTGTGTAGTCTTCTTTCCTACCTTCTCCATCACCTGCGCATTCTACAAAGTGGTATCAGAGCTCAGTTTGAGGAGCTACAGTCAATACACAGGTTTCCGCAGCTCTGGAAAACAGCAAAAAAGAGAGGTTTTTTGGTCATAACTCCCTCACCCGAACTCGGAATACAGTGATCCAGGAGTCTATCTTTATGTTTTTGGGCGTTCCAGACGCATTGGCACACTCAGATTTGCCAAAATATGCAATTTTCTGCAGCAAACAGCCAGCTCACACAAGCATAGGAGATGTCCAGATTTGCACTCGGCAGTAGATTTATAGGTTACAGGTGAAGAATTCAGCATTTACACAGGTTTTGGAGAGCGACATAGAGCTTTTGCATCATGATATTGTGTCATCGAAGATTATGTTTGGTTGTTGTGGGTCCGTTATGGACAGCCGCCTATGTAAGAAAGGTTGTGGGAAGAAGTTGAGGCGGTTATATTGTCAGATTGAGTACTTTGTGGTTATGTATGGATATGCGGTCAATGTATTTTGGAAAACTGCAGCCTTTGTGAGGGTCGAGTGAGGTTTTTTGAAGCCTTGCCTTGGGAGCTTTGGTACCTTGGCAAGGTGGATTAGGTACTGGAGCGAACCCCCGACTAGCCCCGCGAAAGACCTCATATGTCGTTTACGACTATGGGAAGAAGGTGGATGTATGGATATGTGGTACATGATAGCGTATGGATTGCATTTGCATACAGGTCCATGTGGACATTGTTTTAGAGTATTTTTGCATAGTACTGAGTCAGTCTGTGGCAAAGTGAGTCAGTGGATTTTCCCTTGGCAGTGAGAGATTTTCTGTCAGTGTTTATGAGCACTTTGGTTGAGATTGTCACTTGAGATATTGTCCAAATACAAACGAAACTTTGCCAAAATTTTATCAAAATCCTTTGAAAGAAATTGAGAGAGTGAAGATGGCAGAAAGTTCAACTCAAGTCACACATATTGTTGGAGAGAAGCTGACCAGAGAGAACTACAGCATATGGTCTTACAGGATGGAGAACTTTATCATGGGCAAAGGTTTATGGGATTATATTACAGGTGAACAAGAGTGTCCGGAGGTTGGTTTGGAACCAAATAGAGAGAATGTTGAAGCACATAAAACATGGCAAGCAGGAGTAGAAGCTTACAGGAAGTGGATCGAGAATTCAAGGAAAGTGATGCATTGGATTTCACTATGCATTAGTGACTTCTTTATACCACATGTGAAGAAGGCTCAATCTCCAAAGGAAGCATGGGAGATACTAGCAAGAATGAACAGCTCCAATACAGAACCACGAAAAGTTCACTTGAAGCAAAGGTTACATTGTGTATGGCGAGGAAATAGATCCATATCAGATTATGTGACAGATATAAAGCAAATACAGGAAGATCTTGCGAGCATTAATGTTGAAGTTCCAGATGATGACTTAGTTTCAGTGACATTGAATGGTTTGGGACCGGAATACAAGTCATTGGATACATGTATATCTGTTCGAGGACACATGCCTGATTTTGAAGAGTTAGTAAACCTTTGTTTGCAAGAAGAGGTGAAGTTAGGCAAGTCAGGTACTTCTACATCAAATAACAATTCCAGAGAACAAGTTTTTTACTCTAGAGGTCGTGGTAACAATAGAGGTGGAAGAGGAAACTATGGTCGTGGAAACAATGTTGGAAGAGGTCAATGGCAAAACCAACAAAGTCAAAGTTACAATGATTATAGCCAAAGAGGCAGGGGGAGAGCCCGAACTCGTGGACATGGAGGTGGACGATTTGTACATCCTCAAAGAGATGGATATTGTAACAGATGTGGCATTTATGGTCACTTTGAAAGAGAATGTTACACAAGGCTAAATCAAAATCGTGATCGTGGTGGAAGAGGCCGAGGTTATGGCAGACATGGAGGAAACTTTGTTGGATACAATCCTCATGATCAAAATATATATGACAATAGGTCGAGTGGACATTTATTTCCTATGGAGCATGTTGTTGGAAGCATGGTGGAGCCACATCATATAGATGATTGGTATTTAGATAGTGGTGCCACAAATCATATGACATATCATGGTGAATGGTTTGACAGAAAAGAGAAGTTAGAAGAGGATGAGTTTGTCGCTACAGGTGATGATACTATGCATCGGATTATACATGTTGGTTCAGTTCCATTGCTAGAAAAAGACGGGACATACAACACATTGGGAGATGTTCTATATGTGCCTTCAATCACAAAGAATTTAGCGTCAGTTGAACAAATGACAGATCAAGGGTTGCAAGTCCGTTTTAATCGTTATGGCTATTTCATAGAGGAGTTTCACAACGGCAGACCAGGGAAGATATTGGCACGTGGAAGAAAGAAAGGTCGCTTGTTCTCATTGGAAGCTGGAGATCCATGTTTACACAGTGGTATGTATACAAACAAATCAGCCACTCAAGATGATTGGGCAAAGTTATGGCATAAGAGGATTGGTCATGTCAATTTTAGAAGATTAAAGCATATGCAATCAAATCAAATTGTACGTGGATTACCAAAGTTTGGCAGATTGAATTTTGATCATGTTTGTGAAGCTTGTCAATTTGGAAAGCAATCTCGTTTACCATTTCCAAAGAGGGGGAGAATTAGCCAAAGTCCTTTGGAAATTGTTCATTAAGATATTTGGGGACCTTGTGATCATGCTACACCAAATGGTTGTCGATATTTTATCACATTTACGGATGATTACAGCAAAATGACATGGGTTTACTTTCTAAAGGCAAAGTCAGAGGCATTTGAGGTATTTTTGGAGTTCAAAGTTATGGTTGAGAAAGAGAATGGTTGTCAAATTAAATGCCTACGTACAGATGGAGGGGGAGAGTACATGTCACACAGTTTTGATGATTACTTACGTGAACAAGGCATAAGAAGACAGATTACTTGCAGATACACACCACAACAAAATGGAGTTGCTGAGAGAAAGAATAGAGTCATAGCAGAGATTGCAAGAGCCATGATGAATGAGATGAATATGCCATTAACATACTGGGCTGAAGCAGTTCATACAGCTGTACACATTATGAATCGAACACCAACAGCTGCCATTCATGAAATTTCACCTTATGAGAGACTTTATGGGATCAAGCCAACAGTTTCCTATATGAAAGTTTTTGGATGTGTTTGCTATGTTCATGTGCCAAATGAAGCAAGAAAGAAGATGGATCCAAAGGAAGTGAAGTGTATATTCTTGGGCTACCCAGTTAAAAAGAAAGGTTACAAGTGCTATGATCCTACGACAAGAAAAGTTTATGTCAGTAGAGATGTCAGATTTTGTGAGCATGAACCATGGTATAAACCAAAGCCAGTGATGATAGAAGATGAGTATGAAGAGCAAGAATATGTGCATCATGTTGTTGATAATCCAGGACCATCAACAAGAACTATTTCAGGACCACATATGGCAGAGGAGAGTACAGGAAGTGTCAACCCATGGAGCGGTCGTTTGCGAGATAAGAAGCAAGACGAGAAAGGCAAGAAGAAAATGGTTGAAGAGAGTTCTGGAGATGAAAGCCTCAATGAAGATCATGATTTACCACATTTGAGGACACCTGGCAGTAATCATATTGAGAAATATGTACCCCCATATGCAAGAGTTGAAGAGAAGAGTGCACCACAATTGAGAAGATCAGAGAGGGTGCGTTATCCAGTTGATAGATTGACATACAATGGTTACATGCGTACACATTATGCATACATGGTTTCACATGTGCAACATAAAGAGCCTACATGTTTTCAAGAGGCAATTGGAAAATCAGAATGGGAGTCAGCTATGGATGATGAGATGGATGCTCTTGTAAAGAATGACACTTGGGATTTGGTTCGCTTGCCAAGTGGAAAGAAAGCAATTGGTTCAAAATGGGTATACAAAGTCAAGTGCAAGTCAGATGGCAGTGTGGAAAGATACAAAGCGAGGCTTGTTGCTAAAGGTTATGCACAAACAAAAGGTCTTGATTATGATGAGACATTTAGTCCAGTTGAAAATATGACAACAGTCAGATTGGTGATAGCAATGGCAAGTATGTTCGGTTGGAAGTTACGGCAAATGGATGTGGATAATGCATTCTTGAATGGTGACTTGGAAGAAGAAGTTTATATGATACAACCAGAGGGTTATCAACATCCAGAGTTTCCATATTATGTGTGTAAGTTAAAGAAAGCATTGTATGGTTTGAAGCAAGCATCTAGAGCTTGGTGTGAAAAGATAACCAGATTCTTGAAGAAGATTGGATTTAAACAATCTACTGTTGATCACTCATTATTTTTGAAGCATGTTGATGGAAAGATCGTCGTTATTGTTATCTATGTTGATGACTTGATTCTCACTGGAAGTCATGCTGAGCAAATTTTGCATGTCAAGAAGAGTTTGTTGAGAGAATTCAACATGAAGGACCTTGGTGAGTTGAGATATTTCTTGGGAATTGAAATTGTCAATACTTTATCAGGAATTTGGATGATACAAAGACAGTACGCGTTGGATATGCTTGAGAAGTATGGAATGACAGCGTGCAAACCGGTTGATACACCTCTTGATCAAAATGTGAAGTTTTTTGATGATGGACATTACATTGAGGATGTCACTATGTATCGCAAGATGGTTGGAAGCCTTATTTACTTGACAATAACAAGGCCAGATTTGAGTTATGCAGTGGGTGTTGTGAGTCAATTCATGCAAAATCCATGTAAAAGTCATCTTGATGCAGTGAGACGGATTATGAGATATGTGAAAGCCACTGTCAGTTATGGAATGTTTTATGAAAAGAATGGGAAGCTTTGTCTTTATGGTTACACAAATGCAGATTGGGCAGGAGATTTTATGGATAGAAGATCTACAAGTGGTTATGCATTTTCCATTGGCAATGGCATGATAAGTTGGAGTAGCAAGAAGCAATCAACTGTAGCATTATCAAGTACAGAAGCTGAATATCGTGGAGCAGCTTTGGCAGCATGTGAAGAGTCATGGTTGAGAGTACTTATGATAGAATTTGGTTTTGACTATCTTGACAGTGTCATTATATATTGTGACAATATTAGCAACATCATGTTGGCAAAGAATCCAGTCTACCATGCTCGTACTAAACACATTGAGGTACATTATCACTTCATTAGAGAAAAAGTTTTGGCAAATGAGATTGATTTGGTGTATGTGAAGACAAGTGATCAAGTTGCGGATATATTCACAAAAGCTCTTGGAAAGGAGAAGTTTTGCTACTTTCGTGAAGCATTGGGAATCCATCATATGCAAGCTCACTCTGAGCTTGAGGGGGAGTGTTAAAGAATATGATGTTAAAGAATATGTCCATTGTGCTATGGGCGGCTGGACACTGACTATACTATGTTGTAAATATACTTTGGATAATAGTTCAAAAAGAGAAGAAGAGAAGAGCAGCTCATTGAATGGCTGCTACAGGGTAACGATTGTGTGTGTGTGTCTCGATGTGTGTTGGTGTGTGTGTGTATTCTTCTTTCCTACCTTCTCCATCACCTGCGCACTCTACAAAGTGGTATCAGAGCTCAGTTTCTGGACACTGACTGTACTATGTTGTAAATATACTTTGGATAATAGTTCAAAAAGAGAAGAAGAGAAGAGCAGCTCGTTAAATGGCTGCTACAGGGTAACGATTGTGTGTGTGTGTCTCGATGTGTGTTGGTGTGTGTGTGTAGTCTTCTTTCCTACCTTCTCCATCACCTACGCACTCTACACCTCCAAAATGAAGGGATGATGACCATCAAATTGAGCTCCTACCAGAAAGCTCACTGCCTAACAAGCCTCCTTATCGAGTTTCTCAAGCTCAACAAGAGGAGATCATGAGACAAGTATAAGAATTGGTTGAAAAAGGGATGATGAGGCATAGCTCCTCGCCCTTTTGTTCTCCAGTCCTTTTAGTGTGCAAAGAAAGATGGTACATATTGTATGTGTGTGTGACTATCGAGCACTAAACCACATCACTATCAAAAACAGATTTATCGTGCCTCCGGTAGAAGATTTTGTTTGATAAGCTACAAGCCTCTACCTACTTCAATAGGATTGACCTTAAAAGTGGCTATCATCAAATAAGGATACTGGATGAAGATATCCTAAAGACCACGTGCTGCACAACGTTTGGCCTTTATGAATATCTAGTCATTCCTTTTGGTTTGACTAATACACCAGCCGTCTTCAATTGATTAATGGAGTATTATTTCAGATATCATCATCTACTCCAAGTCCTTGGAGGAACACAAGCAACATCTCCAAGTGATTTTTCAAGCATTGAGGGAGAACAACCTTTTTCTCAACCAAAAGAAAAGTAAATTTTTCCTTCAAGAGATTCAATACTTAGGTCATACTTTCTCCCAAGATGGTGTCCGAATGGATCCATCAAAATTGGAGGTAATAAAAGCATGGCCCAATCCAAGGAATCCACATGAGCCAAGAAGCTTTATTGGTATGTGTGCGTACTATAGACACTTCATAGCAAAATTTTCTCAAATAACAGGACCAATACATGACTTAACAAAGAAGAAAGTTAAGTATACATGGACTGCTAAGGAGAAAAATGCTTTTGACAAGGTCAAAGAGAAGCTTACCTCCCAACCTCCCAACCAGCTCTCATGCTTCCGGATCTCTCAAAGCCATTTGAGGTCCAATGTAATGCTTGTGGTGATTGCCTTGGAGCAGTTTTGCTTCAAGAAGGGCATGCCATAGCATATGAGAGCCGAAGGCTCAATATGGATGAATGTGTCTTATGCATTTATGAGAAAGAGCTTTTAGCTATTCTACATGCCCTAGACACATGGAAGCACTATCTACTGGGGACTCCATTCATTTTATGAACGGGCCACCAAAGTCTCAAGTACTTCCTGCTGCAAACCAAGCTTTTCGACAAACAAATGAGGTGGGCAAAATCTCTTTTGCAATTTAATTTTTGTATTGCTCACATTGTTGGAAAGCACAATCAAGTGGCTGATGCACTTTCACAATGACCAAAAGTTAATGCGGTCTGTAGAAACTCACAACGATATATCTTCTATGATAGATGAGTATGCTACTAGCCCTGACTTTAAAGATGTAATGCCAACCCTTGCTTTGGGGAAGAAAGAGTCGTGCATGAATCCCATGCTCCTCCCTATGCGGGGCATAGAGGCATTTAACATACTCTTCAAGGAGTAGAAATGTACTTCTATTGGCATACCATGAAAGTGTACATACAAGAGTATGTTTCAAAATGTGTAGTATGCCAAAAGACTAAGTATGATATAGGGAAGCAACCTGGATTACTCCAGCCATTGCCTATCCCAAATTCACCATGGAAGAGTATATCCATGGATTTTATCTTTGGATTACCCAAGTCTATCCATGGGAATATGGAAATATGGACAATAGTCGACAGGTTTAGCAAGCAAGCACACTTCATCCCTGTCAAAAAGACTATTAAGGCACACCAAATGGCAACTCTCTTCATATCACAGATTTTCAAACACCATGGATTTCCAACATCCATTGTGTCTGATAGAGATCCTAGAATGACCATTAATTTCTAAAAAGGTCTCTTTGAAATCTAGAAACAATATTGAATTTCTCTTCAGCCTATCACCCATAAACGGATGGTCAAAGTGAGATAGTCAATCTTAGGATACTCGATCTACTAAAGACTTATGTTTCTGAAGTAGATCAACGCTCACAATAGGAAAATTACTTACCTCTTGTAGAGTATGCGTACAATAATACTGTACATATTTCTACGGGAAAAGCACCTTTCAAAATCATTGAGGGAAAACCTAAAAGTCCCTTGAAACTCAAAGTACATGGGAAGATCTTCGTTGCCGATGAGTATAGCCATGACCTACAAGAATCTTTTCAAAAGATTAAGAAGGCTATATCCATCTCTCAGAAAAGGCAAAAAGCTATTGCTGACAAGCACAGAGTGGCCTTAACATTCAAAGAAAATGATTGGGTCTTAGTTAAGTTTCCCAAGGCTTGATTGAGGAAAATGATGGGCAAAAATCCTACGGGCCATCAAAAGTATTATGATAAGCTAGCACAAAGATACTATGGTCCTTTCCAAATCTTGAAGCCCATCAATGAGACGGCTTTTCAACTCAAGTTGCCCCACCATTGGCTCATACACAATTCTTTTCATGTGAGCCTACTTAAGCCCTACGAAGGAGAGCCACCAACTGAACCAATTATCGAATACCCTCCCGAAATTGAAGACCAAGAAGAGGTGCTACAACCCGAAGCTATCCTTCAGCATGAAGACAAGGTACTACGACATGGTGAAATTATCCGATGGTATCTTATTAAGTTCAAAATTATCCTTTTGAAGATGCTAGATGGATGCAAGGAATACAACTACGGATAGTATGAACCTTGTTAATCCTTACAATGCTACATTAGAGTAAGCAAATGTACAAATTTCGTTTGAATGACCAATGTTTTTGTCTTATAAGACTAGTTCTCTCTTTTTCTTGTGCACAAATTTAAGTAGTATGCATACTTATAATCATGTTTGTGATGATGACGTCTCTCAAACACCAAGTATAATATTGTCACTCTACTTGGGAGAATGAAATGGACTAAAGAGTAGACATGCTTGCGGCAGCTATGTCTCCCAAGCACCAATTATCTCTTCTACCTCATAATCGAGGACGACTATGATTTCAAGAGAGAGGTAATGTCATAAAATATAATATCTAACCAACCCAAATGATTTTCTCATAAACTGATCATTTAATGTGGGAGAATAAATGGGAAAAGGGTTAGAATATAGACATGTGCTTACAGATCTATCTCAACATGGGGCCAATGGTAAAGGGGTGCAAATGAGAGATGGTCTATCAAAGAGCAAGGCTAACCAATGGAGCTTAAATGACCTTAGGGTTAGCTTCGTTGAAGACCTCCAAAGATTAGTGTTAAAAGTCCTTTGACCTTAGGTAGCTTGAGGTGGGAAACCGGTCCAAGCTTGAGCTGCTTGTCGTGCTTGTTGTGCTTGAGGTGCTTATCGTGCCTGATGACTAAGGTGCTTGAGGTGATTGTTATGCTTGTTGACTAAGATGCTTGAGGTTTTTGTTGTGCTTGCTGACTAGGGAGCTTGAGGTGCTTGTGGGAACACTACCCAAGCTTGAGGTGCTTTATCATGCTTACTAACTAAGGTGCTTGAGGGTAAGCTGTGCAAAAGTCAAATCCTATCCCTACAAGAGAGGGGGCAAGTCCTAAAGCTATGGGGATGAAAGAGAACACACACACACTCACACAAGGCAATCTTGGTACAAAGAAAGCATATATGACACTTGTTCGTCCTCATGTTGCCTCATGGTGTGCCTAAAGACTATTGGTTAGCCTCCCAACGGGTCCAATGATAATGTAGTAGATTAAAATAATTGTTTTTGCATTTATCAATTCCTCTCTCTCAAAGGGGAAAGGGGGACACTTGTCCCAAGACTACCCTTGTTGCTTGTAATGCATTATGCATGTGATTGGCCAGTCTTGTGGGGGTCTAATGAGCTTCAAGCTTGCGGTACAAGGGGAGTTGACCAAAGCAAGAAGGGGGCTAGCTTGGGGGGTATACTCTCCCAGACACACTCTCATTGTGTGAAGTGAAAAGTGCAAGAGCTACATTTCCTTCTGCAAGCTAGTAGAGAAGTTGCGAGCCTACACCAACACTCTTGGCTATGGAATGCAAATCCAACCAAGAGCCATGATTCAATGCTTAAGCTTTCCATATTATCCAGATTCATTACTATGCTATTATGTATGCTAGCAAGAAGAGTAATGATAAGTGAGGAACCACTTCTTTCTCCTATGAAATGTTTCTTCTTCCTCTTCCCTACCCTCATTCCCTGCTAGCTCTCTCCACCTTTGAAGGTGTTTGAGACCTTGGGACTGAGGCTTGGGATAGTTAATTCTTTTTGCAAAGTTCATGTTATGCTCGTGATGCATGAAGTTTTCCATATTCATTGCATCACCTAGGTCACAAGGAACAAAGATTGTATTGTACCAAGTCTCTCTTGATGGGAGAATCTATAATACAAATGCTTATTGGAGGGGGGACTAGCTCCATATAAATCCGGTCCTCAATTGTTGTCATGTTCTCTAAACTCTCTCTCTCTCTCTTGCAAAAGTATTGTTCATGCCAAGTTAATTAAGTACTATGTTTATGTTGCTACCATCAATTAAGTTCACCCTCCATGCTCTCAAAATAATCTCACAAAAGTACTTTCTTTAATTCTCCTAGTTTCACTATTCTCAAAGTTCATAGGCCATTTCCATTACAAAACAAAACACTTCAACCTTTCAATGGAGTGGACTGTATGAAATATTCCACACAAAATGATATACTTAATAAACCAAGTTGTCAATGTTTCTAAGATCATAGAAAAGACTAAAAGACTATGCTCACTAGTCATATGGGTTGCTAGCAGGGTTAACTTCATCATCCTCATGCTCCCCTTCCCTCTCCAAGTGAACCCTTTTGTTGTTGTTCATGGCTTGCACAAGAGACCGAACAACAAGATTCACAACACCTGCATCACTATCAAAAGAGAAACAAGCATGCCCTATAACTTGACAAGCCTTCAAAATTGGTGATTTCCCACACCCCATCTCCAACACAAGAGCATCCTCCGAGAAAAGCAAAGCTAAAACAACCTCCATAAAAGCATGCGATCGCTCCATTGCTCCTCAAATAGACACCATTCCAAATGAGACACTTTTCTTTGTATCTGGAAGGCTGTGTCCAACAATCACTGTCTTGTACAATGTGCAATTTTTTGGGCCTTCTTACTAGCATTATAAAACATGATAGGGTGAGTATCCAAATGGCAAACAAAAAAGAGGACATGTGATCGGAGCTACAAGAATATGAAACAATCAAAACCTCTATACTATTCATAAAGAGTTACCAAATGAGTACTTACATATATATTTTCTCCTCCTTCATTGAAAAGACCATATGCTAGCTTTTCCAGGACAAAAACACAACGTGCAAAATCAAGACCTTGGATTCGAACATACCGCTGTCGTGCTGTGACACGTACATAGTGGGAACGCATGCTACAAGATTTATCTTGTAACTTTTTAAATACATAGTTATATTTCCTATAATGTACATATACATATTTAAGTATAATATTATGCTTTCTATCTCATCCTATTATTTATCTCAGAGGTACCCTATTCTTACTTTACCATCAGAAAATACTATGGGAAAAGCGTCAATAGCTCCGCCTCTTTGACTTGGGGCAAAAAGCATTGATTCTTTATTTCTACTATCTCATTATCATCTCACACCCTATCTAGATCCTATATCTAGGGTAAACTCCAATATATATATATATTCTATGTATTTTTCATATTTTTCTTATATTTCTTTTTAAATAGCTACTAGGAGGGAATCAAATCCTAGTGGGACACTAGGTGGCATGATTTCAAAGATACACTTATTTTAATGCATTATTGCAAGCATGATTACAAAACTTTGTCAAGGAGCAATGTCATGCTTTCATATGGCAGGAGGTGTCCTTTGGAATCAAATGAAAGTCTAGGCTAAGGGGACCACATGAAGACTTTTGTTGCCAGAAATGGACCCTATTTTGATGATTTTTTACACAAGGTTACAATCCAAAGTGGAAAACGATTTTAGAATGAAAATAGTAGCTAATGAGCTGAATTTTCTGCCCATATTTCTACTTTTTTATTTGGAGCCACGGTTGAGGAGATATGATCAAAATACTGGACCCCAGTCTGCCCACATCATGCAGGGACAACTCATTTCCAACTTTTCCAGTTTCTGTTCACACTGGCTCTTCTCTTCTTGTGTAAACCCTTGGGGGTTCCCTTCACCTATAAAAGGGGACCTCTTCTTCCTTGAAAAGAACTCAAGCATTCAAGCCATTGATGAGAGGAATTCATGAGGGAGGAAGTAGTAATGCCAAATTGTAGTTAGTCATTAACATAAGCCTAAGTCTACACTTTCTCCTAGAAGAAGACTAGCCATTCTTGCAACAAGCTAACCTTGGAAGATCAACTCTAATCAAATAAGGTCTTGCACTTGGTGTATCAATCAAAGTGGAATTATCCACTCTTCTTCTCTCTCCATCAATAATGGTGCCGAAGGGTTTGTCAAGTAAGATGTGTTCTACATTGATGTTTTCTTGATTTCTTGTTGTTTTCTTTTTCATCTCTAATACTACATATATATATATATCTAATCTCATCTCCTTAACCAAACCTATCTCTCTCACTCTTAGTAATTCATCCTCTCTACAAATTCTAGGTTCCCTTTGCTACAGGTATATCTCTCCCCGCAGTATCCTTATTGCCTACGAGCAAGAATAGGGCTTGGGAGGGAAACTTCTCATCTCTTCACTTCTCTCATATCTACATTTCTCACATACTATCTTAGATGAATAACCCACATGATGATAATTTCTATCGCTTTCACTCTGTATGATCTATTAGAATTAACGTATGGATTAGCCGTAAAATACACTTTCAACAACGTATAGTGTTTCTCTTTGGCCCAGAAAGGCTCAATGAAATACTTCTTTCACCGGATCCCATCATACTGCCTCTTATAGACTATAACTTTTCTTTTGATGTAAGCGTAGTTATCTTGCTATGAACCAAGAGGATTTGTATACACAATTAATCCCCATCACTAGACAAAACATATATATTTGGTCAGCCAAGATAGAATGCCATTAACACATCTATTAACCCTTTCATACTACCCATGATACGATATGACCATAGCCTTGATGTTTTCATCTTTGTGTTGTTTTGACACTCTCTTTTGTGTTCTTTCTTTGTGTGTGTGAGTGCAAGAGAGAAAGAGTGGAACTTCTTTGATTGCACTTCCGTCCAAACCCTAGTCTTCATGGCATCTATGGTTTAACTCCTTCATATATTTTTTTGGAGTTCTCTCACAAACTCTCACAGCCATAAGCCCGGTGCTTTCCCGACAAGACCGCAAATTTCTCGACATTTTTGGTGAACCCGACGCGAGCAAGCCAGGGTGAGAGTCCGTAAAGATGGCTAGCAAAGTGGAGCAGCTATATGCTGAAATGAAAGAGCTTGCAGACAGATGCAAATGGCTTGAATAAGAAGACCGGATTCAAAAAGCGATTGAAAGCGCTAGGCAATCCGTATATAATGAGCTTAATATATTCAAAGGCTATGATCCAGAAGGATATCTTGAGTGCTATGTGACAGAGATGAGGCTTCAAGCAGTTCCAGAAGCGTGGATGATTGCAGCATTTGTTGAACTTGTGAGTGATGATTTCAAGCACCAAGTTCAAGACTATGCAAGTGTATATGCAAGCAACTGGGGTGAGTTTTCTACAGCTATAACAAAGGTATGCTTGGAACATCAAGACCAAGAGATGGAGCAGAGTGGAAGTGGATGTGACCAGCTAGAGTTGGTGTCTTCTGTAAGCCATGGAAGTGTCAACACATCCATAGTGGCTAATTTAGAAGCAGTAATAGATGCATATCTTTTGCAAGATGCAAATTTATTGTATGCAGATGAAGCAGACATAGTGGAAGCTATTTATGCACGTTTGGGTCTTGTAACCTTTGTATCTCAAGATAATGACTCTCATGATGCTATCCAAGCGCCTGAAACGGCTCAAAGCGACTTAGAGGATGATGCAAACTCGTCGGCTATGATAGATGATTTGGACGCTCCTTTTGATTCGTTTGAAGATGCACATGAGTGTATATACAAGGATGAGGATGCTATGGTTTTGACAGAGGATGTGAAGGGAAAACAGGTGGAAGACGGCTATATTAGTGATGTGCTACAATCTACTTTTGAGCAGATCCAGGAACTTTTACCAAGTTTAGAAGAGCCGGATGCCTATGCTGAAGACATATACCAGGATGAAGAAGTCATTATCAATGCTTTCCTATGCGAGTTTGATGCATGTGGTACTACCCAAATGGATATACCTAGCTGCGAAAGTGCTAGTTTAGAGGGGGTGACTAAAAATCTCTTCCTTTGTGAGTATAGCTCTGCTAGTAGCATTGCGGATTGTGAAGTACCTCAGTTAGACAAGGTGGAAGAAGAGGAGTGCATTGACAGAGTAATATGTATGTCTTGTATATATGGGGTAGCAGATGTGATGCAGATGAATCATAAAATTGTGCCTTATTTTGAGCTAGATGCAGCAAGATTTCACAATTCCATGGTAGAGGAAGGAATGACAGATGCAGATTCTCTGCATGAGGATTGGGGTTCTGCGGATGAAGCTATGAATCTTCAAGATTCACAAATCAAAGATAGAGAAGTGTTTGGGAATGCTATACAGGTTGAAGTGACATCAGAGGATAGAGTAGAAGAGCAAGAAACCTCTTCGGATATGGTCTGTGATTGGGGTGATATTTTTGATCTGTGTGAAGATGAAAATAAAGATGCTTGCCATAAAGTGCCTACTATACAGGGTTTTAAGAATTTCGGTTTCCTGCAGGTATGCAAACAATATCTGAGGCATAAAAGGGATTTAGGTCTTGTGTCACAGGGTATGAATTACAAGCACGTTTGTGAGAATCTATCTGCTATGGATATGAAGGGTATACATGGTGATGCCTTGAAGGAAGAAGAGGATGCTAGCTCTATGCTGACACCAGAGTCATGTATTGAAGAAGGGTTCTCCCTAGATGAGTGGAGACATGATTCAGTTGAAGATAATTTAGGGATGGGTCAAAAAGGAAGAAGGGGTGAAGATATTGTAACAGAGACTAACTCCAAGGAGGTTTTTGAGCAGTCGGTTACAAGTGATCGGGAGCATACCTACCAGGATGATTTGGAAAGGGAATTAGACACCATATTTGAGAGGTATGCAAAGTTTTATGATTTAAAGCTGGAGAGGTATTTGGTAAAAGGTGAGAGAATTGATGAGAGGTTTACCATGCATATTTCTGAGGTTTCTCTCGATGTTGAGAAAGGCTATCTAGAGGATTCTTTTGAGAATGAAGATGTAGATTCAGACTTCTATGCAAAAGAGGTACATATGGATTTAGAGGTTGGTGAGAAGGTTGAAGTGCAATTTCAAAAATCTTTCAAGTATATTACAGGAAGCCTGGAAGTGTTTTTTGAAGAGGAGGATGAGGAACTTATGTCTCTTCGTCATGAAGATTTTGCGCATAATGGAGATTTGTTACAGATGTTTTGGAGACAGATGTATATAACAATTCCTTCTGATCCAAGAGGAATTAAAAGATGCGGAGAATCTCAATGCTTAGTACAATACAAGTTTTTGAGTTACCCGTATGATCCTGGAGGAGGTCATGGGATGATAGGGGATACAATTGCTTTCACAAGTTACCATGAGGCTGGCACATGCCAAACGATGTGCAGGTTTAGAGGGGGTGGATGTCGTACTGTGACACGTACATAGTGGGAACGCATGCTACAAGATTTATCTTGTAACTTTTTAGATACATAGTTATATTTCCTATAATGTACATATACATATTTAAGTATAATATTATGCTTTCTATCTCATCCTATTATTTATCTCAGGGGTACCCTATCCTTACTTTACCATCAGAAAATACTATGGGAAAAGCGTCAATAGCTCTGCCTCTTTAACTTGGGGCAAAAAGCATTGATTCTTTATTTCTACTATCTCATTATCATCTCACACCCTAGCTAGATCCTATATATAGGGTAAAATCCAATATATATATATATATTCTATGTATTTTTCTTATATTTCTTTTTAAATAGCTACTAGTAGGGAATCAAATCCTAGTGGGACACTAGGTGGCATGATTTCAAAGATACACTTATTTTAATGCATTATTGCAAACATGATTACAAAACTTTGTCAAGGAGCAATGTCATGCTTTCATATGGCAGGAGGTGTCCTTTGGAATCAAATGAAAGTCTAGGCTAAGGGGACCACAGGAAGACTTTTGTTGCCAGAAATGGACTCTATTTTGATGATTTTTTTACACAAGGTTCCAATCTAAATTGGAAAACAATTTTAAAATGAAAATCGTATCTAATGAGCTGAATTTTTTGCCCATATTTTTACTTTTTTATTTGGAGCCACGGTTGAGGAGATATGATCAAAATACTGGACCCCAGTCTGCCCACATCATGCAGGGACAGCTCATTTCCAACTTTTCCAGTTTCTGTTCACACTGGCTCTTCTCTTCTTGTGTAAACCCTTGGGGGTTCCCTTCACTTATAAAAGGGGACCTCTTCTTCCTTGAAAAGAACTCAAGCATTCAAGCCATTGATGAGAGGAATTCATGAGGGAGGGAGTAGTAATGTCAAATTGTACTTAGTCATTAACATAAGCCTAAGCCTACACTTTCTCCTAGAAGAAGACTAGCCATTCTTGCAACAAGCTAACCTTGGAAGATCAACTCTAATCAAATAAGGTCTTGCACTTGGTGTATCAATCAAAGTGGAATTATCCACTCTTCTTCTCTCTCCATCAATAATGGTGCCGAAGGGTTTGTCAAGTAAGATGTGTTCTACATTGATGTTTTCTTGATTTCTTGTTGTTTTCTTTTTCATCTCTAATCCTACATATATATATATATATATATATCTAATCTCATCTCCTTAACCAAACCTATCTCTCTCACTCTTAGTAATTCATCCTCTCTACAAATTCTAGGTTCTCTTTGCTACAAGTACATCTCTCCCCGCAGTATCCTTATTGCCTACGGGCAAGAATAGGGCTTGGGAGGGAAACTTCTCATCGCTTCACTTCTCTCGTATCTACATTTCTCACATACTATCCTAGATGAATAACCCACATGATGATAATTTCTATCGCTGTCACTCTGTATGATCTATTAGAATTAACGTATGGATTAGCCGTAAATACACTTTCAACAACGTATAGTGTTTCTCTTTGGCCCAGAAAGGCTCAATGAAATACTTCTTTCACCGGATCCCATCATACTGCCTCTTATAGACTATAACTTTTCTTTTGATGTAAGCGTAGTTATCTTGCTATGAACCAAGAGGATTTGTATACACAATTAATCCCCATCACTAGACAAAACATATATATTTGGTTAGCCAAGATAGAATTCCATTAACACATCTATTAACCCTTTCATACTACCCATGATACGATATGACCATAGCCTTGATGTTTTCATCTTTGTGTTGTTTTGACACTCTCTTTTGTGTTCTTTCTTTGTGTGTGTGAGTGCAAGAGAGAAAGAGTGGAACTTCTTTGATTGCACTTTCGTCCAAACCCTAGTCTTCATGGCATCTATGGTTTAACTCCTTCATATAGTTTTTAGGAGTTCTCTCACAAACTCTCACAGCCATAAGCCCGGTGCTTTCCCGGCAAGACCGCAAATTTCTCGACACTGCTCAATCCATGTAATGCATGGACCTAAATAGATAGAAAAGAGTATACATCACTTAAAAGTCAAAACTTGTTTGCTTGATTTGAATGATTGGAAATATGACAAGACTTAAGATATTACCTATGAGAGGAGCCATCATGACAAGCCAATCATCATTGGCTAAGGAAGCTGCCGCAATCATCACACCAAATCTCATGTGCTCTTCAGTGATTCTATTTCATTGTGGAACTCCTTGGAAGCCCCCCAAGACAAATCCAATGGGAAAGTCTAAGAATATAAAATTTGTTGCCCGTTTCACCTTCTTTCCCATCCTTAGATAATCCTTTGTCAATCCCACTGCCAAGAAAAATTCATGTATTATAGTGTACAATTCATTCTTCTTCCCACTTGCAAAATCTTGGCCCCATATCTATATAGTCACATACATCACATCCATACAATAAAACATCATTTGCGACAAGAGAAATCACCAAGAGACACCATAGAATAGACAATGTAAACATTTCTTTTGTAATGGTAAATTCACCTGCAAGGTATTGGGACTATTGAACCCAAAAAAAAGAGTATGAAATTCTAGATTTACATTCATATAGTTTATAACTTTACATTTCTCTATCTCCCTTGTCTCTTTCATATCACCCAAAGTGTTGGCAGCTTCACGCTCAATAATTGTAACATCTATACCAAAGAATATGATTATGATAGGAAAGAGTTTGAAACTAAGAAATAGACAACAAAACAACCCATAAATTTCTTGAAATTTCCCTTACCATCATCATGTGCCTCTATAGTTTTTGTATTCTTATCCTTCTTTTCACTATTGGAACTCATGGGTTGTTTCCCGTGTCCATGGAGCTGAAAGAGTTCTTGCTCTCTTGCAAGAACAACTCCAAGTTTAAGATCAATCCACCAAGGATCATTTGCAAGCTCCCATGAAGACAAACCATGCATGCTTGTTGGATACATACAACTCACACTTCCCAAATCAGTCCATGAGAGACATTGTATAGTGAGTTCTTTCAATTTACCATCTTTGACCAATGTAGAAAGATATCTACAACAAATTTAAACCCAAACCATGATAGCATCAACGACCTATAAATACATCATCATTTTTGTTTTTGAATTTTACATATTGAAGCATTGATTGGAGGTCAATTGCCTTAGATTGTGTAGAGTCGCCCTTGCGATCACCCTTGTACTTTGACTTTACATCCTTTGTCCTCATTAATATGAACATATGATTTTTAGCTTCAAGTTCAATCTCCTCCATATAAGCTTGCAAGGTATAATCATGGGGAAGCAACAGTGGAGATGTTAGATCACATAGAGAGAAAAGATCTCCTAAAGTAATTGCCGCTGCACACTTGATTTTCTCCAAGAAAGCTTCTCTTAATAACCACTGAAAAGACAAAAAATGTCACACTAAAGCTATGCACAAAAGCAAAGATTATAGTAGTTGACATATTACCCTCTATAATCAATATCTCCCAAAGGCACAAAGTAAATCTCTCAAATGTGCTTACTTGCATCAAGCAAGGATAAAATATTTACTCTTTTTTCAGCCCGCATTTCTATCATGGAAAGGCTCTTTAGCTTACCCAAGGTGATGACACAATATTTATATCAAACCATAGTGAAAAGACCTTCTCTTTCCATACATCACCAAGTTGAGGATCAAGGATACTCAATATTTAAAGAAACACAAGCCTCGTTCACCAAAGGAAAATTTATAGGGTGGATAATAAAGAAACCTAATGGAGGAAATTTACTAACCATGCCCATTTTATTGGGGTACTCTCTATGGATGCGCACTTGTTCCTTCTTTTCAGATTGAAGTCTTTCCTCCTTTGGCTTTGTCTTTGTAATTGTCTCCAATGCTCGAAAAAGATCCCCATTATACTCAACCTGGCCATTGATTAATCTTTCAAAACATTGCAACACAAGAAGTAGAAATATAAAGAAATTTATGTAAGTAATCACCTCAAAAACCAGTTTTGCCAAATAGCCTTGAGTAAATGGAAACCAAGGTTTTTTTCCCTTGCTCTCTTTGTTCCTAACCTTCTCAAGTATCCTCACTTGATCTTTTGGAAGACTCTTGACTCACAATCACAAATATTATTTGTGTTGATGAGGGTATCACAAAGACTTGGCTTAATAATGGCATGCTCATTCAATCTACCATGAGATATTCAAAAAGCTTAACTTAGAGCATCTTTATCTCCAATGTGAATCAAAGATAAAGTCAATGAGAGGAACACTTACGAGTTGCACCTTTGTAGAGTTGCAAGCAAGGAAACCTCTGGTATACAACTAGGATCAATCAAGCTACACAATACACGCTTATTCCTTGACTTTGTGTCTTTATGGCAGTCACCTATGACTTGCATCCACACAGTTGTACAGTGGTTTCCCTCTCAAACAAAAAACTTCATGTTTCTCATAAACTACCAACTTTCATTTCCACTCAAGTTCTTTTCAAAGCTCTGAATCCACTTTTTTCCATAATGGAGACCATGAAGCACAAATCTCATCTATCATTGATTTTCTTCACCATTGGCTTTGCACATAGAGACAATAAAAGCATCATTCTCTGGCACATAGTTTACAATTGAAAAGCTATTTTCAAGCCTCCTACATCCGGACGAAGAACTCGCACTCGAGCATATGGTATTAATCTACCAAGAGATATTCAAGGACATTCATCTGAAGCTAGGACTCTACACTGAGCAATAGCATCATTTCCCCCTACAATCATCATTTCCATCTCAACCTCATCTAAATCAATGTCTTCTTCCTTTTGTTGCTCCTCTTGGGATCTGCATTGCTTGGAGGTTCTCCTTGTTAATTTCCTTCTTCCAACTCTGTATTTATGAGTGAATCCTGCTTAGTTGAATGAGTGCTCTCATTCACCATCATGGAATGAGAAGCTTCTTGTGTGCTATTACATGATGGTGCAACTACCAATGGAACAATTTCCAATGGGATGGATTATTTTCCATGAGTGGTATTTCTTTTCTTCATTGCATGTAAGATGTGCAAAATAACAAAAAGACCCAAAATGACAAGAGCAAAACCATGTCAAAAAATTGCATGTCAACAAGCTATGTTTTTTAATACAAAATGACAAGAACAAAACCATGTCAAAAGATTGCATGTCAACAAGCTATGTTTTTTTATACCAAAATGAAAAGAGCAAAACCATGCCAAAAGATTGCATGTCAACTAGCTATATTTTTTATACAAATAAATTCATCACAGATTAAGAATCATTGCATGGCACAACACTTCAAATAAGAGCTTGTTTGACATGTGCACTTTTGCACTCTCTTAAAAGCGCACATTTTTGTACTCTCTCAAAAGCATATTTTTATCACACTCATTGTACTACGCCACTCTCAAAAGTACTCAAAAAAGAGCATGTTGACAGGCACAGTTTTGTACTCTCTACATATGCACAATTTTCATCCTCTACTCACCTTGAACTTAAGTTAAACTTGGAAACTGGGACCATATGCAGTTTGCAATTAATGGTCACTCTCTAACTCCTTCCCCTTGAGATGTTTGCAATAGAATCAAATGAGCCGTTTGTCAAAGCTTCTATGCTGCTCAAAGTTCTATACATAAGATAATTTAAGCAAAAAACACATAGACCCTCTTCAAACTAAAATGTGCACAACATATGTGTATGCAAAGAGGCCTATCATCGCATATGTAAGAGACCTACAATAACAAACCTGAGGATTAAGACAAAGAAAAAAGCAGAAAAAATTGCACAAAAGCATGAATTGTTGAGAGATTCAAAAGAATGAGGATCAGATATTTGCATTGTTAGATATGAGGATCAGATATCAAGGAAAAGGTTTTATTTCAAATGCACCAATAGTACCTTCGCATGTGCAAAGGAAAAATACGACCAAACACAAGTTACCACAACCATAATGATATTGGGCAGGACTTTATGCCCCTTACCACCACTTTGTGTGCAAGGCTCTTCACTGAGCCTCAAAAGAATTGCACAAGAGTCTCAACAAAAACCATGACATCCTCTACAAACTATCATGAAGGGACTTGCATATGGGAAGAGCACCCTTTTTGACGACCACAAATCATGCCTTAAAATTTTGGAATTAAAGTTACCATAAATAGGTACCTTAACATATGAAAGCAATATTGAATGATCTCAATCCATTTCAAGTTTAACATACTCAGGTACTTTCACATAATTTACCATACATAGGTACTATTACATCCTTTACCATACACAATCATTTTCATATGTTTAACATACATAGGTACTATCATATCCTTTACCATACACAATTATTTTCATATGTCCTCTACTGAGAACGTTACAAATTCCTTTTCTTCAATACATAAATTCTGGCATGAAATCTCCTTCAAAAAAATTATATTCTACATGCCTCTTTTTAACCGCCTAACAATCTTTTATTGTTCTAGTCTCATGGACCAATCACATTATATGTCCATATCTAATTTATCATAATTACAAAGTATTTTATCCCTCTATCCAAAAGTCAAATTTGGTCACAACCTCCTAAGCATTGTATACAAGGAAATTTGTAAGTCCACTATTACAATCTATGTAGGATCCAGTTACCAGGCCCCAGAAAAAACTTGTAAATGGAACCCCTCCATAAGGTTGATAGTCACACCCAATGCCAATGTGTTAGGTGAGCACTAATTACTAGA
The DNA here is from genome assembly GCF_014529385.1 of Adiantum capillus-veneris. NCBI lineage: Eukaryota > Viridiplantae > Streptophyta > Polypodiopsida > Polypodiales > Pteridaceae > Adiantum > Adiantum capillus-veneris. The sequence goes on along the minus strand of NC_140948.1, from coordinate 54,657,616 downwards.
CAGCATGGCTAAACCCAGTACTAGAATTCTATAAATAGGACCTTTGCATAAGGTTTCTAGTCACACCCAATGCCAATGTGATAAGTGAGCACTACTTGCACTTTCACAGATAGGTATGCTTCCAACACTCATTATACACAAATGGGCATGCCACATATATACGAAAAAATGTCAATTGCCAATACTCACAATTGGATTAAGCTCTACCAACTACATGCACAGGAGAACTGTAGGTAACATTGTACATAAAGATGAACAAGAATGACAATGGGAACATAACTCAGCCATGTTTCATAGAATATCAACTTCTTACCCTTCCATGTTCAATTTTCCAATCTAAAAAAAAGCTATTGGAAGAGCTCCTCCCTACATCAAGAATAATCATATGTACATATGCATTCATGTATGTACACACTACTAGCAGCTTACCTAGGATATGCTCAGATTGGGCTCGACTAACTGGATGCTCCACTAGATGAAAATATTTTACTTTCTCACAACGATATCAACCCATATTAATCATTCATCAGTGATAAAGGATTTGCTGATGGAGATGCTTCTTGCTAAGGATGGAGAGGAAAGGGAAGACCTTGATGATGAAAAGTTGAATGTTTTTTTGCAATCTTTGACTCCTTTATGCCAGAGAAGACGCCTTCAACTATCTGTTTCATATCCAAGAAATAAGTCTGCAATTGGAGATGGAGGGCTAGATGAAATTTTTTCATTGAAAAGAAGATGTAATTTTCCATATATTCAAAGCATCCTCTTTATTTGAGAACTAGCAAAGGACATTCAAACTCATGTTTTTAAGACGTCTACAATTGGCCCTACTTCTAGATTAGATATAGTGAACAAAATGAGACCAGGTGGAAATTCTTGGTGATATGTGGTTACATTTGGACCACATTCAATGCATACAAGCTTGGGTTACTATGGGAGTTCAAGTGTATGATACTTTTATTAGAGAGTTGCACACTATTGCAATATGTGACTTTGAACAATGTTAAACAACAAAATGCTACATAATGGATATGAGAAACCTAAATTTAGAGGCTTTATGGAGGATAATGCAGGAGCAAATTGGTGTTGGAAAAGAGGGCTATGGAGTGTGACGTCTGAGAGGAGCCATGGCGAGCTTGGAGATGGGTGCAGGTGCAAAGAACGAGAGAGAGACAGAGAGCGAGAGAGTAGGAGTCGACACTGCAAGAGCACGCCATCTTTGTGGGCGGCGTCATAGAGCCCAGCAATGCAAGTTCAAGGCTGGTGACGTTACTCTGGTTCCTTTCCACATGGCATTTTGAAACGTTGGCAGTTTCACAAGCAACGACACCCCCTATCAAAACGTTGGCTGTAGCAACCGGTTGTGGATTTTGCATGCATTTCAAAATGTTGTGCAGAGTAAGCATCCCAAAATGCCTCTGTGCTGTGGTGACATAGGGTGAGAGCAAGTGAAGAAAGCACTTTCTTCAGCAGTGTGATTTCAAGAGCATAGTGTGCTCTTGTAGTATCGGCTCCTACTCTCTCGCTCTCTCTCTCGTTCTTTACACCTGCACCCATCTCCAAGATCGCCATGGCTCCTCTCACACGTCACCCTCCATAGCCCTCTTTTCCAACACTGGTATCAGTTCCTTTCAAACACAACACATCGCCTTTAATGTAAGGTTTCCAGTTTCTGAAACCTTAAATATTGTATAAATCTTAATTCAACCGATATGACTATTGAAAAAGCAATAGAATTGTCTGAGAGCGGCAAATATTGGTATTTTTGAAATCTAAGCACAGCAAACCCCAGGCTAGAAATTTTCAGAATCAGATTCCGATAAAATCTTGAAAAGTTAGGGGCCCTGAAAGGTTACACTAAGAATTCAATTAGTTAAGTAAAATTGGATGGTTTCAGTAATTATTATTAACTAGGACTTTCTTATCCTAAGGTTCTAGAATTTACTAATATTTCCAATTTTCATCATTAAAAGTCAGCGAAAATAGTCAAAATCAATTCTGGAAGCTGAGGGGGTAGTGTGGAGCTATGAAGAACCTGCCAGGGACTCAAATAGCAGCAAGGGGCGCCATCTTCAGCCTGGGGTCTGCTTGAACTGCAAGCAACTGCCTTTTACATCCTGTGAGCGCTTGTGAGTGCCAGAAAACTATAAATAGGACCCCTTGCTTCACAATTCGACAGACACGCAGCCTTGACACACTCTCTCTTATCTAGAGAGACCGCTACACAGAAATCACTAGAGATTAAGCTCTAGTTGATTAACTTAAATGGTAGTTAGCCTAATCCTTTTTAATTAGCAAGGCTAGATTAATCTATTTTTTTAATAAATTAAAGATTAAGCCTATGTATACTCATAAATCCTCTCTTAATTAAATATTCTCTGCTGATTGTTGTAATTAAGCTTGGGAATATTAGGCTAATTAATTATTATATCATATTACGATTGAAATTATCTAAATTAACCATAAATTAATGGGAAATACATTAAAAAAGTTTAGATTAATGTGAGATAATTATTAAACATGCATTAGACAGTCATTAAGCTAGGAAAAACATCTTATAATTTTCTGAGTAATTTTCATAATTCATTATGCATAATTACACTATTTTTTATAAAAAAAATTAAAGGGAAAAATAATCAAATTGATTCAAAATGTTTTGAATTATTTATTAGAGGTTAGTTACATGTTAGGGAAACCTTGATAATTATTTCAACCTTAGATAATTAATTTAACAGAATTACATTGTTTTTAGGACAAAATAAAAGGGAGAAATTAGCAAATTGATTCAAATTGCTTTGAATTATTTATTAGAGGTAAATTACATGGTAGAAAACCCGTGATAGTTATGTCAAGCTCAGAAAATTAATTTACCTAATTACTCTAGCAGAAATACTCTATTTTTAGGACAAATTAAAAGGGGGAAATTAGTAAATTGATTCAAATTGCTTTGATTTATTTATCAGAGGTTAATCATATGTTAAGCAACCCGTGATAATTATGTCAAGCTTAGATAATTCATCTAATTACTTTAGTAGAATGACTCTGTTTTTAGAAAAAATTAAATAGGGAAAATTAGCAAATGGATTCAAATTGGTTTGAGTTATTTAGCAGAGGTTAATTATATATTACGGAACCAATGATAATTATATCAAGCTTCGATAATTAGTTTATCTAAATATTTTAGCAGAATTTACTATTTTTAGGATAAATTAAAAGGGAGAAATTAGCAAATTGATTCAAATTGCTTTGAGTTATTTATCACATGTAAGAGAGCTTGTGATAATTATGTTAACCTCAGATAATTAATCTACCTAATTACTCTCGCAAAATTACTCTATTTTTGGGACAAATTAAAAGGGAGATTATTTATCAGAGGTTAATTACATGTTAAGGAACCCGTGATAATTATGTTAACTTCAGATAATTAGTTTACCTAATTATCTCAGTAAAATTACATTATTTTTAGGAAAAAATGAAACGGGGAAAATAGTGAACTCATCCAAAAACCTTTGATATAAATATAAGAGGTAGAACACACCTTGAGGAATCCGTGATAAATACCTCAACCTCAGATAAATAGTTTAAATATTTGTCTTCATTAAAAGTAACTGATTTTGCGTATAAAATAGAGAAAGGAAATTAGTAAATGAATTTATCTAATTACCAAATATATACTTGAGGTTCAAAATCACTATTGAAGGTTGGGAAAATTACCTCAGCATAAATGGTTAGTATAACAAATTACTATCAGCAAAAGTTGACTAAATTAGACCATAAGTATAGGAGGGAAAGGTTATAAATCAAATTTATGAAATTACTAAAGATAGAACATATTCAATTACAATTTAGGGTGAGTAATCCATTAGCCGATAGAAATTTATAATTTACTAAGGCTAAAATGGAATATAGACTAAGGATAAACCTAATCAAAGGGCTTCCCAAACTAAATGGTAATTATAGGAAATTACTTATAACATAAAGAAGTTACAAGAGGAATATCTCATCAAATTAACTATCAAGGATACCTACTTACTCCAAAATTCCTTATTTTTGGGTTTAAAAAAAGGAAAAAGAAGATTATTCAATTAAACTTCTAATCGATTAAGTATTTTTATAAGGCTGTCGACATGGGTCCAAAGAGAACCAGGGGAAATCCTCTTATCGAGGAAGAGGATGTTAGCAACAAAAGAAATAAAGCCACTAATGACCATGAAGCCGGGCCTAGGCATAGGCCGACGGAGGAAAGTTTGCACGCTCTAGCCAAGCAGCAGATGGCTGATCAATCCCAGGTGGGTTTCTCATTATTCAATTAAGTCTTTAAATAGTTTAAGCTCTTTTATAAGTTAACATTGCATACGTAAGGAGTGAGTAAGAATTAGAAAGGAATAGTTGGTCAAAACGGAAGGTAACTTTCAAGAAACCAACGTGCATTTGTTTATAAAGTAGGAAAGAATTGTTTGGGTTAAAACTGGTTGAATTAGGAAAGATATGATTGATCATCCTTAAGACACCTTGTCTCAAGACACCTCCAACTCCTTGGTATATTTTGATGATAATGATTGGCTTTCCAGCCACGGATAAGTCGGTTACCCCCATGAACAATGAGTTTCTACTCCATGTCATGTTTTGATGTTTCTACATAAGTTAGGATACTGTTTTTATCCTAGGGGAGCCGCCCGATTGTATGGGCAACTAGTTTGGTGTATGGACACCCGGAACCTTGGGTAGGGGTTTATCCACTCCGGATTGTGAATAAGGAATGGGTGCCATTTTTTCACCCTTAAGTGGTCTTGAGACAAGAAGAGTACTGGTCATGGTTATTATGGACAATGTTTTGATTGACAGTACCCTGTCTTAAGTTTAAAGATGTCTGTTTGCTAAAAGAATGTTTTCAATACTGTTTTCAAGGGCAGTTTTAGTAAAATCCTGTTATGAAGGATAAAAGGAATCATTATTTTAAGTGTGATAAGAATGTGGTAGTAATTAAATAACAAAAGAATCATGTGTGAGTGCGGGGTGGTAAGTGGGGATTGACTAAGGTTGTCAATCATGGACGGGTGGACCTGATTAGTCGAGTAACTATCCATCCTTGCGCACTAAAATGTTTAGAAAACTTCTTCACTTGGAAGAGGAGTCCACCAGCGGCTGTGCCCTCACATCTCTTAGGGGAAAAAAGCGTTGGTTGAGGATACCTTAGCCCAATTGTGGCAGTGATAGGGCCGAAATAGTTTTTTGGACTTTTAATAGGTTGTCCCGTTTTCGCTGCGAGACAAGACTAGGTCTTCTTCTAAGGCTATAGACCTAAGCCATTGTCAATGGTAAAGTTCTATTCCTTGGAGTTTTCTTGTTTAGAGACTCTGATTTTTATCAGACCTAGAGACCTGTCAAGGATCCCATCTGGATCTTGGTATTGGCGGGTTGGGGATCTCACGAGTGGTATCAAAGCCTGTGTTACTTAAAGTCTTGGACCTAGGGAAAATTTAAGACGTTAGGTTGAAATACGTGATCTTTGACAAATTCAATTAAAGACGTATTTAATTGAAGAGAGGGAGTGAAAGGAAGAGAGAGAATTATCCCCATCCTTGCAGGAAAATTTCCATCAGGCCTACTTCAAATTCATGGGTTTCAACATTAGGTTTATGAGGGCTTGCCTATCCCTAGACTATTCAATGCGAAAAAGCGTGATGAAATGGCTGGATAATAGATTTTCTTCTTCCACTTGAGAATCAAGTGGTCAGGATCTGGTGGAATTTTCTTCATTGATGCGGGAGAATTAGAAATTATAGAACTAAATATGAAGAAACTCAAATGCGCCAAAGATCTTCAAGTGATTGAAGTACACTTTTTCATTGGGATGGTGAATTCAAAAGAAACCCTTGAAATAGATAATGTCCAAGTGTCACAAAATCAGTGGGTGTTTGATCAGGTGTCTAAAGTAATCTACCCAGGTAGAATTAGGCCCATAGGAGTAGGCCCTAGTTTTAGTGGACCAAAAGATGTTGTATATTTTGATCCTATATCTGATCCACCCAAAGTCCTCAAGATTTTAGTATAGGACTATCGTCATCTTTGTACATAGTAGGATCTTCATGAATTGTATTAACTTTTGTACATATTATGGTTCTCATGGGTATGCTATAAGTAGTTTTGTTTATGGTTTGGCAATTGTCTTCATCCTATGTGCAAAAGTCTTGAGTAGGAGATAAGTTAAAAGTATAAGTAAGAAAGATTTCATCTGTTACTAAATTCCACTAATTCAATCTCAGGGAAATACTCGTGTAAATAGCCTTTACACTGTTAGTCAAGAGAAAAAATTACTACTAAAGCAAGTTCAACTCTCTACTTTCAAAGGAGAGGGGCCCGATTTAGAGCGAGATGCCGAAGCGTGGTTAGATGCTATGGATGACTATTTCAAAGCTGCAGAAACTGCTTTAGAAAACCAAACAATGTTGGGTATGTTCCGTCTCAGTGGAGATGCCAACTTTGGTGGAAGCAACAATGTAGAGATAATCCCACGAGTAGTCCATCTTGGGAGAAAATGAAGCAGGCAATCAAAGAACATTATCTCCCTCCTGCACATCAGGCTATCAAAATGAACGAGTTCTTTGGTCTACACCAGCTAGGACTTTCATTACAGGAGTACTACACCAAGTTTGTGTCTTTATGACACTATGCTCCCTAGATGACCATGGAGCAACAAATTGCCCGTTTTTGTCAAGGCCTCAACAAACCCCTGAGTACACATCTCGAAGCCATGAGGCCTACATCAATACAGGATGCCCTTCTCAGGGCTAAGCCTCTTGTTGCAGCCGAAGGAACCAACTCCATAAGGAACTATAATGGATTTAATAACTTTAGGGGAAGAGCCAGGGGAACTTTCAACCAAGGATACCAACAACGTGGACTAGCTGCAGTAGTAAACCTGGAGCAGACCTTCCCAAACATTAGGTGCTATGGATGCAATCAAATGGGGCACTATAGAAATAACTGTCCTGAAGAGAAAAACCCTCGAACTACTGCTAGATCCATTCCTCAAAATCAAGGAGATAATGTAAGAGGAGGTAGAAATGGAGGACGAGGTAGAGGAAGAACAAGAGGAGACAGATCTTATGCAATCATAGGAGAACCAACCTTATGAATAAGAAAATAAAAGAGCCACTCGCTTGGCCATAGTTAGCAATCTTAGAGCTTTGTAAACCACTATAAATCAATAATGTAAAAATTTGAATTAATTATATATTGTAATGGTATACATGATTTTCTTCTTCAAAATTACTTAATGAATCTAAAGTTAAGTTAGTATTCAATCAAGAAATTAAGGGTAGATCTAGCAAATGATAAAGAGGTTCTCGTTAGGAAGGAAAAATTCGAATCTTAGAAATGAGGTAGTTATCAAGAAACCAACTCACATTCTTTGTGCACACGATAGCCTTCCTTGGAAAATGACCTAGATATGAAAATATTAAGTTACGAAACTAATAGGAAGCTGAAAAGAACTCTTGGTATGATACTTCTTAAAATCCTTTACATATTGTTGGTCAACCAGGTTAGAGCACAGAGGGGGTACCTCTGGTGCAATGGAGATTGCTCAGAATGGCAAGAACACACCGAGCGCGTTCAGATTGGCAAAGCTGAAATACATGATACTTGTCGAACGCTGATTGCTCTGAATGGTCAGTTAGACCAAGCGCGTTCATGTTGACAAGGTGGGTATATGGATCTTTTATGAAACTGATTTAACCTGGTTTTTGAGATGATACAAATGGTTTGTAAAGGTTTTTAAGATGGGCTCAACACTGAGAGTCTCTTGAGGAAAAATTGACTAGCAAGTAACTCCAACCAGAAACTAGAAAGAAATCTTAGAGTAATTAGTAACAATTGGTAAAGTGGAAAGGTTATCCCTTTGAAAATGCCACTTGGGAGGATGAATTTCTCTTCTCAAAGATTTTCCCAATTTCGGTTGAGATGAGGGCATCTAAAATTCTTAAGTTGGGGTGATTGTAAGGTTTCCAGTTTCTGAAACTTTAAAGATTGTATAAAGCTTAATTCAACTGATGTGATTATCGAAAAATCAATGTAGAATTGTCCGACAGTGGCAAATATTGGTATTTTTGAAATCTTAAGCACAACAAACCTCGAGCTAGAAATTTTCAGAATCAGATTCCGATTAAAATCTAGAAAAGTTACGGGCCCTGAAAGCTTACACTAGGAATTCAATTAGTTAAGTAAAATTGGATGTTTTCAGTAATTATTATTAACAAAGACTTTCTTATCCTAAGGTTCTAGAATTTACTGATATTTCCAATTTTCATCATTAAAAGTCAGTGAAAATAGTCAAAATCAATTCTAGAAGCTGAGGAGGTAGTGTGGAGCTATGATGAACCTGCCAGGGACTCAAATAGCAGCAAGGGGCGCCATCTTCAGAGCCTGGGGACTGCTTGAACTGCAAGCAACTGCCTTTTACAGCCTGTGAGTACTTGTGAGTGCCAGAAAACTATAAATAGAACCCCTTGCTTCATAATTTGACAGACTCGGATCTTGACACACTCTCTCTCATCTAGAGAGACCGCTATGCAGAAATCACTAGAGATTAAGCTCTAGTTGATTAACTTAAACGGTAATTAGCCTAATCTTTCTTAATTAGCAAAGCTAGATTAATCTATTTTCTTAATAAATTGAAAATTAGGCCTATGTATACTCATAAATCCTCTGTTGATTAAATATTCTCTGTTGATTGTTGTAATTAAACTTGGGAATATTAAGCTAACTAATTATTATATCATATTACGATTGAAATTATCCAAATTAACCATAAATTAATGAGAAATATATTAATTAAGCTTAGATTAAGTTGACATAATTATCAGAGCTACATTGGATAGTCATTAAGCTAGGAAATTATCTTACAATTTTTTGAGTAACTTTTATAATTAATTAGGCAAAATTATACTGTTTTTTAGAGAAAATTAAAGGGAAAAATAATCAAATTGATTCAAAATGTTTTGAGTTATTTATCAGAGGTTAATTACATGTTAGGAAACCCCTGATAATTATGTCAACCTCAGATATTAATTTACCTAATTAATTTAGCAAAATTACTCTATTTTTAGGACAAATTAAAAGAGGGAAATTAGCAAATTGATTCAAAGTGCTTTGAGTTATTTATCAAAGGTAAATTACATGTTAGAAAACCTGTGATAATTATGTCAAGCTCAGATAATTAATTTACCTAATTACTTTAGAAGAAATACTCTATTTTTAGGACAAATTAAAAGGGGAAAATTAGTAAATTGATTCAAATTGCTTTGACTTATTTATCAGAGGTTAATTATATGTTAAGAAACCCATGATAATTATGTCAAGCTCAGATAATTCATCTAATTACTTTAGTATAATTACTCTGTTTTTAGGACAAATTAAATAGGAGAAATTAGCAAATGGATTCAAATTGGCTTGAGTTATTTATTAGAGGTTAATTATATGTTAATAAACTAATGATAATTATGTCAGCTCTAATAATTAATTTATCAAATTATTTTAATATAATTACACTGTTTTTAGGATAAATTAAAAGGGGAAAATTAGCAAATTGATTCAAATTGCTTTGAGTTATTTATCAGAGATTAATTACATGTAAGAGAGCCTGTGATAATTATGCTAACCTTAGATAATTAATTTACCTAATTATTTTAGTAGAATTACTCTATTTTTTAGACAAATTAAAAGGGAGATTATTTATCAGAGGTTAATTACATGTTAAGGAACCCGTGATAATTATGTTAACTTCAGATAATTAGTTTACCTAATTATATCAATAAAATTACATTATTTTTAGTTGAAAATAAAACGAGAAAAATAGTAAACTCATCCAAAAACCTTTGATATAAATATCAGAGGTAGAACACACCTTGAGGAATCCGTGATAAATACCTCAACCTCAGATAAATAGTTTAAATATTTGTCTTCATTAAAAGTAACTGATTTTTCGTATAAAATAGACAAAGGAAATTAATAAATGAATTTATCTAATTACCAAATAAATACTTGAGGTTCAAAATCACTATTGAAGGTTGGGAAAATTACCTCAGCATAAATGGTTAATATAACAAATTACTATCAGCAAAAGTTGTCTAAATTAGACCACAAGTATAGGAGGGAAAGGTTATAAATCAAATTTATGAAAATTACTAAAGATAAAACATATTCAATTACAATTTAGGGTGAGTAATCCATTAGCCGATAGAAATTTATAATTTACTAAGGCTAAAATGGAATATAGACTAAGGATAAACCTAGTTAAAAGGCTTCCCAAACTAAATGGTAATTATAAGAAATAACTTATAGCATAAAGAAGTTACAAGAGGAATATCTCATCAAATTAACTATCAAGGATACCTACTTACTCCAAAATTCTTTATTTTTGGGTTTAAAAAAAGGAAAAAGAAGATTATTCGATTAAACTTCTAATCGATTAAGTATTTTTATAAGGCTGCCGACATGGCTCCAAAGAGAACCAGGGAAAATCCTCTTATCGAGGAAGAGGATGTTAGCAACAAAAGAAATAAAGCCACTAATGACCATGAGACTGGGCCTAGCCATAGGCCGACGGAGGAAAGTTTGCAAGCTCCAGCCAAGCAGCAGATGACCGATCAATCCCAGGTGGGTTTCCCATTATTCAATTAAGTCTTTAAATAGTTTAAGTTCTTTTATAAGTTAACATTACATACGTAAGGAGTGAGTAGAATCAGAAAAGAAATAGTTGGTCAAAAACGGAAGGTAACTTCCAAGAAACCAACGTGCATTTGTTTATAAAGTATGAAAGAATTGTTTGGGTTAAAACTTGTTGAATTAAGAAAGATATGATTGATCATCCTCAAGACAGCTTGTCTCAAGACACCTCCAACTCCTTGGTATATTTTGATGATAATGATTGGCTTTCCAGCCTCAGATAAGTCAGTTACCCCCATGAACGATGAGTTTCTACTCCGTGTCATGTCTTAATGTTTCTACAAAAGTTAAGATACCGTTTTTATCTTAGGGGAGCCTCCCGATTGTATGGGGAACTGGTTTGGTGTATGAGCATCCGGAACCTTGGGTGGAGGTTTATCCACTCCGGATTGTGAATAAGAAATGGGTGCCATTTTTTCACCCTTAGGTGGTCTTGAGACAAGAAGAGTACTGTTCATGGTTATTATGGACAATGTTTTGATTGACAGTACCCCGTCTTAAGTTTAAAGATGTCTGTTTGCTAAAAGAATATTTTCAATACTGTTTTCAAGGGCTATTTTAGTAAAATCCTGCTATGAAGGATAAAAGGAATCATTATTTTAAGTGTGATAAGAACGTGGCAGTAATTAAATAACAAAAGAATCATGTGTGAGTGCAGGGTGGTAAGTGGGGATTGTTGACTAAGGTTGTCAATCATGGACGGGTGGACCTGATTAGTCAGGTAACTATCCATCCCTGCGCACTAAAATGTTTAGAAAACTTCTTCACTTGGAAGAGGAGTCCACCAGCGGCTGTGCCCTCACATCTGTTAGGGGGAAAAAAGCGTTGGTTGAGGATACCTTAGCCCAATTGTGGCAGTTATAGGGCTGAAATAGTTTTTTGGACTTTTAATAGGTTGTCCCGTTTCCGCTGCGAGATAGGACTAGGTCTTCTTCTAAGGCTATAGACCCAATCCATTGTCAAGGGTAAAGTTCTATTCCTTGGATTTTCCTTGTTTAGAGACTCTGATTTTATTAGACCTAGAGACATGTCAAGGATCCCATCCCGATCTTGGTATTGGCGGGTTGGGGATCTCACATTTAAGGTGTGCTACTCCCAGGCTATAGAAGCAATTTTCAACACTGTAACATCTGCTCTTTCCGCCTTCTGAGCCCGTTGCGAACGAAAATCCTCAAGCTCTTTGTCGTCTACGTTGGTTTACTATTATAGAACTCGTTCTTTGCAATTGCACCCATCTCCAAGCTCGCCATGGCTCCTCTCAGACGTCACCCTCCATAGACCTCTTTTCCAGCACATGCTATTGTCAAGGGGGGGACTTCTCCTCATAGTTTCAGGTGATTGGACTCTACCATGGTGAGAAAAAATGAGGGAGAGATGGAGAGAGAGAGTCAATATTGCAAATAAAAAATAAGGCTGTACACATATTGTATTAAAATGTCTTTACATATAGAACCTTGTGGAGTGATATCAACCACTCCTTGACTCATGCAATATCCACTAAGCCTCTGCATGTATGAAGAGGTGTTCCCACAAGCTAGACACTAGGAAAAGGGCTTGAATACCCAACAAACTAAAGCTTCATCTACATGCTCCAAGGGGGTTTCCCATGGGTTGATACCAAAATTTGAACGAGGGCTTGAACCCAACAATTGGTTGGCCATTAGGACTGTGTATAATGGAGGCCCAGAAAACAAGATGGAGAGTAGAGAGAGATCTTGCATCTTTCAGTGGGAGAAAATCATGGTGGAACATACAAAGTATTGTATAAAGCCTCAGTTTCATGAAGAACATAAGGCTTTATGTCGAAGATGGAGAGATTCAACAACAGATAGTGTCGCTAGTGATTGGAAGGCCAAATTGATAGATTTCTAGACTTTAATAAATGTCAAGGATGGTGAACTGCCTGCTTTGCAAACATGGTTAGCTTTCTTTGAGATACCAGTCAATCAATGGAGTGATGCCTTTTTGACTCAGCAACAGGATGTGGGCTTTGTTCCAACAGTTAATTTGTCAAAAAACAAGCATGAGAGCATGAGAGAAAGTCAAGGTGTTCAAAAGTATCGCTCTTTGAATGAAGAAACTGCTGCAAATTTGGCAATGAGTGCTTTGGAAAGTGCACACTATTTTGCATACATGTCAAGTAGACACATAGGCAGTGGCCCTGATTTAGATATTTTACAAACTAGACTATTAATTGGATGCTCTGGTAAGGTTGAGCAGAACAAGGTGGTGCACCTAACTGAATCTATCTTGGAGAAGGCATGTTTGAACACTCTTGAAATGTGTGCGACAATGAGAGAGCCCATAATAGTGAAACAAAAGAGGGGGAAGGGTTTACTTAGCGAGGAGAATGACCCTGATACCCATTGGCCCAAATTTGTGTTTTTGACAACAAATAGAGTCCTTGGAAAGAGAATGGATGTAATTAATGTTGTGGATCATGCAATTGAGGTGGAAGTCCATGATGCTAATTGGGCTATTTGTAGGACTGAGCCACATAGCATTGTCACTTGCTTTGGATACCTTGCAAAAATGGTGACCGATGTGGCCTTCTTATAAACCCTTTGGGTAGGTTATCTACTTGTGGGGTCCCTGCTCCATGATTTTGTGGGAGAAGAAAACACACAAAATGCATCAATGAGCAGTTTGTGTGGTTCTGTATTAACACTATTACACATAGTTGGAATGTGCATAACAGTGTTGAGGGTGTACCTGGCAATGCACCGGGAGTATGGAAGGTAACACAAGGAACGATGCTAAGCGGAGATGAGGTTGCAACCTTGTCAAGAGCAGGATTTGTGCTCAAAGGAGTGGGTCACAACATCATGCCAACTTCAGCATGCATTCCCTTGAGTAATACAAGGCCAACTCATCCCAATGGAAAGGTTGTGAAGTGGCGTTCAAAGCTAACAAAGGAATTTCTAGCAAGGATAGAAAGTGCAAGGATAGAGCAAATCCATGTCATGAAAGAGGATATAATCATTGGTAATGAGGTATATGTATTCCATGTTAGAACACATGGCTTTCTGGAAAAGGGTATCACTTACTCAGTGACCCTTAGTGACTTTCCCAAATGTTCATGCATGGATTTTTCACAAGGAGAAGCGTGTAAGAAACCATATATTCCTTGCAAACATATATACTACATCTACATTGTTGTTTATGGATTGAGCGATGTGGTTCATACTTTTATGCACCAAGATTCGCTCAGCAAGGTTGAATTATTTCAAGCATTGAAAGGGAGAAGAAACATCACATAAATGGTGCAGACAAGATTTCATTTTGGCCATGTAGACCTGGTTATGGGGTTTTTCTTTAGGCGATCTATTATATAGTATGTCGAACGTAGTATCCTGCTGAAGATTTTTCCTTGGATTCATTTTGCATATCAGAATGTGTTTTGTAATTAGTGAAAGTTCAAATTATGCTTCAAGGAGAATTATAGTTATGATTTTCTTTGTGTTTCATTTTGGCTTCTATTAAAATCTTATCATTGTATTTAATGTGATGAAAATAATTGCTATTTGTGTTATATCCCTAATAATTTACCATTGAGGACTTTCTTGATTTTGGTATAGTTTTCTTAACACTTTATCAACAATGAAGAAATGCATGTTGGAGAAGATGGGGAATAATAATATAGAAACAAAATTGATTGATTTTGGCATATGCAATTATTGAAATGAATTCATTTTGAGCCTTTACTCTTAGCTTGCTCGCTTTTTTTCCTTGCTTTATTACATTGCTCGGTTTGTGACAATCAGCTTTTGGTAATCCTTGGAATCACCAAGCTTAGAATCCAAAAATATGTCAGGATATATTCCTAAAAAGAAATGAAATAACAAATTCCTATTAAATTTTATTCAAGTCTATAATATCGTATTTTTCATCACTATTAGCCCTAGGGTTTTAGGGGAAGTCCTCTCAAAAGCATGAAATGAAGAACTTAGAATTACAAAATGGTAAAGAAGTGTTTTTCTTTATCTTTAATTATTTCCCCAAATGTAGTTTTGGACGTGATAAAGAGAATCCATCTTCTGAAATGTCTGACTTTTTAGATTTTTAAATCTACCCTTGCATGTTTGTGAGATTTAAGAACCTATCATTGAAAAGAAGTGGTTTTTTTGTGCCACGGCCATAAAATATTCCACGTATACTCCCGAGAGATATAGCTACTTGGGACTCGCATGTAGCTAACAGTTCAAATTGATTGCTTCTTGATACACAAGAGCCACCAAAACCTCAAGTTGCCCCTATAACAAATCAAATTCCGCTTGCTACAATCCTCATAGAGGATTTTGGCCATGATAAGGATCTTAAGACCCTACTCAAATCCATGCAATCACGTCCATTTCTACGCACGGGAGATGATGCGCCTACTCAACTAGAAGAAAAGGATGCCATATATTTCTCCAAGATTGATCTCAGATTAAGCTACTACCAAGTTGAGATAAAAAAAGAAGATACTCCTAAAATAGCTTTCAATACAAGGCTTGGGTATAATGTTTTCAGAGTCATGCCTTTTGGCAAGGGTAATGCCCCTACCACATTTAACCATCTCATGAGTGTCCTTCTAGAAAAGAGCTAGATGATTTTCTTTTGTGGACCTTTTGATGACAATCTTGTGTTTTCAAAGACCTACTAAGATCGAGAACAACATGTATGCCATGTTTTGGGAATTCTAGAAGAAGTTAGTTATATGCTACGTAAGGCAAGTGCTCTTTCTTTGTAGAAAAGTGCATTCTCGTGTTAAAGATGCTTCCTAGGAGGACTATTTTTGGTAAATCTCTAAATATTGTAACTTGAGTTGCGATATGGAATTTCAAGACAAATATATAAATAATTTATTTACATCTCTAATTCTCTTACATAGTTTTGCAAATACTAGATATAGGAAACCAAGAAGAAATTTGAATGTATCTATTAAGAGAAAGCGAGAAAGAAGGACTCAAGACAAGAACCAAGATCTTAATATACGATGAACTTGTTAAAAGAGACAACCAAGATAGATCTTTTTACAAGTCAATAAGCCCATCCATCACATGATCACAAAATCAACTATCACAAGCATGGCACATATTAGGCCTTTCATCTATAGAAAGAATTCGTTGTGAAATTGTTGCACTAATCTCTCTAGTATGAGGTGATAAGTTAAAGTGCCCTCTAAGAGGTAAACCAAAGAGGGTAAAGATACATCTTTTGATGAGGAAGGAAATGTGCAAGCAAAAAGACTTGTTTAGAAAACCCCCAATGCATTGATCTCATCACACAGTAATATCGAGGACCCAAACCCATAGCTTCAATCACCATAGCCAAGTGGACATTGTTGCGAAAGTGATCCTGATCCCAAAGTCTCACCTTTGTTATGCCACGGAACGTCCATTATTTGGTTTGTGCTACTGAATTTCTCAAGTGAGGGAAGAGCACGCGCTCATATCGCTCCACAAAACCTCTCCTTGTAGATTCACTTGATTGTTGAAGATGAGGAATGGCCACAGATAAAACCAGCTCCTATCACTAGTCCATACAGTAAGGATATGGGCAAAGCGACAATGTAAAGGCTTAAAAGAGATAACCCCAAGAAACTCTTGGCCAGGAGATGGGAAGAAAAGAGAAAGATGACGGTAAGAATATTGTAAGAGGTGAGGATAGTTTGGGCCTTATATAGATGAGCGAGCTAGTGAAGAATGAATTAGTGTTACCTAGATCTTAAATGTGTAACTTGTGGTTGAAGATTTACCACCTTTCCTTTATTGCTTTGAGCTAAGGACAGCTCTCTTTTTTTGGGGGGGGGATAGAGTTTGTAATGGCCTCCTCCTAGCCCTTATGTACGACCAACACATCTAAGCCACCGACTCAAAAGAAGAAAAAGAAAAAAAAAAGATAATAATAATAACAATAAAAATATTCAAATAAATTTGGGATAAATCCAAGATCCAAAGTTTACCCAAGAGTCACTTCCAGTTTACACCATGGGGACATGGGCCTAACCAATGTATAGAAAATTAGCTTTTCATTTTGAGAAAGTTAGCATAAAGGAAAAGATAAGGATAAAGAAGGTAAGGATAAAGAAAAAGAGAAGACAAGGATAAGGTGAGTAAGTAACTTGTTAAAGAATTTTTGAAAAGCAAGATAAATAGAAAGAACTTGTCGATAAAAAAGATAAGCTATCAAGATAAAAGAAGGCAGTTATCTTAAATGTGCATAAAAAGAGGACTCCTCTTCTCATTTTACACTCCTCTCCTTCATTTCTCAAGGTGAAAACTTGAGAGTAAGCTTGAGAAAGCCATAGCTAAGCCTCTTTCACACACACACACACACACACACACACACACACACCTCTTACAGACACACCCTCTCCAAGAGAAGCCATGGCCAAAACCGTAATCAAGTTTGTCAAAACTTGATCTTCTTCTTCACATTACACACTCTCCCTCTCTTCTCTCCTAACCCTCAAGATTTTCCATTGCTTGAATCTCGTTTATCTCATTCCTTTCTCTCAATCCAAGTAGCAAAATTGGTGGTCTTCAAGTGAAGGTGAAGAAGGAGAAAGCCAACTATGTCCAAGGCAAAGAGAAGACTGTACCATACACACACTGAGGTAACATTTTATTGTTCTTTTTATGCTATTTCATTTGCTTGAAAGTGATTTACCTTTCATGCTTACTTAAATTCATGTTTCATCTCTTACAAGCAAGCCTTTCCCCTGTTTCCTTGGGAGAAGTAACAACTTCTTACTTTTGTTGTCCCATTCTAATTATGGTTCATTATTAATCATAACTAACCACATTGATAACAACTAACCATGATGCTATTTCAAGTTTCCTAGACTACCAGACTAATATGGCATAGAGAGAGTAGAAAGCCCTTTCTTTAACCATAGGTGTCTAGAGATCATATTTACCTAAATAGTATGCATGATGAGTGGTGACTAATATCTATAATTATCCCTTAATCTCTCGCATAAACCTTTTTTTTAATGTTACTTTTATTTTCTTACTTAAATTACTCTAATAAAGGTAAATGCCATAAATCAAAGTCAACTAAGTATTGGAATTCTTTTTGGAACTACCCTTGTTTTTTAAGAGAGACATTGTGATACTCTCATGAAAGATTCACAATTTTTTCTTGATTATGCATCTTCTCTCTCTACATAGTATGTGTGTGAGATTCTTTTTGGGGTTAGTACCTAATTCTCTCAAGAGGAAGTTGAGCTTTGAAGGGTAATTTTATCATAAACAAAGGAGTTTTCTTTGGAATAAGGATCCCATTCCAAGTAGGGTTATCCTTCCCATCTCTTGTCAATTGGAAAACCCCAAATCCTTGGGCCACTCCTAGATACAAAATTAATCCTCTACATATTGCTAGGTATGCCTAAATACCAACTCAAAGAAGGATTTGTTAAACATTCATACTCAATTGCATGAGCATTTTCACTACAATAGCATACTCACTCTTAAGAACTTCACATTTTAATCTTACATTATCATTCACACGATCAAGCCTTGACTCTTGCATAACCACTCAAAAGAAGTTATGATTGCAATTTCATCCACTCTAAAGTTCTATGTTTGCAATTTATGGCCCACACTAAAGCAAAGATCATCATAGAGAGCATATGCATTATTATTTTCAAGTTTGTCTTCTTCCAAAATTGTTTTGGAATTGCGATAGGGGGGGAATAAGGGGATAGGTTTACAAAAGTGACAACCATATTGCTTGAACATAAAACTCCAATTGCTTCCATGGAGATGCCTTGTGGATGGCAAGTGATGCAAAGGAAACAAATGGAATTCGTCCAAGACGGAGTTAAGTTGAAACTTACGTCAAGACAAAATTTGAAACTCCCAAGAGACTTGCTGTATGCCTAAGGTCTTGTCTGAGTATACATTAAAAGGAAATAGTAACTAAGGGATTACAGCTCAAGGAACTCATTCTAAGTATCCAACTAGGATTAAAAATTTACTGAAAATATTTGACATGTATAGCCCTAGCATAACATAGAAGTTTAAAGTGTGAAACTTGTCTTACATGTTTGGAAAAAGGTCAACGCAGGTGTTTACTTGTGGAATGCATGGTCTTTTCTGGCTAGGATGTATAATTATTGGTCTATATTTTGAGCTTGGGTTCATTCAATACCCTAGAATTGGGGTGGATGAAAGTGTGTCTCGATCGGGTGGTGAGACCCGCAAATGCGTCTGGAAATCGGGCTAGTCCGGGTAGGCCTAATGTCAAAAAAAAAAGGAGGATGTAAAAAGTGATCCCAAGAAGGGATGGAATAAGGGAGGAGGATGTAATTTAGTTAAGGAACTCTTCCAATTGTTTGGTAAAAAGGAACCTTGCTAGTTTCTTAGAAAGGCTAGAAACCTAAATCTGCTATTTTGCAACTCCTTCATTAACCGGACCTTTGCTCTGCTTCTTGGAATATTTATTTAAAAGGAACATAAGGTAGATTAATTGTAAGCCTTTCCCAGATAATATAAATGAAAATAACAATTGGAAGTTTAATAGAGGCACCACCTCCACACATGGCAAAGGAGACAGGATACTCGAGTCCTACGATAAGGATAGGGATATGCATGGAGAAGTACATGTGATTGCTTGTAGATAACTAAATAACTTTAATAATACTAAAGAAAAAGGGAAGTAAAATATTCTAAAAAGAAAAAAAGTAGAAACAATCTCATAATGCACACTTGCAAGGGTATGCAACAGTTTGATGCTGCTTTCAAATGCTTGAAATGTATTCTTGGTTTGACATGTTTGGAATATGTTTTTCCTAGTATCATAGTGCTACCTTAAAAAGGTGCATTTACCAAATAGTTTGGCGGGAGGGTGAATTTGTTGGCCAAAAAGTTGAACCCAATTTTATGTTGTCCATTAAATTAAGCCATGAACGGGGAAAGGGACTCTGATCTACGGAGTGGGGACCAAACTTGGGAATGAGGGACTCGTGTAGTTAGTAAATACACACATCTTAGGGGAACGCACTGGTGGCTCGGCTTGGTCATAACCGGAAAAAAGCATCAGTGACATTGAACCAAGGGTGAAATAGAGAACTCTCACCAGTTGATCCTGGAAGGTAGAGTTCAGATTTAGTCTGATGGCTTTGTTTGGAAAGTTTTGAATCAATAAGGAAAGATATTTTGGGGTTAATGGTTCCATATGAGAAAAAGTGATTGATATCACTCCCTTGAGTTGGCATCAAAGAGCAAGAGGAGTCATGTCGCGGTGTTGATCTCAAGTGGGAGGGATGTCAAGAATTGTTGTGTATCCATTTGGAGATGGTGCCGGCGGTAGTCCTTGGCATGGCCCTCACATTGCATGATTATCTCTCTACCTTGCACTTCTTGCTTTGTCTCACTTCTGATTTTCATGTGTAGAAGAGGCCTACTTTTATATATGCAAAGGAGCCTCTATGGGCCGTCACATGAGAGGTAGCCATTCATGTGTAGATGTGATCATGTGTGTATGCCCATGTGTAGATGTGTCCACCCAAAATCATCCATTAGCCATTGAATGATGCCCACTAGCCATGTGTCTAGCTCTATCAACCATATTCCCCAACTAAGATATTTTGACAAAAAGGAATATATATTGAAGGGTGATTTTTTCATGCACAATGGCTTCTCCTCATAACAAAGGCCTCATAAATGTGCATTTCTAGAATAAAGATTACAAGGGTAAATTAGGCTCCATACTTAACAATCTCTCACTCGAAGACTGATCTCGATCAAACCTGTGACTACTTTCCATTCTAGCTTCTTATCATTGAGTACTAATTCAAGATGATCAAAATCTCCCCTTCTCCTCGTTAACCACTTTTGTCAATATGTGTGCAGGATTATAGCGTGTGTGCACCTTTCCAATCTTTAGTTATCCCTCTTCCAACAGAGTACCTTGGTATAGCCAAGGAACGTCAAAGCTAGAAGTGGATACAAGACAAGCTATGGATATTTACATATGCATACCAATGTGCAAGACCAGGTATGAAGGTCAAGGACAACCATAGCTATCCAAAAGTGTATGTTTTTGGTGTTTTTTTGTCACCCACTTAGCATAGTACTTTTGGTGTCCCGTAGGATTCTTGCCCGTTGTATGCCTTAATCGAGACTTGGGGAATTTAAGCAAGACCCAATCATTTTCTTTAAAGGCTTGGGCTCTTCTGTGGTTATCAGTAGCAGCCTTTTGCCTTTGTTGTGAGATAGAGATAGCATCCTTAATCTTTTTGAAGGATTCTTGTAGGTCTCGGCTATACTCATATGCGCAAAGATCTTCCCGTGTACCTTAAGTAGCAGGGGACTTTTTTATCTTCCCTAAATTACCTCAAAGGTGCTTTTCCCGTGGAAGTATGTATAGTGTTATTGTAGGCATACTCCATTAAGGTTAAGTACTTCTCCCATTGGGACCTTTGATCTACTTCCGTTACATAGGCTTTTAGTAGATCAAGGATTGTTTTTTTTTTCACTTTGGCCATCCGTTTGGGGTTGATATGCCGAAAAGAATTTTAGCCTTGTCCCTAAATTCTCAAACAGACCCTTTCAAAAATTATTGGTCATTCTAGGATCTCTATCCAGCACTATGAACATTGGCAAGCCATGGTACTTGAAGATTTGTGATATGAAGAGGTTGCCATTTGATGGGCTTTGATAGTCTTTTTTACAGGTATAAAATGAGCCTATTTGCTGAACCTGGCTACTATCGTCCATAATCCCGTATTCCCATGGATAGACTTAGGCAATTCATGGATATGGTCTCCCATGGTGAATTAGGGATTGGCAAAGGTAGAAGCAATCCAGGTTGCTTCTCTCTATCAAACTTTGTATTTTGGCATACCACACATTTAGAAACATACTGTTGTATGTTTGCTTTCATGGTGAGCCAATAGAAGTATGTTTCAATCCCTTTTAGGGTAGACTGAATCCCTCTATGGCCCGCATAATGAGGAGCGTGAGATTCATAATGAGGAGCATGAGATTCATACATTACTTTCTCACGTAGTGAGTTAGTAACACATAGTCTATTGCCATAGAGAAGATAACCATCTTGTAAAATAAATGCTTCCTCTTTCTTCCCTAGTGCAGGGTTGAAATCATATCTCAAAAATCGGGATCAATAGCATACTCACCTATCATAGAAGATAGATCATTGTGAGTTGCTATGGAAACCGCGCTCTCGGCCATCTTGAGAGTGCACTGTGAGTAAAATGACAATGAAATTGCAAAAGAAAATTTTCCCACCTCATTTGTTTGTCGGAGAGCTTGGTCTGCATCATGAAGTACTTAAGGCTTTGGTGATCCATCCGCAGAATGAAAGGAGTCCCCAGTAAATAGTGCTGGCATGTAGAACTGTGAGGAGTTCCTTTTCATATATGCCTAGAGCTTGCTCAACATGGTCGAGCCTTTGAATTTTATAGGCTATGGTGTGCCCTTCTTGGAGTAAAACAGCTCCAAGGCAATCACCACAAGCGTCACATTGGACCTCAAATGGCTTTGAGAGATCCTACAGTGTAAGCACAGGTTGAGAGATAAGCTTTTCTTTAAGCTTTTCTCAAAAGCATTGTTCTCCTTGGCAGACCATGTATACCTAACGTTTTTCTTTGTTAGGTCATGTAATGGTCCTGCAATTTGTGAGAACTTTTCTATGAAGTGTCTATAGTATGCACACATACCTATAAAGCTTCTTAGTTCATAAAGATTCCTTGGATTAGGCCATCCTTTTATTACCTCTAGCTTTGATGGATCCATTTGGATACCATCTTGAGAGATAATGTGACCTAAATAATGAATCTCTTGTAAGAAAAACTCACTTTTATTTCAGTTAACATAAAGTTTATTCTCTCTTAAAACTTGAAATATTACTTGGAGATGTTGCTTGCGTTCGTCTAGTGAATTAGAGTAGACGATAGTATCATCAAAGAACACTCCAGTAAAGGTTCGGTGAGGCTTGAATAGCGTCTCCATCAAGTGGTTGAATGTGGCTGGTGCATTGGTCAAACCAAAAGGCTTGACAAGTATTCATAAAGACCAAACGTAGTGCAAAATGCAGCCTTTACAATATCCTCATGCTTGAGAGGAGAGATAAAGAAGTCCTCTTTGTCCACATAGCTTTGGACATGGAGCCTCAATTTCCCGATTAAGGGAGTGACTGAAGCTTCTTCCCCCTTGAAAGCACCATCTACGGGTAGGACATCTCCCATCTCATAGGCTTGGATGCCTAGCTTGGTGGCCAACTCTGTGGATATGAAATTGTGAGTAGAACTAGGGTCAAAACTTGACTATTTGTATGCAGATCAGTATCGCTTGACTTTTCATCATCGTCATCCCTCCAAAGAACAGATCTTTCTTGTAGAACCCTATCAAGCTATTTAAGGCCCTTGAAGGGACCTAGTAGGCATGCCCAATTTTGAAAAGGGGCTCAATTAAAGTGAATCTTTCAATATCCTTCGGGGATTCAGGGAGTTAAAGCCAAGGAGCATGCTAGGTGGCACGAGCGAAGGCAGATATTTTTCAAGTCAAAATTTTAAACTCTCTCTCTCTCTCTCTCTCTCTCTCTCTCTCTCTCTCTGGGCGCGCGAGGACACGAATCTTTGTGAGGCAGCGTTCGTGGCTCTAGCAGAGACGGAGGAGGCAGAGTTCTGTCTGTCTCTTTCATTTTTTTGCTCCGAGACTACGCCTTGCTCAAGGTGATCGTGACAGCGAGAGGATCCACCCGATGCGGAGCGCGTGCAACAGTGCGGACGGGACTAGCAAGAGGGTCGTGACGATGGACTGCGTTGAAGCAGGACGCGAGCTGTTGAGAAGCAGAGGAGCTGCTGTTGAGAAGCAGGCCCGGGGGTGGGCGGGTTTGGTCTGAGTGGTGATGGAGCTTTTGAGCATGGCGGGAAGAGAGAGGAGAGAGAGGGTGCATTTTGCGCCTTTTTTTTGGCGGGGGATCTAGTGAGATTCCCGTTAATGGGCCCTTGAAGGGACCCATTAACAAACTAAAACATAAGAAGACTTTAAAGCTTTCATTTGATAAAGATTGTCCAATGAGCATGTGAAATAATAGAACAATTTAGTGAAATTGATCTACATGTGAAATAATAAAACAACCGACACATTTGTTCAGTGAGAATCTACTAGGATTCTCATGGAAAGGGTTGAGTGAAAAGGAGGGGGGGGGGGGGGGGGGGGGGGGGGGGGGGCACAAGGAAGGGGGGACAAAGGAGGAGGTGCACACAGCATGAGGCATGCAAGTAAGGGGTGGTGAATTCAACAAAGGACAACACGCTTGGTGAGCAGAGGAGGCGGATTCAGCTTGCAACTCAGCGCAAGCAAGGAGAAACTTGCACAATGTCCAATGCAAGGTGACATGCATGGAGATGGCTAGGGAGAGTCAAGGCCGGCGGGCAACATACACACATGGCGCCTGGGCGGTGGCATGCCAAGAGCTACATGTGTGTGTGTGCACAAAGGTTACTTGAGGAGCACAACAAAATCTACAAAGATTTTGCCTAATGAAATCAAGTGTCGTTATATGAGGCACTTAAATGAAAAAACTATTTTATAAACTAAAAGTTAAAAAAAAAAACTTCAATCAATCAATACTTCACATCAAATGTAAGCTTAATTCCTTTGTTCACTAAAGGCCAATGCTTAGCCAAAAAGTGTAGCATTTGCTATCAATCAAAGCTTCCATGCACAATACTCCACCATTAATAATGGCACCCCTTTTTATTTTGTTTAAAAGTATAAAACACACACACTATCTCTCTCTCTCTCTCTCTCCCCCCATCAAAAAAACAAAAGAAGACATCATTGGAACAGCATTTTCCAATAAATTTGAGTGTAATCCATCACTCTCTATCACTAATGTCATTTTACATCTTGTGCAAAAGGCTATTGAGAGTTTGATGTGGATTCAATCTAGAACTCTTTGCACTATAGAATAGAAGAAGGGGCCTTTTTGCATGTGAAAGATCGGAATATTCTTGTTAAATATTGTGAGTCTTATCCATGTCACTATCTACATACTATATCACCTCTTCATGAAGCTAAGTTCTTTTGAGATGCATGATTGAAAGCGTTTGTAGGCTTGTTTATTGTCCACCACAACTTGTTTACTGTAATCTCCTTCAAGGAGTTAAATGGTTTCTTGTCAAGGGGCCTTAAATAGGGTGTTGAGGAAGTTTTCCATTGGGCTTGAGAAGGACTTTAGGCCAATTCATTAATGAGATAGTGCCTAGTGACTTAATTTAATTGGTGAGTGGTCTATTGTTGTGTGGGAATGCACACACACAGATAGACACCCTTACGAATGCATGGCAACAATTTTGAAACATTATGAGGTGTATGTTGTTTTGGTAAGTATGTGGGTTTTACCCCCTAACAAAGCTTTTCATGTGTTTAGAACATTACGGTAATATGATGGAAGAATGCTAGTATGCATAGTCCAAGTCTCACCAGTAGTAGCTGCTTAGAAAAGAGAATCGATACTTGAGGGATAGCCAATCCTCCAAGGGCCCACTCTAGGCAGAAGTCGAAGTGTGTTTCGACGAATGGGTTCAGTGTATGGGCTAACCTATTAGGTGTATGTTGTTTTGGTGGGTATGTGGGTTTTACCCCCTAACAAAGCTTTTCATGTGTTTAGAACATTACGGTGATATGATGGAAGAATGCTAGTATGCATAGTCCAAGTCTCACCAGTAGTAGCTGCTTAGAAAAGAGAATCGATACTTGAGGGATAGCCAATCCTCCAAGGGCCCACTTTAGGCAGAAGTCGAAGTGTGTTTCGACGAATGGGTTCAGTGTATGGGGTTACATGAGCTTGAATTTGATCCATGGAAGGCTTTGCATTGAATAAAACTCTTTTAAGATGGTCAGGTGCTTATAGTAAATGGGATGTAGGTTTAGAAATTCCAAAATATCATTTTTTCTCACTTGGACGTAACCATCAAAAGAGAATTATAAAAGGGTTGTTACATTTTCCCTAATGTGCATACTGGTGTTTATGATAGGGAGCCTCTATACTACATATCTATATCTATACTATACAATATACTATACAATGGAGCTATTCCAAGATTCATTAATTAATTTCTTTAGAAGATTCTCATGCACCTTTACGATCATATGCAATCTCTCAGTTGCATCCGATGCACACGTTCGTAAGCGATCCTCCCCCTTCCCTTTGCCTGAGACTCCTGCCAGCTTTCCTCCTTGCGCCCCCTGGGCCATCTCTGTCTTCCCCTTCTGCAGCAGCTAGGCAACAACCTCTGCCAATTCCCCCATTATGACCCTTGCAGGCAACCGTGCTACCCACCTGTTAAATGTACACTGGTGCATACTCGCTCTATTCAACATTTTTTAGATGGAACCTAAAAAGATACTGTCTGCTCCTTTCTTACAGAGACCTTGTCTTGCTCCATGCCTTGGTCGCGGCGCACACACTAGTCATGGTGATTGCCAGGATGCCCCCCTCCCTCTTGCTCCAGCCAACATCCGTGTTCATCACGAGCTACCATTGCAGCAGATGACGATCCTCCCCTCGTGTTCATTTCTCCTCACAGCACGCTCACCCAGACCTCTCTGGTGCTCTCCAACTTTTGATCACCCTTGTCAACCTCTGTGACCTGCAAACTTGCATCGTTTGGCCAAGCTCCTGTGCAATGCCTTTTGCCTTAAAAGCTCCAAGTTAATATTCCCCTCTGAGATCTCTTGATCGGGCACTCCTTTCATTTCCTCATTTTGTGCCTCTGCTTGGCCTTCATGCTGCTTTCCTACCCTCGTTGCTCGCTGCCCCTCTTTCCTTCGCCCCCTCCTCCTACCATCCCATGCTATGCCCCACCCACCTCCTCCCCTTCTCACCATCATGGGCAACACCTGCTTCTCACCATTATGGTAGACTCTTGGGCATCCTAGAGAGAGAGAGAGAGTGAGAGAGAGTTTATGTGCCTTGCTTGTGCATGCCTACACCCAGGGCCTCTGTAGACAAACGGAACGAAATCTCCATCTGTCTCAATTGGCCCCAATGAACCGCACGAAATCTCTCTCTCTCTCTCTCTCTCTCCTCCACGTGCCACCCCTCCTCAAAATCTTTTGTGTTAGTAAGTGCCTTTCCTTTCCCCTAAAGAGTATCTCCCTCAAATTCTCCTATGAAAGGGACATAGTGAAGCTTAAAATTTTCAAGGAAGGAGAGGGACTATATATCTATTTCTATACTATACATAATGGAGCTTAAAATTTTCAAGGAAGGAAAGGGTTTCCAGGTTTCACTTCATTAGTTCATGTGCGCATCTGTCACATGTGTCAAAGCAAGGGACTTGCCGTACACTGTGTGCGAGCCACAAATGGCTGCAAGCACACAACCAGACTAATCTAGCAAGCTCAAGAGAGCAAGGGTGTGTCACTCACCACCCTACGCTCGCCTTCATGGAGGATCCCTCGTCGCGAAGAAGAGGGAGCTACCGTCATGCTGTGCTGAACGGCCGTGCCATTGCAATGATCTCTCGCATACATACAGACAAGGAGATAAAGAAGAAGATGGAGATGGAGCAAAAGCACTCTTCAATTGCACAAATGAGAGAATGAGTGATTTTTAGGTTTAGATGAGTTTTATATGAGCTCGCCCATTCACACTTGAACGCCCATGCTTAGCCAACTAACCCTTGAATGTTCCAATTAGAGTGCGCCTCTCATCGGCAATCACTCTTACCCTTTTCCTATTGGATCGACAAACCCGGCCCATGACTACTAGAACTGGACGTCGGTGGGTTAACATGCCCCCCTTCCTGATGTAGATTCCGCCCTCGGAATACAACAGCGTTGCATCGGGATCCATGATAGGAGTATATGTGTCAGAAGAAAAGCAACATAGTGAAAGCTCAAAGGCAGCATGTGCAGGCATGCAATAAGTGAGATGCATTCATGATATTCTAGGAAATGAAAAAAAAAATCATGAATTAGAACATTGCCAACTAGAACAAGCGTAGTACCTGAATGAAATGCAATTGAGTTAAGGTCTATTGGGTTTACTCTAAGAGAAGTACACAAGAGATAGGGCTAAAGTAAGTACTAGATTGACCAATGTTGATTAAAAAATGTCGACTAAAGAGTAGTTAACCCTAGGAATCCTTGTCGGGGTCTAAAGACCAGTGATCTTGTCACTTATACCACTTAAGTGTGATGAACATAAAATACAAGGAAGTTTGTGCTATTTGCTTTCTCTTTTTTCTTTTTTTCTTTTTTTTCTCTTTTTTTTTCTTTTGTTGTTGTCATAGTTGCTACAAGTAGCTGGGGGACTCGAGGTCTCAAACACCAGAGCAGCTGGGAGACTCGAGGTCTCAAATACTAGCTTGAGCATAAACTAGCCGGGAGACTCGAGGTTTCAAATACGATCTTAACACATAGACTTCCATAACACAAGTCACACTTAGGTGGAATAAGCTAGAGAGAACTATATCCTCATAGCCTAAAACATTACTAAAGTTACTACAATTAATAGACTGTTTAGGAATTAAAGTCAACAATTAAGTGGCCTAGTTTAGCCTAAGGTCCTGATACCTACTTAAAGCCAACTAATAGACCAAACTCAAAGAGAAGAACGAGGTACTAGAAGTTTGAAAAAATTATAGCATCTAAATTGGCAATGTCACAACTTCATAAAATTTATGCATTGCTAGAAACTGAAATGACAAGATGCAAACAAGTAATTGTGGAAAGCATAGACAAAAGGAAGTAGTACACCTGATATAATGGAGAACATCCGTTGTAACATGTAAACATCCATTGTCATTATCCTTCGAAGGCATCCTTATATAGTCACAAACTACACAATAGTCACCACCAAACATCCACCTTCTAGAGGCACATCAGTGGGAAAAGAAAACTTTGCTAATCACTAAACTCTAAAACAAAAACACTCCTATCGTACAAATCCTACGTACCCTCCATCACTCGAGTGATGAAGATCAAAGGTGTTTGATGATCTAGGTCTCTGTTTCAGTGTACCGGATGTGACATGTGTAGGTCTGGGTCAATGATTTTGACTAGTATTGTGCACACTTGTTTGCTAATTGCTCTTGCTCTTTACTATTTTTTTACTTTTATTGTATTTTTTTAAACTAGGTTGGTTAGTTACTATATATATATACAATCCCTAAAATCGGAAAGCTCAAGGGTCAGGGAAAGAAGGGTAAGAGGGAAATAATTCAATAGGCTGACGTGAATGAAGACTCCCCCCTTCCTTGGGTAGATCATACCTTTTGGAATGATGTCATCACCTTTCAAAACCAATTGTTCCAAGTTGTTATGGGTGAAGACTTTGAGCAATATTTTTTGACCATCCTAGGCATTTCATCCAGTTGCAAGGGTGGTAAGGTACTCTCCCATGATTTTATTTGCAATGTTGTTGTAGGTGGTGAACTTACAATGGGAGGTGCAAATTCTTCCTTGTTTATATGGATATGTACAATGGTAGATGGAGGTTGTGTCGAAGCTTCTATTTCTGTATAGGAACTACATGAAGAGCAAGAAGCTTCATTTGACTTTCCTATTCCTGAGCTAGGTGGAACAAATCGTTCTTTCTTCGGTACCCAAACTAGATCTGGAGCGGGTGTGTAGCATTCTGTGATTTTTTCCTTTCCTCAATCTTCAATTTGTTTTGGAGCTACAAGATTCGTCTCACATGGGTCAGGTGACAAGTAAGACACAATTTACGTTTTGACACCCATATTTGATCATTTCCTTCATAGTAGCCTTAAGCTTCCAATAGTTTTTTAGGAATCCAACACAAAATTTCTTTACCTTTCTTGGATTGTCATAGCTGACATAAGTGTGCCAGATTCCAAAAACCGCAGTTTTTTTCTTATTGACACCCTTGACTTGGATAATACTCTCAGATAGAGGTGGCTTCCCAAACTGACACCAAACTCCATAGGATAACAAATTATGTTGAGCTCCTGTATCCAATAATGCGTTATATAGTACTCTCCCTTAAAGGCTATTTAGTTCAATTGGATATCATAGAGGTGGCTCAGATTCCAATGAATCATCATCGGTGTCTTCAAAAAACACTTCCGTGATTCCCAAATTAGCCTCTCGTTGGTGTCTAAGACGTTGTTGTCTTTCTCGAGCCTCAACTTTTGCTTGGATCTTTTTAAGCTCTGCTTGTTCTTTGGCTACTTTCTTTTGATGGATGTCATGTAGCTCCTCTTGGCTTAAAGGATCATAATATCTTTTAAATTTGCTAAATTTGAGTAATCCGATGGTTTCAACTCCATCAAGAATCTCCACACGAATGGTTCCTTGTGGGGTGATTTCACACACTCTATATGGTCCCTTTCCCACATATTTCAAATTTTTTTTTTTTGGTACGCACTCCATACATAAGGACTTCATCACCAACATTGATATCCTTGTTCTTTAGATGACGGTCAACCATTTTTTTCTCCTATCTTTCTCCAGAAGTGCCTTTTGCATAGCCAATTGCCTTTCTTTATCTAACCTCTTAAGGATATATAAGCGCTCAACTAAAGGGTTGCCATCCCAACCTTCTTGTGAAGCTACACACAGACTAGGAATTACAAACTCCCATGGCATAACTACTTCTTATCCATATACCATTTTGAATGGTGTACAATTAATAGCCACTTTGTAAGAAGTACGATAAGCGCATAGGGCTGAAGTCAGCTTCAAATCCCAATCTGTACGATGAGCTTCCACCATTTTGTTCAAGATAGAGATTAAGATCTTGTTGGTATTCTCAGCTTGGCCATTTTTTCTTGTGGATAATAAGGTGTGGACTTATGGTGAGCTATCATGAAGTTGGTAGTGAGTTCTTTTATCACTCCATTTATAAAATGAGTACCATTGTCACTCACAATCTCAAAGGGACAACCAAATCTTGTAATAATGTTCTCAAAGAGAAACTTGGTAGTTGACCTTGCATCAGCCTTACGTGTCACCCTGGCTTCCACCCATTTTGTTACATTGTCAGTGGCAACGATAATATATCAAAAATTGAGTGCCACAAGCTGCCGGACTAATTGGGCCTACAAAGTCCAAACCCCATTTTTCAAATGGTTGAGTCACTTTAACAGGATGTAAGGGTATCTTATCCTTTCGTTGTGTGATCTTGTAACGTTGGCATTCATCACATCATTTTGCAAAAAGTGATGCATCCTTGAATAAGGTAGGCCACCAATAGCCTGATTGCAACACCTTTCTAGTTGTTAGTTCCCCTGAGAAATGGCCTCCGACTATACCCATGTGGGCTTCTTGCAGTATGTATAAATACTCATCCTCATGGGCACAACGTCTAAGAATATTGTCCTTCCCTAGCCTGTGGAGATTTCCTACGATGAGAGAATAAGGTTCACACTCTTTTAACAGTTTTTGTGTTATGTCCTCACGAAGCTCTTTGGGTGGAAAACCATTAACTAAAAAGTTCACAATCTTCTCACTCCATTCAGGCATGGTCTCGACCAGAAATAAGAAAGTATTCGGCAATTCATCATCAACTCTAGTAGGGGCTTTGTAACATGTAATCACCTAGTAACTTGCTCGGGGGGTGCACTATGTAATCATGTTAATGTATAAAGTGAGTTCGAAAGGAGGGGTTTTAAAATGCACAAATTTTAGGCAAATTAACAAAGATACATTAAAACGAGGGGTTTTAATATTCAATTTTGGAAAAAAATCGTAAAATAAGGGGTCATTTTATTCATTCAAACATGTTAAACAAGGGGTTTTTTTAATACCCCATGAACGCACGTTATATAGGGGGATACTAAACACTGAACCCCCCGAGGTAACTTGTGTGTAGCGGAAAATAACGTGAACATAGTGAGCACTTCATTAGAATAGATTCCTAATGAGCATATCAAGAGTGCTTGTGTGGTGGAGAGAGCAACAAAAAGCATAACACCTAGTTAGATAGCATGAACAATACTTCAAAAGAGAGAGAGATTAATCTATTGACAACAGTGGAGGAGATTTACATGGAGCCGGTCCCCCCCTCCAAAAGGCTTTGTATTATAGGTTTCTCCCATCAAGAGAGACATTTTACAATACAATTCTTTGTGTTCCTTTAGTACTAGCTAGTGCAATAAAGATGGAAGCTTCAAGCGCTAAGCAAAACACTTATAAAACACAACATCAATTCCCTCACTGTCTCAGACCCAAGACCTCACACACCTTTGAAGATAGTGAGAGCTAGTAGGGTATGAGAGTAGATAGAGAGGAAGAAGGAGTAGTCTTACGAGAAAGATGTACATCTCCTCACATAATCACTCATATTAGCATAGCATAGCTTAGTAATTAGCATGGTAGAGGAGATGAGCATGCATTGAATCTTGGCTCTTGGTTGGATTTGCATCACAAAGCCAAGAGTTGTTGGTGTAGGCCTCTCTTCTCACAAGCTTGAAGTAGGTGATAAGCTTTCCATTAAAGCTTGAAGAGGAGAGAGAGAGAGTCTTCTTGCTTCACACATGAGCTTGTGTGTGAGTGTGTGAGATAATGCCTTTGAAAATTCAGCTCCCTCTCTCTCTTGGTCGACGCCTCTTGCTATTTGCTCATGATACCACCCCATTGGACCTCTCCACGCTTAGCCAGTAGGATTTAAGGAGCATAAGTGATAGCCTTCTGAGATGTGTCCCACTTTCCCCTTTTGTGAGAGATTTAGGTAATTAATTAATGCAAATAAACTCTCATTGGACCCCTTTGTCTCCTGGCCAATAGGAATTAGGCAAGACATTGGGCTGTTGAATGCTCATTGGACCCCTTGGGAGACTGTCCAATAGTCTTCTAGAGAGCTTAATTCTTATTGGTTCTTTTATTAAGTGTTTTAAAATTAATTAAACTAAATTTACTCTAGCCTAATTCTCATTAGTCCACCTCCATGGCCATCCAATAGGATTTGAGTACACCTTGTGGGCATCTAGGCTAGGGAGTTGACATGTGTCCCTCATTCTCTTTGTGTAAAGGAGGCTTGTGAGTGAGTGTGTGTGTGTGTGTATGTGTGTGTGTTTCTCTCTCATCCCCTACTTGCAAGGCTCGCCCCCTCCTTTGTAGGATTTGTGATGATTTTTTTGGTACACACACAAAGCATCCAATTTCCCTAGTGATGACCTTTGGACACAACCTTTGAATTTTGGAACCTTAGCATTTTGGAAGTCTTAATGGGCTGAACCTTAGGGTCTTTAAAGCCCATTATTGCACATTGCTCTTTTGCAGATGGCCCCCCCTTTGGATCCCTATTTTCCCTCATGTGCATCCCTGTTGTGGCCGGTTTGCTAGCTTAACCGATATTCTAGCTTTTTCTCCCCTGGCACTTCCCCATATTAAATGATCAGTTTAACATGAGAAAATCATTTAGGAGAATTAGATATTAGTTATTATAACATTACCTCTCTCTTGAAAGCATAGTCATTCTCGAGTATGGGGTAGAGAAGATAAAGCCTATTCATTAGTCCTTTTTCTAGCGTGTAGAGGATCCATATGTTACCCTACGACATCATTCCAGAATGGATGACTAATCCATTTGGTGCTTGAGAGACGTCATCTCCGCAAACTTAATCTAAGCATGCATACTACTTCATTTATGTTCACAATAAAGAAAAAGAGAGTCTTATAAGACAAAAACTTTGTTCATTTAGACATTTGTACATTTGCTTACTCTAGGGAAGCATTGTAAGCATTGACAAGGTTTAGGTTATCCTTTAGTTGTATGCCTTGCATCCATCTAGCATCTCCAAAAGGCTAATTCTTAAACTTAATAAGATATCATCGGATAGTCTTACCGCCTCTTAGTACCTTGTCTTCATGTCGGAGAATGGACTTGGGCTGCAGCACCTCTTCTTGGTCCTCGATCTCCAGTGGGTCTTCAATAGTTGGTTCTTGATGTGGCTCTCCTTTGTAATGCTTTAGTACGCTCACATGGAAAGCATTGTGTATGAGCCAATGGCTGGGCAACTTGAGTTGATAGGCCATCTCATTGATTAGCCTAAGAATCTCGAAGGGACCATAGTACCTTTTTGCTAACTTAGCATAGTACTTTTGGTGTCCCGTAGGATTCTTGCCCGTCGTGTGCCTTAATCGAGCCTTGGGAAATTTGAGTAAGACCCAATCATTTTCTTTAAAGGCTTGGGCTCTTCTGTGCTTATTAGCAGCAACCTTTTTCCTTTGCTAAGAGATAGAGATAACATCCTTAATCTTTTGAAAAGATTCTTGTAGGTCTTGGCTATACTCAGCTGCAGCGAAGATCTTCTCGTGTACCTTAAGTAGCAAGGGACTTTTTGATCTTCCTTCAATTACCTCAAAGGTGCTTTTCCCGTGGAAGTATGTACAGGCATACTCCACTAAGGGTAAATACTTCTCCCATTGGGATCTTTGATCTACTTGTGTTACATAGGCTTTTAGTAGATCAAGAATTGTTAGGTTAGCTATTTCACTTTGGCCATCCGTTTGCGGGTGATAGGCCAAAGAGAAGTTTAGCCTCGTCCCTAAATTCTCAAAGAGACCCTTCCAGAAATTATTGGTCATTCTAGGATCTCTATCCAACACTATGGACATTGGCAAGCCATGGTACTTGAAGATTTGTGAAATGAAGAGGGTTTCCATTTGATGGGCTTTGATAGTCTTTTTGACAGGTATAAAATGAGCTTGTGTACTGAATTTGTCTACTATCATCCATAT
Organism: Adiantum capillus-veneris; assembly: GCF_014529385.1. NCBI lineage: Eukaryota > Viridiplantae > Streptophyta > Polypodiopsida > Polypodiales > Pteridaceae > Adiantum > Adiantum capillus-veneris. Next base: position 54,623,213 of record NC_140948.1, on the reverse strand, counting down.
TCCCGTATTCCCATGGATAGACTTAGAAAATCAAAGATAAAATACATGGATATGCTCTCCCATGGTGAATTAAGGATTGGCAAAGGTTGAAGAAATCCAGGGGACTTCCCTCTATCAAACTTTGTCTTTCGGCATACCAGACATTTAGAAACATACTCTTGCATGTTTTCTTTCATGGTAGTCCAATAGAAATATGTTTCCTTCCCTTTTAGGGTAGACTGAATCCCTCTAGCCCCGCATAAGGAGGAGAATGAGATTCATACATTACTTTCTCACGTAGTGAGCTAGTAACGCATAGTCCATTTCCATAGAGAAGATAACCATCTTGTAAAGTAAATGGTTCCTCTTTCTTCCCTAGTGCAAGGGCTGAAATCACATTTCTAAAATCGGGATCAATAGCATACTCATCTATCATAGAAGATAGATCATTGTGAGTTGCTATGGAAACTGCATTCACTCTGGGCTGTCTTGAGAGTGCATCGGCTACTTGATTATGCCTTCCAGCAATGTGAGGAATATGAAAATGAAATTGCAAAAGAATATTTTCCCACCTCATTTGTTTCTCGGAGTGCTTGGTCTGCATCATGAAGTACTTAAGGCTTTGGTGATCCGTTCGTAGAATGAAAGGAGTCCCCAATAAATAGTGCTTCCATGAGTCTAAGGCTTGTAGAACTGCGAGGAGTTCCTTTTCATATATGCCTAGAGCTTGCTCAACAGGGTCAAGCCTTCGACTTTCATAGGCTATGGCATGCCCTTCTTGGAGCAAAAGAGCTCCAAGGCAATCACCACAAGCATCACATTGGACCTCAAATGTCTTTGAGATATCCAGTAGTGTAAGCACGGGTTGAGTGATAAGCTTTTCTTTGAGCTTTCTGAAAGCATTGTTCCCCTCGGCAGACCATGTATACCTAACATTTTTCTTTGTTAGGTCATGTAATGGTCCTGCAATTTGTGAGAATTTTTCTATGAAGCGTCTATAGTATGCACACATACCTATAAAGCTTCTTAGTTCATGAAGATTCCTTGGTTTAGGCCATCCTTTTATTACCTCTAACTTTGATGGATCCATTTGGATATCGTCTTGAGAGATAATGTGACCTAAATACTGAATCTCTTGCAAGAAAAATTCACTTTTCTTTTGATTAACATAAAGTTTATTCTCTCTTAAAACTTGAAATATTACCTAGAGGTGTTGCTTGTGTTCATCTAGTGAATTAGAGTAGATGATAATATCATCAAAGAACAGTCCAGTAAAGGTTCTGTGAGGCCTGAATAGCTTCTGCATCAAGCGGTTGAATGTGGCTGGTGCATTGGTCAAGCAAAAAGGTATGACAAAGTATTTGTAAAGACCAAACGTAGTGTGAAATGCGGTCTTTACAATGTCTTGATCAACTATCCTTATTTGATGATAGCCACTTTTTAGGTCAATCCTACTGTAGTAGGTGGACCCTTGTAGCTTATCAAATAGGTCTTCCACCCGTGAAACGAGAAACCTATTTTTGATAGTGATCCTATTTAGTGCCCTATAGTCGACACACATACGATATGTGCCGTCTTTCTTTTGCACTAATAGCACAGGTGAGCAAAATGGAGATGAGCTAGGCCTAACCATGCCCTTCTCAACTAACTCATGCACTTGCTGCATAATCTCCTCTTATTGAGCTTGAGAAACTATATAAGGAGCTTTATTAGGCGGTGAACTTCCTGGAAGAAGTTCAATTGCATGGTCATCATTGCCTCGTTAAGAACGTAGTTCACAAGGGATGTCGTCAATAAAGACATCTTGAAACCCCTTGAGAAAATTGGATACCTCTAATTCCTTGTGATTGTTTATATTTTCTTTTGCTAAAGCATTAGGTTCATTTTGAGAATTTTTAACAAAAATCATGTACACGGAAATAGAGCTCTTTATTGACTTATCAAAAGCTTGCGTATGTACAATGGGTATGGTGTTACCCATTTCCTTAGCATCTATGTACATATCTTTTTCCCTGAACCTTAAGTAGATTCTCCTTTCAAGGAATTTAACATTGGCAGCCATGAGTTCAAACCATGGTGCCCTTAGGATTACATCCTTGTGCTTGAGAGGAGAGATAAAGAAGTCCTCAAGCCACCATAGTATGGTGTACAACCGCTGATATGGTGCGTGGTCTTTGGGAGTTGACATACTCCGCCATTTCTTCAGTTAAGCATGCACAAAATTGTTGTTTTTGCTCTCCAAAATCCATCTTTTTGAAGGTAGTGGCTTTGAGATGTAAATCCCAAAACTTGTCTACATATTTGTGAATAAATTTGTAGGGAGAGAGCTTCAAGCTTTGCCATTCAGTGAGTACTTTGTCTTTGGCATCGGTGGCCAAAAATTGCTTCATGATGGAAGTTCTTAAAGCTTTTCATGTTCGTGGAGCTTCACCGTTGGCCTGTAGGCTAGACCACCATTGCCTGGCGGACTTTTAAAAGTGCATAGCTACATGGCATAGCTTAGAGGACTCCGTGAAGCCCTCATCTCAAAATGCCGCATCGAATTGTTGGATAAAGGCCAAGACTTTGTTTGTAGCACCAGAGGTTCCATCGTAGGTAAGAAAAGAGATGCTCTTTCTTCCCTCTTTGAACTTCTTGAGCTTGGACGACCTCTTCCATGCGGCATAGGATTTCTTATGGCCTCTTCTTTTTTATGGTTCAAAAGTTGCACCATCACTTTCTTCAGAAGATGAATTCGAGGAAGATAGAGAAGAGGGTGACCTCTTTCTCGCCTTTTTCTTGCCTTGATCTTCTTTGTCTGCACCATCACTTTCATAAGAGGAAGAGGATGAAGAAGATGAATAAGAGGATGTCCTCTTTCTTGCCTTTTTCTTCTCTTGCTTTTTGTCATCCCTCTTTGAGCTATGGTGTGGAGAAGTGTGCGATGGTCTTCTCCGTTTTGGAGGTGATGGAGAGCGTTTAGCCCGCGGTCTTCATGGAGCCATCTTTGTCGAGGTGGCAGGAGACTCACTTCTTTCTCGTTCCTCCGGTGGGGGCTCTTGAATTCTCCTTTGGGAAGGAGATGCATCATCAAGAAGAAAATTTTTGAGCCCTTCATATGGATCCTCTTCTTCTTCCCGAATCGGAAAGAGGCCTCTTTTGGGAGTCTCGCAAGGAGGCCTACTAGGTACTCTCTCGTCCTGGTGGGGATGTTGGAGAATCCCATGAGCACGAAGCTGCCGTTGAACTTCACTTTGGAGGGATGGATTGCCCATAGCTTGTTGAAGCCTAGAAACTAGTTAACAAGCATAGGGGCATCATTAGTAGCCTGCTCATTAGCAAAATCAAAGCTATTCAACATTCATTTCACTCTCTTTACTACTGTCAGCCATTCTACCAACTTTTAGGTGTACTTTGGCACTTCAAGCCCTAGTTGCTACTCCTCTTTACCCCTTTGGAAAAATCACTCAAGCTACTGTACCCGTGGCTTGAATACCCTTAATTGCAATGAATAGAAGAGAGGATCGTTCAACACCAAAACAAGGCACCGGCTCCTGTCAAGCTTCTAATAGCTCATTAGTGGTTAAGCCATATGAAATCCCCATAGGAATCCACTATTAAGACCATAGCTCTTGATGGTGATGCCCCGTTACCTGCACGAAGGCAAGCGCACTGCAAGGCTGAAAAATCCCTATTCTACTTACTCATTTACAATTGATAATAATAACCATCTATAGCTAGCTTGAGGACCTCGCTTCTTGAGCAAGAAAAGAGAAGCCTTGTGCTCTAATACCAATGTAGCATTTAATGGCCTAGTGACTTGTGTGTAGCGGAAAATAACATGAACACAGTGAGCATTTCATGAGAATAGATTCCTAATGAGCATAACAAGAGTGCTTGGGTGGAGAGAGCAACAAAAAGCATAACACCTAGTTAGATAGCATGAACAATGCTTCAAAAGGGAGAGATTAATCTATTGACAACAGTTGAGGACCGGATTTACATGGAGCCGGTTCCCCCGTCCAAAAGGCTTTGTATTATAGGTTTCTCCCATCAAGAGAGACATTTTACAATACAATTCTTTGTGTTCCTTCAATACTAGCTAGTGCAATGAAGATGGAGGCTTCAAGCACTAAGAAAAACACTTATAAAACAAAACATCAATTCCTTCACGGTCTCACACCCAAGACCTCACACACCTTTGAAGATAGTGAGAGCTAGTAGGGTATGAGAGTAGATAGAGAGGAAGAAGGAGTAGTCTTACGAGAAAGATGTACATCTCCTCACATAATCACTCATATTAGCATAGCATAGCTTAGTAATTAGCATGGTAGAGGAGATGAGCATGCATTGAATCTTGGCTCTTGGTTGGATTTGCATCACAAAGCCAAGAGTTGTTGGTGTAGGCCTCTCTTCTCACAAGCTTGGAGTAGGTGATAAGCTTTCCATTAAAGCTTGAAGAGGAGAGAGAGAGAGTCTTCTTTCTTCACACATGAGCTTGTGGTGGGATAATGCCTTTAAAAATTCAGCTCCCTCTCTCTCTTGGTCGACGCCTCTTGCTATTTGCTCATGATACCACCCCATTGGACCTCTCCACGCTTAGCCAGTAGGATTTAAGGAGCATAAGTGATAGCCTTCTGAGATGTGTCCCACTTTCCCCTTTTGTGAGAGATTTAGGTAATTAATTAATGCAAATAAACTCTCATTGGACCCCTTTGTCTCCTGGCCAATAGGAATTAGGCAAGACATTGGGCTGTTGAATGCTCATTGGACCCCTTGGGAGACTGTCCAATAGTCTTCTAGAGAGCTTAATTCTTATTGGTTCTTTTATTAAGTGTTTTAAAATTAATTAAACTAAATTTACTCTAGCCTAATTCTCATTAGTCCACCTCCATGGCCATCCAATAGGATTTGAGTACACCTTGTGGGCATCTAGGCTAGGGAGTTGACATGTGTCCCTCATTCTCTTTGTGTAAAGGAGGCTTGTGAGTGAGTGTGTGTGTGTGTGTATGTGTGTGTGTTTCTCTCTCATCCCCTACTTGCAAGGCTCGCCCCCTCCTTTGTAGGATTTGTGATGATTTTTTTGGTACACACACAAAGCATCCAATTTCCCTAGTGATGACCTTTGGACACAACCTTTGAATTTTGGAACCTTAGCATTTTGGAAGTCTTAATGGGCTGAACCTTAGGGTCTTTAAAGCCCATTATTGCACATTGCTCTTTTGCAGATGGCCCCCCCTTTGGATCCCTATTTTCCCTCATGTGCATCCCTGTTGTGGCCGGTTTGCTAGCTTAACCGATATTCTAGCTTTTTCTCCCCTGGCACTTCCCCATATTAGATGATCAGTTTAACATGAGAAAATCATTTAGGAGAATTAGATATTAGTTATTATGAGAGGCTTCACCATTAGATATGAGAGACAAATGATCTGCCATGACATGTCTTTTACCAGGTCTCACCACAACAGTAAAATCAAACTCAAGGAGAATTAACAACCATCGTGTAATTCTTCTCGTGGAACAAGCCTTATTACTAGATACAACAAGGCTTGATGATGCACATAGAAAACAAACTTGTTGGCAAGAAGGTAGTAACGGAATTTGTTTACTGCATAAATCATAGCTAAACCTTCTCGCTTTGTAGTGGTGCAGTCTCTCTCGACATCATTCAATTGACAACTTGCAAAGCTAATGGGGTATTCCAGTTTATGTTCTTCTGGTTGAGCTAGAACACACCCAATAGAAAAGTTTGATGCATGTTGGACGGGAAGCGACTCACACACCCATGAAGTGCATGCAACACTACCTAGATCAACATAATGTCAATCGAGGACACAGATGACACGATAGGCACACGGAGGAAATCTCTTTAGCTTGTCAGGCTGAGACCATCCTACATATACAACACTCTGGAAGGCCAACTAAACCACAATCAAGAACCTCACTGCTCTCAACTACACCACCTAGCCACATACACACATACGGAAGGTAACTCACCTAATCATGCCAAAATCATATAAAACTGAAGGAACACCATCTCCTCACTAGGATACACCTGTCCCTAAGATTCTACACTCAAAACCCTCACTCTAAACCCATCTGCGAAAAATGTGTAGGATGACAAAGCCGAATTTGAAAAGTGCCCGAAACTGAAATTTATGAGTACCTATGCGTAGCTTATGTTGCCACGATTCTATAGACTACTAGCACGCAGAAAACAGACATCGTTTGATACACTTACGGCCACAAATAGCTCGTAGATGCGTCGGCGTGTGCGCTTCGTCTCACGTGGAATGCTTGGCATTGTCGCGTAGCTCTCCTCGAGCCTACCGCAATGGTGCAGTCGGATCTCCAATGTGCGAGCGAGCCGGGCGTAGCGAGAGGATGAAGCTCACGCTCACTCTCTTTCTCTCTCACACACAGTAGACGGCAGCGCTAAAGTTTGATTATGAAAAAGTCTTTTTTTACAAAATGACCTAGGTACCTTATATACTAAGGCTACCTTAGGTTTAACCAAAAATGGGGTTGAAAGGGTCAAATGGCTTTGTATTTACAATCTGGAAGTGCCATTGCACCCCGGCTTCTAAAACTAGAATAACTACTCATTACAAATGACGTTTATAGCCATAATCCGCAGCATTTCATAACTCGCAAAAGATAAGACTTTGGCACGAAAATTGAGTTATGTCGTGTTGTTGACCCAGCAGTCAACATTCCCCCCTTCCGTGTTCATGTCATCCCCGACATGACTGATTGTCGATGGCGATGTGTTCTTTGCTTTCGTTTTGGCTTCATCTGTTTCACTGCTTGTAACTTTGTCGAACCACAACAAGAACTATGATCCATTAGAGCGGACATCGATCATCATAACCATTCATCTTTTGAGATCCTCTAATTACTTTTATGTCTGCTCTTCTTCATTGGGGACTTCTTTGTTCCTGTGCAATCATGTTGTTAGTGTTGTCTGCAGCGTTGTCATTGTAGGCCATTCTTCGACTCGCCATTGAGGAGAAGTATGATATGATCTGAAATTGGTGCTCCAATTCATTTGTCAATTGATTTGAGTATCATTTCCTTATTGTTGATTTAGAAGGAATATGTACAAGAGGATGGTGATTGGTGTCTTTAGATTAGGGTCTAAAACCTGGATGACCAAAGGGAAAAAACCCGGTGGGAAAAAAATGCCTTTGGTATACGCTCTTATTGGAGTTGAGCAGTTGAACTTGAAGTACATGTTCATGAAAGGTGAGTGCTTGGGTGAAACACGGAAAGAGTGCCTGATGCAAGTGCCAATTATGGGACACTCTATATGCATATGAGAAATTTCTCAACAAAAGCATGCAATGTGAAAGAAGGAGATGATGGGTGTTTCGAGGAATAAATGTAGCACATGTGACATCAAAAGATGTCTCAATAGCTTCCACCTTTCCAAGAAGGGCTCAGTACGTGAGTGTCTTTTGGACCTTCTCCTTCACTTCACCAGACTTAAGTACTTAGACTTCGACTCTTTTGCTCACCTATACCAGCATGAGCGACACAACGTAAATATGCTCAACTCTTCCAGCTTGAGCAGTACCTAGAATAGCTAAGATGCTTAGACCACAGAGAATATTACTTGAAGCTTTGGGACTAACACCTCACTCATTTTGTGGCTTAGCTACTCGACTCTGACTTGTATGACTTGTCGGTTGCGTGTTGACACTACTTTGTGACAAGTTCTTCGGCTATTGTAGTGGCTACTGAGACATACTTCATGAAGTTTCATCGTTTTCCTGTACCTTCTTCTCTTTGTAGTGCTCAGGCCTCTCGTCGGTCTTTTCTTCATGTGGATTATGGATTTTTTTATTTTTCTTAATAATAAACAAAGAAAATCTTAAAACAACTCAACAAAAAGAAAAATCATTCAAATAGAAATCTAAATGCTATGTACACTATACACATGTCCCTAGGGGCTCATATATGGATTTTGTCCCCATACTCCTTTGTAACACTACTATGAGGGCATATACTCTAAATTTCGTCAAAAATTTATCACAATAAAACGCAAAAATTCAATGCATCTCACAAAACATTGCCCTCTAATAGTCATAATGTTAGGTCCGCATTCAGGATGCCTCCCCCCTTCCTATTTGGAGTCATCCTTTACGACAGGGTATCGCAAAGGGTATGTGTTGTGCTTGGGCAATTAAAAGTTGTGCCTATGCAGGCCTTGTAATGTAGCCCTATTATGCATGCACAGTCAATGCATGGAAAAGATTTATGTTGTGCAAGATGTGGGTATAAGCAATTTGTTTATTGGCATTTGTTGGTGAGGCTTCCTATTCTAAGAAATGTAATGGTCTTTGAAGCTCCTGTATCGTTGCTTGATTGAAGCGACTTGCTCTCTTCTAACTGTACTGTAATCGTAGGAAGAATTGTAAGAATTCAAGCGGGGCGATGCACTGACAACAGTTTTGTTGTTCTTCTTTGGGGCCCATTTCTTTGTGATTATTGGTTGTTTTGTTGCTGACGCTCGTTTGGGAACCCATACTTGCCCGTGCTTCGTTTGTGTTTGAAGAGACTTCTTTGGGATCCACCTTTTTGTTGTGTGAGTCAACAGTGGTCTTTGCTTCAGCCCTTGTACGCTTGGTTGGGGTCGGGATTCAGGCTTTGAAAGTTGATACTGTGGTTGTTTTGGAATCCAAATGAATTCCTGACTTTTTTGTGCTTGAATCAACTTCTTTGGAGCCCAAACGTGAGTTGTGAAAGCTTGCGACTTTGTGATATTCTTACCCGTTCGTGCACGCTTTCCTTGTTTTTGTTTTGGTGTTGGATCTTGTGATTTGTCATTAGAGATCTTTGTCTTCTTGATCCATATCTGTTTTTGGCCGATCTGGCTTTTTGGTATCCAGATTTGTCGAGCTTTTTGGCTTTGACTTGTTGTCCTGTTCTTTTGACCTGTCATGGTTGTTTCTGAAGGGGTTGGTGATAGTGATGGGCTGATTTGATGATAGGGGATGTCGTAAGATTCATCACTATCGCTACTATCCTCAGCAAGGTTGACTTCTTGTACTTTCCCTTGATTTTTGGCTGGTCGTGGAAAGTTACTATCTGTTTGCTCGTGGGTGGTAGTTTCTTGGAGGACTTTTCTAGCCCATTGATTAGAGCATTGTTAGCTCGTTGCTCTGGTCGTATTCCTCCTAGCTGAGTCTTTGCATCCTTATTAGAAGCCGTGTATGAGGATGCTTGTGGTGGTTGTGTTTTCACCAAGGACTTTGGAATCCACTTTTGATGCACGTTATTCGAGTAGTGATGACATTGATTCCCGGGTCGTTGATCTTCGTGAAGCTCGAAGTGTTCTACAGAGTCATAGAACTCGTCGTCTTCTTCATCTTTTGATTCTCCACATTTCTTTGTTTGCTCCTTATTTCAAGAGTTTGTTGATGTCTGGACCTCTTCGTTTTCCTGGATTACACTCACTGCAAAATAAGGAACGACATCATAGCCATTTTCATCACAAAACTTTGTTGTGGGAGCATCCTTCACGGCGCACACGTCCAGAGTAGCCAAGATGTGTTCCCATCCAAAAGGCTCTAACTCTTCTTCAGGAAATGGTTCTAGGATATAGTCCCTGTCCTCTATAACCCGTTCTAGGATACATTCCTCACATTTCAAGCTACCACATTGTGAAGCTCCACACATCCACAGTTCTTTAGGCTTACCTAACCAAGTTGGAAGTTCTGATCCTGCTACTGTGGCGGAATCAAACTCCTCAACCGGTGTTCTCGTCACATCCCTATAGCTATGGTCCCTCAAGTTTATCTTTGTTATGGTTTCCATATGTCTCAGGTATATATGGTCATAACCCCAATCTTGGACCATTTTCAATTGTCGCATGAATGGTCTTCCCAGAATGATGTCATAGTTGTTCTTCTTGCCAAAGTCAACAACAGCAAAAGTGTGTTCATATTCAATGCCACAAGAAGTAACAAGTACTTTTTCTAGCAGTCCTAGGGGCTTTTCCTTGTGTCCGTCTGCAAGCTGCAGGGTCATTCGTGTGGATATCAAGGCAGGTTGTCCCCATTTTTTCCAAACCTCTTTGGTTGCAATGGCCACACCAGCCCCAGTGTCAAGGATTGCCATGGTTTTTACACCATTGAATTCCAAAGGAAGTGTGGTGTTTCCATCTTCTCCCTCGTAATACTCGCCTACCTTGTTTAATGGCACTGGCCTAGTATTTAGTCGAGGCATTTCAAGCTCTTTGATGCCTTCCTCGATTTGAGTCATTGGGGTTTTTACACCAAATTTCTCTAGACATTTACCCACATTAGTCCACATGTTTGGTCTTATTCTGAGCAACTCGGCTAACATTATTGTACAAGTGACTCGGGTAGATAGAATATCTACTAGCCCCTTTGAATCGATGGCCTTGTTGGGAGACTGTCTCTTTGATGGGACTGCAACCACATCTGACTCGGTCTCGTACTCTCCCATGTAGGACGGTAGTGTTCTTAGCGAATGGGGTTGACTATCCATAGATTGTACAGATCCTTTGTCGCCCCAACACGATTGCACGTCTAGATTCATTTGAGATCCAGTCTCGAATTCCTCTATTGGTGGTAGAAACACTCCTCGTTCATCACCAGTCTTGTCTACTTGTCTTCTTAGGTCATCGGCTTCATTGGCCTCTCTGACTTGTTTCCATAATTCGTCAAGACCATCTATCTCTTTACAATCCTCAGGTATAGCTTGGTGAAATCCCTCGGAAGAGTTATCCGTGGTATTCAGTACTATCCTTGGTTCTAATGCTGGGTCTTTGAGGTTTGGTCTGTGCTCATGACTAGAATCTAGCTCTTTTAGTTCCTGGTTTGGTGGGATTACTTATGTAGGCATGACACGCATCAGGTCCTTAGGTTTTGCAACTGGTGGTTCTAGTAAAGCTTGGGCTGTTTGAATCATTTTCTGGCACATTTCAAACCTTTGTTTTTCTAGCTCCGCATAGGGATATGTCATCCACCTTTGTTCTTGGGTTTGATTGTTTTTGTGCCTTTCATCATAGGCTTTCAAGAGGGCATCTAATGTCTCATTAACCTTCTCTGCCAACACAGATCCTCCTGAACTAGCACTTTTCGGTTTCTCATCCGTGGATGGTTCTTCTAGAGGTTTAACCATCTGTGTAAGAGAAGGTGCCTCCTTTTCCTCATGTTGTTTTATCTTCTCCTCAGCTTTGTTAAGCTTCTCATCTAGGGATTTTTGCTCTCGTTCCCTGTGTGCTTTCATCCTAGTCTTTCTAGCTTTCCAACTATTTCGTTTGCTCTTGGTTTTCTGACTAGGTGCGTCTATCTTTGGTCCATCATCTGTCTTTGGACTCGTGTCACTTTCCGTGTTCTTTGTCTCTGGATTATCATCAGCTTTCCTTTGAGCTTGTGCTCTCGTAACCACTTGAACTGGTACAACACTTTCATTTTCTGAGCTACTAGGTAGCTGAACAATCCCTGATACATTTGTCGTGATTTTCCTGATTTGGTTTGGTTTTTTCGGGCAATCGGGGATCAAGTGAGTGATGCCACACTCAAGACAATAGGCATTTACTTCAATGATCTCCGTATGAGGACATTGTTTGACCAAGTGGTTGTCACGACTTTTGTGACAATCTGTCTCTGGTTGAGGAGATTCTTTTAGCATTTCCTCTTGGCTATAAGCAAGCTATGACCTAGATAAGCCGCTATTTGCAATGAATCGCAATGTCCTTTCGTCCATTTCATACCTTATTTCTTTTGACTGAAACCCAGGAGTTGGAGGTTGTATCGGCCTCACCACTCCATGTGTTTCTCTCACATTTTGTTGCTTTGAAGGGTAGTACTCACTTTGGTTGCTATACCACATTGTAGTTGGTACTAGCGTTGGTTTTTTTGATGCTTCCATCATTGGCATGTATCTCATGTCTACCGGAATTCTGGCACCTGGCAGCGGAGGTTTTTGTCCTAAGACAAGTTGTGGCCTTAAAACTCCTACTGGTCTTGGCGCATTCCCAGTAATGTATCTAGGTGGAGTAGGTGCTTCTGGAACAGGTTGTACATACCTCTCCCAAGCATTTTCCATGTTATAATAGCACTCTTCCCCGGTATGGTTCGTCCATTTTCTCTCAATTTCACACCACTTCGGCTCTCCCGAATCAGACCTTACAAGAGGAATCAACCTCTTGACCAAGTCGTCAATAAGCTTTTCTTGATCAATAGGTGCCGTTGGCTTGGAAATGGACTCACTTATCTGTGAAACACTGTGCTGAGAGGATGTGTCATCTCCTTGACTCTTTAAGTCCGTTTCTTTGTATGCCTCACAGTTATCCACTAGATAAAGAGCTTCTTTGATCAACTCGTTTAGCGTCATCCTCCTTATCATATGCAAATCCTTCTGAAGGCCCTCATCTCTCATTCCCTGGATAAAGATCAACATCAGTCGTGCTTGCGTAGGTAATTCCGCTCTCGGGCAGAGCTTAACATATCTTTTGAGCCGTAATGATGCTTTGCGTACTGATTCATTCTCTTTCTGTTTGAATCTATGGATTTGCGAGACTGTGTTGTGAGCAATGCCTTTTGGTGAGAATTCTTCAATGAACTCCTCAAACAGCTCATCTAGGGTCTCAAAATCCCATTTTTCCACCGAGTCGAAGCATGTAGCTGCATCATCTTCTAGAGTCAATCCAAATCCCGCAAACTGTGTCGCAAAATCTGAAACTTCCTCTGCTCTAATCACTCTTCTAAAAGCCGTTACGTGATCTCTAGGATCTTTATCTCCGGAGTATTTTCTGTTTACCCATTTGATGGTCTAACTTGTCGATTGTCTACAAGCCTAACCAGAGACTCTCCCAATCCTTCTCTCGTTATCGCTCTTGAAGGGAATCCTGGTGGCTCTCTTGTTGGAATTCCTATAGGAATTCTCGTGTTTGGTGGAGGCATTTGTGGTCCTTCATTGACCAAATATCCACCTCTTTCTAGTACAGTCTGTGGATTTGTGCTTTCTACAACTCTGTATTCTCGTCCATACTTGTCGACAACTATAGATCACCATTGACAGTCAACTCCGTATGTGTAGACATATAAGAGCTTGTAATCCATTATCTCTTCTAGGTATGGATCTGAGCACCTATAAAGATTGACCTCATTGTCGTCAATGTATCTATATAGTCCTTCACTCTCATGACCAATCATCCAAACTCTCTCAACAAGATGGGTCTTTATCAATTGCAAGTTTGGAAGATCCATTGTGGGAGGATATTCCTCTATCGTCGGGATCTCCAAGCTTGTGTAAGTTGCGTTTGAATCTAGGGTAGACATGATTTCTTGGCTTAAGAGCTTTTGCTTGGTTCAAGTAGACTTAGTCCACTGTGTTCAAGTGCCTTGGTTAGGGAAAAGTCGAAACTATGTCCAAAACCGCAACCCTTTCGTCACAATTCTCACAAATTGTCGCTTTTAGACACCACTAACTTGCGGATGAATTTTGAGGCCTCAATTGACGTTTTTTTCAAACTTGAACTAAATGGTTTCCGTGGGTATACATTTAGTTCAAGTTACGCTCTAAGATCTGTAGAGCCGCTCTCAGGCTACATTTTGATATAAAAACTTTTCCGATCCGATACCGTTTGTGAAAGTTATGGCCTAAACAGTGAAATGCAGTTTAGACTGGTCAAAATGAGTCCAAATTCAATTTTAAAAGAAGATTTGGGATCTCTGTGACACTGTGAACACTTCTGTATGGTCAAAAGTACAGTTGGACCCTAAAACTGGCCTAGAGACATGCTACGCGTAGGATGTGTATATGCTCAGAATTTATCAAAATTTGGTCCAGAGACTCCCCTTAAGTCCACAGCAACACAATGGTATGCTCAGAATTTCATTTGGATCTAAAAATGGCCTTGAGATATCCTACGCGTAGGATGTCTTTTTGCTCAGAATGACTTGAAATTTTCACCCTAGCTTCTCCTTGATGTGTTGATTACAGTGGTGTGCTCATAGGTTGGTTTGGAGTCCTAAATCAAGCTGGAGACATCCTACGCGTAGGATGTCTTTTTCCTCTGTTTCAACTCAAACTTGCAATGTAGCTTCCCCTTGATGTGCTAAGCTCACAGCTATTTTTACTTTTTGATTCTGACACCTTTAGGTTGGTCAAATGCTCAAGAATCTTCTCCAAAAGCTTGATGTCTGTTCTGATGAATTCACCAGTCAAATCAACTCCAAATTGGACCAAAATTTACTAGGAGGCTTGCCTAAGGCTATATGACAGCATGGTATGGTCACAGTAGAATTTTGGTTTCAGAATTATTCATTAGACATCCTACGCGTAGGATGTCTAACTGCTCAGAATTGCCCCAAATTTGAACCACAGACTCCCCTTAAGGTGCTGATCAATGTGGTATGCTCAGAATTGTGTTTAGAGTCCAAAATCACACAGAAGACATCCTACGCGTAGGATGTCTCTTTGGCCTGTTTGACCCCAGACTTGTCCCACAGCTTCCCCTTGATGTCAGCAACCCAATGCTATGCTTAGATTTGAGTTTGGATGTCAAAAGACCCCCAAAACTAGCTATTCTTGCCTTTTTCAGTCAAAAATGCTAAAGTCTGTTCAATCTTCCCTTTCACTGACCCAAATGAGATGAAATTTATCACATGCACTCAAAACATCATGTATAACACGCACATGAAGTCACCCTATGGTTTGGTCTCAAAAATTATGCCTTGGGCACAATTTGGATAGGATGTCCGGTAATTCTCGTCTTTTGGCTTTGATCTGTCAAAATTTGGTCAAATTTCCACTTTCCAGGTGAAAATAGGGTAAAACCTACCTTCTAAACACACTGGTAACCGCAAATTTTCAAAAAAATACCCAGATCACCCTGTAGACATCCTACACGTAGGATGTCTACTACTGATTTTTTGAGTCTGAAGTGTCCCTGATGCCTCCTTATGCTCTCAGCAAGTGCAAGTATGCTTCACAATTGCAAAAACATGCAAAAATCACTCAATTTAAGTCTTTTCTGAAATTTTATGTTTTCTGACTACGCCTTTTGGCTTTTGGTCAACAAAAATAGGGAAAAACACCCAAGTCAATATGTTACTAGGGCAAAACCTACCCTCTGAACCCACTCGTGCAGTCAGAATTTTCAAATTTGGTCTCTAGAACCCCCTTGAGACATCCTACGCGTAGGATGTCTATGTTTACAGAATTGCAGGTTTTCTTCACAGAACCCTAGCAAATGCTCTTTTATATGCACAGCATCAGTCAGTCATACAAAAATATCCACAAAAGCTTGTTTAATGCATTTTTACCCTCAAAAGCACACTTTTTCGTGATTTCAAATGCAATCAAGCACTTTAGCAAATAATTCAATGTTGAATAGCTCTAGATCAGAATCGGATCACTTACCTAAAGCTACTCCTACAAATCATATGGGGTTTTGCATCTATGAGTAGAAAAACGCTTCACTGCCACACACGGACTAGCAAACGCTTTTATCACCTCACAAATCACTCGACCACCAAAAACTACTCTAATCCACAAATCCTAACTAAACCTATCTAGTCGCAAACCCTCGGCAAGACACACGCTTCATGGCTATCCACTTGATCACGGAATATCCTCTTCCGGATCCACTTAAGAAAAACGCTTTCTTTAGCCGAAACTAAATCAAGCAACAATCACACGAGTGTTAGTAGGAAACCTACTTAGGTCCTTGTGTCCCCGACAACGGTGCCAATGTTGGATGGGAAGCGACTCACACACCCATAAAGTGCATGCAACACTACCTAGATCAACATAATTTCAATCGAGGACACAGATGACACGATAGGCACACAGAGGAAATCTCTTTAGCTTGTCAGGCTAAGACCATCCTACACATACAACACTCTGGAAGGCCAACTAAACCACAATCAAGAACCTCACTGCTCTCAACTACACCACCTAGCCACATACACACATACGGAAGGTAACTCACCTAATCATGCCAGAATCATACGAAACTGAAGGAACACCATCCCCTCACTAGGACACACCTGTCCCTAAGCTTCTACACTCAAAACCCTCACTCTAAACCCATCTGCAGAAAACGCGTAGGATGACAGAGCCGAATTTGGAAAGTGCCCGAAACTGAAATTTATGAGTGCCTATGTGTAGCTTATGTCGCCACGATTCTATACACTACTAGCACGCACAAAACATACATCATTTGATACACTTACGGCCACAAATAGCTCGTAGATGCGTCGGTGTGTGCGCTTCGTCTCGCGTGGAATGCTTGGCGTTTTCGCGTAGCTCTCCTCGAGCCTATCGCAATGGTGCAGTCGGATCTCCAATGTGTTGAGCGAGCCGGACGTAGCGAGAGGATGAAGCTCACGCTCACTCTCTTTCTCTCTCACACACAGTAGTCGGCAGCGCTAAAGTTTGATTATGAAAAAGTCTTTTTTTACAAAATAACCTAGGTACCTTATATACTAAGGCTACCTTAGGTTTAACAAAAAATGGGGTTGAAAGGGTCAAATGGCTTTGTATTTACAATCTGGAAGTGCCATTGCACCCTGGCTTCTCAAACTAGAATAACTACTCATTACAAATGACGTTTATGTTACCATATACATGTGGTAGTGATGTGTGTGAACACACTAGGACCGCCGGGGCATTTTTTCCCTCTTTAGGAGGTTTTTTCCCCCGTGCATTGTATATACGCCCATCACTCTAGGGCTATCTATCTTTCCATTGCACACCAAGTAATACACTCTCTATTGTGTGCCTTGAGCTTCCTTCGTCTTCTCCAAGCTGTGTGCGTTTCTCTGCAACCCTAATTCCAACAATTGGTATCAGAGCAGGTCACGTCCTCCCGGGGTTAGTCGCCAGTTGCTCCAGCACACGCCTGCTCACTTTCTCCGATTTCAGTGAGCTTTGGTGAGGGTTCGTAGGTCGACAAATATTTTGGGAAGCTCAACGAGCTTGGTCTGCTCAGAATTTTGATTTGGGCTCATTTCGGCCTCCGTTTCCACTACAGGCAGTACTGCACAGGCTATTTCGTCATTTTCTGCAGAATTTTTGTCAGTGCCGTTTTCTGTATAATAGGTGCCTTATAGTCTTCTACGGTTTGTGCTATATAGCACAGGTTGTTCCCGCTCCATTTCTCCTATTTTCGGGCAATTTTCACATCAGGTGCAGCATTTACCATGGCTGACAACAACAACACAGATGTGTTCAAGATGTTTGCTGTTGAGGACAGGTTGGATGGGGACAACTACCCTATGTGGGCTTATATGATGCAACATGTTCTTGTGTCAAAAGGTGTCTGGAACATTGTGCAGGGCATTGATGTACGTCATGGTTCTGAGGATGTAGGTGATGTTAAGGATGTTGCAGGTCTTGCTGCAAGGATTGCAGCTGTTAGAGTTGTTTTGCCTACGGCAGAACAAGCTCGTTGGGATGTTAAGGATGCGCAGGCTCATGCATTGATTGTGTTGTCTGTGAAGCGCACCATTGTTCCTCACATCCGTTTAGCAAAATCTGCAAAACAGGCTTGGGATATTTTAGCAGGTCTTTATGCAAGCCGCAATGAGGCTAAAATTGCTTTGCTGCGTAAAGAGTTGGAGTCGAAGATTATGCATGAGGAAGATGATATGGACACTTTCCTTGCTAGAGTCAAGGATATCAATGAGCAGCTTATTTCTGCAGGTGAAGTCATTTCAGACAGTTCCCTTGTGCATACTGTTCTTGATGCCTTACCAGATTCCTACCAGACTTTTTCTAGTACTTGGAGACTGATGACCCAAGGAAATCCTGAAGTTGTCAAGTTTGATGCATTATGCACATTGCTATTGCAAGAGTCACTTTCCAGAAAAAACAGGACTAGGCAGCATGCAGTTGAACAGGCTTTTATTGCCTCTCAAAGAAAGGGTGGTAACAGCAATGCAGCCACTTCTTATGGTTCTGCTGCGAGTGGCAAAAATTATGTTCCTAATGCTTCTGCTGGCAGTACTTCGTCTGGCAATTCTGGTGATAAGGGCAAAAAGAAGATGCGTTGCCATTATTGTAAAGCCAATGATCACTTGATCAAGTCGTGTCCTAAGTTGAAGGCCAAAGAGGCTAAGAAGAAAGAGGGTGGTTCCACTACAAATGCAGCCATTGTTGAGTCTTCTGTGAAAGGAGACTGTGTTGCTGATGTTGATGCAGAATGGGCTTTTAGCGCAGAGTGCACTTACAATCCTGCTGTCCATGATGCATGCTTGTCAGTTGCTGCAGATTCACATGTGTGGTATTTCGACAGTGGTGCTACAAAGCACATTACCTCACATCGTGAATTTTTTACCTCTCTCGAGTCAGTCCCTCATGGGAATTCAGTCACTTGTGCCAACAACGCCTCTTATCCAGTTCAGGGAGTTGGAAAGATTGTGCTCACTGCTGCTAATGGCAGTTCCTTCACACTTGTTGATGCACTTTATGTACCTGGGATCAAGAAGAATCTCTTGTCTGTATCCGCACTTGCTAGACTTGGACTTGTAGTCAAATTTGTGGATGACAGATGTGCAGTTCATGATCTCAGTTTTGGTGATGAAATTGTTGCATCTAGCCTTTTGTGTCGTGGGCTGTATAAGCTCACTTTGTATGACAAGTGTGGACAAAATTTTGCAAATGTTGTTGCAGATTCAAGGGCTGTTTCAGATGCAAAACTTTGGCATGCACGTTTTGGTCATCTAAATTTTACCAGTTTGTTGCGTTTGCAGAAATCTAACATGGTTGCTTCTTTGCCACCTCTTGAAGCACCTGTCAAACATGTTTGTGAAGGCTGTATTTTGGGTAAGATGCAGCATTCTAAGTTTCCAAAGGATGGTTCAGTTCGGGCCACATACAGGTTGCAGCTTGTGCATAGTGATGTTTGTGGGCCCATGCAAACTCCGTCCTTGGGCAATTACCTGTACTTCGTGACTTTCATTGATGATTACTCTAGGCATGCATGGGTATTTCCGCTTAAAGCGAAGTCCAAAGTTTTTATGTGCTTCAAACAATTTCTGGCTATGGCTGAAAATGTCTCGAAATGTACTATGGGCACCCTCCGTTCCGATCGAGGGGGGGAGTATATGTCTCATGAATTTAATGCATTTATGGCTAGTCGTGGGATAAAACACCAATGTACAGTGCCTTATACGCCTCAACAAAATGGTGTTGCTGAGAGGAAAAACAGGTCACTGACGGAAATGGCACGATGTATGGTCAAAAGTCAAGCTTTACCGCATTCTTTTTGGCTTGAGGCCATCATGTGTGCCACTTATGTACTTAACAGGTGTCCTATGAAAGCTTTGCAGTCTATTACGCCATATGAAGCATGGCATGATAGAAAGCCTTCTATTGAGCACATGCGTGTTTTTGGTTGTTTGGCATATGCTTTGGTGCCACAAGTGCAGCGCAGAAAATTGGATGATAAGGCTG
Source organism: Adiantum capillus-veneris (assembly GCF_014529385.1). NCBI lineage: Eukaryota > Viridiplantae > Streptophyta > Polypodiopsida > Polypodiales > Pteridaceae > Adiantum > Adiantum capillus-veneris. The sequence goes on along the minus strand of NC_140948.1, from coordinate 54,603,815 downwards.
TCAAATGTATTTTTGTTGGTTATAGTGGTGAAAGCAAAGGTTACAGGTTGTATCATCCACAAACAAAACGTATTCTGGTTTCTCGGGATGTAGTGTTTGTGGAAGATTCTGTTCAGCCCTTGCTGTCATGTTCTAGAGACAGTAATGTAAGCTCACAAGACATTTATGACACTTTGTTGCCTCTTTTCAGTGGTGGAAATACGAATGTAAGTTCCAATGAGGCAAATGTATAGCCTATGGGGGTTTCTGAAAATGTTTTAGATCAGCCTATTACTGATGCAGATGTACATGATGTACTTGATGAGGAAAGGGCTGAAACTTTTGCTCCCACTTGTCGTATGACTACTGTGCGTTTTCTATGTGCATTGGCAGCTCATTTTGGTTGGGATGTACATCAATCAGACATTGTTACTGCTTTCTTGAATGGTGACATATTTGAGGAAGTTTATGTAACGCAGCCTAGCGGTTTTGTCATAAAAGGACAAGAGGACAAAGTGTGCAAATGTAACAAGGCTTTGTATGGGTTGAATCAATCTCCTCGTGCTTGGTATGAGAAAGCTGACACTCATTTGGTCAAACAAGGCTTTCGTAACAGTCCAACAGAAAGCACATTGTATGTAAAGCGTGAGGGTGATGTATTTCTCATCGTGGTTCTTTATGTTGATGATTTGCTGATCACTGGACCAAATGAGAGACATATTGCTGAATTTAAGGCTGATTTGAATGCTACTTTCAAGATGAAAGATTTGGGGCTGTTGCATCATTATTTGGGCATACAGTTTAAGCAGTGTGATGGTAGTATTGCCTTGTGTCAGAAAAGTTACATAGAGACATTGCTATGTAAGTTTGGACTTGAGGATTGCAAACCTATTGCCACTCCCATGGAAACAGGTTTGAAGTTGAGTCTACATGATGCTGCAATCCTGCTGATGTCACTCTTTACCAAACTGTTGTTGGCTGCCTCATTTATGTATGCAACACGAGGCCGGATATTCAGTTTGCAGTCTCACAGGTCAATAGATTTATGCATAGCCCAGGGTCTAAGCATTGGTAGGCTGTCAAGAGGATTTTTCGCTACCTTAGTGGCACTTTACATCTTGGCTTGTTTTATCCCAAGGGGGGATCATTGCCGCCAGACTTACATGCTTTTTCGGACTCGGATTGGGCTGGTTGTTTTGACACGCGAGTGTCCACAAGTGGTTTTTGTTTCATGCTTGGCAGTTCATGTATATCATGGTTGAGCAAGAAGCAATCTACTGTGGCTACTTCGAGTTGTGAGGCTGAGTACATGGCAGTCTTCACAGCTATGGTTGATTGTGTATGGCTCAGACGCCTTATGGCTGATTTGGGTGTTGGACAGGACACTGCCAACACTATCTACACTGACAGTCAGAGCGCATTGGCAGTTGCGAGGAACCCAGTTTTTCATGCTCGCACAAAGCACATTGAGGTGCATTACCACTATGTCAGGGAGAGGCTCTCAGCAGGAGAGATCAGCTTGGCTTATGTGCCAACACAGGACAACCTTGCAGATCTTTTCACAAAGGCATTGTCTCGTGAGAAGCTTGAAGCTTTCCGCAAAGCTTTGGGCTTACTCCCCTTTGTGGACTGATCCTGTCCTCAGGGCATGGCACTTCCCTTTACTCATGTGCCAGCTCTCGTTCACCGCATCACTCCAGGGGGGATTTGTTACCATATACATGTGGTAGTGATGTGTGTGAACACACTAGGACCACCGGGGCATTTTTTCCCTCTTTAGGAGGTTTTTTCCCCCGTGCATTGTATATACGCCCATCACTCTAGGTCTATCTATCTTTCCATTGCACACCAAGTAATACACTCTCTATTGTGTGCCTTGAGCTTCCTTCGTCTTCTCCAAGCTGTGTGCGTTTCTGTGCAACCCTAATTCCAACAGTTTATAGCCATAATCCGCAGCATTTCATAACTCGCAAAAGATAAGACTTTGGTACGAAACTTGAGTTATGTTGTGTTGTTGACCCAGCCGTCAACAATGCATCAATATGCACATGGAACATTACAATCCAATTGGGCACTCGTAGAATAGGAGTGCTAGTCAAGGTCTTTTTCAATGACTCATAAGCATGGTCACACTCCGCGGTCAAAGTTTAAAATAAACCGTCGGTAATAACCAACATGGCCCATGAACCTTTGAAGTCCTTTATAGTTGTAGGTGGTGGCAATTTAGCAATGACTTTAATTTTGCTCTCATCTGTGGAAATCCCATTTTTGGACACTATATGCCCTAAAATGACTCCATGTTTAACCCAAAATTGGCATTTAAAAGGGTTTAAGGAGATGCGATACAATTTTCACTTCTCAAACACTTTTCGTAAGCATGATAGATGTTCTTTCCAAGAGGAATAAACACAAAGGTCATCTAAGAAAGCTTCGCAAAACTCCCTTAAATATTCTCTAAAAGCAGTGTTTATTAATCTTTGAAAGGTAGCAGGGGCATTGGTTAAGCCAAAAGCCATAACACAAAATGCGAACACTCCAAATTCAATTATAAAGGTTGTTTTAGCTTGGTCCTCTAGTGCAATTATAAATGTTGTTTTAGCTTGGTCCTCTAGTGCAATTGTGATTTTATTGTAGCCAGAGTATCCATCTAAAAAGCTCTAAGCTTCCTACCCTGCAACTCTTTCAAGCACATGTTCTGAATATGGCAAGGGGTAATGGTCTTGTGGCATTGACCTTCTTGAGATCCATGCACACTCTGAGTTTCCCATTCTTTTTTGGCACAATAACTATTGGAAAAATCCATTCTGAGTGCTCAATAGGGTATAGGAATTTGCATTTCACAAGCTTTTCAATCTCTTCTTGAACGATCTTTGCGTATTTAGGATTCATTGAGTAGGGTCGTTGTTGAACTGGTTTAGCCATGCTATTTATGGGGATTGTGTGTTGCACCAGGGAAGGTGGACACCTTTCATATCATGATATGTCCAAGAAAATATATCCCTGAATTCCTTGAGAAGTTCTCTAAGTACACACTCCTCAGTCTCTGTCAGATCTTGGGCAATGAAAACAGGTTTGGACTCTTCTCCAAGGTCTGCTAACTCTATTTCCTTAACTATCACTGGACAGTCATCAACTCCATTGCTTCCATTGATAGGTTTTCTTTGAGCCTTCATATAGACAACCTTATGTTCCTCTGTGGTGTAGGATTTGAAATGTTCAGGTGCAGGGTGTAAGTCTTTGGGTCCTGTTGTTCTGTGGACTGTGATTTCACTTCCGATTCCTTTTGTTGTTGAGCTAACTCTCGATTTTGTTGTCTCCTTATGGTACGGCTCAACTTTGGCTTCTCTGTAGCCTCTAGTTGTGCGATGTCAATGGGTTGTGGACTAACACCACATAACACTTTGAAGTTATTCACCCCAGTTATCTACCAACTTTCGATGAGCATCACATGTCCCTATATAACTAAGCCATTTTGTGTTAGATTTCTTTTCATTTATTCTAGCATGCACATTTGCTCGATATCGTCACCTCTTATATCTCTTACTCTTCTTGTCTAATTTTCAATTACGGTAGATCTCTAGTGAAGAGTCACTAGGTGAATCGCTACTTGTGTCTTCTGCTCCCTTGGATAGATTTTCATCTAGGGTACCATTGGGCCCTGAATGGTTTGTCCCCACATTTGCACTAAGATTTAACTCGGATTCTTTGTCCTCATAGTCAATTTAAATTGATGATTTTGACCCCAAATCGTGTGGTCTATAATCTTGTGAGACGCTACTGGTTCCAATGCCATTCAAACTTTCATCTTGTAGGTCATCAGAAGCTATATGCATTGCTTCTAGCATATTTAAGGGTGCGAGTGGTGGCATTTCATCCCCCTCAGGTGTTACCCAGGTTGTCCCCCTGTTCCCCCAAGTGTCTATGGTTGCTGCTAAGTGGACCCAATCCACATTTTCTGACTCAGTCATCCCAGGTAGTACATCCATATAAGGAGAATCTTCCCCAACATCAATGTCCATTTTACATGTGTAACAATATTGCAATGGGGCCGAGTGAACTGTGGTCTCAGATCTATGATCAATTATAAACCTCTTTCCTAGCGGATGTGCTCGACCAGTTAAAAGATCCACTCGAATGACAGAATCTTGGAACTGCAAGTAAACATGGGTTTTAGACCAGTCATGCACCATTTTTTCTTCCCTCATGAAAGGACGTCCTAAGATCATCTCAGATGACATAGTGTGCTTGGAGAAATCCATAACAATGAAGGTATTTCTTATTTTATGTCCAAAGATCTTGATCTTGAGATCTTCTAGCATCCCAATAGGTTTAACAATAGGCCCATTTCCCATCTTTACTACTATGTTTGTGGTCCCAAGGTGAGGTCTTCCCATAGTTTCCCAGCAATTTTTAGTCACAGTGCTAACCCCAGCGCCACCATCAAGGATTCCCTTCACAATTAATCCCTTGGTAGTGATTGGTATGGTTGCATTGGATTCGTCACCCTCAAGGTATTGTCCTAACTTGTTAACATGTATTTCTACAACAAGGTTCTTATCTAGGTTGGGTTGTGGATCTAAGTGTTCCTCCTCTATTGGCATCTCCCTAGCTCCATCCATCTGTGAAAATTGTGGTAGCCTAACCTTCAATTCTCCATTGAGGAAATCTCGAAGAACTAAGAATAGCTCAGGGTCTCCATATAGTTTGGACATGATGGTGGTTTTGACTTCTGAAGCCATGAAATCCATCAGTTTGGCAATATTTAACAGCACCTTTTGGGCTTCAGTGCCTTGACGTGGGGAAGATGGGATATCCATTTCTTCGATAGGGTCAAGTAGTCCCTCTATAAACATTCTTTCCAACAAGAAGTGAGTACGCCCACTTTCCCATTACTTTAAGTCACTTTCTTCTTGGATGACACTAGGTATAGCTAAGGGTTTACGGAATTGGTGAGGTTGTTGTTGCATAGGAAACAATGTGTCTATACTCTGGATCTGCCTGGGTGTTGGTTCTAGATCCCTTTAGGTGTCTTCTACCAAACTCATTAATTGCTTGACTCGCTCGATCTCCTCTATAGGGTTTGGATAAGTTCTTATTTTCTTCTTGGATCCTGACCATTGTGGCTCATGACGATCTTCCTTGTTGGTTTCTTTCTTAGTGGTCATTTTGGTCTCCATGGTTTCACCTGAATCAGAATCCTCTTCAACGTCGTTCATATATACAGGGTTGTCACCAGTCCCTATGTTGTTCTTTGAACTAGGGTCTGACTTCGCTACTTTTTGCGATCTCTTCCTTCGTGTTTTCTTCTTCTTCTAAGATTGGGAAATTGATGTTGTGTCTCTTTATTCAAGAATATAATTTTGTTTTTGGAGCATCGATCGTGTGAGTACTTACTGGTACCACATGTGTACTTTGTGATGGCTCCTCGATAACCTCAATCAAGTTTAATGGCATGATCTTTGGTGCATTTGGATTATTTGGACATTGGGAAATCAAATTATCTATGCCACATCGATTACACATGAGTATCAGCATTGTAGACGTGCTCGCTTGATTGGTTTGCATTAGTCTGGAATTCTTTCGTAGCCTAATAGGACACTCGGCCACACAATGTGGACCTCCACACTCATAGCATTGAAGAGGTGGTCTTTTGGCACTACAATTGATATTTTGGCTCTTGCAGCAAGAGAAGCTACTTGATAGACAGGTTTGACTTGTCCCCAATACTCTTCCATGTAGTATTGTGGACTTTCTTCAAGCGCATCAATTTCATAGGCAATATTAGGGTCTATATCTTCCTCACAACCTTCCAAACAAGCAATAGATGACTCACAACCCACTTGATTCATAGAAGTGATTCTTGGATGTGGTGGTTGCGGTCCTAGCACTAGAGGTGGTAAGGGTGTTGTTTGAACAAAAATTTGGGCCCTAGGGACCATGTGTTTTGCGGAGCACGATTGTCTCTAAGACTCTATGGAATGGCCTTGGTGAGATCTGTTAAAGGGTGAAAGCATGTATAGGTGGACCGCTTTTGCCATTATATAGTATATGGTTTTTGGGGTTGAGAAAATGGGTGGTTTAGGCGTTTGAAACAGTGGGATTAAATTCAAAATCTATGGAAAAAAAGGGTTAAAATTTGACGTGTACTAAGTGAAAGCGCTTACTCATTAATGATCACCTCAAGGTACGTTCAAGCACTTAATGCAAATATTCTCTCGAGTCTCGTCCCTCCCACTCTGTCTCGCTCGTTCCTCCCCCCTCTCTCTGTCTCGCCAGCGCCATTCAGGTTTCTCTTTCCTCCCTCCTTTGCGTTTCTCTGCTAGCCGAAGCAACAAGCAGCAACATCACAACAACAGCAAGCAAATTCAGGAGGAGTACTTTTTGCTGGGCTAGTCATCAACTTCAGTAAAAATCCCCTGCAGCAGCAGCAGCAATAGGTATGTGTCATCATGTAGCTTGAAGCATTCTATCTCGAATGTTGGTTGAATTTGAATGTGGCTGGTTTTCCTAGGTAGCATTGATCCATGTTTTAACATGCTTCATGCATATGTAGAAGCGTTGTATTCTTGTCTCTAAATGTGTGGCAAGATAACCAAAGGGGGCTTGGCCTAGTGGTTAAATTGAATGGGTGGGTGCGTAAGGACCCAGGTTCAACCCCTAGCGATATGGTCTGTCCTCTGTTGGGTGGCAAGATAATCATGGATTGTAACTATTAATTATGCATGTGTAAGTTTAGAATTTATTTCTGGAATTTATATGCATTGTGCACATCTAATTGATCACCCTTGTGAATGCTTTATAAGAATGCATCATGCAGCTTGAAGCATGAATGCAGATTTTATCAATTGTGTGTGCATGCTTATACGAATGCATCATGCAGGTTCAAGCATGAATGCATTTAACTATTGATCATGTATCTATGTGGCATTTCTGATTTTTTCACGATGAAGAACCAAGCTACAAAAGGACCTTCAGACTCTGACAAGGGTACACCTAGGAAGGGAAAGAGCTCTACGCAGGAGTCGCCTATCAAAACAGGTTAGATGCATCATGCATGCATTTCTAAAATTGGTTTTATGTCTTGTAAAATTTTTGAATTTTTTGCACATGCATGCTACAAAAAGAACTTCTGAGTCCCCCAAGGGTACACCTAAGAAGCAAAATGTTCAGCAGGTTAGATGCAGGTATTTCCCCCATGGATTCAATTGAAGTGTTGCTTTATTAGGAAAAAGTAGTGTGCACACCACTAGTAAATATCAAGTGGGTGAACCCCACTTTTTATGGGTACAGCACCACTGATAGGCTGTGTTGAAGTGGTGCACCTGCAACACCCTTTAAAGTTGGGCAGAAACCATGGTTGCATCACTACATAGTTATGCTGATATGGTGCGCCATCTCTTAAAAGTGATACTGGACCACTTTAAAGTGCTGGGCAGCACTAAAAAGAGGTAAGGTTCTAGTAAAAACTGGCGATACAATGGGTGCATCACTTTCCAATGGAAAACCCTAACTATTCTGTGGTGAAGCATCACGATGGTGCACCACTTTTCAGTGGTTTTACACACTTTTAAGGTACCGAATAACGTTCTAGTTAAGAAGCACCACTTTATAGTTGTAAACACAACTATAAAGTGGTGCTTCTTTACAACTATAAAGTGGTGCTTCTTAACTAGAACGTTATTCGGTACCTTAAAAGTGTGTAAAACCACTGAAAAGTGGTGCTTTTTAACCTGAACGTTATTTGGTTTAAAGTGGTAAACACCAATAAAGTGGTTCTCACCACTTTTTGTGGTTCAAATCACATTTAAGTGGTGTTTATAGTGGTGAAGACCACTATAAAGTGGTGAACATCACTATAAAGTGGTGCTCCTTAACTAGAACATTATTCGGTACCTTAAAAGTGTGTAGGACCACTGAAAAGTGGTGCTTCTTAACCTGAACGTTATTTGGTATAAAGTGGTAAACACCAATAAAGTGGTGGTCACCACTTTTTGTGGTTCAAATCACATTTAAGTGGTGGTGCGTGATGGTCAACCACTTTCAGTGCTGTAGAACCACTTGTTAGTGATGCTTTACAAAAGTGCAATAATCGTTAGTTCTGCATCTTTGCTAAAAGGTGGACAATGTCTTTCACAGTGCTCTTTCTAGCTTCATTGTTTAATCCAGTGGCACCCACTATATTTTCAAAAAACTTCACAGATACTTGCTTACTCTGCTCAACTTCTTCTCTTGGACAGGTCTGAATATTACCTACACCGCATGCATTGCATGTTCCCATTAAGCATTGGTAGCTATGGAAACTATGTTCTGCAAGTATAGGGCAGAGTATAGACTCCAACAGTGAAGTGGTTCTCATACTTGAATTTTTGTATGCAAGACATCCATGGTTGACAACTTCATCATGATGAAGGCATATAGGGCAGTTGCACATGCAGCAAGAACCATGAAGATCAAAACTTCGAGTCCGCATGTGATTTACTGCCTCTTTAAGGAAAATCATTTGTACATGCACAATACAACAGCAGGTGTAGCAATCCCTCAATTTTCGGACAAAGAATGGTTTCATAAACTCGAAGCAACGTTGCGAAATCTGAATATCTGCATACTTTGTCTTGAATCTTAAATAAAGCTCCACCTGCAATATACATGTATACAAATGTTAAAAATAAACTTAGCATTCAAAACTGGTTAAATTGTTTCAAAACATTAAACAGTGATTCTATATCACTAAAAACTGGTGTGCACCACAAAAAACTAGTAATGATACATTCAGTAGTATTGTTTTACCTGTGAAAATAATGCACCACAAATACAAATTAGTGTAGAAACTAGTAACCATACAAAAAGGTAGAATATTAAGAGGTTGTGTGAGGACAACTTAATAGTGGTGAGAAACCGCATTCAGCATAACTAAAAAGTGGTTTGGCACGACTTAAAAGTGAATTCAAACCACTTGACGGTGATGAACCGCCAATAAAAAATGGTGTGCACTGCTTGAATATTGTGGGCAACGATTAAAAAGTGGTGAGTAAGGACATGAAAGTTCTGGGGAAGTTCACAAACTAGCACTTAAAAAGTAGCTGGGAGGGACAAAATACTAGGCGACAGACCAGTATTAGCACTAGATAGTAGTCCAACACAACTTGAAAGTGGAGGAGCTCTTGTGAAAAGTGTTTAATGACCACTTTAGAGTGGTGAGCGACTAGTTCAAATTGGCCAGTCACCAATTAAAATCTAGCACTTAAAAAGTAGCTGGGAGGGACAAAATACTCGGCGACATACCAGCATCAGAACTAGATAGTGGTCCAACACAACTTGGAAGTGGAGGAGCTCTTGTGAAAAGTGCTTCATGACCACTTGAGAGTGGTGAGCAACTACTTCAAAGTGGGCAGTCACCACTTGAACGCGGATTCTGGTCACTTGAATGCGGTTTCTGGCCACTTGAAAGCGGGAACTTGCCGCTTGATTACAGTGACAAGGTTTTAGATACCACTTGAAAGTGGTGTCTTGCCACTTGGGAGTGGTGCCTCATCACTTGCATGGAGTGATGACTGACGTAGTGACTTAGTACATAAAAGTGGTGTCTCACCACTTGATGACCACTTGAAATTAGCGAGCAACTACTTCAAAGTGGGCAGTCACCACTTGAACGCTCATTCTGGTCACTTGAATGCGGTGTCTGGCCACTTGAAAGCGGGAGCTTGCCGCTTGATTGCAGTGACCAGGTTTAAGCTATCACTTGAAAGTGGTATCTCACCACTTGATGACCACTTGAGAATGGTGAGAAACTAGTTCAAAGTGGGCAGTCACCACTTGAACACGGATTCAAGTCATTGGAATGCGGTGTTCGGCCACTTGAAAGTGGTGTCTCACCACTTGCATGGAGTGATGACTAACGTAGTACTTTGCACATGAAAGTGGTGTCTCACCACTTGATGACCACTTGAGAGTGGTGAGAAACTAGTTCAAAGTGGGCAGTCACCACTTTAACGTGTTTTCTTGTCACTTGAATGCGGTGTCTAACCACTTGAAAGCGGGAACTTTCCGCTTGATTGCAGTGATAAGGTTTTAGTTACTACTTGAAAGTGGTGTCACACCACTTGGGAGTGGTGCCTCACCACTTGCATGGAGTGATGGACTGACGTAGTGACTTAGCACATGAAAGTGGCTTCTCACCACTTGAATGCGGTCAGACACCACGTGAAAGTGGATATTATACGTGTAAGTGTTGTGTCCACCGCTTCATTGTGGTGTGACAGCACTTATAAGTGTTTACTAACAAAATGTGTTCAAACTCCACTAATATGGTTTTGGTTACCATCATAAGGTGGTGGGCACAATTCATGCAGCAGCAGTAAAAAGTCTATGGCACTACTATAACTGTTGCACCATGACTAAAAGCTGCTACATCACTTGGAAAAAGTGAGTTGCACCACCAAAAACATTTGCACCTGTAACACCCCTACGAGTTTGTAAAACACGTCTGTTAGCATTGGGTAAACAAGACTTTTTAGTGGGTGAACACCACTTTGTAGGGTTTACGGTGAAGTGTTGGTGCATTTCTAGTAAAATCTGTTTCTTAAACATTAAAACCTTCTGCAAAACATTAAAAATTGGTTCAAAGACACTAAAAAGTGGTGTGGAAACACAAGTAAAAGTGCTTCAAAAACATTTAGAACTATTGATCAAATTTTACAAGTGGTTCAGATACAATTAGAGACTAGTATAGTAATGTTTCACCACTTTTTAATGTTGCAGCACCACTAGAAAGTGGTGCAAAACACCAAAACAAGCTGTAGCACTAATAAAAAGAAGTATAGAAACATAATGTTATGGCAGTAATGAGTTGTAGCACCAATAAAAAGTGGTATAGAAACATAATGTTGTAGCAGGAATATGAGTTGTAGCACCAATAAAAAGTGCTAAAAAGATATATCAATTACCTGAGGCTCCTCAAGAAGGTGGATTGGATGCTTTACATATGAACATCTAGCTAGTCTCTTACTGCAAACATCTTTCTTGTTGGGGGACACCCTCGTCTCATCCGTCCAAAATTGAAAGACTATGTCTTTAAAAGTTTGAGTGATGTGAGTTCTCCGTGCATCATCTCTATGACATGCAGATGCAGGGAACAAACCATCGGATTCACTTGACACTATTAAGTGATGTTTGGCTGAATATAAGTTTCTTTTGTGGATCCCCATAAGCTTGGCAGCTTGCGGTATGCTCATGTCAGTGTTTTGCTCCTTGCTTCCACCATTCACCAACATCATCATTGCTGATTTCTTCACAAAAAACTCGTCTCAAGATCTTGGGACCTTCACATGATTCAAAGTGTTGTGGATGTTTCTCAGCATAATTGCTTCCAACTCTTTGGATTTACTCTGCATAGTAAGGAAGCAAGGATGTTGAAGAAGTTCATCAAAGATTTCCTTCCTACCACTTGCATCCATTCGCACGGTTAATGTATCAAAGTGTTGTACCATAGATTGACATATCCTTCGTTTCTTTCTTTCATCCATCTCCCCTGTATTGCTTTCCGTCACAAAGTTGACCGTTGGTGACGTTGCTTTCGTTTTTTAGCAGCCCAATATTCCCTCATTAATTTTCTGCGCTGAAGTTGAGCTTCTCTACTCAATGACGATGAGCTTATAGACAGTTCTTCATTGTGCTCCATTGTTGCAGTACTTTCAAAGGATTACTCTACAAGAAATACAATACAAATCATAACTACACGTTGTACTTTTAATTAATACATGGCACTTCTTGCACTAATTAGCAAGATAGTAACAAAGCATAATAAGTGTTTACATACCTCACGAATCATCAAGTAGAAGAGGAACCTATAGAGATAGAGTTCGTGAGAGAGAGAGAAAGAGTGCTAAGAGAGAGAGAGAGAGAGAGAGAGAGATGAGCGCGAGCTCAGACACAAGAGGAGCCATGCTTAGAGAGAGAGAGAGAGAGAGAGAGAGAGAGAGAGAGAGAGAGAGAGAGAGAGAGAGAGAGAGGGGGGGGGGGGGGGGGGAGCTGAGCAATACAGAAATCTCAGCAAGAGCTCTGTGAGAGAGAGACAGAGAGGAGCTAGATAGATCTCCAAGAGAGATCTCAGAGACAAAGAAAGCTCAAACAGGTTGAAGCGGGAAAGAAGCGGCCTAGCGTTCAGCAGTAAATTACATTTAGTCTCATTAATTGTGGTAAGTTACATTAGGAGACTTAATTGACGTACCTTAGGAGAGTGATATTCTTTTTGAGATTTGAAGCACTTTTAAAACACCCACTTTTAAGCACAAAAAAGCAATGTCCTTGACATTACTTTCCAGGCCACCTATACATGCTTTCACCCTAAAGTCATCTCAGATATCTTTGGCTCCTTAGCAATAGGATTTAGTATCATTGGTTGATGCCCCAACACTTGTGAGCTAGTAGATTTAGGCTCAACAAACACTCTTTCTCCTTGAATCATTAAATTATCCTCCAAGTGTATTGCATTGGTGGTGATTGCTTCCCAGGTGGTGATACCTCTAATGACTAGGCCATTGTAGATATCCTTGTGTCCTAATCCCCTAATGAATCTATCAAGAAATTGATTATTATTGAAGCGCTCATTTGGATTACAATGAGAATTCAAATGCTTCAAGCGACTTATAAAGTCTCTCACCTACTCTCCTTCGTCTCGTTGGGCTTTCTGGAGTTGAGAGGCTACACCCCAAAGCACTCCCTCTCGTATGTATTCTTTTAAGGACAGTCTCCTAAGAGTAGGGTAAATCATTTTTTCTTCCACCCTTAGGGTTCTATACCAATCCCCAGCCTTCCCACTTAAGGTTAGGCTTAGAGCATTACTCTTATGCAGGTCATTGTGTTGTCCTAGAGAATCGCATATTTGGTTAAACACTTCGATATGCTTTCTCACATCCTCGTCTCCACTAAATTTTTGTGTGAGCTTGGCTATTTGTACTGCCTTACTTCTAGGCTCTCTATCAGGCGTGTTACGCATATTCTCAGCAATAGATCAATCGATAGCTTGAGCAAATGTTGCCAAGTCACCTAAGTGAGCAGGCACCGGGGTGAAGGCGCTACAAAGACTACATGTGTAGGTATTGGCATTGGGATTGACGCATAGGAAGCCCTTGGGATCCATGTTTGGTACGGTGTTGTGCCATGTGGCGGCCCAAAGTTCACATGTGTGGCCCTAGGCATAGCAGACGTCGGATGTGACATGCTAATGCTAGCCGATATGGTCCCATTGAAATAAGAGCTAGGGTGTTGTGGTTGTGGAGCATAGGTTGTTGAAACAATGGGAGGGGTAGGGGCTACATGAGTACGAGGACCCATAGGTGCATACGATTGATACACACTTGTAGGTATCGTTGCAGGCATTGAGCTACCATGTAGCGGTGCTTTACTAACAAATGAGGTCCATGGCGTGTTTCTTGGCATGCCCATCATTGGGGTAGGCATGGTAGCCGTGGTGTCATCAAGGGAAAGATAAGCTAGACTTCAAAAGGTAAAGCTATCACTTGTGGACTCAGATTGTATTGAGACCCCTAACGAAACAACTTATGGATAATCCATTGGACTTATCGAGGGAGTCTCCATTTGCGATAAGGTTGGTTGTTTAGCCTTCACTGTATCCAAGAATCTCATGAGACCTTGCAGGCATGTGGATCCCCTAGTTCTGTCTCTCTAGCTCAATAACCCTATGGATGACCTCACAGACTCTTTGTTGTTGATCCTCTACACTAAACGCACCCGTTGTGGATTGTAGGACATCTAACCAACCCACGTGATAGGTGTGACCTGTGTATAGGTCAGTTAGAGTTTTTGTTTGTTGTTCGTACTCCCAGTTCTCATTTAGGAACACTCCATCTAGGATTAAGGTACTAGGGGTGTCCTTTGAACTAGATGCAATGTGGCTCTCTATGGGTTGACCCTTAGTGGTCGCTAATTCAGGACCACTTGATTTCTCTCCTAGCAAGGATATTGACATAGGGGCTTTTGCTTTTAACTCTCTTCGTTGCTCCACCTTGTGTAAGCTCTTGATTTCTTTTTCCCTCACTGCAATGATATATCACTCAACCACTTGCACTTCAGCAAGGCTTCTATCATCAGGTAATATAACCTCGGAGAAGAATAGCTCTGAAGAGTCAGGGGGTGCAGTGAATGGAGTATTCACATGCACACTCTCCAAGAGTGTGGGGTCTATGTTGGTCATGAATGGTGAATTTACTTCCCCACCCCCCTCATTTACATCGTTAGCTCCATGTTCAGAGCGAGTGGCTCTACTAAAGGTTTCCTTCAAGCGGTTAAGCACGCTTGTCTTGGACCATGGACCCATGGCACGCATGTCTTGGCTTGAGCTATCAGGATTAGGCATTGGGTAACCCTCAGTGACGTTGTAATCATAGGAAGAGTCACTAGACGCAATATGGGGGTCCTCAGCGGTACTACCTTGGGTTCCTGCTGAGGGCTTGGAACCTAAGGTAGGTGGGTATTGAGAACTTGCATAAGTCAAAATGCTCACTAGTTGCTCGGTCTTTAGCACATGAATAGAGTGCAGATACATGTGCCTTTGGCACCTTACAAGCATCGGCCAATACCCTTGAAGGTTAACCGCTTGATTTTTTGGGCGTTCTGCACCCCGTTTTCATTTGTTTTTTGATGTTTTTTAATATCTTTTTACGATCGGTTTTTGGATTAGAGTGTGTAATAGCCCGAAACAAGCGTATCACTTAGGGAGTTGTGGTGTGTTTTACGACACAGCGTTTGGTTATCCGAAGCTCCGATGGTCCTCAAAAGGGTCGATTTTTACTTAGGCGTGAGGCTAAAATAGGTAATTTTAAAGGGTTACTGAGGCCTGAGCCTAAGCGTGGGCTTGAGCTTGGGCTTGGGCCTGGGAAATATTCTTGATCCTGGTTCTACCTTCCCAAAAAAATTTGGGATAAGGTCGCCGCGGCTGCGTCACACACGCGAGCACACACACACCTAATCTACCTACTTGCAACTAATAGAGCTATTGTTACACACTAACACAATACTAATTATCTAATAAATCTACTTATTGTACCTTACAAATCTTACATTATAGATCTAATATCTTAAAGCTAACACCTTATTAAGAGAAAACATAGCACATTGCACCACCTTATTAACAAAAATAGTACTATGCACCAAAACAAAGGTCACAAATCCTTCTCAACAAGCCACACACCTTCTTTCTCTACCTTTCCTACATTTCATAATGCACCACAAAGGAGCATAGAATGCTATTAGAACTTAGTGTAGGGCATTTCCCCAGCAGTGGTGCAAAAAAATGCGCGTATGTTGCACGTGTCAAAGCAAGGGACTTGTCGTACACTATGTGTGAGCCACAAATGGCTGCAAGCACACAACTAGACTACTCTAGCAACCTCAATAGAGCAAGGGTGTGTCACTCACCGCCCTACGCTCGCATTCGCAGAGGATTCCTCACCGCGAAGAAGAGGGAGCTATCGTCGTGCCGCACTCAACTGCCTTGTCGCACTGTCGTGCCGTTGCAATGCTCTCTCTCTCTCTCTCTCTCTCTCTCTCTCTCTCTCTCTCTCTCTCTCTCTCTCTCTCTCTCTCTCTCTCTCTCTCTCGCGCGCATGCACATACACACACACACACACACACACACACACAAGGAGATGAAGAAGAATATGGAGATGGAGCAAGAGCACTCTTCAATTGCACAAATGAGAGAATGAGTGATTTTTAGGTTTAGGTGACTTTTATATGAGCTCGTCCATTCACACTTGGGTGCCCATGCTTAGCCAACTAACCCTTGAATGTTCCAGTAGAGTGCACCTCTCATCGGTGATCACTCTTACCCTTTTCCTATTGCATCGACAAGCCCGGCCCATGACTACTAGAGTGGACGTCGATGGGTTAACAGTTCACTTCCAAAAAAAACTTACAAAACATCTAATCTGAAATGTAAAAGTGAAGGATAAGATTTAAAATACAAAAATAAAGAGTAACATTGTAAGAAAGAAATGACAAGCTTGGATTTTCACAATGTAAAGTACTAAAGACTTTTTAATTTGAGTGGTGAAAAGTCAAAAGACTTTTTACTATATATATATATATATATATAAAATGGAGCTTAAGTCTATATATACTATATATAATGCAGCTTAAAACTTTTGAGCAAGGAGACGGCCTCCACATGTCATCTCTTGGAGTGCTACATTGCCAATTGGTTTGTACCTTCCAAAGTTCAAATCAAGTCCCATCTTGTAAATGCATCTCAGCAACCTGAGCGCTGAGCATTCTCAATCCAATCCTTGAGTCCAATCTTATAGTATCTTGACACGTGCACGTGCACTTGTGTGTGTGTGTGTGTGTGTGTGTGTGTGTGTGAGAGAGAGAGAGAGAGAGAGAACGCGACCTCACTGTAGCTTGCGTGTGCTGAGAGATCAGTCCAATCTTACAATAGTTGGCCGCATGTGTGTGTGTGTGTGTAGCTGCTTTACTTATATAATAAAACATAAATGAAGTTTTAAGTTCAAAAGACGACTGGCTTTAGACAAGTGACAATGATTAGTACAAAAACAACTCAACCTTAGAATTATTTTTGTACAATGCTATAAGAATAAGGTCTCATTCTAGTGTAGAAGTACAGTAGTTGATCTAAAAAGTATGTTCCAAGAAGTGGTATGAGCCTGTGGTGTCAAGGGTAGACATTTGCTTCAAGCCAAAAAAAATCCAAGAAAGGCTAGAGTCTTCACCTACATCCATTCAAACAAGACAACAGATACATTAGCCTTGAATGTGTTTTACAGGTGTCAATGGACTATATCAATTGTTATCCATGTCCAGCTTACAACTTTTTTAACTTAAAACAAATGTCCAAAGAGTTCATGTATTCCAGATTTATTTTAAGAGTATTTTTTTCTTTTGATTAAGGAAATAATTATAAATATGGTCTCTATATAGCCCCAATTTTTTAATAGATCAGAAGGCCACCACCGCCACCACCCCTTCTGATCTAAGTGTCTTGGTACCCATATTGACACAAAAGAATCAACCCTTCAATAACCTTGCAAGTTCTTCTACTCAGTTGAGGAAGTTCAAAATAAGGCCAATTAAAAGTGACCTAATCTTCGGCATTGGATATCCATTAAGAAATATCTTTGCATGGTTTAGTCATTAGACTTAGCCTAAAAACATTTTTAATGGATAAAGCCTCTCAATTTTGGGTCAGAGATATCCCATCATACCTTGGATTGTATCCATAAGTGTTATACCAAAAGAAAAAAATTTACTTTTCCTATTTTACTCAGTCATAGGGATCTAAAGTGAAAGGCCGACTTCTAGTGAATCAAAAAGAAAAAAGGCAGCATCTTTATTTCATAAGCAGCCAAACAGTTAACATATAAGAGATGGTATCAATAGTACGTAGTCAATCAGAGCGACATAAGCCAACAACCCCAAACCAAAGGAGGGAAAAGGCAGCAAACTTATTTTGCAAGCAGCTCAACAATTTAGCTCAATAGAAGACGGTCTCAACAGTACATAGACAACAAAGCGGCATAAGCCATTAACAAAAACCAGAGGCCAGATAACTGACGCCCTTTGAAGCAAGGAACACCATCATTCCTTACAAAATACTGCAACTCTGTCCCTGCAAGTACTAAGGGCAAACAATACCAACCTTCGACATCACAACCTCCCCTCTTTTTATCATTAAACTGATAGCATAGTAAATTTCAAATCTTTTACACAGTATTATGTCAAAAGAACAAAATGATGCAAATTTTACAGGTCTAATCACTTTGTACATGGAAAAAACTCCATTAATCCAAACCCT
Source organism: Adiantum capillus-veneris (assembly GCF_014529385.1). Classification (NCBI taxonomy): domain Eukaryota; kingdom Viridiplantae; phylum Streptophyta; class Polypodiopsida; order Polypodiales; family Pteridaceae; genus Adiantum; species Adiantum capillus-veneris. Next base: position 54,586,006 of record NC_140948.1, on the reverse strand, counting down.
ACGATCGTAGTTTCCAATCACCGATTGGTATTAATACCAAGGAATGACACCTTAACAACCTTAAGGTGGTGTAGAATACTGTAAAGAATGCAGTAGTAAAGAAAGAATCTTTCAGCATTAGTACCAAACTGTAAAACCTCCTTATGTTCAACCATCTCCATAGCCACATAGTAAGAAAATGTTCAGGCCCTCAAAAAAACTCTCTTTCACATACACACACAGGAAATGCAAGAGCCAAGGCTAAGTAAGGGGCATAGAGCAACCCTCACCTGGTTTTAAATACCTAGTTTGGTACATGTTCTAAGGAGCCACAATCTTGGTGAATCGTCTTTCATTTGTCATCATCACAAGGAGTATGCTATCCAGTGGCATCCGCCATGGTTAATCCAATTTTGTGTGTGTGTGTGTGTGTGTGTGTGGGGGGGGGGGGGGGGGGGGGGGGGGGGGGGGGGGGGGGGGGGGTGTGGGTTGTTAGGGTAGGTGTGTCTGAAGCAAACGAAAATAGAGAGCAGGGATGCGGGGGAGTGGAGAGTGATGCCAGAGTAAACACGGCATAATTCCCAAGCATGAGGAAAAGAATCGCGCGTTGATTAAGGGGGGGGTTGTGACGATTAAGCCCCAAAGGCAACCACCAACTAAGGTAGTGTAGCTCCAACACCATGGATGAGCTCAGTACTCATGCGCACCATATCATCAAAACATGCTTCCACCAGCTAGGCTTCAAATACTCAAAGATTCATAGACTTTCAGACCTTATTCAGGTAGCAAAATCTAATACCCTTCTGCAGAGTTGTAGTATATGATGACCCAATGACCTGATTGGAGAGCCTTTCTTTACTGATGACCTGATCTTAAGAGGGCATGGACAGAGTTGCAACCTTCGGCCAATGCTAGGCTCTCCAATCAATTTTTGATCCATTAACAGGTTGAGGTCACCAGCACTTCCAAGAGTCTACCAATCAGAAGCCTTTTGTACATACCCAAGTTATGTGGCATCATTACAATCTCCACATCCTTCCAGCAAAATCTTCTGTCATCCCAAAGATGAGGGAGTTTAGAAATTCCTTTTTTGTTTGCCAAGCATGCAATTTCCCTCCAGAAGGGGTCTAGGGAACCCCTAGTTTTGAGATCGAGGGGGACCAGTTGAGAGAGGAATCTTTGAAGTACCTGAAATTCTCCCCCAATTCCAGGGTTGAGGTTGCTTTGTTGCACTTTTGTGCAAGCTCCCCTATGCACCCTCCAAGCTTTAGGAGTGTCCAAACGGGTGCTAATATCTTGTCCTACACTGTGGCATTCTTACAAGTGCCCCCTTTTGAGGTAAGCTTTGCTTCCTTAATCATGCCCCATGCCATAATAGCCCATTCCTTATTTTGGTTTGCCAGTGAGGTCACCAGTTTGGCACACAAAGCTTCTGCATGAACCATGGGGTCAATAATCCCAATTCTGCCTTGACTCTTTGGTCTCGCTACCCATTCCCATTTCCCCCATTGGCAAGGGGTTGAGGATTTTGTGTTGTTTTTCCACAAGAACCATTTGATAGGCTTCAAAAATACTTTCAAATTGGATTTGTTCATTTTCAGCAGCGGCGGCGATACAAATGAGATGTACGCGATCATAAAAGCATTAACCACTGTGATTCTGCTATGGAAGGGGAGGAGCACAAACTTCCACCTTCTCATTTTGCAATTTATTTTTGGTCAGGACCCAATCAAATCTTTGCTTATTCATGATGCTCACCCCAAGAGGAGTGCCCAGGTGCCTAAAAACAGTGCCTTTGCCTATCACTTCCCCTGACCATTCCGTGGGGTCAAACAAGTCGTTTTCAGAGAGAGAAATCAATCTTGATTTCTCAATACTGCACATAGAGCCAGAGGTAGAAGCAAACAATTGAACAATCTTGAGGGCTCTTCTTAGTACTTTTGAGTTGGTTTTAAGAAAGAGCAAAGAGTCCTCTGCAAGCAACTTAGCAAGGAGTTGCTTTCCGCGAGGGAGTGATAGACCTTGAATCTCCTCTTTTCTCACATTGTCCTCGAGTGTAGTCACCAAAGGGTGAGAGCCGATTGCAAAAAGCAGCAGGGCAAGGGGGAAACCTTGCTTGATCAAACGCTTGACTTCAAAGCCTCCCACTATCTTGCTGTTGAAGAGAAGCTCAAAGTAACTTCCTTCCTCGAGCGTGCAAACAATCGCACACATTTTGGGTCAAAGCCCAAAACCTTCATAACAGCCCCAATGTAAGACCATGATATTCTATTGTAGGCCTTATCCAGGTCGAGTTGAAGGAGAATATATTCTTGCTTCGTAAAAGAAGCGTACTCTATGCCAACCATGGTAGCGAGGTGAAAGGACGAGAGTAATGCAGTCTGCTAGTCTCCACCCAACCATGCTATCTTATAGCCTCCCCCTAGCATACACACTGTCCGGCCGTGCTGGTGGCCTTGCCTGTAGTAACCATGTCCTTACATTATCTCCCCCCCCTTTGGAGAATTTTTTTCTTCCTCAACAACGAATGTAGGAAAATATTTCTAAAGTGCGGAGACACTCTCCCATGTAGAAGCTTCTTCAGGTCTATCTAGACATTTTACCAACACCTATTGTTTGACAGATGTCTCGTGCAAAGCTCATGAGAATCCAAAATCTTTTCGCGTTTATGAGGGATGCTTGGCAGTTCGATAAGGTCAACTAACACACCTGTGTCAATGACATTATCATTTTTTCCTGGCTATTTTCGTAAATGGATAACATGAAAAACAAGATGAACTTGTGAGTGCTCGGGAAGAGCTAACTTATAGGCCACTTGACCTATACATTTGAGAATGTTAAATGGTACACAATATCGTGGTAAAAGTTAAGCAACTTTTTCCGTCTTCAGACTTTTTGAATGCTCTGGAACCTTGAGGAAACCTTGTCTCCTTCTTCAAAAGTAGCAAGATGATGATGCTCATCTATGTACTTCTTATATCGATCTTGAGCTTGCTTAACATTCTGTCAAGAAACTCAAAGCATATCAAAATGGTCTTGGAGGAAATCCTTCGCTTGTTGTATCTTCTCCTTAGCCAACCCCATCGCAACGGGTGATCTAGGTTGAAAACCATATAAAAGCATAAGTGGGCTAAACCCTGTAGTCACATGCTTTAAACTATTATAAGCAAATTCCAATATAGGCAACTAGTCTTTCCAATTGGTTTGCTTCTTGCTAACGTACACTTGTAGCATATCCTCTAGCACTTGATTAACTCTTTTGGTTTGACCATTTGTTTTTGGATGATCAGCCGTACTAAGATTAAGTGTAGTTTCCAACTTTTGAAACACACCTCTCTAGAAGTGATTATCAAACTTGCGATCTCTGTCACTAATGATACTTGCTGGAAGACCGTAGAGTCTATATATATACTCTACAAATAACCATGCTAATTCTAGTGTCTTAACTATAGTCTTAGTGGGAATGAATCAACCCAGCTTTGTTAGATGATCTACAATTACCCATATGGCATCATGGCCACAATTTGTAGTAGGTAGTCCTACTACAAAATCCATAGAGATACTCTCACACTTACCTTGTGGAATCTCCAAAGGATGTAAATTGCTACCTACCTTGAGGTGCTCTACCTTATTAGCTTGGCACAGTAGGCAGTTTAGTATGTACTCTTGAACATCATGATGTAAGCCTGGCCAATAAAACTATCATCAAACTAAGGCATACGTCTCATAAATACGTGGATGACCAGCACTTGGACTATTGTGACACTCAAATAATATTTGGAGCCTAGTGTTTCAGTCCTTTGGCACACATATTCTAGCCTTGTGGAGTAAGTATCCATCATCAATGGAGAAATTCTTCCATTGCTTCAGCTCTTCCTGAGTAGGAGTGGAGCTCTGTGTATTGGAGTTTTTATCTGCGCGTGAAGAAACATGTTGATCTGACATTGCAAAGACATGTGAGTGTGAGGGATTCCTTCTTAAAACTGCACTCCACACTTTAGCATATGATTGATCTTGTGCACACTTGCCATGTAATGACTCCAAAAAATCACTCTTCATTTCCGTGAAAGCAAGTGAATTAATCTGAGGCATCCGACTTAGTGCATCTGCCACTGCATTATATCGCCCCTTGCAATATCATAGCTTAAAATCATAATCTTGAAGGATCTCCGCCCATCTAGCTTTACGACCCTTCAAGTCTCTTTGAGTAGTAAACCATTTTATACTCTCATGGTCAAAAACTACTTCAAACTCAACACCATATAAATAGTGTCGCCACTTTCGTAAAGCGTGAATTATGGCATAGAGCTCTCTCTCATAGACAGAATAATTATGTTGAGCTCTATCCAACTTTTTACTTTCATAGGCTATTGGTCTTCCCTCCTAGAGAAGTACCACACCAATTGCTTTATCACTAGCATCAATCTCTACCACAATAGGCTTAAGTGGGTCAACGATTGCTAGGATTGGAGCAGTGGCTACAGCTACCTTGAGTTGGTCTAAACTGCGTTGTTGAGATTTTTCTCAAGAAAAGGTTTTACCTTTTGCTTTAAATTGATACGTCATAGGAACAGCGATTTTGGCATAATCTTGGATATTGTCTATAAAATTTAGCCATGCATAAGAAGATTTGAAGCTCCTCAACCATGTTAGGATGTGGCCATCGAAGGATGGCAACGACTTTGTCAATGTCCATCTTGATGCCAGAATAAGATCACATGACCGAGGTGACGTATCTCTATTTTAAAGAAATCGGCACTTGCTTTTCTTAGCATGCAGGGTGTGAGTTCGTAGCTATTTGAACACTATCGTAAGTGTTCTATGTGTTCATCTTCAGTCTTACTGTAAATGAAGATGTCATCAAGGAAAACCACAACAAATTCTCCAAGATAGGGACGTAAGACACTATCCATGAGTGTCATAAATGTAGCTAGAGCATTGGTTAAACCAAAAGACATAACCAGAAATTCAAAATGCCCGAACTGTGTTCTTAAGGCAGTTTTAGAGATATCTTTCAAAAGGATATGCACCTGGTGGTATCCTGAATGAAGACCTATCTTTGTATAGTATCTTGCCCCATGGAGTTGATCAAACAACTTATCCACTTGAGGTAGAGGATACTTGTTCTTGATGGTTATGGCATTTAATCCGTGATAATCTACACACATGTGCATAGTACCATCTTTCTTTTTTACCAATAGAATTGGTGATGCCCAAGGCAAAGTTCTAGGTCTAATGAACCCACGGGCAAGGTAGTCAACTAGCTGACTCTCAACCTCCTTGGCCTCACTAGCACTCATACAATAAGGTGGTTTACTCACCGGTTTAGTGCTCGGCACGACATCTATGACATGTTTCACATCATGTGTAGGGGGTAAACCCCGCTATAAATCACTTGAGAATACATCACTATACTTCGTGAGTAAGTGAGTCAGCTTTTGCCATGCAAAAGGAGAAAGTAAAGTAGAGTTATATGGGATGGAGAATCCTGTTATTCCTGTAATGTTTGTTTTACAATAGTTGCATGTTGCTTATCATTAAAATTCATTGCACTTTGCATACCATAACTAGAATTCACATCACTTTTCTCTTGAAAATTGTAACATTTAATCGTCTAAATAGCTTGTAAATATCAGGAAATAACTTAACATAGTGAGCATTTCATTAAGATAAAGTTCCTAATGAGCATAAAGGAGTGCTTGGTTGGAGATAGAAACATTAGCATAACACCTAATTACTTGAAATACTTGAAAGAGGGAGAGAAATAGAACAATTGACAACTATTGAGGACCGGATTTACATAGACCAATCCCGTCTCCAATAGGCATTTGTATTATAGCTTCTCCCATTAAGAGAGACTTTGTACAATACAATTCTTTGTGTTCCTTGGTAAAAACTCTCTGGTGCAATGAAGATGGAAGCTTCATGCACCCAACTTACATGTGATAACACATAATATCAATTCTCTCTCGTCTCAAACCCAAGACCTCACACACCTTTGAAGATGGTGAGAGCTAGTAGGGTATGAGACTAGATGTAGAGGAAGAAGAAGTATTTTCATGAGAAAGAAGTATTTCCTCACTTAATTACTCTTGTAGCTTAGCTTAGCTTAGGAATTAGATAATAGAGGAGAGAAGCATGGCATTGAAGCTTGGCTCTTGGTTGGGTTTGCAATCCATATCCAAGAGTTGTTGATGTAGGCCTCCATTCTCAAAACTTGGAGAAGAAGATGAGCTTTCCATTAAATTTTGGAGAAGGAGATGACTTTTTTGCTCTACACATGAGTTGCATGAGTGTGTGTGTGTGTGTTATTTTGTTAGGCAAAAGTGAGGCTTATCTCTCTTCTTGGGCGACCCCTTCTCCAATCTACTCTTGCTGGAAACCTATTGGCCCTTAAAAAGCTTAGCCAATAGAATTTGAGATAGCTTTTGAATCATGATGGCTCCCTGTTGGCCCTTGAAAAGCTTAGCCAATAGCATTTGAGATGCCAAGTCAAGAGACTTGTGACAAGTGTCCACCCTTTTCCCCTTTTTGTAAAAGCTTAGATAATTAATTTAATTATCTAAATTCTTATTGGACCTTTTAGTCTTCTGGCCAATAGGAATTAAGAAAATTTGTGGGCTGTTTATTTCTCATTGGAGCCTTTGACTGTCCAATAGTCTTTTTGGGAGATTAATTCTCATTGGTTCTTTTATCAAGCATTCCTAAAATAAGAAATTGATTTTACACTAGCTCAATCCTCATTGGTCTACCTCTTTGTATGTCCAATAGTATTCAGGCAAAATTGAGGGTTTTGTTGCATGTCTGACATGTGTCCTATTTGATTTTAGGTGTAAAGGTAAGCTTGTGTGTGTGTGTGTGTGTGTGTGTGTGCGTGTGCGTGTGCGTGTGCGTGTGCGTGTGTGTTCTGTCTCATTCTAGCTCGCCCACTCTTTTGTCTTCTTGTTTGTTGTAGCCACTTTGTTGACTTTAGCATTTAGCACTTTAGTCACTAAGAGCAGTTCCCATGGCCTAGGACTTTTAAAAATTTGGAACTTTTACCCTATGGAAGTCTTAATGGAGTTAAACCTAGAGGTCTTTTAAACCCATTGATGTACTTTGCTCTTTAGCAGACCATCCCCATCTAGATCCCCAATTCCCGTCTTTTGGATCCCCTGTTGAGATCGGTCTGGCAACCTTTCCAATATCCAACCTTTGCTCCCCCCTTGTATTTCCTATATTAAATGATCAGTTTAATAAGAGAAAGTCATTTGGGGAAAGTAGATATTAGGTTTTTATGACAAGAATTCACAAGACTTGGAGACAAACAGTAACACAAAAATACTTCATCTATTAAATCTTCTTTCTGTAAAATAGAAAGCTCAGTTATGCAGATGGTATATTTTTCTCACCAAGCAAAAGCACATGTTTACCATTGGCCATAAAGGATAAGGAGTTGTGTTCATAACTAGTGTGCAATGTGTTTCCTAAACCATGTAGCCACTCCGGTCCTAAAATTACATCATCACGGTCCATGTTCATAACTTGAAAGTCAGGGGTCATTGTATGATCTTGAACAATAAGCTCAACCCCTTGAACTATCGTTTCCCATACTTCTTTATCATTTCCAGACATATATTTGTGGGAGCAGGGAGTTTGTGTAAGCTTCAATTTCTCTACTGCTTATAGCTCAAGAAGTTATGAGTTGCACCATCACCCACTTAAATACAAACACGTTGTCTAATAATAGTGCCATGCATGCGAATCAACTCATGGGGGCCAAAGGTGGGCTACCACATTGAAGCAGGCACACCACACTTGTGATGTTCTTCCATATGAAGAACCTCTACAACACAATATTTAGGAGATGAATCTAATGTGAGGCATGGCACCGTGTGCATGACCTTTTCTTTGCCTTGCAAAATAGGACAATCCTTATTGTTCTGTTAGTCCGAAAGACATTTGAAACACAAATTGTATTTCTTTGCACACTTGAAATCCGAACTCCTGAGAGACCCACGTGGAGTATCTCCTGATTGTGTAGGCTTCTTAGCCTCTTGTGGGTGTGGAGAGATAGATTGTCTCTTATTCCTCTTGGAACATATGGGATATATACCTCGCCATTGATTCTTAGCCACATTGCTCTTAGAAGAAGTATTCTTAAAGTAGGGACCATTTCCCTTCCTCTCTTGGTCATCATCATATCTTTGGGCATGACTTATGGCTTCTTCCAAAGTTTTTGGATGTTGGATCTTGACATGAAGACAATAGTCTTTGTCATGACCCCTATTAAAACCCCGTATCTTTTGGAATTCATCTAGATCTTCTAGTTTTAATATGATTTCCCAATACTTGGAAAGATACTAAGTGAGAGAGAGGCCGTACATGCGGCATGCATCCCATGCTAACCAATTCTTATCCTCTTCATTGGATTCCAAAAAATCTTTGGAGAAAGAAGCTTGAAATGCAGCCCAAGACGGAGGATGAGCATCTATTTGAAATGGGATCCACCACTTATAGCCCTTGCCTTTAAGAGATAGACTTGTTTCCGTAGTTGTATTTATATCCGGGGTGTGTCTCAACCTATGAATATTACTCCATTTGTGTAAAAACGTATTGATCGCGTCCTTGTTTGCGATCACTCTTTTCACCGTGAAATTCAAGAATGGTGATATTCTTAAGTAATACATTGCTACCTTATGCATCTTTTGAAGCACTTGTCTCTTGGACTCCTTGAGTCGTGTGAGCTTGAACCGTGCCATCTAGGGCTCCTTAAGCAATCTGTGAATTCATAAATTTCACAAGTAGCTCAATAAGATTTTTAACATTTGCATTTAGTGCATAGAGGTTGTGTTCAAGTACGCTTTGGCAATTTTCCAAAGTCTTGAAAGCAGCCATATCTACAAGGCCATGATCTCCTATATCATCATCATCATGCATATTAATGTCGGTAGCACGTGTGGTGCCCAGATTTTGATGTGCGTGCTCAAAATCAAAAGTGTGTGTAGGTGGGATATCCTCGCTGGCCATGGTAAACACACGCTAATGTAGAGAGAGAGAAAAACATCAACTTGTACCTTGTAAAGCTTAAAGTCTTTATGTTTTTTATGCTTGATGAATTTTTTGTTGCATGCGATCATCGCCTTGCGAAAATTGTAGCACTTCACGTCTTGTAAAGCTTAAAGTCTTTATGTTTTTTATGCTCGATGAATTTTGTGTTGCATGTGATCATCGCCTTGTGAAAATTGTAGCACTTCAAGTCTTGTTCGCCGTAAGAACACCTTTGTTGATTCTTCACAAAAACTCGTCGTTTTTGTGAAGGGTTTTTGTTCACTTGTGAAGCTTCCTCCTTGAAGAAAAAGGAATTTTGGAGGAAAACTTGCATTTCTCTAAGAAGTAAAAAGGAAGGGTCAAACTACTTCCTTGAAGTTTGTAGCTTTCCTTTCCTTCTAGCTTTCTTTGTCAAGTCAAGTATGCTATCTTTCCTTGGTATATACATCAAGGCTCAATAACTTGGATGGTAGAGTGTTGGCCTCTTACTCTCATGGGGTGGGTTCAACCCTCCTTTAATGCAAGGGTTAAGAGGTCCTTCTTGCGCGTGCAACCAACGGCTCCGATGGAGCCTCGATGTTGTAGAGTTGTCGATCGAGTTTGCCTTGGTCGTGCGCTATGGAGGGCGAAGGTGGGATGCTATCCGATGTCTACCTTCCCATGTTGCACACAAAAATCTGTGTCTATATTCTTTTTGCTGTGTTGCGGGGGCGTCGTTGTCCTTGTTTGCACATAGTGCGAGAGAAGATGTGTGTCACATGCACATACAAACCGCTTTTCCCCTTTCACAAGAATAGCTTGAATACCACTAAAAGAGCGAGAGTAATGTTTTGTGCTAGTCTCCACCCAACCATGCTATCTTATAAACTCCCCCTAGCATACACACTGCCCAGCCGTGCCGGTGACCTTGCCGGTAGGACCCATGTCCTTACACAACGATGGTTTCATAGATCAACCGTCCTTTGATGAATCCGTGTTGGTGGGGGGTGATGACTCTGTTCAAGTTTGAAGCTAGTTTTGATGCAGCTACCTTATCAATGATCTTGTATGCAACTATCATCATGGAGATAGGCCACCAATGCTTAAGCAGCGAGCAATAGACCAACTTGGGTATAGGTTTGATCAGTCCTCTTTTAAGGCTGGCGCTAATTGCCCCTCCAAAAGAGCTTTGTTGGGGCTAGCTGTGACGTTGGGATTGTGAGATCCTCCCATAATTGTTTGAAGAATTAAATAGTGAGTCCATTCCATCTAGGAGATTTTTCCTTCCCCATTGCCTGCAAGGAAGTCCAAAATTCATCGATAGAGATTGGTCTCTCTAATGCTTTTTCTTCAGTAGGGAGTATATCACACTTGACCGTACCAAGTAGATGGGCTCTGGCCTCTTCGACCCCCTGGGTAGCGATCTTCGGCTGACCAATAGTTTTAATGAGATGGTCAAGCATTGGCCATAGTGTTTTGGTCTCTTACTTCGTTCCCCCTCTCATCAATGATTTCTATGATAGAGTCCCTTCTTCTTCTAACTTTGAGAGCTCTAAAGAAATGAGCCCAGGTGGCAGGTTCGGGTTTGAGGGCAAGCTCTCTGGCCAGCAATCAAATCTTATTGATCTCCTCATCTTGCGAATCAGCAAGACGTGCTTTGGCCTCATGCCATGTTTTGTGCTCTTCCTCAAGAGCTCTCCCTTCTTTCTTTCTTTTGGAGAGCGCTTCCACTTCTTCCTTTAGCTCCTTATTGGCAACCTCTTGAGCCTTTATCACTTTGGGCCCTGCACGTTTTATTGCTGATTGGATTCTACACACCAATAAGGGCCATGCTTGAGGTTCAACAGCTTCCACATCCTGCCTTAACCTTGCACGTTTTATTGCTGATTGGATTCTACACACCAATGAGGGCCATGCTTGAGGTTCAATAGCTTCCACATCCTGCCTTAGCCTTGGCTAGGGATCTAAAAAGAGATTCCTTTAAAAGATGATCGCCTAAGATCTTCAAAGATCTTATTGGCCTGCCCGAAAGGGGTGAGGCCTTAGTGATGCTTCCCCCAATTTAAAAAAAACAAATGATTATCCTGAAAAAATTGCTATTGGTAGAGGAGTACGTATATGGTGAATGTCTTTAAAGCTCCAGCTTTTAGTGATTTTGGTAGGTCCTCCACACTAAACCCCACGGGGTACTTATGAGGGCAAAGCATTGGGATCAACGGTTGTTGATCCTCCACAGGAATCTTGAGGCTCATGGATACTTAGGAAAAATGGAGCGTCTGCTTTGTGCCCCCTGGGCTTAAACCCATGACCTCCCCCTGACGAGGATAATGCTCTAACACTAGTTTGGTACCAAAAGAGGACACTTAAGTGTCTTTATTTTATAAATTTAAATCAAATGCTACTTACATTAGATGGTGTATTTAAGAAAACCCTCTTGATATGTTTAAATATGTTAGCTAGAGGGTTTTTAGAAATATAGCCTTGCATTTTAGAATCTACCATGATCAAGAACTATACTCATCAAGTTGACCCTCCTAAGACTATGAATGATGCTTTGAGGAAATTGACTTTATAAACTCAAGAAAAAATGAAGCAGCCTTGTAAAAGCTTTTACGTGAGTTTTGTGTGTGTGTGTGTGTGTAGCAGTTTTAAATCTATATAAATATACGCAAACGAATACTAACTGTTCACAGACTAACAATTCTAGAAAAGTACAGTGGCATTGCAAAATAATTTATTTGTAGTTGAAAATAAATTTTGTACAAGGTAATGATGATAACAAGATATAGTTCAAGAATTGTGCGCTCCTTGCCGCACTGTCGAAGCAAGGGCCTTGCCTAACACTGTGTGCGAGCCATAGACGGCTCCAAGCACACAACTAGCTTAACTAGTAAGCTCAAAAGAGGGCAATGGTGTGTCACTCACTGCTCTATGCTCCTACCGTGGAAGATTCCTCGCCGCGAAGAACAAGGAGACGCCGCTACGTCGCGCTCAACCGCTTCACCGCCGCAATGCTCGATCTCTCTTTCTCTCTCTCTCTCTCTCTCTCTCTCTCTCTCTCTCTCTCTCTCTCACACACACACACACACACACACACACACACACACACACACACACACACACACACACATACACACACACACAAGGAGGTGAAGAAGAAGAAGATGGAGATGGAGATGGAGATGGAGCAAGAGCACTCTTCTATTGCACAAATGAGAGAATGAGTGAATTTTAGGTTAAGTTGGCTTTTATATGAGCTCACCCCATTCACACTTGGGCGCCCATGCTTAGCCAACTAATCCCTTGAATGTCCCAGTTAGAGTGCGCCTCTCATCAGCGATCACTCTTACCCTTTTCCTATTGGTCCGACAAGCCCGGTACCTGACTCTACCAAATACATAATACACGTCCGTCGTAGGTCATGGGGGCCGTGAGGGTTATAATGCCCCCCTTCCTAATGTAGATTCCGTCCTCGGAAGCTATTGAGTTGAAGCTCGTTCGTCGAGATGGAAGAGCATTTGAGATGAATGTCCTTAGCCTTCTTCAGTCACTGCAAAATCAAACAACATTGGCATAGTAATTGCATTCTCATAAGTGATTAAAAAGCATATGCAGTTTTAGGTAGACAAATTGATTGGTCAAAGAATTTCAAACAATTTGTCAGCAATGAACATTAAATTTCAATGTAATCAAATGCATAAACAGATGTAAAGGTAAAAAATTAAACAAGTCTGGGGTCGCTAATTTGACGGTCGAAAGGCACTAGAGATCAAATATTAATACCATGGGTAAGCTTCTTAATTTTCTCTGGTCAATTAAGTTGTTTAATCGCGAGAGCCAAGTATTTCATGCTCGAGGGCTGTCTAGAGGCTATACTTAGAGGACCTTGTAGTTAAGCTACGATAAAAGGAATTTCTCATGAAATCATCGCCTGACTGATTACCTTTTCTTTGACCCCCCAAAGTGTTTTCACAGTGATTCAATTTGATGTGTGTGCTTATTTTGTATGCCTTGCGTTTTTTGCTTTTCAAGGAAAAGCGCCCATACTGGGAAACTCTAGGGCTCTAGTACCATAGGCAATACATGTGAGTGAAGTACCAAATCAAGCTGAGATTTCTCTTCCAGCTTAAGATTTTACAGTGTGGCACTTTGATTTTTTGTTTGTTCATTTTCAGCATTTTAATTTTGTAACTTTGGGGGGTCATATAACACTGATACACCTCCTTAGGCTCATCACACTAGTAAACTCCCTTTATAATACTTAAGCGAAAGGTCAATAGGGTCAAGCCCACTAGAAAGCCCTAGTACATTTCACACAATGTTGCCTAAATCGGATTAAGAACCTAAGTAACCATTGATTATTAGGAAGGCATTCCCCATGGTATTAAGAGAAGATTTCTAACACCTAACTTGGTCAAACTAGCTTAGTCGGACTGCTTGATTTTTAAACCTAGACAAGTGATTATGACAAAAAATTACATTGAATTAAATGTTTGATACTAAGCAAATGCGGTGAATATTAGGCTACCAATCACAATTAAAGTAGACAATCATAGATGCAAAAAAGATAAGGGGCAATGCTAATGGACAAGAAACACCTGTTTGTTTTGATGGTCGCGCTTGATTTGAAGAGTGAGTCGAGATAAAGATTCCATGAAGGTCCAAATCCTATCAATAGCAACACGCTCCTGTACACACTAGGAAACAAAAGGAATACCTCCAGAAGGCACATTAGTGGGAAAAGGTACCAACACTTATTGAACACAACAAAAAACATAAGGAACCCTAACCTAATTATTTGCACTCCCCCTAGAGAGTCAAGGGAATAGGATATTGTAGAGGTTGGGGGGAAACCCTAAGGCTAAACCCCTATCCTCGTCGTCGAGATAAACAAAGTCATCATCCATGAGACCATATGTGCCATCCGTGTAGTCCTGTAAATTTTCTTCTTCATCATAGGTGCCCATGTTTACTAAGAAGGTCACTAGACACCTATAGTCATCTTGGTCAAAAGGGTAGGCTTGTGCAATGGGAGAAACGCTCTCTACTAAGTATGGATCAGACGTGGTCAAGAGACGTATCAGCCATTCTAACTCCTCAAGATTCCTCTCACATGCTAGCGTACCTATCAAATCCCATTCACATGCAAGCACTGGAAAGACCATGTGAAATATTTGTGAAAAGTAACGAGGGTACCTCTCACCCAAGGCAGGAGTGGATGACTCTAGCGTACTAGCCATATCTGTACACGCAAATAGATGATGGTTAGAGTGCAAATATTACAAGGGTCGTGTTCTTGTGCATAATTTGTTTTTATGATTTGTGTTATGGCTCTTGCTCTTTTACTTTTTTATCTTGTTTTTGTGAGTATAAGGCTTTATATATACATTCCCTAAGATTGGAGATTAAGAGGTCAGGGAGAAAGGTTGAGAGGGAAGCAAGTGAATAATGGATGTCCACAAACACTCCCCCCTTCCTTGGGTAGATCATACCGTTTGAAATGATGTCGTCACCCTTTGAAACCAATTGTTCCAGTTGGTGATAGGTGAGGATTTTTGCCAGTAGTTTTCTATTACCCTAGGTGCCTCGTCAAGTTGCAAGGGTGGTAAGGTACTCTCCCAGGATCGAACTTGAAGTGATTCATCAGGTGATTCTTGAACACTGGGAGGTGTGGATTCTTTTGTAGCTTCATGGAGGTCCACTACTATAGATGGAGGCTGTGTAGAAGCTTTTACCTCTATGGATGTATTACATGAGGAGCTAGAAGCTTCATGGAACTCCCCCCTTCCTGAGCTAGGTGGAATAAATTGGTTTTGCCTTGGAGCCCAAACTAGCTTTGGACTAGGTGTGTAGCATTCTGTGATCTTTCCCTTCCCACGATCTGCCATTGCCTTTAGCGTTACACTGTTTGACTCATATGGGTTTGTTGTCGATAGGGAAGGACACATTTTACGTTCAGGTACCCAAATTTGCTCATTTCCATCATAGTAGCCTTGGGCTTCTAATAGTTGTTTTGGAATCCATCGTGATTTGGTCTTGACTCTCCTAGGGCGCACTCTTGGTTTTCCGGGGAAATTTTTTCTTGGAATGGATGGGAGGGTTGAGGTAGTTGGAAGTAAGGCCTTGGGGACCCATTGGTATGTACTCTTAGGTCGTGCAGGTTGAGTACTTGCAATATTACTGCTTGCTGCAACTACAAGTGTTGAAGTGCTAGGTTCATGGGTAGCCGGCAAAGACGAGTTAACCACCTTGGCTTGTGAATGTTGGCTATCCTTCAACTTTGCTAGAGTTTGCAACGTAGGTGACTTTGCTCGAATGATAGGGGTAACAGTCGGTGGTCGCGTCGTGACACTACCAGTATCCCAATCAATAGTGCATTTGGTTGCCAACATCCACGTGCGTCCCAGGCTTACGTTGCCTTCCATAGCTCCCGCGGGCATGACTAGAAACCTCTGGACTATTCTTCCATTGTCATAGACAACAGGGGTCTGAAGGACTCCAAGAATAGTAGTTTTCTTTTTATTAATGCCCTTGACTTGCATCGTACTCGGGGATAGGGTCGGTTTCCCTAATTGACACCAAACTCCATAGGATAACAAATTGTGTTTAGCTCCCGTATCTAATGAGGCATTGTATAGTACTTTCCCGTAGGGGCTATTTAGCTCAATTGGGTATCGTAGGGGTGGCTCAGATTCTAATGAGTCGTCATTTGTGTCCTCGAAAAATGCTTGCGTGATTCCCAGATTAGCCTCTCGTCGGCATCTAAGACGTTGTTGTCGTTCTCGAGCCTCAACTCTTGCTTGGATTTTTTAAAGCTCTGCTTGTTCCTTGGCAGCCTTCTTTTGATGGATGACTTGCAACTCTTCCTGGCTTAGAGGATCATAATATCTTTTGAATTTACTCCCATTAAGGAATCCAATGGTTTCAATTCCATCTAGAGTCTCCACACGAATGGTACCTTGCGGGGTAATTTCACACACTTGATATGGTCCCTTACCAGCGTATTTCAATTTCTTCTTTTCATTACGTACCCCGTACATAAGAGCTTTATCACCAACCTTGATGTCTTTATCCTTTAAATGGCTATCAAACCACTTCTTTCTCCTATCCTTCTTCACTAGAGCATTTCGCACAGCTAATTGCCTCTCTTCATCTAGCCTTTCCAGGATATATAATCGCTCCACTAAGGGGTTACCATCCCAACCTTCTTGAGAAGCTACTCGAAGACTAGGAATGACAAACTCCCATGGCATAACTGCTTCTTGGCCATACACCATCTTAAACGGTGTGCAATTAATAGCAACTTTATACGTAGTATGATAAGCCCATAAAGCTGATGTAAGCTTTAGGTCCCAATCAGTGCGATGAGCCTCGACTATCTTTGTCAAAATGGAGATGAGAGTTTTGTTGGTACTCTCAGCTTGGCCATTTGCTTGTGGATAATAGGGTGTAGACTAGTGGTGAGATATCATGAAGTTTGATGTGAGTTCTTTTATTACTTCATTTATAAAATGAGTTCCATTGTCACTCACAAGTTCAAAGGGGCAACCAAAACGTGTGATAATGTTCTCAAAGAGGAACTTAGCTGTTGTTTTTGCATCCGCCTTTCGTGTTGCTTTTGCTTCAGCCCATTTGGTAACATAGTCGGTAGCCACAATGATATATCGTGATTGCATGTTACGTGCAGCCGGACTAATCGGCCCCACTTTTCAAATGTTTGGGTTACCTTGATGGGATGTAGAGGCATCCTATCACTTCTTTGTGGCTTCTTGAATTGTTGGCATTCATCACATCCCTTTGCAAAAAGTGATGCATCCTTAAACAAAATGGGCCACCAATAGCCTGACTGTAAGATCTTTCTGGCAGTCAACTTTCCTGAAAAGTGACCACCAGCTACGCCCATGTGTGCCTCTTGTAGAATATATAAATACTCATCCTCGCGGGCACAACGTCTAAGAACATCATCTTTTCCTCTCTTATAGAGAGTTCCAGCCAGTAAGCAATAGGGTTCGCATTCCTTGATTAATTTTCGAGCTATATCTTTTCGCAGTTCTTTGGGTGGAAAACCATTAACTAAGAAGTTAACAATCTTTTCACTCCATTCAGGCATTGTCTCAACAATGAACAAAGGAGTATCATGCAATTCATCATCAACCCCCGTGGGAGCTTGGCCATTAGGGATACGAGATAAATGATCCGCCATGACATGTTTCCTCCCAGGCCTCACAACAACGGTGAAGTCAAACTCAAGAAGAATTAACAACCATCGTGTAATTCGACCTGTGGAACACGGCTTGTTTACCAAATATAGCAATGCTTGATGATCAACATAAAACACAAACTTGGTAGCAAGAAGGTAATAGCGAAATTTCTTTACTGCGTAAATCATAGCTAGACCTTCGCGCTTTGTAGTAGTGTAGTTCATCTCGGCATCATTTAATTGGCGACTTGCAAAGCTAATAGGGTAGTCCAATTTATGTTCTCCTGGTTGAGTTATAACACACCCAATAGCAAAATTTGATGCATCAATATGCACATGAAAAGGTACATTCCAATCAGGTGTTCTCAGGATTGGAGCACTTGTTAGGGCCTTCTTTAATAACTCATGAGATTGATGACATTCTTCCGTCCAGTGAAACTCGATAAGAAGCTTGTACAATGGACGCGCTATCTCGGCAAAGTTTAAAATAAACCTTCGATAATAACCAACATGGCCCATAAATCTTTGAACTCCTTTATAGTTCGTAGGTGGTGGCAAATCGGCAATGGCTTTAATCTTACTCTCATCTGTGGATATCCCGTTCTTGGACACTATATGCCCTAGAATGACTCCATGCTTAACCCAAATTTGGCATTTGAAAGGGTTCAATGAGATGCGATAAAATCTGCACCTTTCAAATATTTTTTGTAGATATAACAAATGCTTCTCCCAAGAAGAATAAACACAAAGGTCGTCCAGGAAAGCTTCACAAAACTCCCTTAGACATTCTTTAAACGCAGTGTTTATTAATCGTTGGAATGTAGCAGGGGCATTCGTTAAGCCAAAAGCCATAACACGAAATGCAAACACTCCAAACTCTGTGATAAAAGCAGTTTTAGCTTGGCCCTCTAATGCAATTGTGATTTGATTGTAACTCTTGGATGACGGGGTTGCGGGCCTAGCACTGGAGGTGGCAACGGTGTGGTTTGGACCGCATTTTGGGTTCTAGGGACCATGTTCTGTAATGGCAACTGTTGCTCCATGGGTGGGGTAGGCATCAATGCAGGAACTCAAGGTGAGTCTGCCCAAGCTATAGGCGATCTATTTTCCATGATGCGTTTAAGCATTAGGCAATCCTTCGCTTGATGGCCATACCTACCACACGCGTTACAAGTCCCATTAAACTTTACTCTGAAAGTAGGGCATTCACTCGTAGTATGTGGGCCCAAGAAAATTGAGCACCATTGTTGCTCCCTTCTTGGATACATATGAGTGTTTTGTGGAGCACGATTACCCCTAAGGCTTTCTTGGATGGCCTTGGTGAGATCTGCCAAAGTCATCTCAGATATCGTTTGCTCTTTCACGATTGGCTTTATCTTCATTGGCTCATGCCCTGACGCTTGCGAGCTACTAGACTTCGGCTCGGCGGACACTCTTTCTCCTGCAATCATTAAATTATCCTCCAATTGGATTGCATTCATGGTGACTACTTCCCAAGTAGTGATACCTCTAATGACTAGGCCATTATAGATACTTTCATGTCGTAGTCCCCTAATGAATCTATCAAGCAATTGGTTGTTGTTGAATCGCTCGTTTGGATTGCATCGAGAATTCAAATTCTTTAGGCGACTAATGAAGTCTCTCACGGATTCACCTTCTTCTCGTTGGGCTTTCTGGAGCTGAGAGGCTACACCCCAAAGTACTCCCTCTCGTATGTATTCTTTTAAGAACAGTCTCCTAAGAGTAGAGTAGATCGTTTTCTCTTCTACTCTTAAGGATCTATACCAATCTCCAGCCTTTCCACTTAGGGTCAAACTCAAAGCCTTACACTTATGTAGCTCATTGTGCTCTTCCAAGGAATTGCACACATGTTCAAAGACTTCCATATGCTTTCTAGCATCTCCGTCTCCACTGAATTTATGTGTGAGCTTAGCTACTTGAACTGCCTTGCTCCTAGGCTCTCTATCAGGTGCACTACGCTTGTTTTCCGCAATAGAGCAACCGATAGTTTGAGCAAATGCTACCAAATCTCCTATTTGAGCAGGAATAATGGGTGGATGTGCTCCAGGAACCACATGTGAGATGGGAGTTGGCCTTGGCCTTGGCATACGCGCGGCTCTTGGGTCCCATATTTTGTATGGTGGTGTACCAGACGGTGGTCCAAAGTTTACAGGCGTGGCCCTAGGCATAGGGGGTGCCTGATATGGCATGTTATTATTAAATGGCATGGCTCCACTTGTATAAGAGCTTGGATAATTCCATTGTGGATTGTAAGCTCTTGGAATAATCGGAGGTGTAGGAGCTACATGAGGCTGAGGTACGACAGGTGCACATGATTGATACATACATGTAGGTATAGTTGGGGGCATTGTGCTACTAGGCATCGGCGCAGTGTTAACAAATGAACTCCATGGTGTATTTCTTGTCATGCTCACCACTAGGATATGCATGGTAGCCGTAGTGTCATTAAGAGAAAGATGAGCTAGATCTGGGAAGGTAAAGCTGCCACTTGTGGGCTCAGATTGTACTGAGGCTCCTGGTGAAACAACATATGGAGGGTCAATGGGGCTCACTGAGGGAGTCTCCATTTGTGACAGGGTTGGTTGGTTGGCCTTTCCCGTATCCAAGAATCTCATTAGGCCTGTTGAAGGCATGTTGATCCCTGTGTTCTGTCTTTCTAACTCGACAATCCTATGGAGGACATCACAGACTTTCTGTTGTTGCTCATCTATGCTACTAGCACCCGATGTGGATTGTAGAACATCTAACCAACCCACATGATAGGTGTGTCCTGTGTACCGATCAGTTAAAGCTTCTGGTTGTAGGTCATACTCCCAATTTTCGTTTAGGAATATCCCATCTAGGCCTGGCGTGCTGGAGGTTTCCCTCGAAGTGGAAGCATTATTGTTCCCCATCGCTTGCCCCTCCGTGACTGCTACCTTGGGAGCACTCGGTTGCTCGGCTGGCATGATTTTTGTCATAGGAGCCTTTGCTTTCAAGGCTCGATTTTGTTCTAGCCTTCGTAGGTTCTCAATTTCCCTCTCCCTTGTTGCTTGCATATAGCGTTCAATCTCTTGTGCTTCGGCAAGACTCCTACCATCGGGTAGTAGAACCTCAGAGAGAGATAGTCCTAAAGGATTAGGAGGTGCAGTGGATGGAACATTCACATGCACACTCTCAAGAAGCATAGGGTCTATTTTAGACATGAATGACGAATTTACTTTCCCACTCGCTTCATTTATTTCATTAACCGCATGTTCGGAGCGAGTAGCTCTACTAAGGGTCTCTTTTAAGCGGCTAAACACGCTGGACCCGGGCCGTGGGCCCATGGCATGCATGTCTTGACTTGAACTATCAGGGTTCGGTGTAGGATACCCCTCCATGACTTCGTAGTCAGAGGAAGAATCACTAGACGCGATATGAGGATCTTGGGTCGCGCTACCTTGAGTCCCGGCCGAAGGTCCTTAACCTAGGGTGAAGGAATAATGGGTGCCCGCGTAAATGGAGGCACTACCAATATGATCGTGCTCTTACACTCGTCCAGAGCGTAGGTTCATATGACTTGGATCCCCTAGAAGTGTCAGTGAGTGCCCGTGAAGGCTGCTCACCTAGTATTTTTAGGTGTTTTGCAACCCAAGTCTTTTCTTAAATTTTTTTTTATTTTTTGATTTTTTGGTCCTTTTTTTCTGACCCAGCTATAGAATAGAACGTATGATAGCTCAAAACGAGCGTCTCGATCAGAGGGACGTGCCGTGCTTTACAGCCCTCCGTTTGGTCACTTTATGCCCTCGGAATCCCTAAAACCGTCAATTTCTAGTAGGGAACTAGGCCCAAATTAGAAAGTCTAAGGGTGCAAGTGGGAAGAGAAGGGAGGAGAGTGGAGGACTTGCCCCACATGCTCTCATTCCCTCTTGAGGGGGTAGGGTATATATATAAGAGTGAGTCTAGTATATATCATAAGACTGAGGACTGAGGCCTGGGCTTGGGCTTGGGCTTGGGCTTGGGCTTGGGCTTGGGGAAATGATCCCAATCCCGATCTTTAGGCGACGACCGCTCGCGGTTTAGGTGACCCTTTCTTGGCCACACACACTATCAACACCTACCTAACCTCTCTGTCAACAGCTCACAACTCACAGACAGCTCACTACCTTATCTACTTACTAACAGTGCTGCAGCTAACCACTAACTAATCTACTAACTAATCTGTTAACTGCTTACTGACAGTGAGCTAACTGTCCACCTACTTCCTCTCTCACTACCTTACTGTGCAAAGACTGTGTGCAGGCAAACCTTGACAGGAAACTGTGTACAGACTGTGTGCAAACAGAAATTGCTAACTACCTTCCTACTTATTCATTCACTGCAAACAAGCTAACGACTACTAATTGTGCAAAGACTATGTGCAAACAGAAAACACAACATTATGCAAAAATCACAGAACTTGCAGACAATACAGAAATTAACAACTTGCAAAAACACAACTCATTCCTCTTCCTCTTCCTCTTCTTTCCTACTACAAACAACTCATAGGAGAAGCACAAAGTGCCTCTTGGGCTTAGTGCAAGGCGATTCCCCGGCAGCGGCGCCAAAAATGTGCGCTCCTTGCCGCACTGTCGAAGCAAGGGCCTTGCCTAACACTGTGTGCGAGCCATAGACGGCTCCAAGCACACAACTAGCTTAACTAGTAAGCTCAAAAGAGGGCAATGGTGCGTCACTCACCGCTCTATGCTCCTACCGTGGAGGATTCCTCGCCGCAAAGAAGAAGGAGACGCCGCTACGTCGCGCTCAACCGCTTCACCGCCGTCGTGCCGTCGCAATGCTCGATCGCTCTCTCTCTCTCTCTCTCTCTCTCTCTCTCTCTCTCTCTCTCTCTCTCTCTCTCACATACACACACACACAAGGAGGTGAAGAAGAAGAAGATGGAGATGGAGATGGAGAAAGAGCACTCTTCTATTGCACAAATGAGAGAATGAGTGAATTTTAGGTTTAGTTGGCTTTTATATGAGCTCACCCCATTCACACTTGGGCGCCCATGCTTAGCCAACTAATCCCTTGAATGTCCCAGTTAGAGTGCGCCTCTCATCGGCGATCACTCTTACCCTTTTCCTATTGGTCCGACAAGCCCGGTACCTGACTCTACCAAATACATAATACACGTCCGTCGTAGGTGATGGGTTGTCCGTGAGCCGTGAGGGTTAACAAGAATCCATAAACCCAAAGTCTGGGATAATTTGCGTCACACTAAGAGATCCTCCATTTGTTAAGAACTGGACATTTTAATCAAGGAAGGTAGCCCTCACCTGCACCCGTAGGCATAAGAAAACTATTCGTTAGCACGTGACTATACGCAGGTGATGCAGGGCATCCCAGTTGTTATCCATGTCACCTTTAAAAAAACACATAGTTCGTAACTAGTATTTTGTTTATTTTTGAAAAAACCATTCTTTGGCATTTTTGCCAATCTAATAAAGGAAAGTGAACGCCCATAAAGCAACTATGTATCTGTTTATTCCTCAATTATATATATATATATATATATATATATATATATATATATATATATATATATATATATATATATATATATATATATATATATATATATATATATATATATATATATATATATATATATATATATATATATATATATATATCTTTTTTCAAAAAAAATATTCTTTGCTACACTTAAGTTTTTAGGTAAAAAGAAAAACTTCTTTTTTAATCTGATTGGAGAGAAATTCACTCAATATCGGTAGGCAAGGTTAATCTCAAGCCAAAACCCTGCTCGATTAAGGACAACCTCATCCTTGTGGTTTGAAGTATATATATATAAAAAAACAATCTTTTTGAACAGATCCTAGTATAAGAACCCATTTTATAATCACCCTGAGATATCATCCAAAAAGATCATCGAAGATTTTACAAATTTATAAACCTGAGTACACTCCCCCTTTTTTAAAAAAATAGGATTAATATATATTTTTTATATATAAAAACTTTATTTCTCAAGATATAACAATGCTTATCATGTCATGTCTGTCATACTGTATCCCACGCCAGATATAAACTGTTTTTTTTTTAAACATAAAGCCCTTAGATGAGTCAGTCCTTCGATCAGACTCAGACCTAGTCCGAGAAAGATACGACAAAAGATTAACCAACAAAGATCAGTTTAAAGGGAATTATATGAATTTCCTTATAATACTAAGGCCTTTAAAACCAACTTCTAGAAGCTTTTTTTTGTATATACTGCAAGACGCTAGGTAAGAGTCAATTCATATATATTTTTTAGTGAAATTAGGAAGCCATCAAATTTTATAGAATAGCCGAGGTTCAAAACCAGCCAAGCCCTTCAGAACTCAATCACCATGTTAAAGTAATGGTAAGTCACCGAACACTATCATTAAACATCATAGTAAACCAAGTATCTTGGAACCAGCTTAATCAATCCGGTATGTGTTGCCACACTTTAGCTCCATAGACAATCCAGTAGGTGTTGCCACTCTTAATCCATACCGTCTGTGTTGCAACTCTAAGCATTATAACGAATAAGAGAAAGAGCAACATAACAGAAGCTAGTACTAAGTAAAAATAGCTTTTAGCCGATTCGGTGAGATAAGCATCAGCTCTAAAAAACAAATTCGATCTTACAAGTAGGAGATGTAATATGGTAAACAAGGTTAAGTCAATTTGCAAAACCAAAAATTTACTCCTACACGTGGTTATGAGATAATACATACTACCAACCAAATATCAGAAGGCAGGACACCTTTTCCGAAACTAGTATTAAGTGCCCTCAAAAAAAATCTACAGCTGATCTAATAGAAAAGGTACCAGAACTAGAGAGTATATCATACAAGGGACTGTCATCTTACACAAAGGACCTCAGTAAAGTAGTGTTACCATAAACCAAATTATAAGATCATTACAGCTTATTTTTTTGTGAATTTCTGGTTTTTTTCTTTTTTCAGAGTTCATTACATCTATTGAGCAGTTTTTTAACCGAATCATAACATCATCACCCCAATATACAATTCCTTTCTTATAAGTACCATACAATACTCTTTCCTCAATAGCAAAACTCCCTCATACCTGGCAGTTTCCCTATTTTTTTAAACAAACACAGACTTTTCCTCAGAAAACCAGTTTTATAGCACTTTATACGGCAACCAGACATACTACTACCATCATTCAAAAAAATCCAGGCAGTTCTTAGTTTAAGTGAGCCATTCACTCAATTTTCAGAACCAGGTTATAACTCTTTTTTTTGTTTATTTTACGAAAACAACCATCAATAGTCACAGAGGTATAAAAATTCCAAACTGTCACACAGAGCAGACATGTACTCCCACTCAAATTACTCCCATAATCCTGTACGTACAGTTTCCGGAACAATTTTCCATTATACCTAAACCAATATTACTGGTTTTTTTTAGAGCCTTTCAAATATTTTTTTCAGCAAAGCTTCAGAATAACACTTGTCAGTCTCTAGAGTAAGAGATATTATATGTTTGACCTCTAGATTAGGAGATACAGACCAGTCTTACATTTCCTCTTACACCTTTTACACAAGAAAGGTTTAGTAACCGGAAACAAATTACCTGGTTTATTATTATTAAAAAATTCCAAAAACCAGTCTCAGCAAGGCTACATAGTAATTTATAGAGATTCTATAAAGCAAGACAGGAGACGACGAAGCGTCCACAGTCTCCTTCCCATTCTTTTTCGGCATGATTGAGCACACAGTAGAAAATATCTACTAACCCTCACAGTATAGAATGCACACAAGTGAATACAGCACGATGCCAAGTGAGTAAGGGTACTCACATTTTAAAGGGGCAATTATACTTTGCTGAAGCAAATCGAGAGCAGATCCTCCTCTGACTCGGACCAGCTACAGCGTTAGACGACACCCATACGGGCCAGATACTCAGGGATTATCCCAGCTGAAGATCCGGTCAGACCATGATTAAAGACCATGATTAACTCACCCCAGCATTTGCTACTACACTCACCTGCCACCTCAACCCTAGCGCAGGCAAAAGCGTGTTGCAGGCAGCCCGACACAACAGAGAAGTAATTAAAAAATACGCTACTGAGTGTATATAGAGAGAGATATGTTATTTACCTTAAAGCAAGGTCAAGTCAAAAAATATCTAGTCTCATAATGTATACCAACTAGAAAAACAAATGCCGTTGATACCCAGTTCGAATCAACTATCGAGCTTTTTGAACCTGGCTCAGGTTTATCCCACACATCCCATTACAAAATCAACTAACCCTTATACTCGGCTTAAGTCATGCACCCATCAACTGGGGTACAGTATACCAGCAAGGATCTTAACCGTGTACGATTCACTGCATAACAACAACACTTTTTTGTGATTAATTATTACTTCCAATTCCGACTCAAAGTCAAAATGTGAGTCTATAAAAGCCAGAAGACACTAATATATAAACCAATCCAAGGTAACAGTAGGGAGTAACTGTACTCAAGTAATATACATATCCTTATATTTGCTCCTCAGGTGTGTTAAAAAATGGCCTACAATCAAGAATTGGTTTTTTCCATAGCAAAAGCACACCTTTATCAATCAGGTGACTCTACATGGAGAGCTACATTACTCCGTTATGAACTATATCTATTCCCGCAATTAGGAACCTGTGTTTCCCAGACTAAATGGTGGTCATACCAAAATCGAGTGACTCGTGTAACCCTTTGGGGTCGAGAGCATTTTAGGAACAATATCAGATTGGCGATGGTTACAGAGGCTCTGGGCCTAGGGCCACAGTATTATTACATAGAACATTCAATGAAGCCAGGTTTTTCAGAGCGGTTATACCTACTAGCCCAATTCCTTCCATCTCAAAAGATATTTTTGTATCGTAGTTATGGTCATCAATTAAGAGGGTATTTTAACTGTACTCCATGCACCCGGGAGTATGGGTTAGTCTTGGCGACTCGTATCTTGCCTTTAGCAGAGCGTCCAAACACCTGCTTTTACTGTGATAGCTATTTGTGTGATCACGTAATGGGCAGTTTAATAGAGATGTAGATGAGGTGCTCTCAAAATACTTATCGGTCCTGCTTCTTTTTGTCCCTTGTAATAGAAGAGTCAGAAGAAAGACCTCATGCTTTGTGTGTGTGTGTGTGTGTGTGTGTGTGTGTGTGTGTGTGTGTGTGTGTGTGTGTGTGTGTGTGTGTGTGTGTGTGCGTGCGTGCGCGTGCGCGTGCGCGTGCGCGTGTGCGTGTGCGTGTGCGTGTGCGTGTGTGTGTGTGTGTGTGTGTGTGTGTGTGTGTGTGTGTGTGTGTGTGTGTGTGTGTTCCAATAACAATATAACATAGAATTCTTACAAACTACAAAAGACACTAGAAACTATGTCAATGAAAAGGTGGTATAACTCCCATTCATAGTACAGAATAGTCTTTATACACAAGTACAAGAGAATCAAGAGCCTGAAGATATATAAGTCCGCCATCTTCAAGCCAAGAGACTTTGAAAACCATAGTTGAGAAGGTAACACTCTCTTGCACCCATGGAAACAACACAACGTATAGTTAGCATTGGCACCGTATGCAGATGATGCATGGGTACCCACATGTTATAGATGTCACCCAACTAGATTGCTTTCGAAGACAAATAATAAGAAAGGTAAAGCTAACCATAACATATATTTAGAGATGGTTTCATTTACAAGGGGTTGCAGGGAAACCATGTGGAGCCCCTTTTGTTTTGCAAGATCTCATGAGATAAGGCCGGAGACGAGTTTTATGAGGCTTTTTAGCCCCGAAGTGGCCACATATACCTCTTTCTTAACTTTACAGAGTTTGGCATTATAGCCGCTATTTTTTTTTGGGTCAGTAATAATGCTCATACGTGTAGTCAATCTATACTTTGGAGTACACAAAGAGATGTTAGTAAGTATGTACTACAGCTCCCTAGATGGAGTCAAAAAAACCACATAAAAGGTAGTAAGTATGAATGCTCAGTTCCCCTTAATCATAAACACGTAGAGGTAGGATATTCCAGAATCCCCCAGTTGTTCCAAAAGCCAAGGGAGTGTGCCGTCAAGGCCCATTAAATAACATAAAATTGATGCAATAAGCAACCGTATTCAGCCACATGAGCAGCTATAAGGTAACAATTCACAAGCATATTCGGCCATGTTCCACAACCCTTCATGACCATATTTGGCCACAACCATTCATAACCATATTCACAACCATATTTGGCCACAGCCATTCTTAACCATATTGACAACCAACCATCCATAACCATATTCGGCCATATTAGTAGCTTTGCAAAAGATCTTTCACACAACAATCAACAGGAATAGACCGTATTTGAGCAAGAAAGGCAAGCTCAATAAAAAATCCCAGAGGCAACTCATCAAAAAAAAAAAAATGCAATAGCTACCCCAGTAAAATAGACTAGGCCGCTTATCTTAAACCTCTCAAAAGGAAGCCAATATGTACCATATAATATAGGGTCATCCACCAATGACAGGTCATTAGACATATATTGAAAGAATTCCCTAAACTAGAAAGGAGAGCTAAAAACCAGTGCCACAGATACCAAATGGTGCTCATATACACGCCTATGACAAGTCAATCATATATTGAAAGAGTTCCCTAAACTCAAAAGGAGAGTAAAAAACTAGTGCCGCAAATACCAAAGGGTCAGTGGAAGTTTCCAACCATATAACATTCATATTTTGACTTAGTATAGCCAAGACATTATTGAGTTCTATTACCATATCAAAGAGTGAATCACAACACCTCCAAGCAGCTCGGAAAGAAGTCCCATATTAGTGTCTTAAGTCACCTGAGATTGAGTCGAAGCAGCCAACTCCACGATAGCTTGCTTGTCTTTGCCTTTTGCCATAGACCCAACCACTCTAACAATACACACCCTTGCGGGGAAAACCCTAACAATCCCAAGGTACAGAAAAACCTTCACTAGTACACACACACACACCACAGAAGCACATATGTACCAATGCTATGTGAGCATGGAAGCTCACCTTTTATAGGGTACGGTGCTAGTAGCCAAATAATTTCCACAGTAGTATGGCGGGTCCGATCTTCATGAGCGAGAAGAACCATCGGCATCGTCTCGTACACACACACACACACACACACACACACACACACACACACACACAGAGCATTGTAGAGCAAACACCACCAGGAGGGAGCCACCACGTCATCAAGCGGATGAGGACAAGGTATACAAAGTCAGGCCAGCCAGCTCAAAATCCCACTATCCCACTTAACTCCTAAAGTATTAGGTACCACACATTAAGAATCCACCCACTAATTTCCAATTTAGAAATTCACCTAGTGAATTCAAACCATTATTCACAAGAAAATTCCCAGGCTGATACTAGTTACTGAGACCAGTCCCTAGCTAATTATACCTAGGAAGTGGCAACAAGCCACTCCTATATACCAGAAGGAGTTAAACTGCGTATAAACAGCAGCATGTGTGTGTGTGTGTGTGTGTGTGTGTGTGTGTGTGTGTGTGTGTGTGTGTGTGTGTGTGTGTGTGTGTGTGTGTGTGTGTGTGTGTGTGTGTGTGTGTGTGTGTAGTTGTTTTTACATGAATAATAAGACATAATTGAACTTTAACATTCAAAAGACAGCTAGCTTCAGAGAAAGATTAATGGTAAGTACAAAAACAACTCAGTCTTAGAACTATCTTTGTACAATGCTTATAAGAATGAAGCCACATTCCAGTATACAGGTATCAGAATTACTTCCCAGCAGTAGGTGTAAGTGTAATCATGTGTAGACAATTGTTTTAAGCCAAAAAACTTTCAAACAGTCCTTACCTACATCCATCCAAACAAAACAACATATACGTTAGCCTTGGATGTGTTTTACAGGTATCAATGAACTATACCAGTTGTTATCCATGTCCATCTTACAACTTTTTTAACCTAAAAAGCAATGTCCAAAGTACTCATGTGTTCCAAATTTTAGGTAAGAACATTTTATCATCCCAAGGATTATACTTCTCAATATCCTCATCTTCATAATAGCATAAAAATTATTTTGATGAGAAGGCCACTACCCCTTCTGATCTAAATGTCTTATCCCCTATAACAACTCATCAGTCTTTTGAGTTTTACTTTGTTGGATTAGTTAAGCTCCACTTCCTCTTGCTTTTTAAGTTCATGAAGCCATAAAGTGAAAAAAAAACTTTAGATATATTAAAAAATTCCATCAATAGTTTAGGAGTATCCAACTTGTTTCTGTTATCAGGAGGACAGACTTTGAATAGTATATGCTAATTTAGGTTTGATGGAACCAAACCTCCCTAAGCTAGTAAGCCAAAAAGGAAAAAATAATAATTACACTCCTCTTAGTTTCAAAAAAGAAAATTTCCTTACTAATTAGCATATCAAGTGGCAACCCCCTAATATAAACGCGGTATTTAGCCAGAACGAAGGTCGAACCATGAAGCAAAAGAACAGTCACCCTTTGGGGCTTTTTTCAAAAACTATACCCATCCATAAAGTGAAAAAAAAATCTTTAGATATCTTTAAAAATTCCATCAATAGTTTAGGAGTATCCAACTTGTTTCTGTTATCAGGAGGACAGACTTTGAATAGTATATGCTAATTTAAGTTTGATGGAACCAAACCTCCCTAAGCTGGTAAGCCAAAAAGGAAAAAATAATAATTACACTCCTCTTAGTTTCAAAAAAGAAAATTGCCTTACTAATTAGCATATCAAGTGGCAACCCCCTAATATAAACGCGGTATTTAGCCAAAACGAAGGTCGAACCATGAAGCAAAAGAACAGTCACCCTTTGGGGCTTTTTTCAAAAACTATACCCAGACTTGTGAATGCCACAAAGGTGTAATGTAACACCCCATTAAAACAACGTATACAAGCAATTGTAGAGCTTTATTGGAAGAGTTTCTCTAACAGGCATCATCATGCGCCAAAGTTGAGGTCCTACAGCAGGTTATCTCAGAAACAATGTTACCGCATGGGTTCTCAAACCAAGGAGTAATACATTTTTACCATCATGATTTATTAGCCAAAAAAACCTTCTTGATATGGTATTCCAACTTGGGAGAGCCAGTTTAACACCGTGCGACCTGTATCATGCTAGAGGAAATAGCACTATGTAGATAGCTAGTAACATCAACAAATCCTACAACAATAAGCAACCGAGGCAGAACCCTCTATCCCCCAATTTTTTAATGAGCAGTATGCATTCGCGACAGGATATCTCACCAATTTATGAATCTCCAGAATAGTGTTTTAACAAGACAGGCGGCATCAGTAAATACAACACACCCCAATACCTTAGGTGCTACCTATTTTTAAAAATATTTTTAAAAAAAACCAGTAACTGATAATGCAGAGCTACTCAAAACCGAAAAAACAGTAGCAAAATCAAATATCATAGCCTAACCATAAGTGTTATATCATACAACCATTAAGGCCACACTGTCAAGCATAGCCACCCACACAGTGGGCCTCACCAGGCTAAGCAACATGGTACACCACCATGTAAGCCTGTTTGCTTATATCACCCCTAGACCAATTTGTAAAAAGGAGAGACGAAAAAAATACCAAGCTTAGTAAACGGTAGCCAACCT
The DNA here is from genome assembly GCF_014529385.1 of Adiantum capillus-veneris. NCBI lineage: Eukaryota > Viridiplantae > Streptophyta > Polypodiopsida > Polypodiales > Pteridaceae > Adiantum > Adiantum capillus-veneris. The sequence goes on along the minus strand of NC_140948.1, from coordinate 54,555,195 downwards.
GTGTAGGTTGCACTACAAGCTTCTTAATTTGTACAGCAAAGAGTGAACACACACAATCCTCACTTTTACACAAATAGAACCCACATAAGGCTAAGTTAGAGGTGGAATGCACCCTCACCTCTTTAAATAGAAGAAGGTAAACCACGATCACTCATGACATGTAGCGTGCAGAATCCATATCACACCAAGCATTCCGTAGGCTAGGTGCCGTTCCTCCTAAAGAAACAAAATCGTAGCTGCCTCTGATGAGGTCCGGCTCTGTATAGCAGAGCAGTCCGCGCGCCATTAGTATGGCAGGGTAAGTGAGGCACAATTGTAGAGTAGAATATACACCAAGTTTAATAGCTGCCAAGTAAAAGACCCCCAACCGTCATAACCCATTAGGGGTTCCATCCCATGGTGGATACAAACCTAGTGTAGCTGGGCAAAAAATTTAAGCCATAGTTTAAGTGAAAATATATGACAAAGCTGACAACAGTAAGCGGTAGTATAGTTTTAGGAAACAAAAAGATAAGTACTAATGTGTGTGTGTGTGTGTGTGTGTGTGTGTGTGTGTTTGTTTGTGTGTGTGTGTGTGTGTGTGTGTGTGTGTGTGTGTGTGTGTGTGTGTGTGTGTGTGTGTGTGTGTGTGTGTGTGTGTGTGTGTGTGTGTGTGTGTGTGTGTGTACCCGCCTTGTCCTAGTCACCAAACACAATGGGTCGATAGTAGGCCCATTGTGAATGGGCCTACTACCTTATTAGAGAGATAAGAATATCGTGGTTAAAGTGTAACCCAGGCCAGTCATTCTGAGAGAGTGACAGTTTAATTTTATCAATTATGTCACATCTTTTGAAACCATTAAGGCAATACTTGTGTATAAGCAACTTAATATCTTCCCAATCAAGGAGGTAGTTGGAGGAGGAGTATATAATCAGGTAGAGCAGGCTGATACAAGTGCTAAGAGCCTCTTTGTGGGGTCTACTATTGTTCCTCTTTATGAATTCAATAGGTGGAAGGTTCAAAAGCTCTCTTTTCCAAGAAAATCTTTGGTCATATTGTCCTACACAAGGTACATGAAGAGAAATAGAAAAGTTGAGGAATTGTACCGAAGTGCAAAAAAAGCCACTAGATGTAGTGAACCCTTGTCCATAATTTGGTTCAATTTTTAAGCAATCAGGATAAATATGATTGATCTCTCTTGAGAAAGACCTATTGTTGAGGCTTAGTATGTCATCCATATACCTGTAAGTATGTCTAAATAATGAAAGTTTATCATAATTATCACCCATAGCTCTGAGAAACCATTTGTATTCGAAGAAGGCTAGGTATATAATACACATAAGTGGGGAGCAGGAGAAGCCCATGGGGATGCCTAGGCTTTGGTTAAAACAATGTCCTCTAGAGAGAATGGTGTAGTTATCAAGTAACCATGATATGTTTGAACATAGCTTCTCTTCATTGAAGTGCAAGGGGTGGGACGAGTGTGCTCTTTTGATCCATCTAGGTTTTCTGGATAGAGACATCCATAAGAAACACATTGTCCTAGCATTAATAAAAGCTAATTTGATAACCTGTGAGTGGACATCCTTAAGACCAAGGTCTCCTTCTAAGGGAATATTCTCATAACATTGAGTAACATCTGCTATAAAAAGATAAAAAATTTGTTTAGGGAGGTTAAGAGTAACCTCTGTAGAGTTTTTTGTTATCCAGAAGGGGTTGTAGTGTATCTACAGAAAGTTATAGCACATTTTCCGTTTGGAGGCGCAGACTAACTCAAATTTTGCTAAGTATAAGGTCAAGACAAAGGGTAATATCTTTGGTAACATCCATAAAAATGCTATTGGAGGCATTGGATATCCATATAAATTTATGTTTATGAATTTTATAGGTGGGAAAAAGTACTGGAAATTTAGTATCCTGAAGAGAAGATCCCAAATTTCCTAAGTCTCTAGATATATTATTGGTAGCCTCTTGTAGGGATGTGTTAAGTATAGTGAATTCACTTCCAGATACCCAAGAATGTGCTGCTTTCCAAGCTAGGCTTTTGCAAATCAAAGTGGGACAATTAGGGATTTTATCCAATCCTACTATGAACCAATTTTTTGATAGTTTTTGAAATTCAAGAGCCAGTTGTGGTGTAATCCAAGAGCCTGCTCTGAAGACAACCATTTACGAGGTACATGTGGGATTTTTTGGAAGAAACATTTTTCCACCAATTTTGCTAAGTCTAATAGGATTGTCTTCTCGAGTGGGAGAGAATTGACAAGGTCAGATAAGCAGCTAAGTAGAGCTGATAAAGCGAGATATGGGTTTTTAGGAAAGTTAGGTATGTGATTAAGTCCTTTAGCCAGAATTTTCCGGATTGTGGTATTTTCAATGATGCAAAGATCACAAGTACAAACAAGCATACCAAACGTATCAAAGTCTTTGCAAAGTGTGATAAACTTGTTACAGACACATTCAAAAATGGAGTTGTGTCGAAGAAAATCATTACTGTAGACCAAATTTTTAATAGGTTGTTGATACTTCCAACCAATAAGTACATTGTCAATTAATTTGTGGTTACAAAAAAGTAAGTCAAAACACTCACAAAAAAGTGTCTTAGGGTGTATCCAATCGCAAAGCTCATTCTAAAAGAGACAATGTTCGTAAATATAATCTTTGCATGGATTTTTTTTTTTGAGATACCGACTTCCACATGGGCTCACAGCAACCTGCATATTCATCAATGATTATAAGTCAAGAAGGTGCATAACTGGGGTGTTTCTTCCTTTTCCTCTAGTGTAGCCACGTTGATTAGAGGAAGAGCTAGGAGTCAAAAATGAAGTAAAAGAGTTGGGAGTAGTAAGAGTGTTAGACAAGGGGAACTAGAACCTAGGAGTCCACCTCCCAACCACCCACTATATAGCATGTCTCCTAGCCCTTTGCCCTAGTTGGACTCCCTTTCCACACTGCCTAGCCTGGCCTTGCCCTTGTCTAGTCCGGCCTTGCCCTTGTCCTGACATTTTACTCCCCCCTTAAAGAAGAGTTTTCGTCCTCAAAAACAAAAGTGTGAAACTTCTTCTTAAGAACACTAATGTTTTCCCAAGTGGCAGCTTCCTCAGGTCGATCTTTCCACTTGATTAAGGCTTGTTGACGTACATGATGATGTGTACGTAACTCATGATAATCGAGAACACGTTCAGGTTCATGCGGTAAGGTAGGAGGTTCAATGAAATTAACCAAAATCTGTTGGTCAATGACATTGTTGTCCCCATGTGACCGCTTACGTAAACAGCTTACATGAAACACCGGATGAATACAGGAATGTATAGGTAGCAGTAATTTGTAGGCACAATCACCTACTCAATGAAATTAACCAAAATCTGTTGGTCAATGACATTGTCGTCCCCATGTGACCGCTTACGTAAACGGCTTACATGAAACACCGGATGAATACAGGAATGTATAGGTAGCAGTAACTTGTAGGCACGATCACCTACTCACTTGAGTATTTTGAAAGGCCCACAATATTGGGGAGACAATTTAGGTGTTGGCCCAATTTTCATACTTTCTGAATGTTCTAGCACACGTAAAAATACTTCCTCCCCTTCCTCAAAGGAAACTTGCCGATGTTTCTCATCAGCATACTTCTTATACCGATCATGCACTTGTCGTACATTCTGACGAGCAGGTTTCAGCATATCCATGTGGTCTTGGAGAAAATCCTTAACCTGTTGGAGCTTTTCGGTTGCCAACCCCACCGTAACAGGTGACCTAGGTTGAAACCCATACATGAGCATGAAAGGACTAAATCCAGTTGTGACATGCTTAGCACTGTTGTAGGCAAACTCAAGAATAGGTAAGTATTCTTCCTAGTCTAACTGTTTTTTGCTGACGTATGCTCTTAGCATATCCTCTAGCACTTGGTTAACTCGTTCAATCTGACCATCTGTTTTTGGATGATCGTTTGTACTGAGGTTTAGTTGTGTACCCAATCATCTAAACATAGCCCTCCAAAAGTGATTGTTAAACTTGGGATCACGATCACTAACAATGCTACTTGGCAAACCATACAACTTGTAGAGGTTGTCCACAAATAATTTGGCTAGTTATGGTGTCTAATTAATCGTTGATTTGGTTGGGATAAACTTACATAGTTTACTCAACCGGTCTACTACCACCATACCGAGTCATGAACTCGTACAATGGTTGGTAAACCCACAATAAAGTCCATAGAGATACTTTCCCATTTTCCATTGGGAATCTCCAAAGGATGTAAGAGTCCTCCTGCTTTTAGGCGCTCTGCTTTGTTAACTTGACATTTTTGGTAATACAAGACATAAGCTTGAACAAAGCCATGTATACCTGGCCAGTAAAACTGTCGTCATACGGGAGCATAATTTTTTCTAATACCTGGGTACCCTGCACTTGGACTATCATGACATTCATAAAGAATTTGGCGTTGAATGTCTGTGTCTGTCAGTACACAAACTCTCCCCTTATCCGATAGAGGAGAACTAGGTGTGGAGGTTAACGTTACACTACCATCATTGGAGTGAGATGGATCCCTCATTTGTACATGGCTCCACACTTTGGAATATGCTTCATCTTGCGCATATTTGCCTTTGAGAGAATCCAAAAATTCACTATGAAGTTCCATGAACAAGAGAGAATTGATCTCCGGCATACGACTTAGAGCGTCAGCCACCACATTGTATCGATCTTTACGATACCAGATCTTGGCGTCATATTCTTGAATAATCTCGGCCCACCTAGCTTTCCGACCCTTCAAATCCGTTTGTTGTGTAAACCATTTGATGCTTTCATGGTCAAACACAATCTCAAACTGAGCACCATACAGATAATACCGCATGTCTTTAAGGCAGACACTATTGCTTTCAAATGCAATTGGCCGTCCTTCTTGTAACAGGACTGCTCCAATAGCACGGTTATTGGCATCCGTTTCCAAAACAAATGGTTTCAAAGGATCTACAGTAGCTAGTATGGGAGTTGTAGCTAATGCATCCTTGAGCGTATCAAAACTGTGTTGTTGAGCGAGTCCCCACTGAAAAGCTTTGCCTTTGCCTTTCAGTTGATCCGTCATGGGAACAACAATATTAGCATAGTTTTTAACGAACCTGTGGTAAAAACCTGCAAATCCTTTTAAAAAAATGTAACTCTTCCAGATTTTTAGAAGAAGGCCATTGCCGGATTGTATCCACTTTGGATTGATCCATATATAGCCCATTAGCTAAAATAACATTGCCTGGGTAGTGAATTTCTTCTTTTAGAAAATCACACTTAGATTCCTTGGCATATAATTTGTTTGTTCGTAACAACTCGAACACCTGCGTGAGATGTTGTAAGTGTTCTTCTTCAGAAGCACTGTAGACTAGAATGTCATCGAGAAAAACGATGACAAATTTGCCCAAGTACGGGTTCAAGACACTATCCATAAGTGTCATGAATGTTGCGGGCACATTGGTTAACCCAAAGGGCATCACCAAGAACTCGTAGTGTCCAAACCTTGTTCGAAATGAAGTTTTGGGTATATCAGCAAGACGAATATGGACTTGGTGATAACCTGACCGCAAGTGTATTTTCGTAAAAATTCAAGCATGAGTGAGTTTGTCGAACAACTCATCCACTCGTGGCTATGGGTACTTGTTTTTAACCATAACCACATTTAAGCCACGATAGTCTACGCATATGCGCATACTGTCGTCTTTTTTCTTCACTAATAGGATAGGAGAAGCCCATGGTGAAGAACTAGGTTGTATAAACCCTCTGCTAAGGTAGTCAGCAAGCTGATGTTCCACCTCAGCAGCTTCAGAATAACTCATATGGTAGGGCGGTTTACTAACAGGTTTATAGCCTGCAACCACATCGATGCTATGTTGCACCGATCGTGTTCGTAGTAATCCTGGTGGCAAATCATTAGGAAAACATCTTGAAATTCCTATAATAATTTCTGTAACTCACTAGCAACGTTTTCTTGTTTGGAAGTAGCCATTGGTGGAAGAGATGAGAGAGAAGCATGTGGCGTGAGGAATGTTCAACAGATTCAATGTTAGAGAGAAAATGAGACAATGAGTAACATAAGAAAACTTGATATATTTCATTATCAGAAACGAGCTGCATAAGCTCAGCTGTATAAATCAATGGTGAAGAAGGTACGTCCTTCTCTCCTAACAACAACACATGTGCGCCATGGGATTCAAACATCAAGCTGTTGTGCTCATAGCTACGCTTCAGTGATGGTCCTAGGCTATGCAACCACTCCCTACCAAGGACCACGTCTGCCCTCTCCATGTTCATAACCTGAAAATCCAAGCATGTGGAGTAACCTTGTACTTCCAATGGAACAGCTCGGACTTGAGTATCCCAGATTTTGGTATCATGTCCATTCATCATTGCCTTGTAGCGGTGGGTACTCGGAGTTTGAGGCAATTTCAGTTTTTTCACCAATCCGTAATTGATGAAATTGTGAGTAGCACCGTCATCTACCAAGATGCTCACCTTGTGCCCTTGCAGAGATCCGTGCATACGTACTAACTCATGTGGTCCAAAGGTTTGTTGCCACATGGAAGCTGTGAGACAGCATTCATGCACCACATCGGTGTGTGTTACTTCCACTGTAGAGAATCGTGAGGAAGACTCAAGAGGCAGTAGTTGCATCGTGTGCACTAGTTTCTCCTTGCCATGAGCAGCAGATTTCCCCTTGGGACAATCCTTTTTGCCATGACCGCTTCCTAAACATTGAAAACATAATTTCTCTTTCTTAGCTTTATCAAAGTCCTCAGGAGAGAGAGGACCTCTGGACCCCTTGGGTTTTTTAGATGCTTCTGAATTGGCTACTATAAATTTCCTTTTATTGTGCCCATACTCTGTGCGTGTATTACCATGTGTATTAGCAGGAACGTGAATATTATGTGCTTTCTTTTCATCTGGATCATCGTGAATATGTGCTTTCACTATGGCTTCCTCAAGTGTTTTAGGGTCTTGGATCTTGACGTGCTTCTTAAGTACTGGTGTCAGACCACGTATAAACCCCCGTACTTGTTGAAAGTTATCTAAGCCTTCCAACTTGAGGATAACATCCCGATAGTGAGATATATATTCAAGCAATGATGGGTATTGGCGCATGGAACATGTGTCGCAAGCCGTCCAATTCCGATCTGCCTCATTTGTAGGCAAAAATTCTTTGTGAAACATAGCTTCAAAAGCTGCCCAACTCTGTGGTATGATATTCTTCTCCTTGAGAGACATCCACCATTTGTAGGCCTTGCCTTCTAGAGTTAAGCTTGTTTGCAGAGCTCTGACTGCATCTGGAGTATGCCGTAAGACGTGAATTCCATCCCACTTGCTGAGAAAGATATTCACTGCATCCTTATTGCGGTCTCGGTCTTCTCCCTTAAAAATCGGTGGTTTGGTGTTTTTCAACAACTCATCCACCTCTTTTGCAGTGAGAGTGTGCAAAGTATTAGCAGTTGGGCCTTGCCCTAGATTAGAAGGGCCTTGCCCTTGTGTAGCAACGTGCTCATGCATGTGCGTGTCAGCAGGACCCTTGGACTGCTGTTGCATTAATTGAATCACTAATGTGGATAGTTTAGTGACATTTTCATTTAAAGCTTTAAAATTTTCGTCCATGACTGACATGCGTGTCTGAAGTGCACAAAATTATTGAATGTCGAGCAATTCATAAGTATTATCACCTGCCATAGCGTCGCGGGTACTCTCCTTGAGAGGATCCGGCCGCGAGCCATCATAGGCAGGATCAGGCATACTTTGCTCAAAATAAAAAGTCATGTTGATATCTGAATCCATGGCGACACAATGCGGTGCAAGGAATGGTCAGAAAAATGCATGAGATTGAGAACACTTGCAAAGTTTAATTAGCCTTGCTAATTTCGTCAAAGTCGATATTATCTAGGTGGAAATCGATCTGATATGTTTGCCATATAGGGAGTTCCTTAATCCCTTATAGCCGAATCAATTATGCGTTCAACCATTAATTGATTTTGAAAAATAATGTCACTTGGAACTCCCCTCAAGATGCTTTTATTAAATTTTTGAGTTTCTGCCGATAATACATAGAAAATGTGTGTGTCGGAAGTACTTGCCGGCCGTGTCGATATGCCGAGCCTTACCGAACCTTGCCAAACCTTGTCGAAGCCGCACAAGAGGGAGGGGGGGGTACCCCAATGTGGGTACCGTCCCTTGTGTTGCAAAAAAACTTCGGCCACTAACCCCCAAGGGGTTGGGCGCCCATCAGGTGTGTAGAGAGAATTGCTCACCGATTATGGCCGCCTGCGGACAGCGCAAGGGGTTGAGCAAAGCTCCCCTTGCCTTGTGTGGTGATCGTCTCCACCTGCTCTACAGGCATGGGAAAAGCTCCCCCCGCCGGCGCGATGCCATAGAGCCCGCAAGGGCGTGCTTTGGTGCAGGTCACCGATAGGCGGAATTTCCTTGCAAGGGCTGTTGCCCACGTCTTTGGGCTTGTCGTCCTCCTCACAAGGGGTGAGCTCCACGCCCCCTTGACCCAAACATGCAAAAAAGCATGCACAATTGTGTGGCTCCCCTCCTCCACGGCTGTGCCTTTCCCAAAAAAGGAACCTTGCTCTTGATACCAATGTTAGACAAGGGGAACTAGAACCTAGGAGTCCACCTCCCAACCACCCACTATATAGCATGGCTCCTAGCCCTTTGCCCTAGTTAGACTCCCTTTTCACACTGCCTAGCCTGGCCTTGCCCTTGTCTAGTCCGGCCTTGCCCTTGTCCTGACAAAGAGAATTGGGTCTTTTTAGTGAGGGGGATTCATCATCCTCAATACAAGGTTTAAGCTAGTGATAATCTTCACTCCTTTGTAACTAGCATAAGTGGTTAAATAAATCCCAGGTTCATCAGACTTTAGTTCCTTCAGGATATCCAGCATTAGCTAACAAAAGATGTTGAAAGAAATTTGAGCAATTACTATTTGTTTAGCTTGACCGCCTAACCAAGAACAAATAAGGGAGAGATGAAAGTCCACCGGTTGGGGAAGAGTAGGTCCAAATGGTTGAGGATAAACCAAATGGCAGATCAAACCACTTGATGTTGGATATGCATGAATCTTTAGGGTCAAGAAACTTGCAAGCACATTTAACATAGGGTCATAAAACATTCCATATGGATTATGTGTAGAAATTTGGGTTACTTTTGGCAAACTCCATGTTACCCTTTGTACGAATGTAGAGGCCTGTATTGGAAGGGCATTTGGAATGATCGATGAGGTTGAAGTTGAAGGGGGCTTTTATGAGTTCCCCTTTGTCTAGGAACTGTCCACCTTTCAAAATTTTGAGTCTGCAGTCTTCAACGGTAGAGGCAAGGAGATTAGCCAGGTAAACCCATGTTTCACTAAGAATAGGTGCTAAAAAATCTTTGTTAGGTAGGACCCAAAGCTGATGGTCCACCCCAAAAGATTCAATTTCAATTTTCCTAACAGGTAGGGAAGGAAAAACCTTGGAAAATTTTGGTACCATTTCTAAGAGGTTAGAGTCACAGAGGGAGCAAAGATTACTCTGAAATTATTTGACGGCCTCAAGAGCCGCACTATCGCTACAAAAGATACCACCTGTTTGAGGGATAGTTGGCGTAGCCAAGGTACTGATTAAAGAAGGATTGAGGCCGCATAGTTTTTTCAGAAAGTTAGACAGCTCAGCCTCAGAAGAGGAAAACAGGGCAATAGGTAGCTGGGCAATATGCTGGGAAATCAAATTAACACCATCTTTGGAATCCTTGTCCAAGGTATCCAAAATCTTGACCCAATCATTAAAAGATAACATATGCAAGATAGACATCTTTTTGTCTGTGGTAAGAGCCGAATCATATATTAGTTGAGAAGCATCCAAGTTGCCAATACATCTAAGGACAAGAGATGTTGCCACAAAGAGGGGTTCAGAAGATAATTCCAAGCCTTGCGAGAGAGCAAGGATCTGCAATAAACAAAAATTTTAGTAAGGCTATGACTACTTATGGTAGTAAGTAACACAACATTTGGCCTTTCTTGCCAAGAAAGGTCGCGTTCTAACTATTAAGGCATTTTTTGGAGTACCATCTTTTAGGTAAAACTTAATCTGCTCTAAAATCCTTGTATGATTCTCTGGGTTGTATTCTACTCTCATGCGAGCTGTCATTCTAAAGTGTTTGTGATCCTAAATGGAAATATATAAACATAAATATAATTAGTCTTGTGGATTGGGCCTGCAAACCTTAAACCGGCCAAGTTAGAGACTATAATAGCCATGAGCAGGTAACCAAAAAATTAGTCTATGAGGGACCGCCTACCACCAACCAACCAATCAAGGGATTATAAATTGTGGGTCCATCTTAGAACTAAGATTCAAAACTAGTTTCTAAAGCCAACATCCCAGTTTATCCAAAAAAAATAGAAAAAACCTTACATATAAGATGTGTGCGTAGCTGTTTTTACATAAATAATAAGACATAATTGAACTTTAACATTCAAAAGACAGCTGCCTTCAGAGAAAGAGTAATGATAAGTACAAAAACAACCTAGCCTTAGAATTATCTTTGTACAATGATTATAAGAATGAAGCCTCATCCCAATATGCAGGTATCAAGAGTACTTCCCAGCAGTAGGTGTAAGTGTAATCATGTGTAGACAATTGCTTTAAGCCAAAAAAACTTCCAAGATAAGATAGATTCCTTACCTGCATCGATCCAAACAAGACAACAAATACGTTAGCCTTGGATGTGTTTTACAGGTATCAATGGACTATACCAATTGTTACTCATGTCCATCTTACAACTTTTTTAACTTGAAAAGCACTGTCCAAAGTACTCATGTGTTCCAAATTTTATGTAAAACCATTTTATCATCCCAAGGATTATACTTCTCAATATCCTCATCATCATAATAGCATACAAATTATTCTTATCAGAAGGCCACTACCCCTTCTAATCTAACTGTCTTATCCCCTATAACAACTCATCAGTCTTTTGAGTTTTACTTTGTTGGATTAGTTAAGCTCCACTTCCTCTTTTTTTTTGAGTTCATGAAGCCATAAAGTGACAAAAAATCTTTAAATATCTTAAAAATTTCCATAAATACTTTAGGAGTATCAAACTTGTTTCTGTTATTAGGACAGACTTTGAATAGTATATGCTCATTTAGGTTTTATGGAACCAAACCTCCCTAAGCTTGTAAGCCAAAAAAGGAAAAATATTCAATACGCTCCTCTTAGTTTCAAAAAAAATTTGCCTTACTAATTATCATATCAAGTGGCAACCCCCTAGTATAAACGCGGTATTCAGCCAGAACGAAGGTCGAACCATGAAGCAAAAAGAACAGCCGCCCTTTGGGGCTTTTTTCATAAACTATACCCAAACTTGTGAATGCCACAAAGGTGTGATGTAACACCCCATTAGAACAACGTATACAAGCAATTGTAGAGCTTTATTGGCTGAGTTTCTCTAGCAAGAATCATCATGCGCCAACTTGTCGTCATACAGCAGGTTTTCTCAAAAACAATGTTACCGCATGGGTTCTCATGAGGTCCGGCTCTGTAGAGCAGAGTAGCCCATGCCCATTAGTATGGCATGGTAAGTGAGGCACAGTTGTAGAGTAGAATTTACGCCACGTTTAATAGCTGCCACCTAAAAGACCCCCAGGGGTTCCATCCCATGGTGGATACAAACCTAGTGTAGTTGGGCAAAAAATTTAAGCCATAGTAAAAGTGAAAATATATAGCAAAGCTAACAGCAATCGGGGATAGTATAGTTTTAAGAAACAAAAAGATTAATAACCTTCTTTATAATAACCTTTTACTGTGAAAAATGTCGACTAATCCATATCATCCTATGTACTTCCTTAGCTTTAAAAAAATATGGAAAAATATTGCATGCAATGCTATGTTTTTTAACTTCATCTTAAAATATGCTCCAAGGTCGAGCCCTTCAAAGCCAGAATCAACTAGGATTATCACTTGACCAAATTTTAGGCCAGATATTAAGAACCAGAAGTCACTGAGTCATCCAATAGTCTACAACAGGTTATGCACATTCATCAACACTACACCACATTCCATAAAGAATCCCTTTGAAATTAAAGTAATAGCTGAACTATCAGCCCAGAGAAGTACCAACCAGAGCCAGAGAAGTATCAGCCAGAAAGCAGGCCACCTCAAACCATTCCCATAAATAGCCAGTTTATGAGAGTAGAGTCTACTCCAAAAAAATGACTAGTCACATTCAGAGACCGGGATTAAAAGAACAAGATTCTAATCCTAGCTACCTATCACTAAGTGTAGGTAACGTTGGATTAGGAACCAAGGGGATTTGAGTGATTCGAGACACCTTCAATAGCAAGCGTAATTTCGTCTGTTCTTTACGCATGTATTTCCTATTAAGCTTTCTTCACCTCGCTTGATAAATGTCAATCCTTTGCCTTTCGCCATTTGTAACTTGATCAAATGACACCATAATAGCTCGTAATTGTAGAGCTGCTTTTGCCACAGGTATGCACACTCACCATCATTACACCAGATACCATAAAGGATCTCCTTTTGAATGATAGATGAACTATCAGCCCAGAGAAGTAATAGCCAAGGTCAGAGAAGTATTAGCAAGAGCCAGAGCCAGAGCTAGCCATAAAGTAGGCCACCTCAAACCATTCCTGGATATAGCCATTGTATGAGAGTAGGATCAAGTCGAGAGAAATGACTAGCCATATCCAAAGACCATGCTTTTTTTATAAAAAAAGCCAGAAAAATGTGTTGTAGACCAGATCTCCTAACTAGACATAGCTAGCAGAAGACACTTGCTATTAAAGCACAGATATCCAATCACAGTTAGCAAGTCAAGGCCACCAGGCTTCCCCATGTTACAACACCATACCCATCACAGGTAGCATGTTATGCAAAAAACCAACTTTCAATAAGTTTTCATGATAGGTAACTACTACAGAGATTGCATAGAATAATTTCTCAAGTAAAGTGAGCTGAATGGAGACCAGCAAAACCAGTTATAAGCATTTTCTAGTCAAAAGACCAGCAAAACCAGTTATAAGCATTTTCTAGTCAAAAGACCAGCAAAAACTCAGAAAAAATGCTTCTTGTTTTGTGTCCAAGCTTAGATTAGTTAACAACTTTCCTTAAAAAGGCCTCTAACACAAAATAGGGCCAGAGTTCAACTATAAAAGACCAATATTAGGAACCAATCTCATCAGTCTAATTATAGGCATATAACAAATTCAAAGAGCAAGAATGTAGGATTTTTAGACCAGTACTAGGCATGTGTCAGCATCAGCATGGGCTAGGTATCTTTATTCATGAGGCAAGCAAAATCTCAGATTTAAAGCAATGTCAATGGGAAACTTTAATTTTTTCTTTGCATTCAGCAATTAATAGGGACAAAAAATATATTTTTCAATATTTTAAGGCAAGAAAAAATATGTCATAATCACCCAATAGAGCAAGAGATTATCCAAAAATTGAGATTTTGAGTACAATATAGAACCTGTGAGCAGAAGTATTCCCAAAATAATCTCCAAAATGCCAGGGGAAAGCCAAGTACAATTCCAATGTCATCTTACTCTCTCTTTCCCCCTTTTTTAATCTAGTACAACCAAGTCGATATATGAAAACCTCGTATCGGTTTATGCCATGAGGAGCAATTAGAGGTACTCATTAAACCATGCTAACCAAGACAGCATAGTAAGCCAGCAACAACATTCAAATCTCAATTTAGTAATTTCAAACTCAAGGTGGAGAACCTTATTCTAAGAGTAGGCTACTTGTAATCATGCAGCAATAATGTCAAAGGATTAGTCAACTGCCAGAAGTGTGTTGGGTAAAGTATCAGCTACATACATAGTTTGGGTAGCATTACCAATAGGTTGAGTTATGGTAACTAGAACTAGCTATCATGGTCAGATGTTGTGACGAAGTGTGTGTGTGTGTGTGTGTGTGTGTGTGTGAGCGAGAGAGAGAGAGAGAGAGAGAGAGAGAGAGAGAGAGAGAGAAGGAGAAGAAGAAGAAGAAGAAGAAGAAGAAGAAGAAGAGTATTTTAACGTCGTGGATAACTATCCCAAGAGACCTTAAACATCTATTTGACGAGGAGAGTTGAACTCAAGACCTGTTATTCAAGAGGGAAATGGAAGAACCAATCTACCACATTTGGGTAATAGAAAGGCTATACCATATTCCTCCTTTTCTTAGCACGCGTGCACACACACACACACACGTGAAGAAGGGTATTTTAATGTCATGGGAAACTATCGTGAGAGAGAGAGAGAGAGCTACAGCAAGGCAAGAGAGAAGCTTCAATGGCGCCCATGGAGCCTCCTAATCTCAGCTCTCCTTCTCATCTGCAAGAGTTCGTCGTCGATGGGTATTCTTCTAGTAGAAGCTAATTTTTTTGTGATCAAGGATGATGTCATTTCACTTTGCCTTGTCAAATCAAACGCCTTCTTTTTTTTGGGTAAGCACAGCTCATGGGAAAAAAATTTGATGAGATCATCTCGGATTTGCTTCACTTCACCTTGTTGTAAACTTGCAAAGGTTGCCTCGCTAAGGCCCAAGCTTTTGCAACCGCATCTTCATTGGCACAACAATGTTTCAGCTCTTCTGCAAAAACTTTTCTAGGCTCTCCTACTCGTGTCAAGCTCCTTCTATGCAAACAAGAGAGTTGGTTGTAGACGTTCCCTCACCCCTGTGATGCCTCTTGTTGTTGAGGGAGAAGATGATGATGATGATGATAAGAAGGAGAAGAAAGCAACTGTAGAGCGGGAAGCACAAAAGGCCGCATCAACCAAGAAGAAAGAGACCGGGAACTTTGGTCCTTATGGATGTGAAGCTGTGGGATGATGAAACTACCATGTTGAAGCATTGGACGGCACCTGGGCGGGTAGTTGCCTCCTTTTTGGAAGTATAGACAGCTACTTGGTGTCACACTAGATGATATTCATAAAGCTATCTTCGATTCCCATCAAATGGTCTGAAGCCAAATGTTAAATCCCATGGATTTCCCCCTATCCATTAGGGGTCAAGCCTTATCAATTGTGTTTGAATGCTTGCTTTTGCAGTTGGCCACGACTTTGGAAACTTGGTCAAATAGTCTACCCACCCATATATATGACACGCACATATGCATGGATCAACAATCGAGAATGATGCCACATCGCACCTGTGATTGAGAAACAAAACAACTTTGGAAACCCTATATGTGATACGCATTGATAGAGGGATCGATGGTGAAGAACGATGCCATGCGGCACTTGTGATTGAAACAAAAAGGTTGTTGTTCTACTATGCAATGGTGAGAGTCGACACTCCGACCTTCCTCTTCCGAAGAAAACACCCAAACCATCTCTCCTAGCACACGCTCTCAGAAATAGATTGCCATCTGAACTATAAAAGTCTTTTCCTCCCTTTGCGTGGCGATTCAACATCCCTGATCTCGTTCCATCTTCTAACCCTCCCCTTCTAAAGTAAACACCCCAACCATCTTCCCTAGCGTGCGCTCTTGGAAATAGTTCACCATAAGAACTATAAAAATATTGCCCCCCTTGGTGCGGTGATTCAATGTCCTTGATCCTATTCCCTCTAAAGATCACGTCCCTACCATTCATTCCTTAACAAGCTGCCCGTGTCACTTATAAACAAGGAGGTGCTTCCAAGCTTGTGGTTAGTGGTTATGGCATCAAGAAATTGAAAATAATGATGACCATTGTATATGACTTGATGTCATTAGATAACACCATTGAGGAGTATGTAATCAAGGAGCCAAGGAATAACTTCATCCAAAGCTATGATATTGAAATCTAGATTGTGAGGTTGTTGTGGTTCAATTGATGAGAGTGTAGTAGTGGTTTGGTGATCACCTTCGTGGTGAGGTTGAGCCTCTCGATACAATGTGGATCACTGTTAGAGATGGGTTATCACAAAGATTTTGCCTACTGTATTTTTGTTTCTTTAGATTACCTTCACTAAATGAAATAGATTTGGATGTTTTAGAGATAGAGAGAGAGAGAGAGAGAGAGAGAGAGAGCTCACAATGTGAGTGCAGAGGAAAGGGGGCATTGGGCGGGGGGGGGGGGGGGGGGAGTAAGGAGGCATATGTTAAGGAAGAGGAGCGAGCAGGATGTCAAACAACTACCATTGCTTATGTCGCAAGTAGGTAAACTCCGTCATCCATTTTCTCCTATGATTCAACTCCATATGGTAGAAACATAGCAAGTTTTGTATTTCCTACAACCTTAAGATGTCTCTTCAATAATAGACCCTTTTTTTGGTCTTGGGGTTGGCGACATCCTTGCTCCGTCCAGAAGCGAAGTAGCTTGCCAACGGGAGCTTTCAAGGTTCTGTTGGGAGGTCACGTGTAGGAGAATCTATTTGTGTAGTGGCTCGTCAGGGTGATGTGTTCGAGTCTCTACTTGGAGTTTGCATGTGGGAGGATATGTTGTTGGTAGTGGTCTGGTTCTTTTCTCTCTTGATGGATGCGGGTTAAGCGGTGGGTAGGTGTGAGCTGCCCATCGTTTTAGTGGCAGCCCGGAGGATGTGATGATCGTTATGCAATGGTACGGTTCGTCTTGCATGGGTTGGCTTTTGCTTTTAGATCAGCACATGAAGATTCTTTTTTGTACTGGTTTCGGCTAGGTGTCTACTTGATCCTTTCGGCGTTATGTGAAGACTCTCTATGGAGATGCGGTTGTTGGTGGCAATAGCACCATCATGGTGGCTCCCAACAACGTCGTCCTCTCGGCATGCTATGGTATGTGTGCTTTGTATGGTCAGTCGATGTCCTCCTTGGTCGGGGATGGCCCCCTATTCGGGCTAGTTCTCATGTGTAGTTGTTAGTCTTTCTATATCTCAGTGTGATGGTTGATGCCATGGCTCGGCTGAGCATGGCTTATTATGTATGTTTTTGGCTTTAATACATTACCCTCATAGTTAAAAAGTATTCCTAATGGCTTCAAAAAAATTAAAATGTATCCATAATTCAAATATTCCCTCAACAACAACAAAAACGATGCGTTAGTCTATAGCACGTAGCAATGGGCAACGACGAAGCTCGCAAATTTGCAACAAAGTTAGTTGAAGGACGGATACAACATTTAGAGAGAGAGAGAGAGAGAGAGAGAGAGAGAGAGAGAGAGAAAATACTTTAAAAAGAAGAAAATGCTAAAGAGACAATAAAGGAGGAGAAACAACTCTTTATATGAACAAAAAAGATCTTTTTGACTTTTCACCTTCATATGTCTTTTGACTTTCCACTTTCCTCTGTCTTTTCGTTTCCTAAACTCACCCTTTACTTATGCACTTAATATTGTGACATGCACGCGTAGTCAAGCCCAGTCAGCATACCAGCCCAGACATCCCAGTCTGCCTAGTAAGCAGCAGTTGTAATGGCACAAGATGCCAGGTGTCACCCTTTCTTGATACTGGACCAGCCATGTAGTATAAGGCCCTTAGAGCCGGATGAATAAAGGAAGAGATCAGAGTGTGCAACACAGTGTGTACTTTACATTGGTGGAGTTGGCAGGCACTCAACCCCCGCTCCAATTTAACCTTTTCTTTGCCCAGACTTTTCTTTCCCTCAGTTCTTCTGCAAACACTACACAGAGCGAATCTCCTTATTGCACAGTAGAGTACCCACTCCTTGCACGCGTTCACAAACATGAGCCGCGTCAGTTCACCCAGACCAGCCCCTAGCTCGCCACAATATGACGATGCCTCGATGCATCCCAAGTTCACAAACGACCCTGCACAAGCTCCTCTAGAGCACATGTTCTCAGCGGTCTCCAACATGCTGCTACAGCTCAACCACACAAACCAATCTTTGGTAGGCTTCTTGACTAATCAACACGCAAACACTACGTGCACAGATGCGAAGGTACGGCCCAAGAGTTTTTCTGGGCTACCAACGGAGGATGTCTTGACATGGATTGATCACTTTGACAATGTTGCAAGCTACCATAACTGGAATGACGATCGCAAGGCCTTGGAATTGCGAACACTCTTGGATGGGGTAGCCGCCACCTGGTTTGTCCAGCAACATGATCAGGTCAAGTCCAGACATCCCAGTCTGCCTAGTAAGCAGCAGTTGTAACGGCACAAGATGCCAAGTGTCACCCTTTCTTGATACTGGACCAGCCATGTAGTATAAGGCCCTTAGAGCCGGATGAATAAAGGAAGAGATCGGAGTGTGCAATAGAGTGTGTACTTTACAATATGTTTTAAAAGAACTTTTATTTTTCCTAGATTGGGAGACCTAATTGTGAGTTTGGAAAAAAAAAAGATACCTATTCATCTAGATGTTTTTAGTTTTTAGTGTTTTTAGTTTTTAGTGTTTTATAGAGAAGCCTCAAACGGATTGGTTGAGTTTGATAGTTTGTGCTTGTGAAAGGATTGCTACCTTCTTCCCTTTTTTTTTTAGCAAAACTCGCAATTGTGAGTGAACTATATTAATCAACCCAAATAATTACAAAGTCTTGTCATGCTCGTGTTGGGCCATGACATCATCCAGGGACCATAAGTACATCGGCTATCAGGCCAACCAACTCACTCCCTTATCCTTGATACATAAGGTCCATTATCATGTTCTTCTGAGATCTTAGTTACCGATAGCCAAGATTTTCCCCCATCCTAGGCATACCCTCTACTGACAACAAGGCACAAGTAGTCCTAAACCAATCCTCCGAGTGTTGCTTGCACCTGAGCGTCCAAATTAGCACTTTGCTTTCTTGTATACTTTTTGTGAAGCTTGCCACTTCAAGACCTCCTTCAAACACACGACGGTTCCTTGTCTGGCATACATTATGTAAGAAGAAGTACCTAACGACTTGAGTGCTAATGAGGATGGTAGGACTACCTGAATTCTTCCCTCCAAGGAAAAGATCAGTCTTGTAAAAGCCAATTTTCCGTTTGGACCCACTTGCATATTTTCCCTGCGAGGCCTTTGATAGTTGGGCAATCCATGAAGAGGTGGGCCAGATCTTCACTAGCCAACTTGCACCCCAAGCATCGATATGTACTTTAACATTCTTTGGTGAATCTTTTTTTTTTTGGGCAAAACTCACAATTGTGAGCGATCGTATTATAAAGTCACCAATAGATATACAGCTCATCTTCCTCAGCACTATATGGCACAGGCACCTTCAAATGGGATCAAGGGTGGAGGTAAGAATGGTGAGGTGCACGCATTGTAGGTCGTGCGATCGGGCGATCCATTTACAAATTTGCATGACCCAAATTTACAAGATTGCGCGCTTCGAAATTTACAAAACTATCCCAAATTCACAAATCGGCCCGCATTTACATATGGTGCATTGGAATGCCACATACTTCAATGAACGCATGCGAGCGTGGTGGTTAGAGCACATGCACCGCATGGGGGAGGTCGTGGGTTCGAGGCTCAAGGTACGGACTTGAATTTGCCTACTAGCCCGAATTTACATATTTGCCCGAATTTACAAATCGGCCCAAATTTACAAAAACACATCCGACGGCTCAAATTACCCTCACCATTGATCCCATTTGAAAATCCCCGTGCAAAATAGTGCGAAGGATCCTCAAGCTCAGTAAAGCCTTGAGGGACAAAGGGTTACAACCGAGCCTAGTTACAATCACCTAGTAGCTTACTATTGCGGACAACTAAATCCTTTACAAAGCAGGGCTCGACCGGATGGCGAAGGTTTCGCTAAGCCACTCATCCAAGCTATGCCTTTTAGTCACCACCTCACTTACTACATAAATTAACTCCTTGTTTTCTTGTACAATCTCTGAAAAGCTTGCCATGGAGAGGTTGCTGTCGAAGACATGACAGTTCCTAGCCTTCCACATATTATTGAAGTAACAATATCTAACAATTTGAGTACAAATAAGAAGTGCAAGAACTTCAAAAAATTTTACCCCCCAAGCACAAATCCCTCTTGAAAAACCCTATCTTCCACGTCCTTTGTACCCATTTGCACATCTTTCTTGCGAGGCCTCTAATAGATAGGCATTCCATGAAAAGGTGGCCGAGGTCTTCGCTAGTCAATTTGCACCTTGAACATCTATCGGGTCCGATACCTCACGCTTGAATCTCGATGCTTATCGGCAAGGCCCCCCAAAGAACCTTCCACATGAATATCTTCATAAACTGAGGCCACTGCACATTCTTAGGTGAATCTTATCATTGGCAGGCCTCATGATTTTATCACTTGTTTTTGTTCCAATCGCACAAATTTCGTGCGAGTTGAAGCAGACATTCGTGAGCTCTACTAGAGTCACTTGGTCGCACTCGAAGGCATGACTCGGGTTGAAGGCATGACCCGAGTCATGCGATCAAGTGCTCAACCAACCACGCTAGCTCCTTTGCCAGGCTAGCTCCTTTGGACATTTCTTCAAATATCTTATTCAATCTCTTCTGAGATTAAGTTTTTAGACGATTACTTCTTTTTCATACGTTCATTAGTTGCGCTTTGTTTGTTTTGTGTGTGTGTGTGTGTGTGTGTGTGTGTGTGTGTGTGTGTGTGTGTGTGTGTGTGTGTGTGTGTGTGTGTGTGTGTGTGTGTGTGAGAGAGAGAGAGAGAGAGAGAGAGAGAGAGAGAGAGAGACTCAAGTTATTTGCTTTGATTTTATGTTTGTATCTTTTTACAATTTATGTTTTTTTTTTCTTAATGTAAATGGCATGCCATTTTAATTTTGAAGTAACTTGGTTTTTTTTTTCTTAATGTAAATGGCATGCCATTTTAATTTTGAAGTAACTTGGTTTTTTTAACCATCAATTCGAGGGAAGACAATAGGCAAAACTTGATACACACTCTACAAATGTACAATCGGATATCGATGTACACATTACACCCACAAGGGGCCATATTGTGGAAACAGTTCCGCAATGGAGAAGTTGAAGACATATCCATCTAGTGTAGACCGAGAGCTTTGAACCCTCAACCTTGGGGTTACATAATGAAGGCTCAACCAATTGAGTTGTGCTCTTTGAGTTTCCAGATGGGCGACATTAAAACACACATTTGTCGCCGATATAGACATTCTTACGATGGCGACGACAGTGTAGCTTATGAGGTGAGATTCCAAAATGGAGTGCTGGTGGCATGAAAGACAAGAGTGGTGGAGTGGCATGTCAATATCATTTTCTTTTTCTTATAATCATCAGCATGAAGCTTGATGTGCTAAATACTTGTATTCTTCAAATTGTTGGCATTTTACTGTCCTGAGGACTATATGAGGCTCTAGAGGCTCGAGTTGAAGCCGCCTTTCGGTGCTCACGCTGATTTTCTGCAACCAGCGTTACCTTCATCGCCCGTTATAACCTTGTGAGTCAACCTCTAGTGCGCTGTGTTTTTCTTGCACACATATAGCTTCGTGGGCAGTGTAATCTGCTTCTCTCTCTCTCTCTCTCTCTCTCTCTCTCTCTCTCTCTCTCTCACACACACACACACACACACACACACACACGCGCGCGCGCGCGCGCGCGGCACTTCCTTACTCTGCAATGACTCTTGCTTTCTCGAGTTCATGTGCATCGATGCACTACAATGATGGTAGGTTGCATCTTGTAATGACAAAGTAGTGGGTTAAGCCTGCTACCAACATGCAACCATATTTTTCTTTCTTTGCATTCATAAATTTGTGGTGTTGAACTTTGCCATTCTCCAGTTTGGCTCTTATGTCGGCATTTCTGCATCTCAAGCATGTCTGTTTAGCATCACATGCGCACGAAATTGGCGGTAAGAAGCATGCTTAAATAGGCATGTGCAAAGAATAATCAGATACACAACATACTCAGACAGGAGACCATGATTATATATGCACCATGATTATGTTAGTTAGCAGGGGATACCATGATTATATATGCACAAACATCATAATCTTAATGTGTTCCCAGCCTGCCTTTAATTGTACTGCCCAAATCAATACATGGATACCCACATTTTGGATATCTTTTAATTTTTCAGATAGAGCGAAGCTAATGAGGTTGATGACTGATATTTCATTGGATGCTAATGCTACATGAACACACAATTTTTTGGGAATATTTTCTTGCTTCTGGATGCTATGACATGCTAGTGTTTCAAAGAAAACATGTTCTACTGGTGGCAAAGTCAGGCTATTTTGCTCTTATTGACATAAAATTTTTGTTCCTACGATACAGATGAAGACGTTGGGTAAAAGTTTGACCTTGCTCGAGAAAACACCTGATTGGAAGCATACAAGTGTGTTCCTATGTGGAAGAAGGGAAAGGTATCAACAATTAAAAGCAGGGATGTCTAAATGCAGAGACATCCACTCTCACTCTATGATGAATTAGGCACCCTTGTACCGACATTCAAGAATGCCCACCTGTTGGGGCATGGTGAAATGAGTGCTTGAATTCACAACAGTGAAGAAGCAAAGATCTTAACAATCAAATCAGGATGTCAAAATGCAAAGGCAGCCTTTTTGTCTGCTCTCTCGCTCTATGATGGAGCACAAGGAAATTGGCATGCTTGTAGGAGTGGCACTGACATGGAACAATAGAATTCACGAATGTCATTTAGGGCTCCCAGGAATCCACCTAGTGTGGCAAGGTGAAGCGAGTGCTTGAATTCACAATAGTGCATTTGCTTGCCTGGTGCAAGTGTATTGTACACGCCTCATCATGTTTGGGGCTGCTTGCAGTCTATTGATGTTGGCTGCCTCAATTCTTTCTGCATTTGCGGTCTCCCCAGATGGACTAACACTACTGGATTTAAAAGCTCAATGGCAAGACCCCTTAAATTATCTGGGGAGCTGGAATGTGTCAGAAGCTTCTCCTTGTTTATGGGTAGGTGTCTGGTGTAACAACAATTCCAGGGTGTCAAGCCTGCACTTGGAGGCCATGAACTTGACTGGTATTATCTCAGAGAAGATCGGTAATCTGGAAGAATTAGAGGAATTGGCTCTCTCTCGCAACAGTTTTTCCGGACTCATTCCTGCAAGCCTGGCAAAATGTATGTCTTTGCAGGTTTTGGACCTTTCTCATAATGGCTTTCTAGGTGATCTTCCCAGGGAGCTTGGTTCACTTTCAGGGCTTCTCATACTCGACATTAGCAACAACAGCATCTCTGGCAGCCTTCCAAAAGAGTATGGTAATCTTCTGTTGCTTGAGACCGTGAATTTGAGCAGAAACTTTCTCACAGGAAGTATACCAGCAGAATATGGCAACCTCAAATCTGTTATGTACATGTTGCTTCACACAAACCGGCTTACAGGTGCTCTCCCTGCATCTCTTGGCAACTTAAGCAACCTTGTTGAATTTCGAGCAGGCGAGAATGCTTTGTCGGGGACCATCCCACCTGAATTGAGCGAGTGCAAAAGCTTGGAAATTCTTGGTTTGGCCATGAATGAAATGAAGGGTGAGATTCCACTCGTGTTGGGGAGAATGCAGAGGCTAACTGAGTTAATTCTTCGGAAAAACAAGCTATCTGGAAATATCCCCACAGAAATTGGCAATTGCACAAGTTTGAGAGTCTTAGCACTCTCTGAAAATGCTCTCACAGGGCCTATTCCTGTAGGGCTTGGCAAACTCAAGTATGTTGAGCTTCTTTATTTGTACAAAAATCACTTGAATGGAAGCCTTCCTCGGGAGCTAGGTGGTTGCATATCTCTTGCAGAGATGGATTTTTCAGAGAATGAATTGACAGGTAGTATACCAGATGACATAGCCAAGTTGACTAGTCTTCAGCTTATTCATCTGTTTGAGAACAACATTTCGGGTAACATCCCACTAAGTATGGCAGAATTGCCCAACTTGAAGTACATTGATCTATCAATGAATTCCCTCAATGGAACCATTCCAACAAAACTGCAAGAATCAGATGCTTTGGTTAGTCTTCAGCTATTTGCCAACCACCTTGCAGGGGTTATCCCGCCTCTCCTTGGGAATCATAGCAAATTGTTGGTGTTGGATCTTTCCGTCAACATGCTGAGTGGTGGCATTCCCCGGTATGTTTGCAAGAACAACCAGTTGATGTGGTTGAACCTCTGGTCTAATAGCTTGATAGGAGAGATACCTGAAGGAGTGAAAAAATGCATTTCTCTTGTGAAGCTTCGTTTGAATGATAACTCGCTCCAGGGAGGAATTCCGTCAGATATTGGTCACATGACAGCCCTTGAAGAGCTCGATTTCTCTAACAACCATCTTGAAGGCAGCATTCCAATCCAGTTGGCAAATTGCACTAGCCTCCAAACACTACGACTTTCTGGAAATCACTTAACAGGAGAGGTCCCGCATGTTTTTGGGAAAATTAAGGAGCTTGCTATTGTGGATCTTTCATTCAACGCACTGACAGGAAGGATTCCTTCAGACATTACTGGCTGCATTAAGCTTTTACAGCTGGATTTGAGCCATAATTTATTCGAAGGTCCATTATTGGGAGAGTTTGGAGCGCTCACTTCACTAAACAAGCTTTCACTTTCAGGAAACCGGCTCACAGGTGCGATACCAGAAAGGTTTGGCAACCTCACCCGCCTTTCCGAATTACGGCTCGACAGAAACAATCTTTCTTGTAGAATTCCCCGGCAGTTGGGCATGATGAAAAGTCTTCAGATGGCCCTTGACTTGGGCTCTAATATGCTATTTGGCGAAATTCCATCAGAACTTGGGGCATTGCAATTCCTTGAATACCTTTATTTAGATAACAATCAACTAGAAGGGCATATTCCTGCATCTTTTGTTGATTTGAAGAGTCTCATTGTGTTCAATGTATCATCTAACCATCTGATTGGACCCTTGCCGAACGCCTCTCTCTTTCAAACAATGCCCACTAGCTGTTTCACTAACAACATCGGGCTATGTGGTCCACCTGTAGGGAAAACTTGTAGTGACCTCTCCTATGCTCATGTCAAGGCAGGCGGGTCAATTCGACTAATGGTGACTCTTTGTGTTTCTATAGTGGGGATAGCAACCTTTTCGATTCTACTAGTAACTCTGTGGTACTGCAAAAGCACATCGAGGAGGAGTGTAGTCTTAGCGGATCATCAGAAAAGCTTTAATTTAAGCTCTTATGGTTGGTTAAAGGCAGGGCCGGGCTTCATAGATATCTTGAAAGCCACAAAGGGCTTCTCAGAAGAGTGCTTGATTGGAGAGGGTTCCACTGGTCTTGTCTACAAAGCTACAATGCCTACTGGTATTATCATGGCTGTGAAGAAATTAAGTGCATATAGAGAAGGTCCTAACATGGAAGACACGTTCAATGCCGAGGTCACAACTCTCGGCAGTATCTGCCATAGGAATATAATTAAGCTTTATGGCTTTTGTTTCCATAATGATGCTTATTATTTGCTCTATGAGTATATGTCAAAAGGAAGCTTAGCTGAACTCCTACATAATGGGTCATTTGTATTGGACTGGGATGCTAGGTACAAAATTGCATTAGGTGCTTCTGAAGGGCTGGCATACTTGCATCATGATTGCAAGCCAAGTATCATACACCGGGATATTAAATCCAACAACATACTACTCAATGAGAAGTTCGAGGCTCACGTGGGTGACTTTGGATTGGCAAAGCTAGTGGACTTGAGTCATAAGAAAACTATGTCTGCAATTGCAGGATCATATGGTTACATTGCACCAGGTAAGCATCTTGGACTCCGATGCAAGGCTAGTATGTAGTATGAAAACTATGTGATTTGTGTTCTTATTTGTAGGGAGCCTTCATGAAAGACTCATCATGGCATTGAACTTTAAAGACGATAAATGCATAATACTTTTTATCTTGTATTGCATGCTTATTAGCATTAGATGCCTTGAATTGTCTTTTTGTACAAAATGACTTGAATCAGACAGATGGGTAGATGCATTGAACCTTAGAATCTAAGAATTATGCATGTTTAACTTAAAAATAGTATTTAATGCATTGAACCACAGCATTAGAATCAAAGCTATCAGTATTAACACAATAAGTTTTGGACAAATTCTCACAATATTTCCCACATTGTGACTTACCTCAACATCATGAGCTTCTGTGAGGGAGGCGCCGCATACCTGGCTAGGTACGATTGGGGGTAGGGGGCCGCCGTCCCCTACCCCCAATCGTACCTAGCCAGGTATGCCGCGCCTCCCTCACAGAAGCTCATGATGTTATGCATTGTATGGAAAACAATGAGAAAGACTCCGTTTTCCTACATGAGAAAATTTTTAAATCTTCTTGTGATTATCGGGATTCAAGGGCTCTCTCTCTCTCTCTCTCTCTCTCTCTCTCTCTTTTTAACTGATCTCTCTCTCTCTCTCTCTTTGCCCTTTTGCAGAGTATGCGTACACATTGAGAGTAACAGAGAAAAGTGATATATATAGCTTTGGGGTGGTTTTGCTTGAGCTATTAACAGGGCAACTTCCAGTTCAGCCTTTGGAAAAAGGAGGGGATCTAGTAACAAGAGTCAAAGAGTTTTTGGTGATTGAGAGGGACTTCAAGCAATTGTTTGATCCAAGCTTAAACTTGCATGAGGCTTGTGCTTTTGAGGAAATGGTGCTGCTCCTCAAAATTGCTCTCTTTTGTACTAGGAGTGTGTCCTTTGAAAGGCCATCCATGCAAGAGGTGGTTCACATGATCACCTCGATGAGAGGAGAGAAGTGCACCTAGAAGCGATGAGGGGATGGCAACTCTTGATGCTAATGAGACATGGGATTTGGTGCCATTGTCAGAAGGAAAGATTGTGAATATGCCATTACACAGGTTGTTGGGAATGCTATGTGTGTGTATAAAACCTTGTTGCCTTTCTGTGGCATATCTAGACATACAAAGTGGGAGTGGTTTTTTTCAAAGACCTCCTTTTCAAGGTTTTGTTCAGACAATCGATCACCACGGTTCAACACCCGCCGGTATGCCCAAAAGGCAGAAGAAAATGCTTGGTTTTTATAATTGGCTCAAGCCATTTGATGGGCTCTTTGGGTAATCCATGGAACTTATATCTATGAAAGGAGATAGGGAAACTAAGGGTTTGTTTTGGCATGCCAAGATTATTGAATGAGCCCAACTTTTGTCATCATCCTATGTGTGCAAGCACGCACGCATTGTGTAAACCATCAACCACAAGAAATGTAGCATTAACAAAAGAAAGTATCACCAACAAGGCACCATGCAATTGGTGAGATTCTTTGTTTAAGGATTGAAAAATGGACCAAAAAAACACTTGAAACTAGCAAACATATCATTCGATTTTTACTGATAAGATTTATCGACTCCCACCTTGGGTTTGCATGGAGCATACCCATTTCATTATGCAGACTTTGCAAAAAGAATATTTTTTCTTATGATAGTTAGAATCAAATTGAATGTGTATCAAGGAATCTATATCCATTATAAGTTTATGCAAATAATTTATGAGAGAACTCATAACATTTAAGTTTCCAAATTGTAGACAAAATCAAGCTTTGGTACAAGTACAATGCTTTGCTAAAAGAAATAAATTATTAAAATAATAAATTATCTATGTTACAGATTTTTCTTATATTCATAAACATGACTTATCAATGTCCATCGACCTTTGTTTTGAAGTATCAAGTCTTTGCAATTGGGTTTTAAATTAAAAGCAATTAGGTCTTTCCAATCTCAGAAAAATAAACTCTTTCAAAACATATTAAGTGCATAAGTGAAGGGTGAGTTTAGGAAATGAAAAGACGGATGGTGGAAAATCAAAATACATAAGAAGGTGGAAACTCAAAAGACCTTTTATGTCTACATAAAGAGGTGTTTCTCTTCTCCTTTATTTTCCCTTTAGAGTTTTCTTCTCTTTCAAGTGTCCTTGCACTCTCTCTCTCTCTCTCTCTCTCTCTCTCTCTCTCTCTCTCTCTCTCTCATTGTCATAACTGTCCTTCCCATCTAATACTTCGACAAATCTACGTGCTTCGTCATTGCCCGTTGCTACCTGCTATAGTCTAGCACATCATTTTTGTTGTTGTTGAGGGAATCTTTGAAGTAGGAGTACCTGTTCATTTTTTTGAGGCCATTAGGAATACCTTTTGAAGGAATAAGTATTGGCCTCTTTCAATATACATTCTTCTACCACCTTTACTTTCATTGACACCAAAGCGTATTGGATCCTCCAAAATTACAATGACCTTTGGGTCAACTTATATTGAAATCCTTGTAAAATTCCCTTGTTTAACATAAAACCATGTTATGAGGATATTCCATAAACCTAGGGTCATAATAGTCCAATTAAAGCCTCGTAGAAAGTTAATTCATTTTTGAAAGAGTTTATATGTATCCTCCTTACCAAAAAGTGAAAGATATTATAGCAGAGTTTAAAAAAACTATTGAAATAGTCCATTTGCCTTGGATAATTTCTCTACTAAGTTGAGAAAAAGAGGAGGCAAGAAAAAAGAAGCCCATGCAATGTCTATGGATGGTGGAGTTAGGATTGTAGGAATGCACATACAGCTTGGAGATGGAGAAGAAGCTCAAGGTACACAACAAAGAGTGTATTGTTGAATGTGTGAATACAAGATAAGATAGTTCTACAGTGATGGAAATATATACAAAATCATGGGGAAAAACCTCCCAATGTGAGGGGAAAAAGCATCACGATGATCCTAAATGTATTCAAACATGTCACTACCATATACATGGCAACAAATCCCCCCAGAATAGATGCGATGAACAAGATCTAGCACATGGAGTATAGGGAAGTGCTATACCCTATGGACAGGATCAATCCACGAAGGGAAGGAGCCCAAAGCTTTGCGAAAAGCTTCAAACTTCTCACGAGGCAAAACCTTTGTGAACATATGTTCAAGGTTGTCCTATGTCGCCACATGAGCCAAGCTGATATCTCTAGCTGAGAGTGTCTCAGTGAAATAGTGATAATGCACCTCAATGGGCTTTGTGCGATCATGAAAGACTGGGTTTCTCGTAACTTCTAATGCGCTCTGACTATCATTGTAGAGAGTACCAGACTCGCGTCCAACTCCCAAATGAGCCATAAGGTGTCTGAGCCACACACACTCAACCGTAGTTGTGAAAGTTTTCATGTACTCATCTTTACAACTAGAGATGGCCATAGTAGGTTGCTTCTTGTTCAATCGAGATATGAAAGAAAAACTGCTTTTCGACACGTGTTTCATATGAATTAGCCCAATCTAAGTCAAAAAAGTATGTAAATATGGTGGCCAACATGTAAAGTGCCACTCAAGTAGCAAAAGATCATCTTAACTACCTACCAATGCTTAGACCATGGGCTATGCATAAATTTTCTTACTTGCGAGAGTGCGAATTGAATATCTAGCCTTATAATGCATACATAAATGAGGCAACCAATAGCTAGCTAGTAGAGGGTAACCTTTGTAAGATCTCCAGCATCATGTAGACTTAACTTCAAACCTATCTCTATAGGAGTGGCAATTGGCTTACAATCTTCAAGTCCAAATCTGCTTGGTAAAGTTTGCAGACACTTTGTCTACATAATGCAATACCCCAATCACACTGCTTAACTAAATGCCCAAATAATGATGTAGAAGCCCCAAATTTAATGTCTCACATGTGGCGTTCAAATCAGCCTTAAATTCAACAATATGTATCACGTTTGAACTAGTGAGCAATAAATCATCCACATACACAACAACAATAAGATATACATCATTTGCACGTTTTACATACAAAGTTCTCTCTAGTTGGACTAGTTCAAAAGCCACCCTCACTCAACTTGGTTGTGTATTTTCTCATACCAACAAGCAAGAGAAGATTTCTTTAAACTATACAATGCTTTAGTACATATGCACACTTTCTTTTCCTATCCTTTCTTTACAAAACCATGAGACTGCATTACACACACTTCCTCATAAAAGTCATCATTCAAGAAAGAAGTTTTAATTTTGGATTGATGTACATCCATCCAAAATAAGCTCTTGAATACACAAACTAAACGAACAATAGTCATACAGCAAGTGATAGCAAATTTTTCTTTATATTCAATGCCCTTTTGTTGAGCATGACTTTTTGCAACAAGCCTTGCCTTGTAGCAATCAATTCTACCATCCGGATTTTGTTTCAACTTATAAACCCACTTCTTACCAATGGTCTCCTTGCTAGGAGGAGGCAAGTCACATAAAGACCTAGTAGTTCTTCAGAAGTGCATCATATTCATCTTGCATACCAACCATCCAATTCTATAAATGTTTTGCTTCAACCTCATCACACATACTTGGCATAGCCAAAGCATAACAATTTGATGTACAAAAAGCATGATGAGAACCTGAACGAGTACGATTAGACAAAGGTCCATCCAATTTATTGTCACCCAAAGTATGCACTAGTCATTTTGGCATACCTCTAGCTTCATCATTTTCAACCCTATCCTCATCAAGCGCATCATTTGAATCTGCATAAAAATAGGCTATCTCTTGAAATCTACGTAGGCTGAATATTTGCCTCATTTGGACTTATATTTGTATTCTCACCATTGAAAAGAGGCAACAAGGTATCAAAAAGGCCCCATGAGCTTACATTTGTCTCTTTACTACATGACAACAAAGGTCTAGCGTGCATCTTCCACAAAAAATCATCTCAAGAAGTCAAGATATGTTTCGACTACGACGAATGATATAATATGTAATCCTTTCTTTCAGCACTATAACCAACGAAGATACATTTGACATTTATCATTCAATTTTGTGCGTTGTTGTTGTGTCATTAGAGCATAAGCCAAGCAACCAAAAACATGCAAGGACCAATAGATGGCTTTCTATCATGTCATACCTTGTATAAAGTCATAGACTACAAAGATTTGGTGGGACACCTATTAAGTATGTAGGCATCACACAATAGCCTCTAGCCAAAAAGCATGTGGCAAAGCTTTTCTTGTGACCATACATCGTGCCATCTCCATAAGTGATCTATTTTTCCTTTTAGCAATACCATTTTGTTGAGGTGTATAAGACATTGTACATTGGTGGGGTTTTATTTGATGACCAACAAGAAATGCACCAAATTCCAAAAAGACTTGTCTGAAACACATAAAACTTTGGACTTAGCCTTAAGCAGATTACCCATGTATGCAAAGAGTAATTATCAATGAAAGTCACAAAGTACAAATTGTTACTAAAAGAAGAAGTGTGCATCGGGTAGCAAACATCATTGTGAATAAAGTCCAATTTGCGAGTAGCCTGCACTGAACCATCTTTTGGGAGCTTAGAACACTGTATTTTTTCTAGTTAGACCCTTCACAAACAAGGTGAACTTTGACAAGCATCAATAGGTTATAAGTTCTTTGGGTAAGCTTGTAGACCTTGGTGTGCTCAAAATTTTTCTTTGGGCTCGTTTTGGTTACATGATGCTAGAGATCCTACAAATGTTACCCTCTACAAGACAATTGTTGGCTGCCTCATTTAGTATGCATTAGAAGGCGATATATTCAATTTGCAATCTCACAAGTGAGAAAATTTATGCATAGTCCAAGGTCTAATCATTGGTATATAGTTAAGAGGATCGGTCTCTACTTGAGTGGCCCTATATATGTTGGGTTATTTTATCCCAAGGAAGATCATTATTGTTGCCACCAAATTTATATGCTTTTTCTATCTTGTATTAGGATGGTTGGCATGACACACAAGTGTTTATGAATGGTCTTTGTTTCAAGTTCAACATTTCATGCATATCATGGTGGTGTGTAAGAACCAACCTACTGTGGCCTCTAGTTGTGAGGCTAAGTACATGGCATCTTTCATAGCTACAGTTGAGTGTGTATGGCTCAAACACATTATGGATGATTTGGGACTGACGCTCTCATCTACATTGAGAGTCAGAGCACACTGGTAGTTGCAAGGAACGCGGTATTTCATGCTCTCACAAAGCACATTGAGATGCATTATCACTATGTCGGGGAGATACTCTCTATTAGAGAGATAAGCTTGGCTTATATGCCAACACACAACAATCTTACAGATCTTTTCACAAAGGCATTACCTCTAGAAGTTTGAAGCTTTTCATAAAGCTTTGGGCTTGCCTACCTTTGTGGGTTAATCATGTCCATGGGGTGTGGCACTTCCCTACACTCTATGTGCCAACCATTGCATCACTCACAATGGGGACTTCTTACCATGTATATGGTAGTGATGAGTGTGAACACACTTAGGAAGATTATTGTATGTACTCATCCTCTAGTTGTGAGGCTGAGTACATGGTAGGCTTTCACAGCTACAGATGAGTGTGTATGGCTCAGATGCCTTATGGTGGCTGATTTGGGACTAGTACTCTAATCTACATTCACAATCAGAGTGCATTGGAAATTGTAAGGAACCTAGTCTTTCATGTTCACACAAAGCACATTGAGATGCATTATCACTATGTCAGGGAGAGACTCTCAACTAGAGAGATACGCTTGGCTTATGTGCCAACACAAGACAATCTTGGAGATCTTGAAGTTTGAAGATTTTCGCAAAGCTTTGGGCTTGCCTACCTTTGTGGATTGATCATGTCCATGGGGCGTGGCACTTCCCCAAACTCCATGTGCTAGCTCTCACTCACCGCATATATGGTAGTGATGTGTGTGAACACACTTAGGATCATTGGGGCACTTTCTTTCCTCACTAAGAGCCACCACCCCCCCCCCCCCCCCCCCCCCCCCCTCCCTCCTTGTTATTTGTATATGCAACCATCACCCTAGGGCTATCTTATCATCTATTCACACGCTTAGTAATACACTCTCCATTGTGTGCCTTGAGCTTCTTGCAACCCTAACTCCAACATTCACTATCACACAAGTTTTGCACTAGCCACACTAGATCTAATGGTGCCTCAAGAGGGGAATGAAGCAACCATATTATATATTTACAAGTACCACAAATACGCAATATTCTAATGACAAAAACATGCATGCCAAGTCTTGTGTCTAACACAGTCTTTGAACTAAAAGCTATGCATGTTGAATCTTTTGTACCACACATTTCTTGTAAGCATTGAACATTTTTTCTAAGCCTTGAACTTACATAGCCCCCAAAACAAAGCGCCAGATGCCACATTAGTATCTCCAAAATTGATATCATGTAAAATACTTCTATCTTCCACAAACATGATTACAAGACCAAGGTTTGCAAGTGCAGATACATGCAAAAGGTATGTCTACCACTTGCAACACTAAACATAATTTTTCCAGCTTCCTTAACCGGATAAGAGGCATTCTTGGCACATGTGATAGTATTCCCATTAAGGATAGTGTCAGAGAATTGAACAAATCGTGATGAGATATTATACTCTTAGGTGCACCATTGTCACAATATCATGCATAATCCATAGATTCTACAATAGATGCATCATGAACAGATGGGCCATACTTACACTGTACACTAAAAGACCATTTTACATCTTGCACACCATTTTTTGAGTTTGTGTTTGAAGAAGCATCTAAAATAGCTGCATTTTTCTTTTTCTTACAAGCCTCTTTAGCTTTAAGCTTAGGAAATTTCTCAATGAGATGATCATTTTTCCTATAGTATTGCTTCTTCTTGCCTTTATTGCTAGACTTCTCAGACCTATTGATGTTTGAAGAGGTAGCAAGTGCGGGGCAAGACTTATAAAAGTAGAAGCATTGGAGGTGGAAAAATTTGTATTTTTATTCTACCCAAATGCTTGATCAATAGTGCACTAATTAGCCCTATTTCTTCTAAACTAAGCCACTTGCAACAATACACAAATAGAACCATCAAACTTCACATGATCAAGTTTATTCTCTATCACAAGACTAGAGGTGAAACACTTAATAGAAAGTGAAATCCATGCATGAGCCTACACATCCTTAGCATTCCAACATGCTTGCTCATTAGTAGGCAAAACAACTATAGTAGTAGGAGTGATAGAGCCTACACAATCATCCACAACATCCATATCTATAGAATCCGGTCTTACATCATAATATTCCAACACTCTTTGCAATGAGGACATGTTGCATCATGTATGCCCAAAGTGGGTAGTTGTCTCCATCCAACTATATCTTTTCCTTAGGGGACAACGTGCAAAAAGCATTATCATTGTTAGCCATGGTTGGTGACTACCTGATGCAAAATTTGCATGTATAAACTACACAAAACCAGCCTCTTATATATAGAACATCCCATAGTGGATTGCAAAGTGCCTAGTTTCAAACAATCTATACAAAAGGATAAAATTACTTGCACAGTATTGCTAGTAGTGGAAACAAAGACCAAAATGATTCTGTATTAAGTTTTTTACGATACGAAGCTCTATCAAAAATACTCAATTGAAGAGTGTGACATAGGAGGGTGTTGGCAATGCTGGGGGGGGGGGGGGGGGGGGGGGGGGGGGGGGGGGGGGGGGGGGCAATAGAAGGTGTTATTAAAAAGAAAAATCTCACATTTTCACATATAGAAGGGTACAGCGGAATGGAATTGGCAAAAAATCTATTGATTGAATAGGAAAAGGGTGTATTTATTTGTGTCAAAAATTCACAGACAAGGAGTTTAATAAATAGTCCTTGAACGCACGAATAATTCACAATTTATACATAGTGACCCCCCCGCCCCCCGACTGGCTATGTTGCGAGGGATGTCAAAGCCTACTCTAAAACCAATTGTTTGATATAAAGCTCTATGAATGAGCGCAAAGACGGAAAAGTTGAAAGAGAATCTCGAGAGAACACGACACAAGAAGTATTACTGAGTCTACTTTGCATTAGATAAGGATTTACCTTGAGTGATGGGTGTATACAAGCCAGGGGGGGGAAATCTCATAGCAAGGATTTCCCTTGAGTGTATACAAGCCGGGGGGGAAAACCTCGTAGCAAGGAAAAGTGCCCTGACAATCCTAAGTGTGGTTACACACATCATTACCAAAATATGGTTACAACTTCAAACTCATTTAGAGGCCAATACATCAGTTATACATCATCGCAAATATTTTAGATGCAAGAATCTATTTCTTCATTGCGTCTTCTCAAGTGACTTCACTTCACTTCACTTGGAGTCTTCACTCAATCCATCTTTGCTTCCATTACTGCTATCCATGCTTGGCCTCACTTACCATGCCACTTCTACGTGTCTTCACCCTATTGCAACCCAAGTGTGCACAAATTGCTACGCAACTCCACACTTCCTAATGAGTGTCTTCCCCTAGACACCCTTTGCAAGGTGCTAGGTGTTGAGGAAGTGGTGATGAAATGGCTAGACTTTCTTGAATTGAGCGTTGATAGTTTGATGATATTGAAGCCTTTGTAGGGATAATGTAGAAGAAGATATAGGAGGCCATTTGTGGTTGAAAGGTGAATTTTGGAAGTTATTTGGATGGCCATAGCTCTTTGAAAGGATATAAAGATATTAGATATTGGAGCATGTAAAGTTTTATGAAGTGAAGGTGTTGTGGTATGAGGGAGGAACTTAGCTTGGCAAGAAAATAAAGTAGAAGGTTTGTGATCCAAAGCTAGGGTATAAATACCTGGATGAATGAGGGGGGGGGGGGACCCAATGGGAGAAAAGTTCCCTTTGCGTACGCACATGAAATACTTATATGTGCTATACTTTAAATGAAGTTGATTTGGCAAGGATAAAGTAATTACAAAAAATCTGGATAAGTCTACATCTAGAGAATAGGGTTGAAATGTATAGTAGCCCAAAATGGTATATGAAAGTCGAGAGGCTGGAGTGAGTCATCATTGCATGAGAATTTTGCTCAAGTAGTTGTTGGAGATGGGTGGATCTGTACATGGAGAGAGAGAGAGAGAGAGAGAGAGAGAGAGAGAGAGAGAGAGAGAGAGAGAGTAGATGGCTGAGACAGTTTCACTAGGTGGGAACCGGCTCCTGTGAGACAAACAGTGAATCAGTCAGTAATTACTACGGTAATTACCATGGTAAACCCAAGGCATATAAATAGGGCCCATTACATTGTAATCGGGTTGGCATTTGTTGGCAATTGTACTCGGGTTAGCAATCATTGGCACTGTTGTCGACTGTACTCTGTTCATCCTTTTGTTTATAAGCTACATCATCTTCATTGTAATCCATCATTTGTAATTCCAATTATAGCAGTGCAGTATATTCCAATTATACATACTCTGTACTCAGTTACTATGAATCTGAATCTGAATGTGAATCTAAATCCGAATCTGAATATCATTCTCAGTACTTAGTCTGGTTCTTATTCAAGTAGATGTATTCCATTTCAGTTTATGTTCCTCTGTCCATTCTACTGTCTGAAATAATACATCACCAGTAGCTAAAAGCTTTTACCACTGGAATTAGCTATCTCAAGAGATCAGCTCCAATTCCATTTTGGCAATCACGGTGGCTAGAGCTGAAGCTCGTGACTGGAACACTCTTCTCTCAGTTGGAAGTTCTCAGCTACAGCAATGGCACCCAAAACCAGTTGTGGCCGGAAATCAACCATCAGTGTTGATCCTATGCATGACGAGTCGGGAAGAGAATTTGTCCCTAAGCAAGAGAGGGTGACTGACACTAAGGCTCATGAGGAGCATAGTTAGGCTGATGAGACGCAGGACTCATAGCATTCCAGTCACTCTAGACGCAGACGGGCAGAAAGGGAAGCACGAAAGGCCAAAATTTCTCGGTCCAGGCAGGGGAATGAGGGTACCAAAGGTAGTAAAGGCAGTCGCCACACTTCCAGTAGACAGGCCAGAGAGGACACTGACACAGAGATAGAAACAGATATTGATTGGGATGCAGATATTGACAACTCTAAGAAGACTCCAAAGCGTCATTCAGACTCTAAGAAGAGAAGCGGCAGGCCCAGCGGTAATCGGAATGATTACACATCCTCACTAAAAATCTCTTTTCCAGTCTTCAAAGGGGGCAAGAAGGATGATCCGGATGTTCACATCCAGGCTTTTGAGCAATATGCAGAGCTGAAGAATATTGATGAAGATGAATACTTTCCACAAACCTTGAAGGAGGCAGCGAGAAAGTGGTACTACCATTACCCTGCTTGTCAGCTTAAATCCTATAACAAACTACTTAAAGCCTTCAGATTGGAGTATTCCGACAACAGAGGTGATGAGGATATTCTTTGTGAATTGGATAAGATCAAGCAGAGGAATCTGTCAGTCCGAAGCTATGTGGAGAAAATCAAGGAGCTGACAAGGCAATTGTAGGAACCGCCGTCAGAAAAGCTAATGCGTGCATGGTTGCTTAATGGCTTTCGTAGCAAAGAAGCTTAGAGAGCAGGAGGTACCAGCACCAACGAAGAAATTCAATGATCTAGTACAGCGAGCACTGAAGCTGGAACAACAGGCCAAGAAGGAAAAGAGCCATAAGAAGAGAAGATCCAGTAGCAGTAGTTCTTCTATTGAGAACTCTGATTCCAACGAAGTTTCCAGCAGCTCTGAAAGCAGCTCCAACGAGAGGTCCAAGGATAAGTCAAAAAAGGGATCCTGGACTAAGAAGATTGAAGAGATGGCTAGGCAGATTGCAGAGATTAGCGATACCAGACAACCAGTGAGGAAAATGGAGACTTGGTGTTCAAAATGCAAATCCATGTTTCCAACGAGTGCCCACAGTGTACTTACTATAAGGCCTTTGGCCATTTATGGAATAATTGTGGTATTAGGATTCATCACTTCAAGAAGGGCAAAGACTTGTCAGTGGTAGCATATACGAAACCAATAAGAGTGGAAACCGCCAAAGCCTCTCAGGAGGAGAAACCAGGTACCAATGGTACTGGTCCCAGGCCGAGGCAGATACCAAGCGGGTACTGGCCGAGGCCGAGGGCATGGCAACTTCCAGAGCCGGAGTTTGAATTGCTATACTTGTGGAAAGTATGGGCATTTCGCGGCTCAATGTCCAGACACACCTACACCTACACCTGCACCTGCTGCTACTGAGACAAAGGCACCAGAGCCAGTTCCAGTACGGGCAGTAACAAGGAGCAAAGGAGTAGTAATTGAAAAAATTCCAGATACTCCAGAAAAACCAATCACTACTGAAAGCAACAAATGGGCTCAACAGAGAGAGGTATGGAAGGCCAAGGGTAAAGAGAAGGTGGTAGATGAATGGTAGGAGTAGAGAGAACTAGCGGCGAAAATCACGGAGGATTTAGCCAAGAAGCTGCCAGAGCAGCCAGAAAGTTCTGAAGCCCAAGTCATTCAGAAGATACCAGCCCAATCTACTAAGAAAGATCAGTCAAAGCCTGGCATACCTGAGACCATGCTGGCTGCAGTACAAGGAATGATTGGAGAATTAGGAGTTAATAGAAGAACTGGAAGCACTATAAGGGAGGAATGGCATTGCGAAGATACGACCAGTTCTTCGAGCTTCGACAACCAGTCTGATCAGGAGAAGGAGGAAATCCATGTTAAGATCTGTGATAGAATTCAGAAACTTACAGTGGAGTTGGAAGATATCAGAAGAACCTTGCCTGAAGTGGCGAAATTCATCAAACAGAGAAGGAAAGCTAAAGCGGAGGCCAGAACAGTTGATGTGACGGCTGTGTGAGATGATAAAGTACCGCTCATTCAGGTGGATTACAAGGTTCGGAAGCAATGGGAACCACTTTCAAGTGTCATCTTGGATGGAGGAGCAGAAGTCAATATAATGGGAGTACATCTCCAGCAGAGGATGGGCATCACAAATCTAAAGCCAACACCATTTAAAGTGAGAATGGCATATCACAGAGTAGTACAAGCTACTGGCATGATTGAAAATATGCAGATAAGAGTAGGCAAGGAAAAATTTAAATCCAGCTTCCTAGTTCTTGATGTGCAAGGGGCATATGGGATGCTGCTAGGACGCACATGGTTGAGAACGGCACATGATGTTCACGACTATGCAAATCAAACCTTAACCATACAAGGGGCCAGCAGAGCAGAGTTCAGATCCAGACAAACAATACTAGGAGCTGGAGAAAAGAGCTGAGGCCTAAGAAATTATGCCAGAAGTACAAGGCAAAGAAGATTGAATGAATGTCAGCAACTCTGAACATATTTCCTCTAGCACAAATTGACTTGAATGCGGTTTTACTGAACAAAGAGCAGGCCGACAAGCAGAAAAAGCAATTCCCATATCAGTTTACTGAAATCAATACATGAGAAGGATCAGTTCAGTTAACTGGGAGGCTAGAGGAATCAGCTGAAACTGGCATAGCAGAGGAGCCAGTGCATTCGGGAGAGCACACAGTGAATCAGAATGCTGATTCAGAACTTAACGGGCCATCTTGGGATTATGTTGAGGAATCGACCAAGAGAAAAGGAGGTGGGCCTAATTGGTTGCTTCCAGACGACCAAGAAGTTGAAGAATGGTACCTAGGCTCTGAGGAGAGTCCTAGGATGATCAAGGTTAATAAGCATCTCAATCCTACAATGAAGGAAAAGACACGCACGATGTTCCAGAACTACAAAGACGTATTTGCATGGAAACGCACAGACCTGAAAGGGGTGGATCCCGAAGTATGCCAGCACAGGATACCGTTGAATCCAGATGCTCGGCCAATAAGACTGCAAAGATACCGAATGAACCCCAACTATGCTAAGAAGGTCAAGGAGGAGATTGACAATCTTCTCAAGACTGGGTTCATCACAGAAGTGGCCAGTAGCGATTGGCTGTTTCCCATAGTAGTAGTTCTCAAGAAGA
The DNA here is from genome assembly GCF_014529385.1 of Adiantum capillus-veneris. Taxonomy (NCBI): domain Eukaryota; kingdom Viridiplantae; phylum Streptophyta; class Polypodiopsida; order Polypodiales; family Pteridaceae; genus Adiantum; species Adiantum capillus-veneris. The sequence goes on along the minus strand of NC_140948.1, from coordinate 54,515,684 downwards.
ATGGGAAATTGAGAGTCTGTGTTGACTATAGGAAACTCAATTCCCAAACTATCAAAGATCCATTTCCATTGCCTTTTACTGACATGTTGCTTGATGAGATTGCAGGATATGAAATGTATAGTTTTATGGACAGTTATTACAGTGGCTATAACCAGTTACAGATCGCTCCTGAGGATAGAGCGAAGACCACTTTCATCATCGACTAGGGAACTTTCATATATCTGGTGATGCCTTTCGGCCTATGCAATGCACCAGCTACTTTTCAGTGGTGTATGATGGAAATGTTCAATGAGTTTCTTCATCGGTTCCTCGCCATCTTCATGGATGATTTTACTGTATATTCAAATGAGGAACAGCACTTACTATTTCTAGAAATGGTTTTTAAACGCTATCAGGAGAAGCGGATTTGTTTGAATCCATTTAAATCCGTTTTCCTAGTCTGGAAGGGAAAACTACTGGGACATGTAGTATCCCGTAATGGAATAGAAATGGCCAACGATAAAATCCAGTGTGTTCAGCAAGCCAAAGCACCCAGAAATGCATCTAAGTTAAGCTCTTTCCTGGGTTATATTAACTTCTACAGAAGGTTTGTGCATAAGTTTGCCTATCAAAGAGTACCATCATATGAGCTCACAAAGAAGACCAGTAAGTTCAATTGGACTGCTGAGTGTGAGGAAAGCTTTCAGAACTTGAAAAAGGACATTATCAGTAAACCAATCCTCAGGCAACCAAACTGGGATGTTATTTTCCATGTACATGTGGACGCTTCGGGACTGGCAATGGGGGCGATATTGGCTCAGCCAGATGAAAGGACTACTTATCCTGTTTATTTTGTCAGTCCTTGCAGATTCAGTCAGGCTGAACAAGGTTATACGACCACTAAACGAGAAGCCCTAGGAATGGTTTTCAGTGCTACAAAGTTCAGGCATTACCTGCTAGGCAAACTATTTCATTTCTATGTGGATCATTGGGCTCTTTTGTTCTTGATTAATAAAGTCATTATTCAAGGCAGGCTAATACGGTGGATGATGTTCCTCATGGAGTTTGAATTTTGAATTTTTCATAAGACTGGCAAGAATCACTGTGGAGCTGATTTTCTATCCATAAGTACAGAGGGTTATTCAGAAGCATCCTTAAGGGACGAACCAATGGATGCTGAATTATTTCAGCTGGAAGGAGGAGAATCAGTTGACCCTGAATGGTATGATGTTTATCAGTTTCTTTCTCAGGGTGCTTTCCCAGATGACTGGAAGCAGAACCAGAAGAAGGCTTTGGTCACCAAGAGCTTGAAGTTTACCATCATAGGGGGTTCACTCTATCGACTAGGTGTTGATGGTATTCTTCGGCGTTGTGTGCCTATGGAAGGGAGAATGCAAGTCATCTTAGAGGCACAAAATGGTGAATGTGGTGGACATTTTTCCAATGAAGTTACCTACAAGAAGATTTTGCAAGCTGGTTGATGGTGGCAAACATTGATAGCTAATGTTAGAAGTTTTTGCAAAACTTGTGACATATGCCAAAGAATGGGTAGACCTACAGCTGCAGACATGACTCATTTAACGCCAGTACAACCACTGGGGGTTTTCATGAAATGGAGCTTGGATTTTATGGGACCTTTTAAGAAGGTTACCCCCAGGAAGAACAAGTACATAGTGATGGCTACTTGTTATGTCACTAAGTGGGTTGAAGCTAAGGCTCTTTCTGACAACACAGCCAAGTCAACTGCAAGATTTCTATTTGAGAATATTTTCTATCGCTATGGATGTTCTCTAGAGATTGTGTCGGACCAAGGGACACATTTTATTAATGACACCATGGAGATTCTAATGGATATGCTTTCAGTCAAGCATCAAAAATCTACCCCTTATTATCCCAGATGCAATGGACAGGCTGAAAGTAGTAATAAGATAATAAAGACTATTCTCACTAAGGTTGTGTAGAAGAAGCCAGACTAGTGGGATTTGAAGCTCCAGATTGCTTTATGGGCGTATAGGACAGCTTACAAGGTCACTACAGGGTTGACACCATTCAGAATGGTGTATGGCACTGAAGTTGTGGTTCCTATGGAGTTTGTTATCCCAAGCCTGAGAATGGCTGTGAAATATGGGTTAAACTTCAACCACAATCTGAAAACGTGCATGGATGAGCTTATGCAGTTAGATGAACTCAGGCAACGGGCTATGCTGGAACAAGAGATTGTTCAGCAACGAAGGAAGCACTGGCATGATCGCAGAATTAAGGTCCTAGAATTTCAGAAAGGGGATCTGGTGCTCCTCTATCAGTGTAGATTGGGTCATAAGAAGCCAAACCTAAAGATTGCCTGGGCAGGACCATTTGAGGTAGGCTGGGTTTTCTCCAATGGCACAGTCAAATTGAAAGACTTATCTGGATTACTGCTGCCAGGGGTGTATAATGTCGCAAAGATCAAACTCTACTATTCAGAAGCTAGAGAGCCTGGCCAGGGTACTAGGGAGCTGGGAACTGAAGATCAAGAGATACCAAAATCAGATATTTTTGGGCTTTTTCATGTGCAGCCAATTCCAGTTTCAGAACCAGTGTCAGTAGGACCAAGCCAGACTGGTACCAGAACCAGTACCAGTGTGATCAAGCCAGAATGGGGCCCAGGCCAGTATCAGTGGGAACACAGTTATCAATTTTTAAGCGCCTAACAGTCAGATGGCACTCTAGTAGTAATCATTTCAAGGATGGGTAGGAGTCTTGTCCAATGCATGTCTACCACGACAGTAGCGACGCACAAAAGTCTAGGAACGACAAGTGGTGGAGCTTTTATGGTGCGAACGAGTATAATAGTAAGGAGAGTCGGCATTTTTTCTCACAAATCTCCTGCGCGATGATTCCCACCTGTTGTCCATTAGCCTCACCAAGCTCTGAGGTATCTTCGCTCCAGCCGCAGACTTCGTCTTCTGAGGAGACAGTGGACTGTCGTCTAGCTTTGCCATGAACACCTAGGTACAGATTTGAAGCATCAAGTAAGTCTTCCTCTTCCTCACATGTTTCGTCATCTTCACAGTGTATGTGTAGGAGGAAACGTTCAGAAAAGATGCAGGAATCTCTCAATGAAACCCAAGCTATTGTCACTGCTGCAAAGGCAAGCCTTCCCCTCATCCCTTACAGCAAGATTCAGCGTTACGTGTTCACTGACCAAGCCATGGCTCTACTGCAACTATGGGATTTATGTGTGGTTCTGCAAGCCACAAGAATCGATTTTGACACAGCCATCATCAAGCAGGTTCTCGACTCTTTCAATGCTGAAGATGGCAGTGCTATGGTATATGGCAAGAAGGTGTCTATCACACCAGACAACATAGCTTTTGCATTTCGTATGCCAAATGAGCCCAAGCCGTCTGTGGCAACTCCACAGCAGATCAGCATAGTTTTGAAGGAGGATGATGTTGTCAAGCGAAAAAGAAAAGCCAGTAGTCAAGGGATTCCAGTGGCCGGACTGGAAGCTTGCGTTGCTTATAGGTTTGTAGATGAAGCTGTTAGTCTTAAGAATAATCCAACATATGTGTCAGAGAAGGTTTTTGCTATGCTGCTAACAAAGACATTGGATTCAAAGGTTTCTATCAACCTTTATCAGATCTTGTCACATAATGTGCTTCAACAAACTGCCAAGTTGAAATCCCAGAGTGTATTTAAAGCTTGGTATGTTTGGCAATTTTTATATTCGGAACTGCTCCAGATGCTCATGACCAGGTAAGAATAGCTTGGAGTGAGAAGCCATTTCCAGTGTCAAAAAATATTTATTTGTCTTCGGCTGAAGAAGCCACGGACAGTCGGACCACTCCAACTTGACTGAAAAGGAAGGCTACCCAAGATGAATCTGGCAGCTCAAAGAAACCGAGGACTACATTGACGAAGAGCAGTGCTTTTCTGAAGCAGATGGAGAGTCAAGTCAAGACAGTGACTACTGAAAAAACTCTAGTCAGCCAGGCTGACAAACAACCTTCTCAGACCACTGAAGTCAACCAGTCAGTAGGACAGATTAAAGTCACTACTGGTACTGGCAAAGATCAAGCAAAAGAGACTACCTCTGAAAAGTCAGCAGAACAATTGGATAAGGGCAAAGGTCCAACCTCTCCAACCCTACTGGGTGGCGTTTCTATCCCAAACAATGAAGAAGCTCGCTCTGCACCTGATGAAGAAGGACAAGTTGCAGCAGCTGTAGACCCATCCACTTAAAGGACGTCTCTTTCTACAAAAATCTGATTATGCTGCTTTACCCTATATGGCTCCTGTTATAGTGTATGAGCCAACTGATTCTGACCCAGCAACAGTCAATCATGGATGTTCAGTCCTCATCCAGTCCTCATGGAACACTATTGTCAACTATATGGGACAGATGTTGGACGCTGCAGGGTCAGAAGATGAACTGAATAAGGTAAAGCTGAATTGAAGGGGGTTGAAGACCAGATTGAGAAGCTGAAGGAAGCAAGAGAAAATCAGAACCTGCGCCACAAGCTACTTGAAGCTCATTCAAAGAGGTCCATTAAGCTACTGGAAAGTAAGCTAGCTAGGGCGGAGTCTGCTATGCAGATGATGAAGGAAGAAAAGGAGGAAGCACAGAGAGCTGCAGATCGGTTTGAAACGATGCTGAGAATGAAGAGAGTTGACTTCAACTCCTTGCTGCTTCGTCATAAAGCTCTGAAGACTACCCTCACTGAAAGATATATTTATAATAATTTGGCTGAGATTTTAAATCCATCAGGCAATGTTGTCTTTGATCTGGAGAATTTGAAGTCTCTTATGGAGGCTATGCAAAGTCACTTGCAGGACAAAGTTGCTGAATATAATAATACTCTGGCAAATCAAACCATTTTGGATTATATTGAACAGCAGAATTCCCTTGAAGAAGCAGAAGAAGATAAGGAAGAAGAAGAAGATAAGAAAGAAGAAGCTGATAAGAAGGAGGATGACCAAGACGAAGGGCATACTAATGATGATGATGATGCCTCCCCTCCATCTCCACCTCCAAGACCTAGTACTGGTGGCACAGGGCCAACTGGAGGAAGTCAGTCACAGTCAGACCAGCCAGACCAGTATGAAGGGCATAAGTCAAGCCATCAGCAGCCAGAAGAACAATGACCTAGTAACACTGGGAATCTGTCATCAAATCAGTCCCAGCATAGTAGGGAGGATAAAGGGAAAAGTAATGGCTGAGGGACCAGCAGCTGATGAGCAGAATTCATTACAGCTTATCACACTAAACAGGAAATTGAGACATCAACAAGCTCCCATAACCAGGCAATATCTGGAGGATGATGATCTCCTATCTGATCTGGAACGCTTTCAGCAGCGACTCTATGTCGGAGCCAGGAAAATGATGGAGCACTGGAAATCAGTTGCTTTTCATGATCAAGAGACCTGCCAATTACCTGCGCATCCCAGTACAGTCTAGCTGTTGGAAAGGATACCTAAATGGATAATCACTTCTGAAGAGAGAGTGACCAATCCACACTGGCAACGACAGTCTACTGCAGATTTTCAATCTCTGGCTATAGAATTAGAACTTCTGTTGGGAAACAAGCCAACCTACAAATGTATGAAGGATGTCAGAAATCAGTTGAAAAAAGTTTTGGTACAGATGCAAATTGCTAGAGGAATCTTGGATCAAAGGGTGCGGGTCATTCTTGAAGATCAGACGGCCACCAGCAAAGGACCTCAGACTAAAATGTCAGTCGGAGAACAGACGACTGCTCTCCAAAAACTGTTTCAGCTGATCAGAGTAACCAGAAAAATGATGCAGTAGGAGAACCAGGTTGTTCTCAACTTCTTAGAATTTGTGCCTGATTCCCCAGTCCTCTTGTATGCTTTACCAGCAAGAGAAACAGGCGAAGAATAAGGATAGTTTTGTTAGTGTTAAAATGTCCATTGAACACAGGCGATTGACAAGATAAGTTGGCTCTTTATACCAAACAACCTCCCACTTGAAGGCCAATGTAACAAGCTATGGACATAGACAAGTAATATAGAGTCTAGATTTCTACCGAATGTCCATAAGCACTCGACAACATTGTGCAAATGTTTCAGAGGGTAGACCCTTGGTTTAGTAGATCAAGAGGTTTGTCATTTGTGTGAATCTTGATAAGCTCCGCATGCTTGTCCTCGAGCATTTTGCAAATGAATTGATACATCACATCAAATGATGATAATCTCCTCCACAACAATTAAGTTTCGCTTAGTATTTAGTTAAGTTTGTAAAGAATGTGTTTTGAAGATGCAAAACGGATAATGGAATCTCAGGACTCTCTCTTTAGTTGAAGACTATAACCGTTTACATAGGTTGGGTAATGCACAAAACATTCATGTATAAAAATGTTGAATGAAACAAACTTTTGTCTCTTTATTTGTTTATTGTCTCCATCCTGTATAATGATATTGATATGTACACAATGTTTTCATGCTTGCAGCAAGTCTTTATTTCTCAACCATCAGATACTAATGTCCCCTTCCCCGCATACCCTACAAAATCTGCCTGCTCTACATCACTCTCTTGGGAGTCTCCTTGCTCTACCTACCTCCTCTCGGGGCACCCACATTCCTATTTTTCTAGCTTCTTTGAAGTTACATCTTATCTGCACTCCTCCCACTCTTCCAAAGCTGCAAATCAAGAGCTCCTTTTGCCAATCGAGTCAAGAGCAAATGTTCCTCACACGTTGTAGGAATAGGGCCTTGAAGGCCTACCTTATAGGCCATATTTGTAGAAAGATGAGGCGACTGCAGATCCCATGCAAAAACAAATGGATGCATGCTAGGGTGAGAGACGTTTTGAGTGCATGCACAAAGGGAGACCTTGTGGCTGCATGTGCATTTCCCCATCCAGATGTTATTGATGTCCTAGTTGCATGCACAACTCACCATCGCCCACTACGGTTCTCTTGCAGACATGCAGATGTGCACGCAATGCTAAAAGATCTCCCAAGATTCCATAAGAATAAGGCATATGTGTAAATCAAGACTCCCTACTCTCTTTATGACTTTTTCATCAAGGGACAAACCACAAATACGAACATCAATTGTAATGTGATGTTTGCTTGAACTTGGACACTGACTACAAAACATCTAATTGATGATAAGCGCATGGCATGACTAAAGTCGCGTAAGTGGCAAAGGACCCAGCATCTTATTAGGTGATACTGAACTCAAGATAAAATAGCTGGCCTCCACAAGTGGGTCGTCTGCAAGGCCTAATGCACACATATGAAGATCCCTTACAGTATCAAGATCCAGCAAAACCACACAACTATGTGTGCAGCACAAAACACTTCATTCAGGTACATCTTCAATCTAATCGAAGGATTGGAGATACATTGCGATGACTCTTGAAAACTCTTCACTAAAATTAATTATATGCACAAACATGACCTACAATTGTGCCAATCAACTCTACTAAAAATAGAGACTCAAGTTAATCCACATGAAAACAATTACAAAGAAAACAAAGGCACACTCTTTGGCAATGTCTCATTTTGTTCTTAGGCACCGTGCAAAAGCACATGAAGGCTCTTCATATTCTAAAGGAACCTATGGGATCCAATCAAGTACTAAGCAAGCCCAGGGCCAAAGACTCAAAATCTAAAGAAAAAAATGTCGCTTGCATCAAAATTGGGAACCAAAAATATGTCTTGCATGCTGCTGTATATATTGCTAGCTCACACGTATTACAAATGTTAACATATGTGCATCAATTACACACAAAGGTCGCACTCATCAAGTAGTTTGTTCCAACAGCCTGCTAAAGAAGTACCCTTCAAATCTCCCAAAACATATGTCAAGAAAGTGAAATGCTCTACAAAACCAACAAGCTTACACCATATAACGTACACACCATGCCACAACAGAAATGAGTAACAACTACTGCAAGACTTACGTTCTGTCATTAACATTCCTTTCAAACCTTCCAGCCATAACAGCAGCATCTTGCATGATAACTTGCCCTCAGCTCAGGGCAAAAGACCAGCCGTACTCATCGAGTTCTACGACTGGAGGTCATTCTGGTTTTAATGAACAGAAGACTAAGCCCTTCGAATCGTAAGCTATATGGAAGCCAGCACATTAGTTGATGCTTGAAATACCAAACATGAACTTCGGAGGCTTACAAGCTAAGGCATTCCTTGATGAACAATCCCATTAGTTGATGCTTGAAATACCAAACATGAACTTCGGAGGCTTACAAGCTAAGGCATTCCTTGATGAACAATCCCATTGAGCACTCTTGTGGTAACAACTGATAATGACCACAAACAAGAAATCACACTTGCCGAGCCTTGAATGTTACAGAGCTCCAGCCTGCTCCAATCAGCTTGGAAAAGGTACCAGGAACCCAAGTTCCCCTGGATTACGAGGACACAGCTGCTCAGCCCCTCGTTCCCAACAGAAAGCCAAGCAAAATCACTTCAACAACCCACCCAAGAATGTGCTAAGGTCACCCTTAGCAAGCTCTTGCTCACACAACAGTTTAACATAGTTCACCATGCATTTCCTACTCTTTCCATGAGTTGAGGACCACTTTGGGGTCCCTTTCCGCTGCTTCAAGGTACCGGCTGTCTCAGAGATGATAGGCCCAGGAGGAACCCCTTTTTTTAATGCACTACCTCTGGGAGTAGCTGAGGGAGGCACTCTAACATTCTCAGCTGGAAGAGGCGTGGAAGGCGTCCAAACTAGGTTCTTCTTGAGAGCAAACCTAACCCTTTTGACCTTTCCTGAGCTTTTTCCACTCGTAACAACTGTAGGAGTTGTATACTGTCCACCAGCAGATACAGGAAGCGCAAGAGTTTCATGGCCTTCAGCAGCACTATCACTGGAAGTCGGTATTTTCCTTTTCCTCTTGCCTGTACTTTGTGGAGAGACCACCTTTGACATCTTGATGTTAGGTGAGAGGTCAACGACCGACGCTGCATCTGCAAGCATATCAAACTGTTTTTCTAATTTTGACACCACTGAATCATCCATACCCAATCCATTGGATATACTCCGTAGCCCCTCCTCACTAGTTCCTGTTCCCACCAAGGCAACCATTTTCCGCTTCACAGATCTTCGCCTTTTCTCCTCCTCATTGCCTGTTGTCTCATGGTCTTTCCTCTCAAGAGTACTAGAGTCCCTAGGCTCAATGCATTCAGATCCCTTTCTTTTGTCCGCCTTCATGCTCCTTTCACCTTCTTTACTTTCAGAAGGTGCCTTACACTCTTTGAAGACACTGATGTGTTTCGAGGAACTTCCTTTACTCCCTCTTCCTCTGTCCAAGACCTTTTCCTTTGAAGAAGCGGCTATTTTCTTGGATCGTGCTTCCTTCTTTGTTCCCTTGGCAATGGAATGCACTGGAACTAAACCTGTCTCCTTTTTCTTTTTCTTTTTCTTTTTTTTAACATCTGTTAGCAAAGAAAGGGCGATACCAGAAGTCTCTAATAGCTTTTCCAATTTCTCGAACTCCCCATGGAGCTCATACAAGATCTTCCGATTTGCTTGTGAGGTGGAAGGTAGGGAAGCCAGCTTAAAAGCTTCGGGGCCAAAAGGTGCAGAAAGAAGTAATGATCCAAGCACGTCTTCAACAACATCTATAGGATGTCCCTCTTGCTTGGCCGTTATGACCATGCGGCTGAGATTAAAGAGATGGTTAAATATGTTCTCCTTGATCCTTTGAAGCAGGCTCTTTTCTGATGAATGACTGCAGATTACCAAGAAGGGCTCTAGCAAAAGCTTGAAGATCTCTGCTCTCAAGGGCAAAACAGTTTTAAGTTCCTGGAGAAATATATCAGCATAATGAAGGTTTATGCCCAATGCAGCATACTGGTCTTTAGCCAAGAAGGCATTCTCCAAAAGAATATCCATGAACTCCTTAGTCGAATCAGCATCCCAACCTGATGTTTGCAGAGCTGAGAACATATGAGCTAAGTACTTCCTTAGCAGAAGGTAAAACTTGTCCAATCGAAGCCTATCTATGCCAGCCCACTCCCGCCTCATGGTTATTAAAAACACCTTGAAGAACTTTAAAGCAAGACCATCATCGAGCTTCTCTAAAATGGATGCCAGCCTTTCAATTAGGTCTGCTTGCACTGGAGCTTTGTCAGAGTGCCAGACACAATAAAAGAGCCCTTTCCATACCTTTTTGAGCTCATCTTCCTCAAGCTGCTTTTGTGACGTGAGCCACAGCACAAGGAGAGAAATGGCTTTTTCCCGTGTCTTCTTTTTGGGTGATGCCAACCTTCGAGCAAATCCCATATTGGATTCACTGGCATGAGCTTCCATCTTCCCGCTACTTCACCAGTTTGCCTCAAGGTGCTGAAAGAAAATAAGGGATTACTTTACACACATAAGGAAAGCATAACCATTCTACAAATGAGGAATCAGCATCTCAAATGTCATGCTCTTCAAAGAAAGAGATTATTTCCTAGGAAGAAACTACCTTCACAGATCTGAGAAAACGCTATTCACCAAATGGAAGGAAATGTCCAAGAGTAGAGTAAAACAGTACAAACCAATAGCCTCAGCCTCAGGAATGGTTAAAACTCAAATGAGGTAATAAGTTGCAACCAAAGTGGTAGAAAAATCAAGGGTATACCCAGATTCATAGGTATTGTATGTGTGTGTATGTGTGCGCGCGCGCATGAGTGCATAACCTGTGTAAGCGTGCATGGCCATATGCATGAGCACATGTAAATGTGCGTGCTATTTTGTGTGCGCGTGCATGCGTGCAGTATAACAGTGCTCCAAAAAAAAAAAAAATTGACCTTGTTTTTTAAGGCCAAAATAATAAGACTACTGGGATTCATGTGCAAATGTAAGGTATTTACCAGGATTTACAACTAAAATGCCCAATTTTTAACCTTGGAAATGAAGGTCCAAAAAAATAACAACCGGGATTTTCCATATTCAACCAAGAAATTTACACTACAAACCGGGTTATGTGAGCACTGCAGTAAAAGTGCATCTGTGCACTCATATACACATTGCACTTATATATAGGGCAATAAATGCACACGCACAGGCGCATGCATGTATGAACATATGAACCACGCCGACATATGAACCCAACCTTTAAACGTCAAAACGCAAGGGCTATTGTGCCCTTGGCGAAAAAATTGACCAATCAAGATTCCTACTCTACCCCCATTCCTGACTCATCAAAAATTGAATGGAGACAACTACGCTATTTGGCTGCGACCATGACGACGGTCTTCGACTCATTTAAGCTTAAAGGCCTTTCCACCCATGACTTCAAGAAGTCAAAGAATCCAACACGGGCAAAGTTGTGGGAGGTGCCAGAGCCCGGATTTGATCCTTCATTATCCTCAACGATACTACATTAGTAGTTAGTCGCATCATAGTGATGATGTAATGGGACAGGCACCACGTGCCAACTGAAAAGAGAAGACTGAGACAGACGTTTAGCACTTTAAACAAGTAAACAGAAACACAAAGAGAATCCACACGAAACACGGAGTGGCGGAGTTCCACTCCCACACTGCAATGGCCCCAAACGATGGCACCCCTTTCAGTATTTCTTTATATTGCTTCAACATGGTCTAACTCTGTAGCTCTGCTCTACTTCTCTGTACGGTAGAATGCAAAAGAGAGAGCCCACAACACGTATTTAAAGACCTTTAGCCTGAACAAAAGCAATTTACATAAAAGCAACAATTCTAAAGTATCTTGACCAAAAGCAAACGCCCAGTGGGCTGTCCGTACGACGTTGCCACATCGTCAACAATCCGCAAAACGCAGAGGTGTCCGTACAACCTGCCACGTCATCAATTTTTACGCAAGTTATGGAGTGTGTGTGACCTACTTTATTTAAATGATTTCAAGCCCCTCAGCAAAGGTTCTGCAAGTTATTGGGGGTGCCAAAAGTAAATCACAAATCATTGAAACCAGAATCAAGCAATCTCAAATCAATTCCAAAACAAGTTAAAAACAGATAAAATCCATTTCAAACAAATTCAAAACAGTATTTTCAAACAATTTCTCAAGCAAAATGGGTCTCCTCGTTGTAGTAGAGTGGATGTCTAACTCCATGCTCCCAAATGCTTATTCCTCGATCCTAAAACCTGTTATTGCACACAAAAGAAAAGAGCTTCGAAAAACATTACTTTTACACGTACTGAAATTTTCTGCAAAAACCCTAATTTTTCAAGATTGTCGAAATCAAAATCCGCTCGCGTCAAGGCATAGGGCGCGTCGAAATGATCAACTTTGACATCTGTTGCATACCCAAAATTCTCAACCGTTGAAGAGATTTTTAGAGACCTCCACATAACAAAAGGCATCAAAAAGCACGTTTTTTGCGCTTTTTAGGGCAAAAAAGAACTCTTTCTCCTTTACCTCCTCCTCGTCTTGTCGTTTCTTTCGTATCCAACCCATAGCTTCCATCTATAGGTTCATGTATGTCCCGTTTTCTCTCGAAAAAAGGGAGAAAAAATTTATGTAGATTCTAGAAGCGCCATCTTGCTCTGTCTCGTATTGAAAGAACCGATATGCTTTCAGAAAAGCACACGACTGTAGCTCTAATACCACTGTAGCAAGACGGGCACCATGTGCCAGCTGAAAAGAACAAACTGAGACATACGTTTGGCACAAAGCATTTGGTCCAAAAGCAAGCGGCTATCTGTATAACGCTGCCACATCATCAATTGTCAGCGCAAAACATTGAATGTCCGTACAACCTGTCATGTCATCAATTTTTACGCAAGTTATTGAGTGTGTGTGTGTGACGTGCTTTATTAAAATGAATTTAGGCCGCTCGACAAAGGTTCTACAAGTTATTCGGGCTTACGACTTTTAGTCCTAACCCATCTTTAAATTTGGGCCACTCGGCAAGAATCTGTAAGTTGGTGAAGCTAACTCAACGACTACCTCGTCACTCCCCCCGCAAATAACTTAAAAAAGTCCGGGCCATGAGTTCAGAGGACTTGTACAACCAAGCCCTCCCCAAACCATAGCCTACGTTGGAGGTTCGAGCATACAACCAAACGCTTCCCAGACATCCCGCCTACATCGTTCGGAGGTTTTCCAGCATACAACGAAACGCTCCCCAAACATCCTGTCTGCATCGTTCCGAGGTTTTCAAGAGGACAACGAAACGCTACCCAGACATCCCGTCTGCGTCGTTCCAAGATTCACACAATACCAAAACAGCATTTCTAACTACTCAACCCGGGAGTAAAATCACCAATCATTGAAACGAGTATTAAAACCAGAGTCAAACAATTCAAATCAGCACCAAGACAAGTTTAAAACAGATACCATCCATTTCAAACAAATTTCAAACAAACAGAGTTCAAAAGTATCCAACTACAAAGTAACTAGAAAAATCATCCATGTTTTTTGTTCGGACAGCTGAACTTTAAGGACGATTGGCTTGTCCTTCTACATCAAGGTAATGGTTCGGTTCCGGATGTGGAAAGTTGCATTATCACAAGACGGGCACCACGTGCCAATAGAAAAGAATAGACCGAACAAACTTTTAACACTTCAATAACAACTGAACTGAGAAAGAGAGAGAGAGAGAGAGAGAGAGACGACACGCGACACGGAGTGGCGGAATTCCACCCCAAAGAGTATTGGCCCCAAACCTTGCCGCCCCCTTCTGTATTTCTTTATAATGCATCAACACAATACAAGCCGGTACTCCAAACTTTGCACCTTCTCCAGGAAGCATGCCAGAGAATGAGCCCATGGCCTCATATTTAAAGACCCTAGGCCCCAAAAGCAATTTTACATGAAAAGCCTTCAAACTCAAAAGCATCTGGTCCAAAAGCAATGCCCAAAAGCTATCAGCGTAAATCACGAAAATCCGTACAACTGCCACGTCAACAGTCAACAGTCAACGCAAAACGCAAAAATACGTACAATCTGCCACGTCATCATGTCAGCACAAAATCGGTTTTATGTACAGTTGCAACGTCATCAGATTCTACGCTGTGTGAGGGCCAGCTTTATTTTAATTCCTTTGTCACTTGGGCCCCATTGAATGGGGTCCCATAAGTTGATAGGACTTCTTCTTCTATTGTTGCTTGTTCTTCTTAGGATTGAGGCCCCTCGGCCGTGATCTACAAGTTGGCTCCATCCTTCAGGGCTTGACATGTCAGCAGTTTGTGACATGCATCATTCTTGTCGAGCCAAGACATGCCCAAGAGAACGTCGCAATTACCCAACAACATAATCTGGAAATTGGCTTTTCCATGATAACCTTGTATAGTCATTGGAAGAGTACCAATGGGCGGTACCACTTTCTGAGTTTGCCTCGTAGCTAGCTCGGCTTCAATTTCTCCACCCTCTGCATCATAATCAAAGTGCATTTGCTTCAAGAATTTTGGATGGATGAAGTTCTTTGTAGTTCCAGGTGAAAGCGCGAAGCAGAAGGTACTGGTAGGTGCGCGTCGCGATGTAGTGCAGGATTGGGAAGAAGCAAGAGGCGGAGTGCAACAGAGAGGAAGCGCTAGGAATCGAAGCTCGGAGAGAGAGAGAGAGAGAGAGAGAGAGCTCACGTTTTTGGGAAAAATTCAATAAGTGAGTTTTGGGTTTTCCCACTTTTATTATAAGTAACTTTGAAAAAATGTGTCCAGGTTCATATTGAACCTGGACAAAGTATAAAAATGTACAAAAAGGAGTTATTTAGGCCTTTAACCCAACAACCTCCCACTTAAAGGCATAAATGACGGCTTTAAGTTAACCAATTCCCACCAGCTGTATGCAATGCTCATGTTGAGCCTTAGCAAGACTCTTGGTGAGAACATCTGCAAGGTTATCCTGTGTATGGATCTTAGTCAAGGTGACTAGACCATCCTCCAATACCTGTCGTATGAAGTAGTACCGCACATCTATGTGTTTGGTACGCGCATGAAACATGGCATTTTTTGCTAAATAGACAGCACTCTGGCTATCACAACCCAACACGGGTGTATGAGCAAGCATGCCAAGTTCTTTTGCAAGTCTGCCCAGCCAAATGGCCTCTTTTGAAGCCTCTGTGGCTGAAATATATTTAGCCTCAATAGTACTCAATGCCACAATTTTCTGTAACCTAGAACACCAAGAGATTGCACCACTAACAATGGCAAATACATATCCACTGGTAGATTTCTTGGTATCCATGTCACCTGCCATGTCTGCATCACAATATCCTTGCAACTTCAAGTCACTTTTGCCATAACAGATACACTATGATTGTATGCCTTTCAAATATCTCAGAATGCATTTGACAGCTTCCCAATGCGCTTTGCCAGGATTCGACATGTATCGACTAACAACTCCCACTGCATAAGCAATGTCGGGACGAGTGGCAACCATAGCATACATAAAAGAACCACAAGCCGATGCATAAGGGATTCCCTTCATTGCTTTCAATGCCACCTCATCCTTTGGGCAATTTGCTTTGCTAAGCTTAGTGTATGGTGGTAAAGATACCCCAAGAGACTTAGCATCAGCCAAATTAAATCTGTCAAGTACTTTTGCAATATATCTTTCTTGAGATAAAAACAGCAATTTCAGCTTTCTATCTCTTTTAATACACATGCCCAAAATATGCTCTACATCACCCAAATCCTTCATAGCAAATGCTAAATTTAGCTTACGTTTCAGAGCATCAAAACTAGTCTTATGTTTCCCGTCAAGCAGCATGTCATCAACATAGAGAACAAGTATGATGGGACTACCATCTTCATCCCTTTTCATATACAAACAATGATCTGCATGGCTGCGTTTAAAGCCTTGAGACAGCATAAAAGTGTCAAACTTCTTATACCACTATCGTGATGATTGTCTCAAACCATACAGAGCTCTTTTCAGTTTGCATACAAGTTCCTCGCGTGTAGGAACTACAAAACCTTCAAGCTGTTTCATATATATGTCCTCTTCAATGTCACCATGCAAAAACGTTGTCTTTACATCCATTTGATTCAATTCCAAATCAAGTACCGCAACGAGAGCAAAAAGGACACGTAAAGTTGTAAGCGTTAAAACAGGTAAAAAGATTTCTTGAAAATCAATTCCTTCTTTCTGTGCATAACCTTTTGCAACCAATCTTGCCTTGTACTTGGGTTTTTTATCCACTATCTTAATCTTGTATACCCATTTGTTAGGAAGAGCCTTTCTCCCTTTAGGCAATGGCACAAGATCCCAAGTATCATTTGCATACAAGGATTTCATTTCCTCTTGCATCGCAAGCTCCCACTTACTGCTTGACTCACATGATTTGGCCTCTTTATATGTAAGAGGTTCACCCTCATCTGTCAACATTACATGATCCAAAGAGGGGTTAAATCTCTGCGGTTGCCTTCTCAAACGAGTTGACCTGCATACCCAATCATCTACATTCTTAGGCAACGGTTCTACATCATAAGGCAACTCATTTTCAGCTCTATCATGCTGCTGAAAATCATTTTCAGCCAATTCAAGTGACTGTCCATCCTCATTAGGAGCATCAAAATCATGTCCTACCTCTTCTGGCTCAAGGTTAACCAGTTGATTATCAATTTCAGCTTGCGGTAATGCATCATGAGGCTCTTTTTCAACATCAATGGGTGGCACGGATGGCTGAAATCTGGCAATTTTCCTGTCAGTATCAGATTTTGTAGCATTCTTAAGCAATTTTGCCTCATTGAACACTACATCTCGGCTGCGACTTACCTTTCTAAATTGTGGTAACCACACTCTATAGCCATTTCACCTTCTTCCCCATAACCTAGGAAGACTCCTTTAATGGACTTCATATCAAGCTTTGTTCTCAAGTCATCCCATACATGAACAAAAGCTTCGCAACCAAATACTCTCAAATGATCATTAGAGGCAGGTTTGCCAGACCAAACCTCCTCTGGAATGTCATTTTTCAGCGCACTATTAGAAGAGCGATTGCAAATATGAATTACAGTTTTCAATGCCTCCCCCCAAAACTCTTGGGAAAGATTAGCAGTGGACAACATGCAACGCACTCTCTCGCATAAAGTACAATTATACCTCTCAGCCACACCATTAGAAGACGGATTTTAAGGGACTGTCAACTCCCTTTTAATCCCATTTTCATCACAAAAACGTTGAAATTCAACATATACATACTCTCCTCCATTATCAGATCTGAGACATTCAAGCTTAGTACTCTTTTACGTAGTGACAAAAGCATGAAACTTCTTAAAAGCATTAAAAGTCTCACTCTTACTTTTCAACAAATGCACCCATCCTTTCCTAATACATACTACAGTCATCAATGAATGTAACAAAATACAATGCACCACCAAAAGACTTAACAGGCATAGTGCATACATCGGAGTGAATAAGATCAAGAGGATTAGCTTTGCCTGGCAAGTTTCTTGCTGTTGCTAAAGTTGCTTCACACACGGAATTGTGGCATAAGAGACTTGGCCATATGAGCCAAAAGGGTATTGATGTGCTTTCCTCTCTGAAGAGGGTTAATGTAAAAGGCAAAAATTTGGATTTTTGTAACGATTGTCTTTATGGAAAGCAAAAGAAATCTTCTTATTACTCTGGTATCTCTCAATACCAATTGAAAGCGTGAAGCAAAAGGTACCGGTAGGTGTGCGTCGCAATGTAGTGCAGGATTGGAGCAAAAAGCAGGAGGCGGAGTGCAACAGAGAGGAGGCGCTAGGGATCGAAGCAAGGAGAGAGAGAGAGAGAGAGAGAGAGAGAGAGAGAGAGAGAGAGAGAGAGCTCACGTTTTTGGAGAAAACTCAATAAATGAGTTTTGGGTTTTCCCACTTTTATTATCAATGACTTTAAAAAAATGTGTCCAGGTTCAATATGAACCTAGACAAAGTATAAAAATGTACAAAAAGGGGTTATTTAGGCCTTTAACCCAACATCGGGACCAAAGAAAATAAGGGCTTTCAAGCCGTTGACTTTGCTATATGCTCGACACAATTCATTTGTACTTTCAAGGTGTATGCCATGGATATCGAGGACTAGTCCAATAGCGGGTCTAACTCTCTTAGCTGGAGGTGGCCCTACGGATCAATCTGTCGTGGAAGCAAAAGGTTGCTCTAAAGGCCTCGACAGACGTCGAGGCCTGCTCTGGACATGTAGTGAATGTATGTCCTTTTTGAAAACATTCGAATCGTCGGCCTTCTTGTAAAAGGGTTTCTCATTGACATTGTGTCAGACGAGGCCTTTGAGGTTGGGTTTCACGAGACTCAAGAGAATTTGTTCGTTGTTCCTGAGAGTTTTGGTTGATGGCCGGAGTTGGTTATATGGTAAACTCCAACTTCCCTTTGTCACAAACGGGAGCGCATAACAATATAAAATACATTCGGATAAATAGGATTTATCACTTATTATTGAAGCCAGAGGATATAGAGAGAAATAAATAGAGAGAGAGATAGAGAGTGAGAAGATCGACACAGTACTGGGGACCAGAAGATGGGTTGGTCCCCCCCCGTAATAGTATCTTTATTACTGAGGAGAAGTCTATACAAGCACTTGAACCAAACGTATTACCACGTTCGTTCTAGAATAAGACTTGATGGTTCCCGGAAGCCTCAGCTTCCGATTCCTAGGGCAAAACCCTATTCCAAGGAACTTCCGTTCCTTGTTCCAAATCCTTGAGAACCAAGGTTCTCGCCTCTGGATCTCACCTTCCAGACTCAGGGCATGACATCCCTGCAACTCTTTCTAACTCTCTTTCCAGAGTCCTCTTCCTGCAGAACAACTCTGCTTTCCCGGACACAAAGTCCTTACTTGGGAATCCCAACTTCCGGACCGCAACTTGAGAGACTACCTCTCTCCGATCCGTGGATCTTCTTCCCAAACTCGGGTACGAAACCCTTGGGCTGATCTGGCTCTAGTTCCTCAGAGCGCTTTTCTCCTACAGAGGCTCATGCCTTCCTCTGCTTCTACTCCCTCACGAAGAGGAAGTACACCTGCAATCAAATACTCAAAGATCATAATATGAAAAACGTTACCTTCAAAGTCTCGACGCTCGAAACACAACTCCGTTCTCGAAAAGCAATTCCCCGGAAGAGATCTTTACATAGAAAAATCCTCTCTTCCAATCCTACATACAAAAGAGGTGTGTTCTCGGGTTCCTTCTCGTAAATCAGCCCCGTCTACGACATTTATGGGCTGAAAACAGAGAAAAACAGCAACCTGTCGCGATGGAAACACGCTTCGTAGGCACTTCTTCGCGAGGGAACTAGCGCACTGGGTCTTGGCGACGTCTCGTACACTTGGGGCAGCCATGGGCATCACTGGCAACGTCTTCTTTATGGCTGAAATCTGCAGTAGCATCTCCTCCTTGCAAAGATTGGTCCTCCCCTCTGAGTGAGGGCATGTGATGCTTTTATAGCTCCTAGCCACGGGCACGAATAGCTACTCGCGTGGTCGCGGCCGTCAAAAAAAAAAAAAAAAAAAAAATCCTTTTTTCTTTTTCTGTTCTGCCAAAAAAAGAGAGAGAGAAAACGCTGGCTGATCTGTTGCCTTATTTATTAGATGGCTGCCCACTTATTAAGTAGACGGCCGGCGTATTTTAAAAATAATCTGAACCTGCCCAAAAACTCAATAAAACCTTATAAGTTAAAACAATGCTTTCACAGCACTTCCCAGGCGTCCCTGGATGCAATCACATGCACAGTTGCAATGCAGACAAAGACTTCCTCGCGGGAAAGCATCTGCTTTCCCGAAAAGCAATCCCGCTTTCTCAGAAAGCATCTGTTTTTCCTCAAAGTTTCCTCTGAACCCATCTTCATTCAAGTGCTTGCTTTTCCTTGTGCACAATTCTAACACAGTTCGGAATTTCCTCCCGACTATGGATATTCCCTTTCCGATGCACCCGTCACCCACCTTGTGACGCATCAGGAATACCCATCACCTAGTCCTTTCCTACCGAACTTACGATACAATCTCCTTCACGATGCTCTATGTCACCCATCCTATGACACATCAGAGATGTCCGTTCCCGGATGGTCGGATACTTCTTTCCGATGCTCCCTGTCACCCATCCGATGTGACGCATCAAAAGTACTCGTTCCTGGTGGCCTTACAGATATTCCCTTTCATAGTGCTCCCGTCATTACTCTGAATGACGCACTAGGAATATTATGTACTCGGATGTCTCCAGTGAGAAAAACCCTCTCACTTAAAATTCCAATAATTCATTTAGAATTATTTTTCCTTGGTGTTCCAAGCGAGAAAACCCTCTCACTTATAAATCCAATAATTCATTTAGAATTATTTTTCTGTCAGATAAAGCCAATTTAGCAACACCCTTCATCGGTTTGTAGCCAATCACGGCATGGTTCATAAGTTCTTGCATGGTTGAGACTTGCTTGGATAGACAATATTCCTGCAGCAGTGATGGTAGTCCAGTGGTCTATTGCTCGCACTAGTCCTCCAGGGAAATAAACTTAAAGGACACCGAAAGGTAGACGTCGAGAAACCTTTGGTTATAGTCGTCCATGGTCTCTGTGGCAAGCATTTTGAAGTTGCCCCATTCTGCCAAGATCCGGACTTCAAAGAGATAAGTCATATAACGGCATGCAAATATTGTCTTGAAAGCTTGCCAGGTCCTTGGAGCATGCAATTGCGTCGTGATGGAACTCCACCACTACATGGCATTATCTTTAGGAAATCCCGTTGCTCAAGAAATCTTGGATTCTTCTGTATAGTTCCCCAAAGCATAGATGTTGTCGAATTGTTGTAGGAACTCCAATGCTTTCTTTCGATCTTTCATCCCGGAAAAGGTGAAAAACTTGACTGTCGTGCCGCCATCCTTCAAATCTTTTGGTTGGTTAGGCACATATCTTGGGTACGAATGATACGGGTATCCATATTGGCTCCAACCATTGAAGCTATTGGCGGTGATGGTGGGGACGGCAGTGGCAAAGGCGGTTGCACAGGATCAAGGTCAAATGCCTGCCCCATATTCCTGAAGACTCTCATTATCGGAACAGACGGCTAGGAAGGTGCCCTTTGGAAGCTCTTGTACTTTCTGGTGCCGGAGGTACCACCTGGGGCATCAGAGGAGGTAACATGTAATTCAAAAACTTTTCCAACTTTGCAGAATCTTCCGATTTTGCCAAGGATGCCACGAAAAAATGTCGCCAAGCTTGTCGAGGAGAAACTGCAAGTATTCTGCGGAATCCATGAACGCCATTTCTTGGATTCTTTATGGCTTATGCCATGACAGAGCGGTGAAGACGGCAGCACACATGATGCACGATGAAGGAAGGGTGGGAGTGGCTACTAAGTCCGGGGTCGGGGCACAAAGTTACTTCAAATAAAATTCCAATAGACTTTGGAAGCGCCGGTTTGCTCTGTCTACTCTTTGTGGCCGGTATGCTTTCAAAAAAGCACACGCCCAAAGCTCTAATACCACTGTCACGTGCAGGACACCACGTGCCAAGAGAAAAGAACAGACTGAACAGACTTTTAGCACTTCAATAACAATTGAATTGAAAGAGAGAGAGAGAGAGCACACGCGACACGGAGTAGCAGAATTCCACCCCAAATAGTATTGGCCCTAGATCATGGTGCCCCTTTCGATATTTCTTTAAATTGCTCAAACAAGGTGCACTCTGTGGCTCTTGCTCTGCATCTACCCACGATAGAATGCCAGAGTGAGAAACTACAGTGGCTCAAACAAGGTGCACTCTATGGCTCTTGCTCTGCATCTACCCACGATAGAATGCCAGAGTGAGAATGCCATATTTAAAGGCCCTTGGCCATTCAAAAGCAGTGTACATGAAAAGCTGTAAACTCAAAAGCATCTGGTCCAAAAGCACTGAACCCAAAAAGCTGTCAACGCAAATTATGAAAATCCGTACACTTGCCACGTCAACAGCGCAATTCACAGAAATCCGTACTGGCTGCCACGTCAATGTGAGTGTGCCTGTGCGAAAGAGTGAGAGAGAGAGAGAGAGAGAGAGAGACCACAAACGCTAGATGTCGCCCATGACTACCAAAGCAGAAGATCCGTACAATGATCAGATAATAATGAAAGTGTACCCCCTGGCCCCATATATATGAGTACCCAAGGCGGGCGCCCAACTCAAGTGGGCGACTGGCCCCAAACTCGGGCCGCCGAACAAGGTACAACATATGATATGGATGGCCAGCCCGGAGACACTAGCCGTGCGAGGAAGTGTCCTAGACCTGTGTGAAGCAACAGAGTGGTGTAAACCTAACACCTCCTTTCAGCAACTGATGTTGAACAAACCGCGTGAAGCCAAAGATGTGAGGCAAATGATGAAGATGTCTGTTGCGATGTCCACTGAAGGACAATACTCTAGCGAACTCCGTGAATGTAGCAACGCTTTGGGATGTCCCCACCGCCAAGAATCGATACAGGGTGAAGATACCGCATGAAGGTCCCGAACTGAGTGTGAAAACAACTCCTTGTCGTGAAAGAAGTGCCAATAGCCCTGCGAGTGTCTTGCCCAATAGGATATGTGGTGTCTATAGTCAAACCGTCTGGAGAAAATGGAGAGGCTTAGGAATCGTGATGAGAATGCACGGAAGCCTGTCAATGCATGAACCTGCAACCCAGTGTGGCCAAGTGGCTAAGCTGTAAAAAACTCCAAGAAGGCCAGATGTAGAAATCTGCGCCCTAAACATCCTTTGAAACAAGGAAAGCCAGACTAAACAGTCTGCACTATAGAAGCTACTGTAAGACAGTCACCAGTAGACCGCACGAACCACCACTAGATGGTGTCCTGTCAATAGGTAAGGTAATCCAAGATGAAGGGAAAGCTAGACTCAACAGTCTTTCGCTGTGAAGGGCCTCTGAGAAGAGGTACGGTCAGACCAAGCTGACTACACCGTAATCATCCTGTATGAAGAAGGGAAGCCAGGACTGAGAAGTCTGCGTTGTGAAGAATCTCTGAGAAGAGGAAAGGCCAGATCAATCTGTCTGCGCCGTCTTGCCTATATCTCCTGCCTCCAATCCTCTGGTGTCAACCAGTGACCTACTGCCCAGGTCGGGGGATAAGTCTGCTGTAAGATTACCGAGGGTGAGTGTAAGCAACTCTGAAGGTAGCAATCCAAATGATCCAAGACAAGCTCCGGGTAACTACGAATGTAGTCGCGTGATGATGCTTGATATCTCGCATCGCGCCGGTAAACTCTCCAAGAGAGTGTAAAGAACCGAAGTCCCACTCCAGTCTGTAGATCCAAGCAATGAACCTATCCAGGAAGAGATCCAAGATCCTCTCCCGGAGTCCATGTAGATGCTCGTGTGTAAGCAAGTGATCGCACGTGTCAAGGTCAAGTGGTAAGTGTCTATCCACCCAAGATGGTGGTGTCCTCTCTGGGAATGTCGTAATCCCATATGCCATGAGCATGGCCATATCTCGTGTGAACTCCTCTGATAAGTTCATAGGTGTGTCCATAGCAAACCACAAGTCACCACCCCCTCTTGAGTGCGCAACCGCCGAATGATGGCTAGAATGATGAATCTCCGAAGGATCAAGAAATAGGATCTCACGTCGTCGTAGAAGGTACCGTCTCCAAACTTGTAGCAGTCCACAATAACCGCTCAAACAACCACCGGATGGTGTCCTAACGAGCAATGGAGTGATCGACCACACAATAGGCAAAAAGGCAGCCTGCTGTCCGCCCAGAAAAACACTGCAAAGGGTGCTAAAAACGCTGCTGTAATAGAGATTTCAGCGTGCATGTACGCCACCGATCGGTACGGGAGCGTCACAGAGGTTCAAATGAGGGGGTTCTCACACTTCTCAGTTGTCAAGGGGCTGAAAACAGAGAAAAAACAGCAAGTAATAAGTACCAGAAAGGTGCCGGTTGGGTGTAGATACTTGACAATGGCGTAGATCTGCAAATTCCAAGCAGTGTAGAAGACTCCCGTGAGTGCCTTGGCCGCTCCCGTGTATGCAAGAGGTTTAGCCTTTGCGGAAAACACAGCAATCTCAGCAAACGCAGCAAGACCTGAAAACATCTGGTCCAGAAAAACACAAGGCTTATTTGTTGTCGTCTGGTGCGATGCTCTGCAGGGAGGGGGCGCCAAGAGAGGGAGCAGCAGATCGATGTCTTCAAAGCCAAAAACGTTGGCCTGATTGAAAAACATCGATCTGCTGAAAAAACACTAGGCTGAAAATTGCGACTCTCGCGATGAAAATCTGCAGAAGTGCTGACGCTAGGCCTCCACAGTGAAATTGATGATGATTCTCCAACAACGTTGGATGTTGTGATCCTGAGAGGAGAACATGATGTGGGTGATGCGCCCTCGACGTTGGCGACTGATACCATGTGAGTGCACGTGTGCAGAAGCGTGAGAGAGAGAGAGAGAGAGAGAGAGAGAGAGAGAGAGAGAGAGAGCACAAACGCTAGATGTAAGAAGAGGGGGGGATCAGCCCCCTAAACTCAAGTGGGCAACCGGACAAGGTACAAACTATGCTATGGGTGACCAGCCCGGAGACACTAGCCGTGCGAGGAAGTGCCCTAGACCTATGTGAAGCAACAGAGTGGTGTAAATCTAACAATCAGCACCTGTCAACGCAAAACGCGAAAATCGGTACTAGCTGTCACATCATCGTCTGAATTCGCTTTGTGTGTGTGTGTTGGTCTCGCTTTATCTTTAGGTCCTCTGGGCCCCATCGGACAGGGTCCCATAAGTTGGTAGGACTTCTCTTAAGGTTTAGGTCCCTCGACCACGATTTGCAAGTCGGATCCGTTCTTCACTGGCTTGACACATCAGCAGTTTGTGACACGTGTGGTGGACAGATTGCCCTACCTAAGCCTAAGGAAATACTTAAGTCAATTTTCAGCCCTATAAAGGGGACCAAGCTACTAGCGTTTCCTGCAGATTGCACTAGCACCAAAGAGCTGCCAACGTTTTGGGACAGATGAGCCCCAACGTTTTTCAGCCCAGCAACCAGCAATCTCAATTTCAGCCCCTAGCGCTTGCAGATTAGCAATAGATCAACCAGCATTTTCATTTTCAGCCCCTTCCATCCCCGAAAGTGCACGGAATCTGCACTCGCCGGCCTCCCCATTGCAGCCCGATACTGCGGCAACCCATCAAGCCTCCCCTTGGCCATTCCCTCGCCGGCATTGAGTGCTCCATTGTTGTCCATCATCAGCATCGTCAAGATCTAAGTTTTCAAACCTTCATTCCTCTCACATCGGGAGTCAAATCAACCCCTTGGTGGCCATCCGCAATCCCACATTGAGAAGGATCCAAGGTGCACCAAATCAGCCCCAGAGGTGCCTCATCTTGAGGAGTTACAGTAGCGATAGTCATCACTCGAGTTAGTAGCGTCTACATGTAACAAACTGCAAACGTGTCAAAGCCTAAAGAATGGAGCCAACTTACAGATGATGTGGCTGCTCGAGAGCAAAAACCCTAACCCTAATTTCTGCCAAAAACCCTAACTGTTGAAACCCTAATTTTAGAAACCCTAACCCTAAAACTTGCAAACCCTAATTTTGAAAACCCTAACCCTAAAACTTGCAAACCCTAATTCTAGAGACCCTAAGAAGAACAAGCAACAGAAGAAGAAGTCCTACCAACTTATGGGGACCCCGTCCAATGGGGCCCCAAGTGACAAAGGCATTAAAAATAAAACAGAACACACTCAAAAGACTTTGCACATCAAAATATGATGATGTGGCACCTGTACGGACGTCCTAGAATTTGCGGCGAATTTTTAGGGAAATCCTGAAATTTTAGGAAAGTGATTTTTTGGGGTCGGCTTTTCATATTTGATGCTTTTAGGCTTTGGGCCTTTAAATATGAGCCTTGGGGCCCTCTCTGGCACTTTTTAGCAGAGCAGGTGCTCCTCGGCTGTTGTACTTTGTGAATCGGCAGTAATATAAAGAAATACCAAAAGGGGCACCAAGGTTTGGGGCCAATACTCTCTGGGGTGGAATTCCGCCACTCCGTGTCGCATATCGTCTCTCTCTCTATTAGTTCAGTTGTTATTGAAGTGCTAAAAGTTTGTTCAGTCTGTTCTTTTCTATTGGCACGTGGTGCCCGTCTTGTGACAGTGGTATCAGAGCATCAGGCGTGTGCTTTTCTGAAAGCATATCGGTCCTACAAAAGAGCAGACAGAGCTATTGGAATTGAATTATATTTTGAGGTATCAGCCACTCCCACCCTTACTTCATCGCACATCGGGCGCGCTCTCGTCTTCATCGCTCATGTCTTACAGGGCATAAGCCAATTAAGATCACTTGCAAGAGAAGGATCCAGATTTGTTTCGAGTCACTGTTTTTCTCAAAAGCAGTGCCATGCAGATGTTGATGTCTACAGCTACCAAGCAGCATACTCCAAGTACTTGGCAAGCTTTCAAGAAAAAAAAATTGTCCGAAGTTATATGGTTTCTGATATCTTCCTTCGGAGTGCAACTTCTGGTAGAGTGGGGTATCCTGAAATGCTTGCCATGGAAACCCTAGAAGATAATATCTTGAAATCTCTCAGTAGATGTCTCTTCACGAGCAGATGACCTTGGAGATTTAGTGCAATTGCTATCTTGGGACTACCATCGCCGCCAAAGCAACACTATTTGTCCAAGAGCTGACGGACCATGCCGTGCTCGGCTACAACCCTATGGAAGAAACCTAGCCCTAATTTTTGATGCAGGTTTTTTTTTTAGGATGGAAAGTCAATCGACTTTTCGAGCTCGACTGATGTCAAGATTGCTTTTTAAGTTTGAGTTCTGTTTGATCTTGTTTGGTGATCTTGTTTGGAATTTGTTTGAAATGGATGGTATCTGTTTTGAACCTGTTTTGGTGCCGATTTGAATTGTTTGACTCTGGTTTGATACTGGTTTCAATGATTGGTGATTTTACTCTCGGGTGGAGAAGTGAGAAATAATGTTTTGGTATTGTTTGAACCTCGGAACGACGCAGGCCGATGCCTGGGGAGCGTTTCGTTGTATGTTTGAAAACCTCGGAACGACGCAGGCCGATGCCTGGGGAGCGTTTCATTGTATGCTAGAAAACCTCCAAACGACGCAGGCCGATGCCTAGGGAGCGTTTGGTTGTATGCTTGAACCTCCAAGCGACGCAGACTGCGGTCTGGGGAGCGTTTGGTTGTACAGTCCTCTGAGCTCATGGCCCGGACCTTTTTAGGTTATTTGCGGGGGGAGTGACGAGGTAGTCGTTGAGTAGCTTCACACAGCAGACCGTTTGTCTTGGGGGAGTGCTCAACGGCGCTGTTTGTTATGTCTTGTAACATGCATATGTAAGCATTTGTGTTGCATTGTGATGTGCCAATTACTGAATATTTCTAATTGGATGAGATTGCCTGGGTATGTAATTTTAGTGCATCAAGACACCCATGGAAGATCAGTACGGTCTTGGTGTGATGGCTACTTTTACTACGCCGGAATATCAAGAGTTCCGATCTGGGCGAAAGGAGAAGCTAACTCCTCGATCAAAAGAGCAGAAAGGAGAAGCTAACTCCTTGATCAAAACAGCAAAAAGGAGAAGCTAACTCCTTGATCAAAACAGCCGATAGGAGCAGCTAACTCCTTGATCAAAAGAGCAGAAAGGAGAAGCTAACTCCTTGATCAAAAGAGCAGAAAGGAGAAGCTAACTCCTTAATAAAAAGAGCAAACTGATTGTCCCTCGGAATGTCCCTCGGAAATTTTTGAGCTAACTTGAGTTGTTTTGCAGATATGCTGTAATCGCAGACGATTACTCTCTTTCAAGAAGGGGAGATATAATAAACTACTGACGTGTCAAAGCCTAAAGAATGGAGCCAACTTACAGATGATGTGGCTTCTCGAGAGCAAAAACCCAAACCCTAATTTCTGCCAAAAACCCTAACTGTTGAAACCCTAATTTTGAAAACCCTAACCCTAAAACTTGCAAACCCTAATTTTGAAAACCCTAACCCTAAAACTTGCAAACCCTAATTCTAGAAATCCTAACCCTAAAACCTACAAACCCTAATTCTAGAAACCCCAAGAAGAACAAGCATCAGAAGAAGTCCTACCAACTTATGGGAACCCCGTTCGATGGGGCCCCAAGTGACATAAAGGCATTAAAAATAAAGCAGAACACACTCAAAAGACTTTGCACATCAAAATATGATGATGTGGCACCTGTACGGACGTCCCGGAATTCGCGGCGGATTTTTAGGGAAATCCCGAAATTTTAGGAAAGTGATTTTTTGGGGTCAGCTTTTCATATTTGATGCTTTTAGGCTTTAGGCCTTTAAATATGAGCCTTGGGGGCCCTCTCTGGCACTTTTTAGCGCTGCTCCTCGACTGTTGTACTTTGTGAATCGGCAATAATATACAGAAATACCGAAAGGGACGCCAAGGTTTGAAGCCAATACTCTCTAGGGTGGAATTCCGCCACTCCGTGTCGCGTGTCGTCTCTCTCTCTTTCAGTTCAGTTGTTATTGAAGTGCTAAAAGTTTGTTCAGTCTGTTCTTTTCTATTGGCACGTGGTGCCCGTCTTGTGACACTGCACTTGAGGTATTGCATGTGTGTACATTCCATTTATGCAATCAAAAGCAAATACCACATCAGCATCGGTGTGGGGGGCCCTTCAAAGGGTTGGTTGGTCCCCCATCAGGTGTCATTCTCCTCCTCTCTCTCTTTCACTCTCCCTCTACACATCTCTACCGCACTCTCTCATTCCCTCTCTTCAAGGAAAAATAAAAGGTGTCACAAACTGGTGACGTGGCTAGCCCTTCGGTGGCATACACACACAACCTACCTGGCTGGCGGCATTGCCACGTGCAACAGTGTACGAACCCGTGATTTGCGGCGCCATTTGCGACAAGAAAAGCGAGCTGCTGACGTGGCTGACAGTTCTTCTAGCTCTTCTGACTCGAGCGAAGAAGACAGGAAAGAGAAAAAGCAAAACAAAAAGCAAAGCTTCGAAAAGGGCAAGAAAAAGGCAAAGAAGCCTAAGTTTCACCCAGTTTCTGACAGTCCTACAGAGGACTCGTCTTCAGATAATTCGGACTTCGATGATCACATATTTTATGTAAAGAAGAAGAATTTCTATAAAGCCAACCAGTATGACTTTCTGGAGGATAAAAGCAAGAAAGTTCAAGAATTTAAAGAAGATGGACAGTCAATTAAATTTGACACTTTCTGGATTCCGAGATGCTTCGAGGGCTTTGGCCTTCATACAGCAGTTTGATATAGCTTTCTCTGGAGGGCATTACTCAGAGCACTCCAAGATTTGGAGCGCTACTTCTTACTTCAAGGGAAATGCTCGGACATGGTGGTCCACTCTCTTGGAGTGCTACTTCTTACTTCAAGGGAAATGCTCAGACATGGTGGTCCACTCTTCTATTGAACAAGAAAGCACCAGTTAAATGGCTGAAATTTAAGAGGCTTTTTATTTCTTCTTGGTTGACTCGAGAGTACGAACGCGACATACGAACTACTTGGAACCATCTCCGAATGACCAAGAAAGATACTTTGGACACATATTGCGAGAGATTTTGGAGCTTTTTTCTACCCGCTTCTTCATTTAAGAAGATCTCGTTTAAAAAACAGATTGAGCAGTTTGGCTGCGGACTTCCTACAGAGATCCGAGATCACTGCTTAGAACAAAAGTTAGATTCTATTCAAGAACTGATGAGTCATGTGAAACAAGGCTTTGCCATACACTCAGGCGGTTTGACTTACCCCACAGATGAGATCATGACGCAGAAAACAGTACAGACTTCTAAAAATCAAAGTAGACAAAAAAAAAGAGCCCCCAAGATCAGAAAGATAAGGATGCACGACCCCGGCTCACTCTTCGGGAGAGAGCCAACTACATCAAAGAGGGGAAGTGTTTTACATGCGGGGAACCTGGGCACATCTCCACGAAGTGCCCTAAAAAGACACAGAAAGAACAAGATGAAGAAAGGCCAGAGAGTTCGAAAGCAGCTGAGAAACGTGGATGAAAAGGCAAGATGAAAGCAAGACTGGTTCCAAATTGCATGGGTACTGTCACAAAGTGATGACGTGGCGGACAGCAGAAACCCTAATTTCTGCCAAAAACCCTAAAATTCCTGCAAACCCTAATTTTTGCCAAAAACCCTAAATTCCGGAAATCGCGGAGGCGGAATATTAAATTTAAAAAAAAAATTGGAAAATGATGAGCGACGCGAATTTTGCTTTTGCTTTTTTTTATAAAAAAAAGAGAAAAGACTCTCTAAGAGAGAGGGAGAACTGATGCTTTTGATTTTAAAAGCTTTTGGGACTCTGCTTTTGGGCATCCCTTGTAACCTTTAAATTAGTGGTGAGGGCCTCACTTCTCAAGGCATCTGGACGCAGAGTCTGAGAGTGAAACCCTAACCGCTCTCTTGTACTTTGATGATGGACTAATATAAAAAGAAATACCAAAAAGGGCGCCAGTCTTTGGGGCCAATATCTCTAGGCACGGAACTCCGCCGGGCCAGTGCAAATCTATTGTGATCTGTGAATTGTTTTGAAGTGGTTATTTGGTGCTGTCGCGGTTGATTCTTGACTTGGATTGTCCAAGTCTGTTACAGGTACTGACCCAAGCACGATTGATGAGAGTACAGAACTTTGCCGAGCTTGGGGCAAAGTGAAAGATCAAGAAGCCTTGATTTTCTTTGATGGAGGTGTTGCTAAATTGGCTTTATCTGACAGAAAAATAACTCTAAATGAATTATTGGATTTATAAGTGAGAGGGTTTTCTCACTTGGAACATCAAGGAAAAAAAATTCTAAATGAATTATTGGAATTTTAAGTGAGAGGGTTTTTCTCACTGGAGACATCCGAGTACAGAGTATTCCTAGTGCGTCATTCAAAGTAATGACGATAGCACTGTGAACGGGAATATCTGTAAGGCCACCAAGGACGGGTACTTCTTATGCGTCACATCGGATGGGTGACAAGGAGCATCGGGAAGAAGTATCCTACCGTCTGGGAATGGACATCTCTGATGCGTCATAGGATGGGTGACAGAGCATCGTGAAGGGGATTGTATCGTAAGTTCGGTAGGAAAGGACTAGGTGATGGGTATTCTTGATGCGTCACAAGGTGGGTGACGGGTGCATCGGAAAGGGGATATCCATAGTCGAGAGGAAATCCGAACTGGAAAGAGGAATACGCGTAAAGACGCAAGCACAAGAATAAAGATGGGTTCTAAGAAGTTTTTCTTAAAAAGCGGAAAATTTGAACGAGTTTTCCGAGAAGAGCAAACGCTTTCCCGCGAGGAATCTATGTTTGCATTGCATTCGTGCATGTGGTTGCATCCAGGGACGCCTGGGAAGTGCTGTGAAAGCATTGATTTTAACTTATAAGGTTTTATTGAGTTTTTGGGCACGTTCATACCAATTTTAAAAATATGCCGGCCGTCCACTTAATAAGTAGGCAGCCACTTAGAAAATAAAGCAACAAAACCAGCCAGCGAATTCTCTCTCTCTATTTCGGGTAGAACACAAAAAAAAAAAAAAAAAAAAACGGCCGCGATCTCTCCGCGAGCAGCTATTCCTGCCGTGGTGAAGGAGCTATAAAAGCACCACATGCCCTCACCGAAGGGAGGTTGCCAACGCCAGCAAGAGAAGACTCTGCCGCCAGAAGACGCGAGAGATCGCGAGACTACGAAGCACGGAAGTCGCTTTTCTCGCGCAAGAGCGACAAGTACCTATTGTGGATTCGCCATACGAATTGTTGTCGTGTGTTTGCGTGTGTGTTTGCGTGTACTTCATCGCGAAGGAGAAGCGAGAAGGCTTCGGCCTACACTTGGGAATTCCGGAAACGGAATTCGGAAATTGTCTGCGGAGTCTCAACTCCGAGTACAGACGGAAAAAGGATTGAGAGTTTGTCTCTCGGATTTCCCTTACGGGAAGGAACGACCATCGAGTCAGAGATTTAGAACGGAGGGGTTTTCTTCGGTTCTTGTGCTTGTAAAAAGATTCTCCCTAATAAAGAATTCTCTTTAAGGGGGGGGACCAGCCCATCTTCTGGTCCCCAATACTGTGTCGATCTTCTCACTCTCTCTCTCTCTCTATCTATTTCTCTCTATATCATTTGGCTTCAATAATAAGAGATAAATTCTATTTATCTGAGTATATTTTATATTGTTATGCGCTCCCATTTGTGACAGGAGGAGCCAAGGCCAACTTCATTTCGGTAGGGACGTGGCCATTACACTTGTCATTGGCAAACTTGGATTGCATTGTCAGGGGTATTTGGGGCACGAAAACTTCTAGATAATGCCCTTGGAAGGTTGTGATGTTCTCCTGGGAGTCCCTTGGTACCATAAGACCAACACCGTGGTCGATTATCGGGCGAAGAAAGCGACATTGACTATTGGAAAGGGCCGAACCATTGTACTTGATGTGAAACTTAAGGGCGAGTCTGTCCCTATTGTATCGGCTTCGGGCGTTTCAAAATTAATGAAATCCAGTCTGTTTGTTTACTCGATCTTTTTGAAAGAGTTGAATGATGATCATAAGACAAATATGTCTGATCTAGAAAAAATCGCCAAGAACTTCTCCACACTCATGCCGATTGCTTTTCTGAGGGCGTGCCAGGCGAGTTGCCACCAAACCTCGCAGATTCAGCGTTTTCAGTTTTCAACATACAGACACCGCAGAACAGCCCCCAAACCTCGCAGATCTCACCTTCCCACAGCAGTTCCTCGCCGCACGGTTAGATCAGCCAACGTTTGCAGATTCAGCCCACAATTCACAGATTTCAGCATCTGCGTTTTCAGTGCATCGTCGTCGCGTCATTGTCACTGACATAGAGTCAGAATTCAATAGATAGCAACTATGCAGATTTCAGCCCCTAGCGTTTTCAGATTTCAGCCCGTCTCATCGTTGTCGACATCGTCGGCAAGACCATTGCATTCAGACCATTGTAGAGATTTGTGCAATCAATAGTAGACCGCTCTCGCCATAGAGAGTGTGGCCTTCGGAGGAGGGTTTGACATCTTTTCTGGTGTCGTATTCTTCTCTCTCTATCTCTCAGTCTCGGCACCTTCATGCACAGTGTTTACCCACTTGTTTGTGATCATTTGCACTCTCTCACTAAAGGACGGAAGGCTCTCCCTTCCGTAAGTAAAAGGAACCCTTGAGCACAGTTCGGAGCACTCATCTTGAGCAAAGTTCAACATTCACCTTTGCTGCACCTTACATTGGTATCAGAGCTTTGGCAATGTTCTATATCAATCAAGGAAAGAACCACAAGAATTTCTTTTGCTTGTTACGGTCGCACGTAACCCAAGTCCACTTAGGAGTGTTGATTCCTAATCGTGTTATTGAAGAGTGACAGGTTTTCAGCCACCAAAGATCCAGCCATCGTTTTTTATCAAGTGCAGATCAGCCCCTGCAGATCAGCCTGGCGACAACTGTTAACCCTCACGGCTCACGGACACCCCATCACCTACGGCGGACGTGTATTATGTATTTGGTAGAGTCAGGTACCGGGCTTGTCGGACCAATAGGAAAAGGGTAAGAGTGATCGCCGATGAGAGGCGCACTCTAACTGGGACATTCAAGGGATTAGTTGGCTAAGCATGGGCGCCCAAGTGTGAATGGGGTGAGCTCATATAAAAGCCAACTAAACCTAAAATTCACTCATTCTCTCATTTGTGCAATAGAAGAGTGCTCTTGCTCCATCTCCATCTCCATCTTCTTCTTCTTCACCTCCTCGTGTGTGTGTGTGTGTGTGTGTGTGTGTGTGTGTGTGTGTGTGTGTGTGTGAGAGAGAGAGAGAGAGAGAGAGTGCGATCGAGCATTGCGGCGGCACGACGGCGGTGAAACGGTTGAGCGCGACGTAGCGGCGTCTCCTTCTTCTTCGCGGCGAGGAATCCTCCACGGCAGGAGCATAGAGCGGTGAGTGACACACCATTGCCCTCTTTTGAGCTTACTAGTTAAGCTAGTTGTGTGCTTGGAGCCGTCTATGGCTCGCACACAGTGTTAGGCAAGGCCCTTGCTTCGACAGTGCGGCAAGGAGCGCACATTTTTGGCGCCGCTGCCGGGGAATCGCCCTACACCAAGCCCAAAAGGCACTTTGTGCTTCTCCTATGAGTTGTTTGTAGTAGAAAAGAAGAGGAAGAGGAATGAGTTGTTTTTCTGCAAGTTGTTAATTTCTGTATTGTCTGCAAGTTCTGTGATTTCTGCATAATGTTGTGTTTTCCGTTTGCACACAGTCTTTGCACAATTAGTAGTCGTTAGCTTGTTTGCAGTGAATGAATAAGTAGGAAGGCAGTTAGCAATTTCTGTTTGCACACAGTCTGTACACAGTTTCTTGTCAAGGTTTAGCTGCACACAGTCTTTGCACAGTAAGGTAGTGAGAGAGTAAGTAGGTGGACAGTTAGCTCACTGTCCGTAAGCAGTTAACAGATTAGTTAGTAGATTAGTTAGTGGTTAGCAGCACTATTAGTAGGTAGATAAGGCAGTGAGCTGTTTGTGAGCTGTTGACAGAGAGGCTAGGTAGGTGTTGACAGTGTGTGTGGCCAAGAAACCGCGCGCGGTCGAAGCCTTTTTTTTTTTAAAAAAAACCGAAAATATTTAAGCGTGAGTGACTGGGGGGCTACACTAAAATTCTGATCGGGATCGGGATCATTTCCCCAGGCCCAGCCCAGGCCCAGGCCCAGGCCTCAGGCCTCAATCTTATGATATATACTAGACTCACTCTTATATATATACCCTACCCCCTCAAGGGGGAATGAGAGCATGTGGGGCAAGTCCTCCACTCTCCTCCCTTCTCTTCCCACTTGCACCCTTAGACTTTCTAATTTGGGCCTAGTTCCCTACTAGAAATTGACGGTTTTAGGGATTCCGAGGGCATAAAGTGACCAAACGGAGGGCTGTAAAGCACGGCACGTCCCTCTGACCGAGACGCTCGTTTTGAGCTATCATACGTTCTATTCTATAGCTGGGTCAAAAAAAAAAGGACCAGAAAATCAAAAAATTAAAAAAAAAAAAAAGAATTGGGTTGCAAAACACCCAAAAATACTAGGTGAGCAGCCTTCACGGGCACTCACTGACACTTCTAGGGGATCCAAGTCATATGAACCTACGCTCTAGACGAGTGTTAGAGCACGAGCATATTGGTAGTGCCTCCATTTACGCAGGCACCCATTATTCCTTCACCCTAGGTTCTGGACCTTCGGCCGGGACTCAAGGTAGCGCGACCCGAGATCCTCATATCACGTCTAGTGATTCTTCCTCTGACTACGAAGTCATGGAGGGGTATCCTACATCAAACCCTGATAGTTCAAGTCAAGACATACATGCCATGGATCCACAGCCCAGGTCCAACGTGTTTAGCCGCTTAAAAGAGACCCTTAGTAGAGCTACTCGCTCCGAACATACGGTTAATGAAATAAATGAAGGGAGTGGGGAAGTAAATTCGTCATTCATGCCTAAAATAGACCCTATGCTTCTTGAGAGTGTGCATGTGAATGTTCCATCCACTGCACCTCCTGATCCTTTAGGACTATCTCCCTCTGAGGTTTTACTACCCGATGGTAGGAGTCTTGCCGAAGTACAAGAGATCGAACGCTATATGCAAGCAACAAGGGAGAGGGAAATTGAGAACCTACGAAGGCTAGAACAAAGTCAAGCCCTGCAAGCAAAGGCTCCTATGACAACAATCATGCCAGCCGAGCAACCGAGTGCTCCCAAGGTAGCAGTCACGGAGGGGCCAGCGATGGGGAGCAATAATGCTTCCACTTCGAGGGAAACCTCCAGTACGTCAGGCCTAGATGGGATATTCCTAAACGAAAATTTGGAGTATGACCTACAAGCAGAAGCTTTAACTGATCGGTACACAGGACACACCTATCATGTGAGTTGGTTAGATGTTCTACAATCCACATCGAGTGCTACTAGCATAGATGAGCAACAACAGAAAGTCTGTGATGTCCTCCATAGGATTGTCGAGTTAGAAAGACAGAACACAGGGATCTACATGCCTTCAACAGGCCTAATGAGATTCTTGGATACGGGAAAGACCAACCAACCAACCCTATCACAAATGGAGACTCCCTCAGTGAGCCCCATTGATCCTCCATATGTTGTTTCGCCAGGGGCCTCAATACAGTCTGAACCCACAAGTGGCAGCTTTACCTTCCCAGATCTAGCTCATCTTTCTCTTAATGATACTACGGCTACCATGCATATCCCAGTGGTGAGCATGACAAGAAATACACCATGGAGTTCATTTGTTAATACTGCGCCGATGCCTAGTAGTACAGTGCCCCCAACTATACCTACATGTATGTATCAATCATGTGCACCTGTCGTACCTCAGCCTCATGTAGCTCCTACACCTCCGATTATTCCAAGAGCTTACAATCCACAATGGAATTATCCAAGCTCTTATACAAGTGGAGCCATGCCATTTAATAATAACATACCATATCAGGCACCCCCTATGCCTAGGGCCACGCCTGTAAACTTTGGACTACCGTCTGGTACACCACCATACGAAATATGGGACCCGAGAGCCGCGCGTATGCCAAGGCCAAGGCCAACTCCCATCTCACATGTGGTTCCAGGAGCACATACACCCATTATACCTGCTCAAATAGGAGATTTGGCAGCATTTGCTCAAACTATCGGTCGCTCTATTGCGGAAAACATGCGTAGTGCACCTGATAGAGAGCCTAGGAGCAAGGCAGTTCAAGTAGCTAAGCTCACACAGAAATTCAGTGGAGACGGAGATGCTAGAAAGCATATGGAAGTCTTTGAACATGTGTGCGATTCCTTGGAAGAGCACAATGAGCTACATAAGTGTAAGGCTTTGAGTTTGACCCTAAGCGGAAAGGCTGGAGATTGGTATAGAACCTTAAGAGTAGAAGAGAAAACGATCTACTCTACTCTTAGGAGACTGTTCTTAAAAGAATACATACGAGAGGGAGTACTTTGGGATGTAGCCTCTCAGCTCCAGAAAGCCCAACGAGAAGAAGGTGAATCCGTGAGAGACTTCATTAGTCGCCTAAAGAATTTGAATTCTCGATGCAATCCAAACGAGCGATTCAACAACAACCAATTGCTCGATAGATTCATTAGGGGACTACGACATGAAAGTATCTATAATGGCCTAGTCATTAGAGGTATCACTACTTGGGAAGCAGTCACCATGAATGCAATCCAATTGGAGGATAATTTAATGATTGCAGGAGAAAGAGTGTCTGCCAAGCCGAAGTCTAGTAGCTCGCAAGCATTAGGGCATGAGCCAATGAAGATAAAGCCAATCGTGAAAGAGCAAACGATATCTGAGATGACTTTGACAGATCTCACCAAGGCCATCCAAGAAAGCCTTAGGGATAATCGTGCTCCACAAAACACTCATACGTATCCAAGAAGGGAGCAACAATGGTGCTCAATTTGCTTGGGCCCACATACTACGAGTGAATGCCCTACTTTCATAGTAAAGTTTAACAGGACTTGTAACGCGTGTGGTAGGTATGGCCATCAAGCGAAGGATTGCCTAATGCTTAAACGCATCATGGAAAATAGATCGCCTATAGCTTGGGCAGACTCACCTCGAGTTCCTGCATTGATGCCTACCCCACCCATGGAGCAACAGTTGCCATTACAGCACATGGTCCCTAGAACCCAAAATGTGGTCCAAACCACGCCGTTGCCACCTCCAATGCTAGGACCGCAACCCCCTCATCCAAGAGTTACACCTATGAACCAAATAGGTTGCGAGTCATCTAGTACTTATGTAGATTGCGAAGAGGACATAGACCCTAGTATCACCTATGGAGTCGACATGCTTGAGGAGTGTCCCATGTACTATATGGAAGACCATTGGGGACAAATCAAACCGGTATATCAAGCTACTGCGCTAGCAGCAAGAGGCCAAAACATTAATAGTTTTGCCAGGAGACCACCTCTACAGTGCTACGAATGTGGTGGACCACATCGAGTAGCTGAGTGCCCCATTAGAATGCAAAAGAATGTTGCACTAATGCAAACAAGTCAAGGGAGTGCATTGGCAATGCCAATACTCACTTGTAATCGTTGTGGCATAGATCATTTGATCGCACAGTGTCCTAACAATCCAAACGCACCGAAAATCACACCATTGAACATAATAGAGATTGTTGATGGGACACCACCAACTATAAACATAGCACCAGTGAATACACTCACACGATCAATGCTCCAAAAGCAAAATTACATCCTCGAAGAGAGAGATGCTGCATCCATTGGCCGAGCGAGAAAGAAGAAAACACGAAGAAAGAAATCCCTTAATGCTTCTAGCTCAAAACCTAGTTCAAAGACTAACATAGGGACAGGAGAGGATCCCGTGTATATGAATGACCCTGAGGATGACTCAGATTCGATAGAGACCACGGAGACCAAAACTGTTACTACAAAGGAAAAAGCCAATGAGGAGGATCACAAAAGGGAATTACGACGAACACCAAAAGGGTATTCAAAGTTAAACCACCCAGTTGCGAACCCCCAAGATAAGCCACGAGATTTAAAAAATGAGGATTGCAAGAGAAAGATTGGAACCTATCCAAACCCAACAGTGGAAATTGAACGAGTCCAACAACTGAGGGGTTTGGTGGAAGAAACTCAACGAACATTAGAACCTGAACCTAAACATATCCAGATGTCGGACACAGTGTTTCCCACACAAGTTCAACCTCACAAGAACTACAGGCCGTTAGCTATACCCAGTATCATTCGGGAAGAGAGTGAGGGTAGGACATCTGAAAGTGGACACACACCTTTCCTACTAGAGAGAATGTTTGGTGAGGGAATACCCGACCCCCTTGAGGAAGTGGAGATTCTATCTTCACCATTCTCTTGTCAGGGTCCTACGTCCCACAAGATGCCATTAAATGTTGCCAAATTGATGGATTTCATGTCTTCAGAAGTTAGGACCACCATCATGTCCAAACTATATAAAGACCCCGAGCTAGTCTCAGCTCTTCGAGCCTTCCTCAATGGAGAATTACAGGCCGGATTACCACAGTTTGCACATATGAACAAACCTGACTCGGTAATGAATGATGAGGAACATTTAGCACCACCATCTGACCTAGCGAGACATGAATCTGTAATTGAAGTACCCGTTAACAAGTTGGGGCAATACTTTGAAGGTGATGAATCTAATGCTACTCTACCAATCACTACTAAAGGATTAACTATAAAGGGGGTCCTTGACGGTGGTGCGGGAGTCAGCATGGTGACAAAGAGTTGTTGGGAGTCTATGGGGCGACCTCACCTTGAAGCCACAAGCGTAGTGGTAAAAATGGCTAATGGATCTATTGTTACGCCTATTGGAATGCTAAAGGATCTCAGAATCAAGGTCTTGGGACACAAGGTAAGGCAGACTTTCATTGTTATGGATTTTTCCAAGCATCCTATGTCATTTGAGATGATCTTAGGGCGTCCATTCATGAGGGAAGCAAAAATGGTGCATGACTGGTCCAAAAACCACGTCTTACAGTTCCAAGACTCTGTCATTCGAGTTGATCTTTTAAGTGGTCGAACGCATCCTCTAGGAAATAAATTCATCATTGATAATCGATCAGACACAACAATTCACTCAGCTCCGTTACAGTATTGTTACACGTGTAACGAAGACACGGATATTGGGGAGAACTCTCCTTATATGGATATCCTACCCGGAATGGCTGAGTCAGACAATGTCGATTGGGTGCACCTAGCGGCAACTATAGATACATGGGGAGCTAGAGGAACAACCTGGGTAACACCAAATGGGAAAGAGATACCACACATTGCACCAGTAAACATGTTAGGTGTAGCGCATGTAACATCCGATGATAAGAAAGAGACACACCTACCTGAGAGTGAAACAGATGATTCCTCAAAGGCTTCAGGCCAATACACATCAGAAACGGAATCTCAGGGAGAAATGGATTCAGAACCTGAGGAAACATCGAGTGAGCCAAGTATAGAAACTGAACACTCAAGGCCTAGTACGACCATCTATGGTAATTTATATGAGAGTGAAGAAGATACAAGCGAAGACCTATCAAGCGAGTCGAGTTCAAACATTTACCAAAATCAAAACCTTAACAAGAAACAAAGGTCATATAAGAGACGACGATATCGAGCAAATGTGAGAGCTAGGATCAACAAGGAAAGATCTACTGCAGAATGGCTTAGCTATCTAGGGACATGTGATGCTCATCGAAAGCTAGTAGACAATTGGGGTGAACATCTCCAGAGTATCATGTGGTGCAGCCCGCGACCCATTGACCTCGCTCAATTGGAGGTTACAAAGCCGAAATTGAGTCGAACTATAATAAGACGTCATAACCGAGAGTTAGCACAACAACAAAAGGAGACAGAACTAAAAGAAAAGTCTCCGTCAGGACAAGAGCCTGCTGACTTACATACGGCTCCTGAACATTTTAAATCTTATACCACGCGGGAGCGAAAGGTTGTGTATGCCAAAGCCCAACGAATACCTACCAATGGAAGCAGTGGAGTCTATGATGGTCCAGCGGTAGTTAAAGAGATAGAATTAGCAGAACCAGGTGAGGAGTCTAAACCAATCTTTATTACTCAAGACCTTACCGAAACTGAAGAGGCTATACTTAAGGAGCTCCTCAAGGAATACAAGGATATCTTTGCTTGGACATATCATGACATGAAGGGCGTTCCACCTTCTGTGGTACAACATACAATTCCCATGATCAACACTGCTAAACCCGTCCAGCAACGACCCTATCCAATGAATCCTAAGTACGCCAAAATTGTACAAGAGGAGATTGAAAAACTTATCCAATGTGGATTCATATACCCTATTGAGCACTCAGAATGGGTTTCTCCAATAGTCATTGTACCAAAAAAGAATGGGAAACTAAGAGTGTGCGTGGACCTCAAGAAAGTTAATGCGGACACTAGGAGAGATCATTATCCCTTGCCATATTCAGAACATGTGCTTGAAAGAGTTGCGGGCAAGAAAGCTTATAGCTTTTTAGATGGGTACTCTGGTTACAATCAAATCACAATTGCATTAGAGGACCAAGCTAAAACTGCTTTTATCACAGAGTTTGGAGTGTTTGCATTTCGTGTTATGGCTTTTGGCTTAACGAATGCCCCTGCTACATTCCAACGATTAATAAACACTGCGTTTAAAGAATTTCTAAGGGAGTTTTGTGAAGCTTTCCTAGACGACCTTTGTGTTTATTCTTCTTGGGAGAAGCATTTGTTATATCTACGAAAAATATTTAAAAGGTGCAGATTTTATCGCATCTCATTGAACCCCTTCAAATGCCAATTTTGAGTTAAGCATGGAGTCATTCTAAGGCATATAGTGTCCAAGAACGGGATATCCACAGATGAGAGTAAGATTAAAGCCATTGCCGATTTGCCACCACCTACGAACTATAAAGGAGTTCAAAGATTTATGGGCCATGTTGGTTATTATCGAAGGTTTATTTTAAACTTTGCCGAGATAGCGCGTCCATTGTACAAGCTTCTTATCGAGTTTCACTGGACGGAAGAATGTCATCAATCTTATGAGTTATTAAAGAAGGCCCTAACAAGTGCTCCAATCCTGCGAACACCTGATTGGAATGTACCTTTTCATGTGCATATTGATGCATCAAATTTTGCTATTGGGTGTGTTCTAACTCAACCAGGAGAACATAAATTGGACTACCCTATTAGATTTGCAAGTCGCCAATTAAATGATGCCGAGATGAACTACACTACTACAGAGCGCGAAGGTCTAGCTATGATTTACGCAGTAAAGAAATTTCGCTATTACCTTCTTGCTACCAAGTTTGTGTTTTATGTTGATCATCAAGCATTGCTATATTTGGTAAACAAGCCGTGTTCCACAGGTCGAATTACACGATGGTTGTTAATTCTTCTTGAGTTTGACTTCACCGTTGTTGTGAGGCCTGGGAGAAAACATGTCATAGCAGATCATTTATCTCGTATCCCTAATGGCGAAGCTCCTACAGGGATTGATGATGAATTGCCTGATACTCCTTTGTTCATTGTTGAGACAATGCCTGAATGGAGTGAAAAGATTGTTAACTTCTTAGTTAATGGTTTTCCACCCAAAGAGCTGCGAAAAGATATAGCTCAAAAATTAATCAAGGAATGCGAACCCTATTGCTTACTGGCTGGAACTCTCTATAAGAGAGGAAAAGATGATGTTCTTAGACGCTGCGCCCGCGAGGATGAGTATTTATATATTCTACAAGAGGCACACATGGACGTAGCTGGTGGTCACTTTTCAAGAAAGTTGACTGCCCGAAAGATCTTACAGTCAGGCTATTGGTGGCCCACTCTGTTTAAGGATGCATCACTTTTTGCAAAGGGATGTGATGAATGCCAACGCTTCAACAAGCCACAAAGAAGGGATAGGATGCCTCTACATCCCATCAAGGTAACCCAACCATTTGAAAAGTGAGGCTTAGACTTTGTAGGACCGATTAGTCCGGCTGCACGTAACACGCAATCACGATATATCATTGTGGCTACCGACTATGTAACCAAATGGGCTGAAGTAAAAGCAACACGAAAGGCGGATGCAAAAACAACAGCTAAGTTCCTCTTTGAGAACATTATCACACGTTTTGGATGCCCCTTTGAACTTGTGAGTGACAATGGAACTCATTTTATAAATGAAGTAATAAAAGAACTCACATCAAACTTCATGATATCTCACCACAAGTCTACACCCTATTATCCCCAAGCAAATGGCCAAGCTGAGAGTACCAACAAAACTCTCATCTCCATTTTGACAAAGACAGTCGAGGCTCATCGCACTGATTGGGACCTAAAGCTTACATCAGCTTTATGGGCTTATCGTACTGCGTATAAAGTTGCTATTAATTGCACACCATTTAAGATGGTGTATGGCCAAGAAGCAGTTATGCCATGGGAGTTTGTCATTCCTAATCTTCGAGTAGCTTCTCAAGAAGGTTGGGATGGTAACCCCTTAGTGGAGAGATTATATATCCTGGAAAGGCTAGATGAAGAGAGGCAATTAGCTGTGCGAAATGCTCTAGTGGAGAAGGATAGGAGAAAGAAGTGGTTTGATAGCCATTTAAAGGATAAAGACATCAAGGTTGGTGATAAAGTTCTTATGTGCGGGGTACGTAATGAAAAGAAGAAATTGAAATACGTTGGTAAGGGACCATATCGAGTGTGTGAAATTACCCCGCAAGGTACCATTCGTGTGGAGACTCTAGATGGAGTTGAAACCATTGGATTCCTTAATGGGAGTAAATTCAAAAGATATTATGATCCTCTAAGCCAGGAAGAGTTGCAAGCCATCCATCAAAAGAAGGCTGCCAAGGAACAAGCAGAGCTTTAAAAAATCCAAGCAAGAGTTGAGACTCGAGAACGACAACGTCTTAGACGCCAACGAGAGGCTAATCTGGGAATCACGCAAGCATTTTTCGAGGACACAGATGACGACTCATTAGAATCTGAGCCACCCCTACGATACCCAATTGAGCTAAATAGCCCCTATGGGAAAGTACTATACAATGCCTTATTAGATACGGGAGCTAAACACAATTTGTTATCCTATGGAGTTTGGTGTCAATTAGGGAAACCGACCCTATCCCCGAGTACGATGCAAGTCAAGGACATTAATAAAAAGAAAACTGCTATTCTTGGAGTCTTTCAGACCCCTGTTGTCTATGACAATGGAAGCATAGTGCAGAGGTTTCTAGTCATGCCCGCGGGAGCTATGGAAGGCAACGTAAACCTGGGACGCACGTGGATGTTGGCAACCAAATGCACTATTGATTGGGATACTGGTAGTGTCACGACGCGACCACCGACTCTTACCCCTATCATTCAAGCAAAGTCACCTACGTTGCAAACTCTAGCAAAGTTGAAGGATAGCCAACATTCACAAGCCAAGGTGGTTAACTCGTCTTTGCCGGCTACCCATGAACCTAGCACTTCAACACTTGTAGTTGCAGCAAGCAGTAATATTGCAAGTACTCAACCGGCACGACCTAAGAGTACATACCAATGGGTCCCCAAGGCCTTACTTCCAGCTACCTCAACCCCCCCATCCATTCCAAGAAAAAATTTCTCCAGAAAACCAAGAGCGCACCCTAGGAGAGTCAAGACCAAATCACGATGGATTC
The DNA here is from genome assembly GCF_014529385.1 of Adiantum capillus-veneris. Classification (NCBI taxonomy): domain Eukaryota; kingdom Viridiplantae; phylum Streptophyta; class Polypodiopsida; order Polypodiales; family Pteridaceae; genus Adiantum; species Adiantum capillus-veneris. Next base: position 54,471,701 of record NC_140948.1, on the reverse strand, counting down.
CAAAACAACTATTAGAAGCCCAAGGCTACTATGATGGAAATGAGCAAATTTGGGTACCTAAACGTAAAATGTGTCCTTCCCTATCGACAACAAACCCATATGAGTCAAACAGTGTAACGCTAAAGCCAATGGCAGACCGTGGGAAGGGAAAGATCACAGAATGCTACACACCTAGTCCAAAGCTAGTTTGGGCTCCAAGGCAAAACCAATTTATTCCACCTAGCTCAGGAAGGGGAGAGTTCCATGAAGCTTCTAGCTCCTCATGTAATACATCCATAGAAGTAAAAGCTTCTACACAGCCTCCATCTATAGTAGTGGACCTCCATGAAGCTACAAAAGAATCCACACCTCCCAGTGTTCAAAAATCACATGATGAACCACTTCAAGTTCGATCCTGGGAGAGTACCTTACCACCCTTGCAACTTGACCAGGCACCTAGGGTAATAAAAAACTACTGGCAAAAATCCTCACCTATTACCAACTGGAACAATTGGTTTCAAAGGGTGACGACATCATTTCAAACGGTATGATCTACCCAAGGAAGGGGAGAGTGTTTGTGGACATCCATCATTCACTTGCTTCCCTCTCAACCTTTCTCCCTGACCTCTTATCTCCAATCTTAGGGAATGTATATATAAAGCCTTATACTCACAAAAACAAGATAAAAAAGTAAAAGAGCAAGAGCCATAACACAAATCATAAAAACAAATTATGCACAACAACACGATCCTTGTAATATTTGCACTCTAACCATCATCTATTTGCGTGTACAGATATGGCTAGTACGCTAGAGTCATCCACTCCTGCCTTGGATGAGAGATACCCTCGTTACTTTTCACAAATATTTCACATAGTCTTTCCAGTGCTTGCATGTGGATGGGATTTGATAGGTACGCTAGCATATGAGAGGAATTTTGAGGAGTTAGAATGGCTTTTACGTCTCTTGACCACGTTTGATCCATACTTAGTAGAGAGCGTTTCTCCCATTGCACAAGTCTACCCTTTTGACCAAGATGACTATAGGCGTCTAGTGACCTTTTTAGTAAACATGGGCACCTATGATGAAGAAGAAAATTTACAGGACTACACGGATGACACATATGGTCTCATATGGTCTCATGGATGATGACTTTGTTTATCTCGACGACGAGGATAGGGGTTTAGCCTTAGGGTTTCCCCCCAACCTCTACAATATCCTATTCCCTTCACTCTCTAGGGGGAGTACAAATAATTAAATTAGGGTTCCTTATGTTTTTTGTTGTGTTCAATAAGTGTCGGTACCTTTTCCCACTAATGTGCCTCCTGGAGGTATTCCTTTTGTTTCCTAGTGTGTACAGGAGCGTGTTGCTATTGATAGGATTTGGACCTTCATGGAATCTTTATCTCGACTCACTCTTCAAATCAAGCGCGACCATCGACACAAACAGGTGTTTCTTGTCCATTAGCATTGCCCCTTATCTTTTTTGCATCTATGATTGTCTACTTTAATTGTGATTGGTAGCCTAATATTCACCGCATTTGCTTAGTATCAAACATTTAATTCAATGTAATTTTTTGTCATAATCACTTGTCTAGATTTAAAAATCAAGCAGTCCGACTAAGCTAGTTTGACCAAGTTAGGTGTTAGAAATCTTCTCTTAATACCATGGGAAATGCCTTCCTAATAATCAATGGTTACTTAGGTTCTTAATCCGATTTAGGCAGCATTGTGTGAAATGTACTAGGGCTTTCTAGTGGGCTTAACCCTATTGACCTTTCGCTTAAGTATTATAAAGGGAGTTTACTAGTGTGATGAGCCTGAGGAGGTGTATCAGTGTTATATGACCCCCCAAAGTTACAAAATTAAAATGCTGAAAATGAACAAACAAAAAATCAAAGTGCCACATTGTAAAATCTTAAGCTATAAGAGAAATCTCAGCTTGATTTGGTACTTCACTCACATGTATTGCCTATGGTACTAGAGCCCTAGAGGTTCCCAGTATGAGCGCTTTTCCTTGAAAAGCAAAAAACCCAAGGCATACAAAATAAGCACACACATCAAATTGAATCACTGTGAAAACACTTTGGGGGATCAAAGAAAAGGTAATCAATCAGGCGATGATTTCATGAGAAATTCCTTTTATGGTAGCTTAACTACAAGGTCTTCTAGATATAGCTTCTAGTCAACCCTCGAACATGAATACTTGGCTCTCGCGATTAAACAACTTAATTGACCACAGAAAATTAAGAAGCTTACCCATGGTATTAATATTCGATCTCTAGTGCCTTTCGACCGTCAAATTAGCGACCCCAAACTTGTTTAATTTTTTACCTTTACATCTATTTATGCATTTGATTACATTGCAATTTAATGTTCATTGCTGACAAATTGTTTGAAATTCTTTTACCAATCAATTTGTCTATCTAAAACTACATATGCTTTATAATCACTTATGAGAATGCAATTACTGTGCCAATGTTGTTTGATTTTGCAGTGACTGAAGAAGGCTAAGGATATTCATCTCAAATGCTCTTCCACCTCAACGAACGACCTTCGACTCAATAGCTTCCGAGGACGGAATCTACATCAGGAAGGGAGGCATGTTAACCCTCACGGCTCACGGACACCCCATCACCTACGACGGACGTGTATTATGTATTTGGTAGAGTCAGGTACCGGGCTTGTCGGACCAATAGGAAAAGAGTAAGAGTGATCGCCGATGAGAGGCGCACTGTAACTGGGACATTCAAGGGATTAGTTGGCTAAGCATGGGCGCCCAAGTGTGAATGGGGTGAGCTCATATAAAAGCCAACTAAACCTAAAATTCACTCATTCTCTCATTTGTGCAATAGAAGAGTGCTCTTGCTCCATCTCCATCTCCATCTTCTTCTTCTTCACCTCCTCGTGTGTGTGTGTGTGTGTGTGTGTGTGTGTGTGTGAGAGAGAGAGAGAGAGAGAGCGATCGAGCATTGCGGCGGCACGACGGCGGTGAAGCGGTTGAGCACGACGTAGCGGCGTCTCCTTCTTCTTCGCGGCGAGGAATCCTCCACGGCAGGAGCATAGAGCGGTGAGTGACACACCATTGCCCTCTTTTGAGCTTACTAGTTAAGCTAGTTGTGTGCTTGGAGCCGTCTATGGCTCGCACACAGTGTTAGGCAAGGCCCTTGCTTCGACAGTGCGGCAAGGAGCGCACAACAACAGAATCAATAGCGTTTTTACAGCAGATGTCCCATCAGCCTAGCATTTTTGGAGTTGCAGATCATCTAGCGTTTTGCAGTTCCTCGGCGACAAATTCAGCCCTAGCTTCAGCGTTTTCAGTTTTCAGCGTACAGACACCGCAAAACAGCCCCCAAACCTCGCAGATCTCACCTTCCAAAGCAATTTTTCACCGCACGGTTAGATCAGCCCGTTATTCGCAGATTTCAGCATCTGCGTTTTCAGCGCATCGTCGTCGCGTCGTCGTCATTGCCGTCGTAACCGATAAAGAGTCAAAATTCAAAAAATAGCAAATTTGCAGATTTCAGCCCCTAGCATTTTCAGAATTAAACCCATCTCGTCGTCGACATCGTGGCAAGACCATTGCATTCAGACCATTGTAGAGATTTGTGCAATCAATAGTAGACCGCTCTTGCCATAGAGAGTGGGGCCTTCTGAGGAGGGTTTGACAACTATTCTGGTGTCGTATTCTTCTCTCTCTTTCTCTAAGTCTCAGCACCTTCATGCACAATGTTTACCCACTTGTTTGTGATCATTTGCACTCTCTCACTAAAGGACGGAAGGCTCTCCTTTCAGTAAGAAAAAGGAACCCTTGAGCACAGTTCGGAGCACTCATCTTGAGCAAACTTCAACATTTACATCCACTGCACCTTACAATCATACCATTGATCTAATACCTGGAAGCACACCACCGAACCAGCCACCTTATCGTGTGAGCCGAGCCCAGTATGAAGAGATTATGAACCAAATGAAAGACCTCTTGGAAAAGGGTCTTATCCAGCCGAGTACTTCACCTTACTGCTCTCCGGTGTTGTTGGTTTTGAAGAAAGACGGATCTTGGAGAATGTGCATTGACTACAGAGCTCTCAACAAAATCACCATCAAGAACAATGTCACGTGACACATCCAACCCTGTGTGTCCATGGACAAGCTAGCATGACCAAGGTTCAGTTCAATCAGATCAGTCTAGAATAGGAAGTGATCTGGCACTTTTGTAAGTCTGTTCGCAGACCGTGCATGCCAAGAGATGCTTAAACTTGGTAAAAAAGTTGAATACTAGATTAGATGCATATCCTCTGGCACAGCATAATCATCAGCATTCCCATCAAATTCCATCACGATCATTTTACATGGCAGAAAACCTATTTTCCCTATTTTTGACATTTTTTACTTATTTATTAAGTGATTTTTGTTGGGAAACTAGGTAGGGCAAATTCCATAAGATAATATATAAGGAAACCAGCGCTAGCATTATCTTGCAGAAGTGGAAGAAGTGCACAAGGCAACAGGTTTGCAGCAGGCATCTCTCCCTCTCTCAAGCAAGACTCCTTGAAGCTCTGGCGTTTTCCACCCTATAACCTCAGCGTTTCCAGCAAGCAAGACCAGCGAATTTCAGCCATCTTCTACAGCGATTCCCCATCAGTAGAACCAGCGTTTTTCAAGCAGTAGAACCGTTGCTTTGCAAGCCTCAAGACCAGCGTTTTTGTACAGCCTTAAACCTGCGTTTTCAGCCCTGCATGGTGGCGTTTTTGGATCAGTACATCAACGTTTTACACCTGCAGCAGTCAGCGTTTTTGGACCAGCAAGGGGCAGCGTTTTGCGACAACAAATCAGCCAATAAGGAATAGCAGAAGGAAAGCCAATCAGCCAGTCACCGTCATCGTCCCGTCGTCTTCACAACATCCAGTTTTCAGCCTTAGCATCGTCGACCTCGACGTAGCATCACCAAGATTTGCATCAGCATCTTGTACCAGATTTGTGCAATCAATAGCATAGACCGCTCTCGCCATCAAGAGTGGGGCCCTTGGAGGAGGGTTTGACAACTTTCTGGTGTCGTATTCTTCTCTCTCTATCTCTCAGTCTCAGAACCTTCACTCACAGTGTTTATCCACTTTGTTTGTGATCACTTGCACTCTCTCATTAAAGAACGGAAGGCTCTCCCTTCCCTAAGTACAAGGAACCTTGAGCACAGTTCCGAACACTCATCTTGAGCAAAGTTCAACATTCACTTCCGTTGCACCTTACATTGGTATCAAAGCTTGGGCAGTGTTCTGTATCAATCAAGGAAAGAACCACAGAATTTTTTTTGCTTGTTGCGGTCGCACGTAACCCAAGTCCTCTTGGGCATGTCGATTCCTAATCGTGTTTTTGAAGAGTGACAAGAAACCCAAGAAAGAAGGGCTTGTCCAGCCTCCCCTTGTGCCTCTTTTCACTCACTGAGAGCGGACTGTGCACTTAGCGGCCGGCCAATCGACGTGAGGTGGGAAAAAGCAACCTTGGTGTGAGTGCAAGGCCGCCAAGGGGTGCGCCCGCGGGAAAGAGCAGAACTCGAGTGAAGAGAAGATCCTTCTCTAACACAGATTGCAAGCGAAAGAAGAACCTCAAGACCCTCGAGAATCTCAAGAACTCAAGAACCTCAAGAACCAAGAACCTCAAGAACCAAGACCCACAAGAACCCAAGTTCCTCGTAAACTTAAGAACCCGAGACTTCAAGTGTGTGGTCATCACCCTAAGCGGAACGGATACTTCGCATGGAGGTGATGAGCATGGGAGTGGCGAAGAAGAGTTTTCCACACCAGGAGGGTTTTCCGACCCTCCCCCTTCCCCATCTACGCCACGGTTTGCACCAAATCCTATGGAGGCTTTGGTCAAGTCGATGATGGACATGATGGCACGACAAGAAGCGACTCGCGTTGCCTTGGAACGCGAGCGCGATGAGACGAAAAGAAAGAAAAGCAGAAAGAAAGGCGGCTATTGAGCAAGCGCGCTTGGAAGCCGAAGACACACGCGAGGTGCAGAGAGACCTACGCATGCAAGAGTTGGTCCGACAGGCTCTCACCTCAAAGTCCGAACCAACCAAAGATGTTGGTAATTCATAAAGTGGTGCAAGCCGAGATTCGGACTCCAACCACCTAGTCACAGAGAAGTTGACTTTCAATAAGTATAATGGTAAGATGGATGCTACAGTTATTCATTCTTGGTTGCATCAATTTAATGCTTATTTTGCGACAACTAATAAGACAGGAAATAGCAAGGTTTTGACGGCAGCTATGTACCTTGCCGGTGATGCAATCAATTGCTACCACGCATGGCAAGAGGCATAGTTGGCCGCGCAACTAGAGGAAGTCGACGATGGCGAGCCCCTTTCTTTCAATTGGGCCGACTTCCAAGACAAGCTCAAGGCGCGGTTTATGCCACCCCAGTATCTCGCACGGTTGAAAGACGATTGGCGCAGTCTCAAGCAAAATTGTATGTCAGTTATGTTTTTCTCTAATCGTGTTTTGCAGCTCGGCACCCAATTACCCAAATCGGATGATGAGCGCAAAGGGGCTTTCATTTTCGGATTGGACGACTATATCAGATTTGATGTCGAAGTCCTCAACCCAATCGATCTCAACAAGGCGGTAGCGATTGCTCTCGCACAAGAGATGAAGCACAATAAGGGAAAGCTTAAGGAAACCAAGACTTCCACAAGTACCTCTCAGAACGGTAAGAACGGTAAGAACGGTAAGATTGGTAAGAACGGTAACTCTTCTAACCAATCTTCCAATAGTCTCTCAGAAAAGAACTCTCAAAATGAACCCAAGGGTAAAGCTAACACAATTGCTAAACCTAAGCTCACTCCAGATGAAAAGGTAGAACAAGGAATTTTAAGTGGATACATCACATCGGAAGAGCAAAGCACTTATTCTAAGGAAGGTCGTTGTTTTCATGTCACATCAAGGGTCACATAAAAAGAACATGTCCTAAGCTTGAATCTAATGAATCTAAAGAACCCACAGAACCCACTTCCTCTGTCAATGCAATAAATGAGAACACAAGTGTGACCCAAGTCTCTCATGATCCTCCCATTGATGAGTCTCTCATTAAGTGTTATGGTCATGTGAATGGTCAACGTTTTGTCATATTGTTTGACCCAGGCAATATGCATGATTTGATTAGTGACTCTCTTGTCGAAAGAGCCCGCTTGGACATCTCCTTTCGAGGTGTCGGGCTTCTCTCCCCATATGGACTCTGTCATCATGCAAGAGTGCCTTGATGTTTTGTTCACTGTTCAACAAGTGTCCTTCCGCAGGATCTCTCCTCTTTCAGGATGTGATATGCTTTTGGACATTCGATGGTTTCGTGAGCATAACCCTCTCATTGATAGGGCGGCAAATACATTCATTTTCAATGCCAAAAGTGACTCTCCCCTTGTCATTCGTGGAGAGCAAGTTCTTCATTCTTCGTCTCTCATTTCTAATGTGCAGGCGAAAGATTGAAAGGAATCAGGATTCAGGAGACAGAGACTCTCTCAGTCTCGTCTTCTCCAAGGCACGACACACAGGAATTCCATGATTTGCATGATAATGATAAGCATGTTGATTTGCATGATCAAGATGTGATTTCTCACAAAGATGATGGTTTAGTTGCTACTTTGTTTAGTAAAGTAAAGCTAACCCCATTGCAGATTCGATCAATCACAAGGAACCGATCTTGGCTCTCGAGTCAAGGTCCAAAGCACCCCCACAGGAAGTATTATGTGTTTGAGTGATTAGTCAGCACGCATTGTTCGAGTGTTTCATTCGTGACCGTTTCCCGTATTTTAGTCAACGTCTTTATGTGATCCCTTTTCCTAGGCATGCCATATTGTACGTTGAGCACGATTCACTCATCAATGAGCACGAATGTATGCGGATTTCTCATGAAAAGCAGAAAAGTATGCATTCCAGGAAGTCACATTCCATGTCTCTTCCTTGGCACGACACAATCGTAGAGAGAGCACAAGAAGGATTGAGCATCAAGCATAGGCATTTTCATTGTGATTTCCCACAGTAGATTGATTTAGAACAGAAAGTCAAGATTCGACCCCATTGTTTATGTATGTTTGATGAACGGTTTGGCACTCCGTCTCTTTGTTCATCTCCATTGCATGCACAGTCATTTAGGAAGCATAGAATTTTTCGAGTCACTTTATATGAAATGGGTATGTTCATGTTTTTGTGTTGAAAGTGGTTTCAAGAATTTTCAGCCTCGGAAACACAGCATGATCATCAACATTCCCATCAGATTCCATCACGATCATTTTACAGGGAAGAAAACCTATTTTCCCTATTTTTGACATTTTTTACTTATTTATTAAGTGACTTTTGTTGGGAAACTGGGTAGGGCAAATTCCATAAGATAATATATAATGAAACCAACGCTAGCATTATCTGGCAGAAGTGGAAGAAGTGCACAAGGCAACAAGTTTGCAGCAAGCATCTCTCCCTCTCTCTCAAGCAAGACTCCTTGAAGCTATGGCGTTTTCCACCCTAAAACCTCAACGTTTCCAGCAAGCAAGACCAGCAAATTTCAGCCATCTTCTACAGCGACTCCCCATCAATAGAACCAGCGTTTTTCAAGCAGTACGACCAACGTTTTGCAAGCCTCAAGACCGGCGTTTTTGTACAGCCGTAAACCTGCATTTTCAACCCTGCATGGTGGCGTTTTTGGATCAGTACATCAGCTTTTTACACTTGCAGCAGCAGTCAGCGTTTTTGGACCAGCAAGGGGCAGCGTTTTGCCATAGCAAATCAGCCAATAAGGAATAGCAGTAGAAAAGCCAATTCAGCCAGTCACCGTCGTCGTCACGTCTTCTTTACAGCATCCAGTTTTCAGCCTTAGCATCGTCGACCTAGACGTAGCATCACCTACATTTGCATCAGCATCTTGTACCAGATTTGTGCAATCAATAGCATAGACCGCTCTCGCCATCGAGAGTGGGGCCTTTGGAGGAGGGTTTGACAACTTTCTGGTGTCATATTCTTCTCTCTCTATCTCTCAGACTCAACACCTTCACTCACAGTGTTTATCCACTTCATTTGTGATCACTTGCACTCTCTTATTACAGAACGCAAGGCTCTCCCTTCCCTAAGTAAAAGGAACCTTGAGCATAGTTCGGAGCACTCATCTTGAGCAAAGTTCAACATTCACTTCCACTACACCTTACAAATAGATTTCCGATTCCTAGGATCGATGAAATTCTTGACCAACTACAGGGATCCTCTCGTTTAAGCAAGATCAATTTGAAGAGCGGATATCATTAGATCCGAATCGCACCGCGAGATGTCTACAAGACAGCTTTTCGGACGACCTTCGGTTTATTCGAGTTTTTGGTGATGCCTTTTGGGATTACCAATGCTCCAACGACCTTCAACCAAATGATGGACAAGATTTTCAAAGAGTACAGATCTTTTGTTGGCACTTTCTTTGACGACATTATTGTCTTCTCCAAGGATGAGGCAGAACATAGAGAACATCTGCTACAAGTCTTTCAGGCATTGCGGGATCGCAAGTTGGTGATCAATGCAAAGAAAAGTGAATTTTTCCTACCAGAGATACACTTTTTTGGGACACATCATCTTAGCAACAGGAGTGCAAATGGACCCGGCCAAGATAGAGACTATCCCTGATTGGCCCGATTTGAAGAATGTCCATGAAGTAAGAAGCTTCTTGGGCTTATGTTCTTACTACCGGCGGTTCATTAGAAAGTTTGCAGAGGTTGCTTTCCCTTTGCATATTTTGACACAGAAAGGAGTCCATTTCTCGTGGGGACCCACAGAGGTGACTGCCTTTCAGACATTGAAAGAGAAATTGACTAAAGGACCATTTTTAACTTTGCCGGATTTGCAGTAGTCATTTGAAGTATACTGTGATGCTTGTGGTCGTAATCTGGGTGCGGTCTTAATGCAAGAAGGCAATGTCATTGCCTATGAGAGCCGATTGTTTTCAAGGCCGGAATTGACAGCACAGATATATGAGAAAGAGCTTTTGGCGGTTATCCATGCTCTTACTCAGTGGCGACATTACCTACTCGGAGCCGATTTTACGGTCTTCACAGATCATCAAAGTTTACGCTACTTCTTGTCACAGAAGCAGCTATCGGAAAAGCAGATGCGGTGGGCGAACATCTTGTCACAGTTTCACTTCTAGATTGTCCATGTGCAGAGAAAGAAGAATTTGGTGGCAGATGCTTTGTCCCGAAAGCCGTTGATTCTTGCTATTTCCGCGATACATCATAGGAGCTTCGAGGATATGGTCGATCAGTATGCCACAGATACAGATTTTGCAGATATTTTCACTCGGATATGGAATGGGGAGGTAGTAGCGAGATATTCCATTCGAGATGGCTACTTGATGAAGAAAACAATGTTGTGCGTTAAACAACAGTTAAGGGAAAAGGTTCTAACCGAATGCCACTGTCCACCATTTACGGGTCACCGGGGCATTGCTACCACCTTGAAAGGTGTGGAGAGATACTTCTTTTGGCCGAGACTCAAGAAGGACGTGGACGATTTTGTACGCAGTTGCTTGTTATGCCAGAAGGTCAAGTTTGACAGGCATAAAGCACAGTGATACAATGGATTTCATTTTTAATCTCCCGAGAACACAGAGTGGGCAAGATAAGTATCTGGACTGTTATTGACAGATTTAGCAAGCAAGCTCATTTCATTCCAGTGAAGAAAACAGTCAGCCGGATCACTTAGCGAGACTGTTTGTGGCCCAGATCTTCAGATTACATGGCATGCCTGAGACAATTGTCTCTGACAAAGATCCCCGATTCACGAATTTGTTTTGGAGGAGATTTGGGAAAACATTGGCACGCGGTTGGAGTTCTCATCATCTTTCACCCATAGACAAATGGGCAATCAAAGATTGCAAATTCAACCGTACTGGATTTATTGAAGTCTTACATCTCAGATCAGAAGACTCAATGGGAAAAGTATTTGTCCTTGGTGGAATTTGCCTATAATAACACGATACACTCTTTGACGGGGGAAGGCGCCATTTGAGATTATCGAAGGTGTTCCGAAGGTTGTACTCTTCCTAAGCACAAAAGATAAGATTTTTGAAGCCAACCAGTACACGAGGGACTTGGACACAGCTTTTGCCAAGGTCCGAGAGGCTTTAGAGAAAGACATAAAAAGGCAGCACATCGACATTGTCGCGATTTGAAATTAGAGGAGAATGATTGGGTGCTCTTACGTTTTGAGAAGGCACGCCTGAGAAAGAAAAAGAGAAAGGACATGCTTTTTCCAAAGCTTAGCATGCGATTTTATGGACCTTTCCAAATTTCCAAAAGATAAATGATGTCTCCTTTAGACTGAAGATGCCCGATACTTGAAGGATTCACAATGCTTTTCGTGTGAGTCTCCTGAAGCCTTTTAAAGGCGATGTGCCCGATGATGGGGAGCCAAATGAGCAACCCGAAGTGGAGAAAAACGAGGAGATATTCGTTCCAGAACAGATATTGGCACATAAAGATAGAAAGTGTAACAGACTTGGACACTCCAAGTCAAGAATCAATCACGACAGCACCAAATAACCACTTCAAAACAATTCACAGATCACAATAGATTTACACTGGCCCGACGGAGTTCCGTGCCTAGAGATATTGGCCAGATGCTAGGTCCTCCTCCATCCACTTCGCATCCAATGCAGAATAGTTCTTGAACTTAACCAAGAACCGCCTTCGAACTTTACCTTTAGTCTTCGTATCCTTATGTGTCAAAATCTGTTCAAGAACAAGGATCTCCTCATTTTCTTCCACTTCGGGTTGCTCATCAGGCTCCCCATCATCAGGCACATCACCCTTAAAAGGTTTCAAGAGACTCACATGGAATGCATTGTGAATCCTCCAAGTATCCGACAGTTTCAATCGAAAGGAGACATCATTTATCTTTTCAGTGATCTGGAAAGGTCCGTAGTATCGCATACTAAGCATTGAAAAAAAAGCCTCTCCTTTCCCTTTTTCTTTCGTAGGCGTGCCTTCTCAAAACGTAAGAGCACCCAATCATCCTCCTTCAGTTTCAAGTCGCGACGATGGGGATCCGCTGCCTTTTTCTGTCGTTCTTGAGACTTCTGCAAAGTCTCGCGAACCTTGACAAAAGCCGTATCCAAATCTCGCGAATATTCATCCGCTTCAAATATCTAATCTTTCGTGCTCAGGAAGGATGGAACATTTGCAGCACTTTCAATAATCTTAAATGGCGTCTTCCCCGTCGAAGAGTGTATCGTGTTATTGTAGGCAAATTCCATCAAAGGCAAGTTCTTTTCCCATTGAGTCTTCTGATCCGAGATACAAGACTTCAATAAATCTAAAACCATTGAATAGGCAATCTCAGATTGCCCGTCAGTCTGCAAGTGGAACAATGACGAGAACTGCAACCGCGTGTCAATGTTCTCCCAAATTGCCTTCCAAAACAAACTCATAAATCTGGGGTGTCTGTCGGAGACAATCGTCTCAGACGTGCCATGTAATCGAAAAATCATCGTGATCATTTTGTGTTCTCGGGAGATCAAAAATAAAATCCATTGCAATACTTTCCAAGGGGCGGGTGGGTATGGGTAAAGGCTGTAACAATCCCTATGCCTTATGCCTGTCAAACTTGACCTTCTGGCATACTAAGCAACTGCGCACAAACTCTTCCACATCCTTTTTGAGTCTCGGCAAAAAGAAGTATCTCTCTACCCCCTTCATGATGGTAGCAATGCCGCGGTGACCCGTAAAAGGTGGACAGTGACATTCAGTCATAACCTTTTGCCTCAACGGTTGTGTAACGCACAACATGGTTTTTCTCATCAAGTAGCCTTCCCAAAGCTATTGTCTCCCCATCCCGTATCCGTGTGAAAATAAATCTGCAACATCTGTATCTTTCTCATAAATCTATGCTATCATTTCCGGCCTAGAGAACAATCGGCTCTCGTAAGCAATGACATGGCCTTCTTGCATTAAGACCACACCCAAACTACGACCACATGCATCACAAAATACTTCAAATGACTTCTGCAAGTCCGGCAAAGTCAAATCTGGTCTTGTAGTCAATTTCTCTTTCAATGTCTGAAAGGCAATCACCTCTGTGGATCCCTACGAGAAAGGGACTCCTTTCTGTATCAAGAATATGCAAAGAGGAAGCAACCTCTGCAAACTTTCAAATGAACCGTCTATAGTACGAACACAGTCCCAAGAAGCTTTCAACTTCATGGACATTCTTCAAATCGGGCCAATCACGGACAGTGTCTATCTTGGCCGGATCCATTTGCACTCCTGTTTGCTGAGACAAAGTGTCCCAAAAAAAAAGTATCTCTGAAGCATATGATCTCTGTGTTCTGCTTCATTCTTGGAGAAAACAATGGTATCATCAAAGAAAGTGCTAACAAATAGCATGTACTCTTGAAAAATCATGTCCATCATCCGATTTAAATGTCGCAGGAGCATTGGTTAAGCCAAAAGGCATCACCAAAAAAACTCATATAACCCAAAAGTCGTTTGAAAGGCTGTCTTGTAGACGTCTCCCGATGCGATTCGGATCTGATGATATCCACTCTTCAAGTCAATCCTGCTAAAGCACGAGGATCCATGTAACCTGTCGAGTATATCATCGATCCTAGGAATCGGAAATCAGTTCTTGATGGTGATTTTGTTAAGAGCGCTATAATCGATGCTCATTCTCCAAGATCCGTCTTTCTTCAAATCCAACAACAGTGGAGAGCAATACGGTGAAGTACTATGTTGGACAAGACCCTTTTCCAAGAGGTCTTTCACTGGGTTCATAATCTTTACATTCTGTACTCAGCTCACACGGTTCGGTGGCCGGTTCGATGGCGTGCTTCCAGGTATCAAGTCAATGGTCTGATCTTCAAGCCCTCTAAAAAACAATCGGCATGAGTGTGGAGAAAAATCTTGGCGTTCTTTTGATCAGGTCAAATATTCAACCTTTATCCATCGTTCAGTTCTCTCCCAAAAGAATGAGTAAAGAAATTGAAGTTCATCAAGTACAATCTCTAAGCTCTTCATTTATCAAAGTCGCTTTCTCGACCTGGTAGTCAACCAGGACGTAGTTCTTGTGGTACCAAGGGATCCCGAGTAGAACGTCACTCGCGTGCCCTGAACACCCCTGTCATTGCAAACGAAGTTTGCCAATGCTCGGTGTAATGGCAACATCCCATCCGGGTGCCAATCGAACTACCTCCACCTGTGGCGTCAGTCTGTCGAGCGTAATTCCAAATCGAGCCACCAATTCCAAGTGAAAAGAAGTTGGCCTTGGCTCCTTCAAAAGAGCTTCCTGATCCTTCACTTTGCCCCAAAAGCGGCAAAGTTTGTACTTTCATTCATTAGATTCGATGCAGGTCCCACGCCATGTGGTACCAATTCTGCCTTTTCTGCCACGTTCCTCAACTGCTCTCGAACTCTCAGGCCTGTCGTCGTCTTTATCATTCTGTTCTTTCTGTGCCTTTTTAGGGCACTTCGCAGAGATATGTCCATGTTCCCCGCATCCAAAGCACTTCCCCTCTCTGATGAAGCGAGCTCTCTCCTCAGGAGTAAGCTTGGGTCATGCATCTTTTTTCTCTGGGTTGCTCTTTTTCTTTTTACTTTCCTTCCCAGAAGTCTGTTCGGCTCGTTGTGTCATGGCCTCATCTGTGGATAGGTCAGACTGCCAGAGTGAATGGCAAAGCCTCGCTTCGCATGACTCGTCAACTCTTGAATAGAAGTTGACTTCTGTTCCAAGCAGTGATCTTGGATCTCTGTAGGTAGACCCAAGGTAAACCGCTCAATCTGTTCTCTGAAGGAGGTCTTCTTGAATAAAGAGGCGGGTAGAAAAGAGCTCCAGAATCTTTCACAGTAAGCATTGATTGTATCTTTCTTGGTCATCCGAAGATGGTTCCAAGCAGCTCGTACATCTCGTTCATATTCTTGTGTCAACCAAGAAGAAATAAAAAGCTTCTTATTTTTCAACCATTTAACTGGCGCAGTCTTGTTTAAAAGAAGTGTGGACCACCAAGTACGAGCATTCCCCTTAAAGTAAGAGGCACCTCTTCGAATCTTGGAGTGCTTTGAATAGCGTCCTCCCGCGAAAGCGATGTCAACCTGCTATATAAAAGACAAAGCCTTCGAAGCATCTGAGTATCCTTGAAAAAGTATCAAACTTGATCGAGTGGCCACCTTCCTTAAACTCTCGGACTTTCTTGCTTTTATCTTCGAGAAAGTCATACTGGTTGGCTTTGTAAAAATTCTTCTTGTTCGCATAAAAGTTTCTGTCATCCGAATCTAAGCTATCTGTAGACAAGTCCTCGGTAGAACTATCAGTCTCAGGGCGAGATTTAGCCTTCTTTGCCTTTTTCTTGCCCTTTCAGAAGCTTTGTTTCTTGCTTCGCTTTTTACCTTTTCTGTCTTCTTCGCTCGAATCTAAAGAGCTAGAAGAACTGTCAGAAGAAGAAGAAGAAGAATTGGGTACTCCTTCAAATCGAACACACTTCTTTCGTTTCTTTGCCTTGTCAAAAGTCGACTGACGACCCAAATATCCCGAGAAGTCAGTGCTTTTCTTTTGCTTTTTGCCGTTCTTTTTGGCTTTCTTTGGCGCGTCAAAAAGCTGAGCAATTCGTGCATCAACCACCTCTTGTAATTCCTTCTCTGAGTATTGTTTGTGATCAGAAGGTTTCTTGAGAGCGGGTTTCAGGGGTGGTGTAGTGGTTTTCTGCCACTGCGCATGCACTTCCTGAAAAGAAGTCTCGCTCATATATTTTGTCGATTTCGGATCCTTCACAAAACTGAGCATCATCTTTGTTGCATCGCCAATCAATTGACAATGCTTCATCTCTCTTTGCTCCGCGTGAGTAGGCCGAGGCGGGCCACACTCTGTCGAAATCTTCGTTGTGATCCCTGTCCGCATCTCTAGATGCAGAGGGAGTCAACTGATCCTTGCGTGAAGCCATAGGTGCCGCGGAAAAAAAAAATTTGGGGATCGTATTTCCCGTAGAAGAGAAATCGACTGTGCTCTGATACCACTGTAACAGACTTGGACACTCCACGTCAAGAATCAATCGCGATAGCACCAAATAACCACTTCAAAACAATTCACAGATCACAATAGATTTACACTGGTCTGGCGAAGTTCCGTGCCTAGAGATATTGGCCCCAAAGACTGGCGCCCCTTGCGGTATTTCTTTATGTATTAAAAATCAATGTCAGAGTACAAAGAGCGGTTAGGGTTTCACTCTCAGACTCTGCGTCCAGATACTCTAAGAAGTGAGGCCCTCACCGCATATTTAAATGTTACAAGGGATGCCCAAAAGCAGAGCCCCAAAAGCTTGAAAGCAAAAAAGCAGATTCTCTCTCTCTCAATGAGAGTAGCAATAAAGCATATTCTCTCTTTATCTCTCTTCCAATTTTCTTGCAAAGCCAAAAAGCAGAGATTTGCGTCGCTCAAAAAAAACAAAAAAAAATTTTATTTTTTTTTCACCTCCGCGATTTCCAAAAATTAGGGTTTCTGGCAAAAATTAGGGTTTGCAGGAATTTTAGGGTTTCTGGCAAAAATTAGGGTTTTTGCTATCAATAGCCATGTCATCACTTTGTGACAGAAAGATAAAAGATAAAGTGATAAGGTGGTTCTTGGTTGAATTCAAGAACTATCCCGCATTGGATGCAAGTGGATGGAGGAGGAGGAGGACCTGGTAGATACTCCTCAGATTGTGAACCTTTACGTTGAAGCTTTTGGTTTAGCATAGTCTATTCCAAATCGAACCCCAAACTCAACTTGGGCGGAATTTGGTGCAATGAGTATGCACAAGAGGGGAGTCGCTCCACTCCTTCGTCAACAGATTGCCCCGATTTTTGATACTAAAGTCACTGATGTCTCTTTTGAGTTTCAGGGATACTGTGAGCTGACAGTATTCCGCTATAATCACTATAAGAACTGAAATTCCCGATAATATGATACTGATTTGTTCTTGACTTGTCTAAGTGCAAGAACTGATAGACGAACTGACCATAGCATTTCCGTTTGAAAGATCTCGATAGACATGGTTGCAATAAGGATTAGTTAATCGGACATCTATGAGATTCCGAGTGGATCTAGATGTGATTGCTAAATATGTTGCCGATTAATCATGGTCTGAGTCCGAATGAATTTTTGAATGTGATTTGTTATGTGATGTCAAGAGATGTTCAGTGATGTGATTGTCGATTGATACATGTGCTAGATGTGTGTTCCTAGTGCGTCGATACTAACAGCCAGTGTCTGCTAAGACAGTTTATGGCCTTTGCCTGTTTTGCAGACGTAATCGAGGGCGATTACAATGCTTTCAAGAGGGGGGTATGTCACAAACTGGTGACGTGGCTGGCCTTTCCGGTGGCATACACACAACCTCCCCGGCTGGCAACACGTGACAGCAGTGTACGGACCCGTGATTTGCGGCGCCATTTGCGACGGGGAAAGCGGACTACTGACGTGGCTGAGCGTATGGATCTCCGTAAAAAGTGACGGCTGTACAAATTCTCAGCTTTTGCGCAAGAAATCCTACGCAAGTGGAAAATAGCAACTTTTTTAGCATTACTTTATTTTTAAGCCTATTTTTAAAAAGATGGCAGCTTTTGGGGCTTTGCTTTTGGCATCCCTTGTAAACCTTTAAATAAGTGGTTGGGCTCCCACTCTGCAGATCATCTGGACGCAAAGTTTGAGAGTGAGAACTCTCCCACTCCCTTGTACTTTGGGCACAGATTTAATACAAAAAGAAATATCGAAAGGGGCGCCAATCTTTGGGGCCAATACCTCTTGGCACGAAACTCCGTTGGGCCGTGTCAAATCTAATTGTGAACTCGTGTCGAGGTAGATTCTTGACTTGGAGTGTCCAAGTTTGTTATAAAAGGAACCATCATTCAAGCTAAAAGGAATCACAAACCCAAGGAAAGGAAGTAAACCGAGATCTTCATCGTTTCAATTCCGCTGCACCTGACACTATCAGAGTGGTGGATCTAGGAGAAGACTGAGAATCCAAAATGTGAGCACAAACGCCAATGGTCCAAAGAGTGATGCTGCACATAATAGCAAAAATTGTATCCCGCCGGTAGAGGTCCGACTGACTGATGACCTGCATCTGGAATCATCTATAGAGTGCTTGGTCTAAATTGCAATGAAGTAAGTATTAAGACCAGATAAGTCAGTGAGCCTTGAAAAAAGGTGTGTTACCCCGGAAATTGCAAAAGCCATGCAACTGCCCCTCATGTCACGAAACCATCATGTATGCCCACTCTAATCAACAAACAACACACTGGCTAAACATTTAGGCAAACCAAGAAACAATGCCTCAAAGACTCGGGCTATAAAGTTCTCTCTCTCACACACACACACATCAGCGCAAGTAGCATTACATGCATAGAAGCAGTATCAGGCCAGTCTTAAATAACACGCTAATTTGCTGTGTGAGGCTGGCGTTCCTTCAACAAGTGCTGTCTCTGCAAGGTTGTGAGTCAACCACAAGTCAGAGCCAAAGACACTGTGTCTCCTCCATGGCCGTGCCTAAGTCATGGTCTTGAAGCTTTAGCCAGTGAGTTCGTCAAAGCTATTACGCCAAGCTTGTGTATTACGAACAGTTCTATTCAAGAGGGCCGCCATTATGAGAATTATGGTCTCGTGAGATTTCCGAATTGCTCTCTCTCTCTCTCTCTCTCTCTCTCTCTCTCTCTCTGCAATCGCAAACAACACATCCTAAAGCAGAGAAGCTTACCAGCAGAGAGCAGACGGACAGAGCGGGAGAGGAGAAAGAAGAGCGTCTGATTGCCTTGCAAATGTTCCTCCAGCTCTTTGCAAGTTTTACCTTAGGTTTGTCTAAGTATTGTACAACGCAAGAGTAAAAGAACCAAATGATGAAATCAAGAGGCGAGCAAGGCAAACAATGTCCGGGGGCACGCTGGGCGGCGGCAGAAATGTGATGCGCGCTGGCAGCAAATCAAAACCACGCACGTCGGATGTTGTGTTCACATCGTGCGGCGGCAACATGGTGTATCTTGTGCCAGCGCAATACTTTCGACCCCCAAATTGGTTGACTTGGCATTTCACCCTTCGATTTTCCTCCAACGTTCGTGCTTAACGTTAACAAAAAAACAAACACCTTCCCTCCCCCCCCGGCCCCGCCCCCCCCCCCGGTAATGGAGTAGCAGAAATTAAAAAAAAACACTTTTGTGGAATTACTTTGTGAGCATAGCGGGTGAACTTAATTGATGGTAGCAACATAAACATAGCATTTAATTAACTTGGCATGAACATACTTTTGCAAGAGAGAGAGCTTAGAGAACATGACAACATTTGAGAACCGGATTTATGTGGAGCCGGTCCCCCCTCCAATAAGCATTTGTATTATAGTTTCTCCCATCAAGAGAGACTTGTTACAATACAATTTTTGTGTTCCTTGTGACCTAGGTGATGCAATGAAGATGGAAAGCTTCATGCATCACGAGCATAACATAAGCTTTGTGGAAAGCATTAACTATCCCAAGACCTCAAACACCTTCGAAGGTGGAGAGAGCTAGCCGGGAATGAGGGTTGGGAAGAGGAACGAGAAACATTTCATAGGAGAAAGAACTTATCATCACTCTTCTTGCTAGCATACATAATAGCATAGTAATGAAGATGGAGAAGATGGCAAGCTTAAGCATTGAAGCATGGCTCTTGGTTGGATTTGCATTCCATGGCCAAGAGTGTTGGTGTAGGCTCTCAACTTCTCTACTAGCTTGGAGAAGGAGATGGAGCTCTTGCACTTTGCACTTCACACAATGAGAGTGTGTGTGGGAGAGTATACCCCTCAAGCAACCCCCTAGCATGCTTTGTTGACCCCCCCTTGTAGCTCATGCTTGAAGCTCATTGGACCCCTCCAGGAGGCCTAGCCAATCACAAGCAGGGGCATATCAAGCAACAAGGGTAGCCCTGGGACAAGTGTCCCCCTTTTCCCTTCAAGAGAGAAAACTTGATAAATACTAAAACAATTAATTAAATTAACTAATTTACATTAGACTTCTTGGGAGGCCAACCAATAGGCTTTAGGCACACCATGAGGGCAACATGAGGAGGAGCTTGATAAGTGTCCCTTTTGCCTTCTTTGTACCAAGCTTGCCTTGTGTGAGGGTGTGTGTGTTCTCTCTCTACCCCCCTCTTGTAGGGCTCGCCCCCTCCTTGTGTTGGGGTGTATGCCAGGTGGCCATGGGAAACCACCCTTGTACACTAAAGTTCACCTATTCAATATAGGGAGAGAAAGAGGAAGTGTTGACTTTACTCTTTCTTCTCCACTAACCTACACGGGCTGCCTGTGCATCTTCCCCCCTTCCCCATTTCTCTTCTTCCCTTCTCTTGCACACACTCCGTACGCGCTACACGCGCTCATCAATTGGTATCAAAGCTTGGCTTACCAATCCCGCTCCCCATCACCGTGTGTGCAGCTGCCCTTGGAAGCATAGAGTCTCAGCAGGGAATTCGAGATCTGCAGGTTGTTGAGCTTGAAGGCAAGTGTTGTCAAGCAAACGAGAAGTAGCAGGAGCTTGAAGGCAAGCCCGACAAAATCGGAAGCTTGGAGGTCTTCATGGAAAGCTTTGCAAAGCAAGGAAGAGCTGCAAGTCAAGTCGAGAGCAGGTCACAGGGGGCAGTGAACATAGCCAATTAAGGCAGCCAGGGAATCCGGGCTCACACACAGGGCAGCGTTGTCGATCTCTCAGGTTAAGCAGCCCAAGACATTGAGGAGATCAAGGCATAAGGAGATAGAGTCAAGGCAGCATCGAATTGAAGGCTTGGAGTAGCTTGGGAGGGATTGCAGTCGGGCAGTCCGAGCGTGGTATCACACACACACACACACACACTCTGTGTGTATAAGCAACAAATTAAGAGGTGCAACCCGAGCAGCAGTGCTGCACCAAGCAAGAGGATAAGCTCTCATGCAGGAGCATTTGAGCAGGTGTGTCCCCACCCACACACACACATTCGGGCTGTGGGTTGTGGGCAGTATCGAATTGAGCAGCCAGAAGCACCGCAAGCTGTAGAAGCACTCATCTATTGGTATCACACAAGGCAGCGCTGTGGTGGAGGAGCAGGCACCGTAAGGATATCCTCACACACACACACACACACACACAGACACACTCGTCTGCAGAAATCGACAGAGCTATTGAAAAAAAAAAGATTTTTTTAAAAAAGGCTTTTTTGACACAAACATGTTTTGTCTGTGAGGGTGGGTGCACACCCCATGCAAGCCTTGACCTTCAAACCCAACTCTCCGACCGCCCCCTCTCCTTTCCAAACCCTTGGATCCCGACTCTTGAGCTGTGAGAAATCGACAGCAAGTGACTGAAAAAAGAGTGACAGAGACAAATGAGAGCTTGACACCGTGCTTGCGAGCGAGCACAAGCGACCGAGTCCGACAAATTTGAGGCAATCTTCGTAGATCGAGCAAAATCTGCAATTGATACCAATCCGACTCGATATTGACCATTCGAGCATTGGCGTTTTACGGCTATTCGTCTAGCCACTTCCGCCCGGCGGCGGAAGGCGACATCGACATCGACACCGCTCATTCGCACCAGCTCGACGCTCCTCATTGCGGCGGATTTCCGACATCCGACCCAGACACCGGGCGCTTCCCCACACGAGCACGTTCCCGCGATCGACGACCGTGCTTGCGACATGCACGGGTGAGGTACCTCTATCATAGAGGAGTGACACCCGGCATCGGCACCGAGTGCATCGATCGCCCTGTACGACACAGTTTACGGATACGACACCTTTGGCGGCTATTCGACTAGCATATTTCTGCCCGACGGCAGAAATCGGCACATAGCGACACCGACACGTAGGTTACAAGTTACACGGGGTTTTTCAGCCCATTCACTCACAGATTCTCCAGGTTACCAGACACAGCGCTTTCACAGGCGATTTGGCAGTCATTACGACAGCAGATTCTCTGCGGACACATGCGTTGACAGATGCATTTTGTTGTGAGCACACATAGTGCTACTGAGCTCTTTTGAGAGCAGATATCCCCGCAGGGATCACTTTCACTGCATGCAGCAGTTCTTGACGCCTGTTTGAGCGCGATTTTACTCATGTACGTTGAGTTGCGGACACTGCCCACTGTACTCCGTGTGGAGCCATTTTTGGCTATTTTGGCGGTTTTTCTCGGCCGTTTCTGAGACTCGGACCGGAAGAGCCCTTTCTAAGACTGTGGCTAGTTATTTTTGTGTCTGCATTAGCCTTTTGGAGGGTCGATAGCGTGAGGTTTTCTTTGAGCTGGGGTGTGCTCGAATGTTGAGACACTTTCGGTGATACAGGTAGCTGGAGTTCCCCTTTACGGTACCCTCGCCATAGGATATGTATCTGGACGGTTATTTATGCTTTTGACGCTGAGTTGGCACTCACATAGCACTGGTTTTGTGCAGCAGATGCCCAGTTAGTGCAGTTGGCACATTTATATGCATTTTGAGTTGAGTTTTGACTCCTCATACAAAGGAGACTCTGCCGGATTTACTTCCCGCGAGTCGTGACTTCCATTGTTGGCACTTTTGAGCCTATTTCGGTTGAGATTTTACTCCCGATACAAAGGTTACTCTGCCCAAATTTCTATAGCTTCTCGCCATAGTGTGGCACCTCTCAAACCCTCTTCTCAGCAATGGCTTCTTCTTCAGAAAAGGAGGAGTATTTCATTCAGAAGTTCGATGGCAGCAACCTTACCATGTGGAAAGAGCGCATGAAAGATGTTTTGATAAACAAAGGCCTCTCAGAACCGTTGAAAGAGCGTGCAGAGGATGATGATTATACACAAGCTCAATGGGAGCTTTTGGATGCAAAAGCCATGGCTACGATACGTCTACATCTAGCCGAGTCAGTCTTCTTCACTATCATCGGGAAGAAAACAACCAAGGAACTTTGGGATAGCTTATGTTCAGCATGGGAGAGCAAAAGTGCATCCAACAAAGTTTTTCTCATGAAAAAACTTAT
Source organism: Adiantum capillus-veneris (assembly GCF_014529385.1). Taxonomy (NCBI): domain Eukaryota; kingdom Viridiplantae; phylum Streptophyta; class Polypodiopsida; order Polypodiales; family Pteridaceae; genus Adiantum; species Adiantum capillus-veneris. Next base: position 54,448,730 of record NC_140948.1, on the reverse strand, counting down.
GAAGCTCAACATGAAAGAAGGTAGCACAGTTTCCAGTCATTTAAATGAGTTCAACTCCTTGTTCAGTCATCTGACATCTGAGGGCTTTAAGGAGTTTGACGATGAACTCAAGTCTATCTTCTTATTATGCTCTCTACCCAGTTCATGGGATATCTTTTGCACGGCCATTAGCAATTCGGCTCCGAATGGCAAGTTAGAATTCAATGCTGTCACAGATGCGTTGCTCACTGAAGAGATTCGTCGTAAATCTCTTGATAACGCTAGTCATGGAGATGCATATATGGCTGGTAGTTCAACAAAGCCAAGAGGCCGTGACAGGAACAAATACAAAAGCAAAAGTAGAGAGCGGAATCCTCGTAGTCCTAGCAGACACAGGAACCAAAGTAGAGACCGCAATGCCAAAAATGTCGAGTGTTACTATTGCCACAAGAAGGGTCATTACAAAAAGGATTGTCGCAGTTTCCTAAGAGATCGGAAAAACATGCAAAAGGATAATTCTGAAAAAGGCAAAAGTACAGTTAAGATTGAGGAGCTCAATATTGTTGAGTCTTCTGATGCATGGTTTTTAGGACCCCTTCTGAAGATGCAATAAAGGCACAGTCAGTTGTTGGGGAGATGAGGATACTCTAGTCCAAGGGATCTCGAAAGAGAAGAAAAATCTACTTCACAAGCACCAAAGAGTAAAAAGTGCCATGGACAAAAGATACGTGGGAACGAGCTCTTATGCATGCCTACAACCTATATCTTACAGAATAGCCCATTCTAGGTGTGAATTTCTAGTGAAATTTACACGAGGATGTTCGTGTGGACTCACAGCACATCCTACTCCGTTTTCACTTTTTTACCGACAGTAAAAAAAATTTACCACAGTAAATATTTTTTACCTACAGTAAATATTTTTCACCTACATGGTAAATACAAATCACTTTTTACCTACAGTAACTTTTTTTACCCATGGTAAATATTTTTTACTACACCATAAGTATTTGATAGGTAACAGTTCACTGTTACTAGAAGCAATGATTGGGCATCAACAATGCAGTTACAGGAGGAGAAAAGGGGAAAATCTTATGGTAAAGGTGAGTCAATAGGGATAAAGACTTTTGAGTTGAAAAGAGACATGCTGATTTTTTCAAAGAACACATGTCAAAAGAAGCCATGGTTGAGGATTTTTTGAGAATTTGATATTCAAGAGGACCCAGCAGGTCCCCCCCTGACATGTGCAGAACCTCCAATTTCAACAGCCACCTAACCTGCTCTTAAATGCTGGTCAAGGCCTTATCCCCATGTGTCACAATCAGAAAAATCAGCATTTATCCTCCCCTCTCACATCACTCTAGAGAATATCTTGATGGTGACATATCAGGTGACCTCAATCTGTTGACCACCCTAAGCAAAAAGTAACCCCAATCAGCGGATTTAAGCATGTTTATCCCTAATCCTAAACCCTCTCAGAAACCTATAGAAGGAGGCCTTCTCTCACTCAAAACCAACACTTCACCCACTTCACCAAGCAATGAAGCTATGACGGCATTGCTCACAACGAGGAGCTATGGATGGAGCTCTACTCTCTCTCCCTCTCTCTCTCTCCCTCTAGTATGCTACATTACTAGCCCTAAAACCTAAATAAGGAGTCTTCTCTCATGCTCCATGGCCACCATCCTCGCCATCATTCTCTAAGGTATTGATGTGTTGCTAGTAGGATCATACCTACTTGCTGGGTTGATTGTTTTTGACAAGGGATTATGCCATCCTTGGCTTGCTTCTCTATATCCTTGTTATGTATGATCAGATGCCGTTGTATTGTTAAGCTGATGTCTTGTGTATATATATGCTACATAAGGTCCCTAAGCTTCGTTTCTATGTGTTTTGCCATATGTTTTGATGCCGTCATAATGCCAGAAGTCTCACTTGCCTATGTGCACTATGTGTGAGGTCCCTAAACCTCTTAATTTAGGGTGGTGCCCCCTTTGTTTTGTTCTTTGCTTGTTTGCATGAGGCGTGGTTTGTGGAGTGTGCATGAGTACAGAGGCCACCCGATTGCACTGCTCTTTTTCCCGCTATCATCCCCCATGCCTACCACTGCAGTAGAGGATGCTCCTCCTCTAGTGATGCTCATTATGCCCACAGAGATTCATCTCGAGGTGACAGCAGATGCCTCCGATGTTCTCATTTTCACTTCAGATCTCACTCCAGATGCTTTGGTTGCACAGGATGAGGGTTATGCACAGAATTGGATCCTTGATTCTGGTGCAAGTTTTCATGTCACACCGCATAGAGAGTGGTTTTCCTCTTATGCATCCATGCATGGAATAGTCAAGCTTGGTGATTCCTATGAGCTTGACATTATTGGCATTGGTGATGTGAAACTTCAGATGCATAATGGCACTACTTTTGTGCTACAGAATGTCAGACATGTGCCCAAGCTTACGAAAAGCTTACTTTCTATAGGGCAATTGGATCATCTTGGCTACACTACAGTTTTTGGTAATCGTTCTTAGATGATCCGCAAGAACAACCTTATCATCATGAAAGGCAATAAAAACGGATCCCTGTACTCTTTATTTGTTTCGAGTGTCGACGAACACTCTATCTATGTTGCCGAGCTGCCGTCTCCTGAGTTATGGCATAGCCGGCTAGGGCATATTAGCCAAAAGGGAATGAAAACACTTCAGCGTTTTGGCTACTTACCTGTGTTAGATTACACGGACTTTCCATTGTGTGAGCATTGTCTGTATGGCAAACAGACTAGATTGACATCTTCGCCATTGAATAAGAAACTAGGCGAACCTCTAGACTTGGTGCACAGTGATTTGTGTGGTCCAATGCCACATAAAACTCTAGGGGGGGCGAACTACTTTCTCACATTCATAGATTCATAGTCAGAGTGCCATTGCTTTGGCAAAGAATCCAGTGTTTCACTCAAAGTCGAAACACATAGAGGTCAGATACCATGTCATACGAGATGCATTGGCTGGCAAGCGTATCGAGCTTGTCAAGGTTCACACTGATGACAACCCCGCAGATGCTCTCACAAAGAGCCTAACCTCGGAGCGATTTACACATTGTATAGAACTTATGGGTGTAGGATGAAGCCTCGGCAATGCTTCATCAATTTTGTATAGACTAACTATATTAATGCCACTATTGGCCACCATGACCTTCAAGTGGGAGGTTGTTGGGGTGTATGCCAGGTGGCCATGGGAAACCACCCTTGTACACTAAAGTTCACCTATTCAATATAGGGAGAGAAAGAGGAAGTGTTGACTTTACTCTTTCTTCTCCACTAACCTACACAGGCTGCCTGTGCATCTCCCCCCTTCCCCATTTCTCTTCTTCCCTTCTCTTGCACACACTCCGTACGCGCTACACGCGCTCATCGCCTGTAGGGAAAGAAGTTTACTTTTGCACACCTTACCCCTGAGCACCTTAGTCAGCAAGCATGACAAAGCACCTCAAGCCTGGGTAGTGTTCCCACAAGCACCTCATGCTCCCTAGTCAGCAAGCACGACAAGCACCTCAAGCACCTTAGTCATCAAGCACGACAAGCACCTCAAGCACCTTAGTCAGCAACAAGCACCTCAAGCTTGGGTCGGGTTCCCACCTCAAGCTCAGCCCTAGCTTACCTAAGGTCAAAGGACTTTTTAACACTAACCTTTGGAGGTCTTTAATGAAGCTAACCCTAAGGTCTTTAAGCTCCATTAGCTAGTCTTGCTCTTTGACAGACCATGTCTCTCATTTGGACCCCTTTACCATTGGACTCGTGTTGAGATAGATCTGAAAGCATATTTCTATATTCTAACCCTTCTTCCCGTTTATTCTCCCACATTAAATGATCAGTTTGATATGAGAAAAGCATTTGGGTTGGTTAGATATTAGATTTTATGACACTACCTCTCTCTTGAAATCATAGTCGTCCTCGTATATGAGGTAGAAGAGATAAAGCCGTGGTCATTAGTCAATCTTTCTTAGCGGGTGGAGGATCCCTTTTTACCCTATGTCATCTTTCCAAGATGGACGACTAATCATTTGGTACTTGGGAGACATAGCTGCCGCAAGCATGTCTGCTCCTTAGTCCATTTCGTTCTCCCAAAGTAGAGTGACAAATTCTACTTGGTGTTTGAGAGACGTTGTCATCACAAACATGATTCTAAGCATGCATACTATTTAAATTTGTGCACAATAAAAAGAGAACTAGTCTTATAAGACAAAAACATTGGTCATTTAAAAGAAATTTGTACATTTGCTTACTCTAATGTAGTATTGTAAGCATTGAAAAGGTTCACACTATCCTTAAGCTCTTAATGCCAAAGGATAGCTTCGGGTTGTAGCACCTCTTCTAGTTCTTCAACTTCGGGAGGGTCTTCAATAATTGGTTCACTTGGTGGCTCTCCTTTGTAGTGCTTAAGTAAGCTCACATGAAAAGCATTGTGTATGAGCCAATGGTTGGGCAACTTGAATTGGTAATCCATCTCATTGATGGGCTTCAAGATTTGGAAAGGACCATGGTATCTTTTTTCTAGCTTAGCATAATACTTTTGATGGCTCGTAGGATTTTTGTTCGTCGTTTGCCTCAATCGAGCCTTAGGAAACTTAAGTAAGACCCAATCATTTTCTTTGAACATAAAGGCCCTTCTGTGTTTGTCAGCAGCAGCTTTTTGCCTTTTTTGAGAGATGCCTCTTTAATCTTTTGAAAAGATTCTTGTAGGTTACGGCTATATTCATCGGCAGCGAAGATCTTCCCATGTACTTTAAGTAGCAAGGGACTTTTAGGTCTTCCCTCAATTATTTCAAAAGCTGATTTTCCCGTAGAAGTATGTACAGTATTATTGTAGGCATACTCTACAAGAGGTAAGTACTTTTCCCATTGCAAGCGTTGATCTACTTCTGTAACATAAGTCTTTAGTAGATCGAGTATCGTAAGATTGGCTATCTCACTTTGGCCATCCGTTTGTGGGTGATAGATCGAAGAGAAATTCAATCTTGTTCCTAGATTGTCAAAGAGACCTTTCCAGAAATTATTGGTCATTCTAGGATCTCTATCTGACACGATGGATGTTGGTAATCCATGGTGTTTGAAAATCTGTGATATGAAGAGAGTTGCCATTTGGTGTGCCTTAATAGTCTTTTTGATAGGAATAATGTGTGCTTGATTGCTAAACCTGTTGACTATTGTCCATATTCCCGTATTCCCATGGATAGACTTGGGTAATCCAAAGATAAAATCCATGGATATACTCTCCCATGGTGAATTTGGGATAGGCAATGGCTGGAGTAATCCAGGTTGCTTTCCTCTATTATACTTGGTTTTTTGGCATACTACACATTTTGAAACATACTCTTGTATGTCCACTTTCGTGGTAGGCTAATAGAAGTACGCTTCTACTCCTCGGAGAGTAGGTTGAATGCCTCTATGCCGTGCATAGGGAGGAGAATGTGATTCATACATGACTTTCTCTCGAAGGGAGTGGGTGACACATAGCCTATTGAAGAAGATAACCATCCTGCAAGGTGAATGGTTCCTCTTCCTTCCCCAAAGCAAGGGCTGACATTAGGTCTCTATAGTCGGGGTCAATAGCATACTCATCTATCATAGAAGATAGATAATTGTGAGTAGCTATAGACACCGCATTAACTTTTGGTCATCGTGAAAGTGCATCGGCCACTTGATTGTGCTTATCAGCAATGTGAGCAAAATGAAAATTAAATTGCGAAAGAAAATTTGCCCACCTCATTGTTTGTCGGAAAGCTTGGTTTGCGTCATGAAGTACTTGAGACTTTGGTGGTCGGTTCGTAGAATAAATGGAATCCCCAATAAATAATGCTTCCATGTGTCTAGAGCATGTAGAACAGCTAATAGCTCTTTCTCATAAATGCCTAATACACGTTCATCTGTATTGAGCCTTCGCCTCTCATATGCTATGGCATGCCCTTCTTGAAGCAAGACTGCTCCAAGGCAATCACCACAAGCATCACATTGGACCTCAATTGGCTTTGAGAGATCCGGAAGCATGAGGACTGGTTGGGAGGCAAGCTTCTCTTTGAGCTTGTGAAAAGTATCTTGCTCCTTAGCAGTCCATAAATACTTAACGTTCTTCTTAGTTAAGTCATGTAGTGTTCTTGCTATTTGAGACAATTTTGCTATGAAGAGTCTATAGTATGCACACATACCAATAAAGCTTCTTAGCTAATGTAGATTCCTTGGATTAGGCCATGCTTTTATCACCTCTAACTTTGATGGATCCGTATGGATACCATCTTGAGAGATAATATGACCTATAGGTATTGAATCTCTTGAAGGAAAAATTCACTTTTCTTTTGGTTGAGAAAAAGCTTGTTCTCCCTCAGTGCTTGAAAAATCACTTGCAGATGTTGCTTATGTTCCTCTGAAACTTGGAGTAGATGATGACACTCCAATGAATTTGCAGTAGATCTAAAGATTTTCTCCATTAGATGATTGAATGTAGAGGTGCATTAGTCAAGCCAAAAGGCATGACTAAATATTCATAAAGACCAAACGTTGTGTGAAACGCGGTCTTTAGGATATCTTCATCCACTATCCTTGTTTGATGATAGCCACTTTTAAGGTCAATCCTACTGAGCAGTGGAGCCTTGTATCTTATCAAACAGATCTTCTACCCGAGCCTCGGGAAATTTCTTTTTGATAGTGAAATGGTTTAGTGCTTGATAGTCCACACATATACGGTGGAGAGGGGGAATAGGGAACACACCCAGCACACACAATATCTGCCTCTCTATAGCCCAGGGTTTCCACAGCACCCCTAACCTCTCAAAAAACACCTTTAAACTGGCTAATTTGCACTAGCATCTCCACTTTAGCATACAAAGCAACTACCTCTCTCCTTGCACAAGAACACCCACAACACAAACGCACCCACACTGCTTAACTCACCCGTTCCGACTCACAAAACACCCCTAATCTGCCCTCTTGGTAGCAACCTTCAAGCTGCAGGCAAACCCTCTGCAAATAATGGTTAATACACCAAGAGTGAGAGAGAAGGAGGGGGTTGGGGAGAAGCAACACCACAGATTGGGCAAAACGGTTGGTATTATTGCATAGAGGGTAGTATAATTGATGTATGCAGCTTCAATGGCAAACTCGACACTACACAGGCTTCAAGTTTCCACTCCTACACATAGGCAAAAAAGCCCCTTAATTTTCGCATTTACAACTTTTTATAGGGGTACCTCTAAGAGGCCCAAAAAAAGTTTCTCTTGCCGTGGCCTTCACTTAGAGCTTCTTTTAGTATTTTATTGCATTGCTAACACTTGGCTTAGTTTGCTTTTGGAAACATTTACATGGTGTGCACATTGGGCCTTGGTCCTTCCATCTTGGCCGGCCGGATCTCCCTCCCTTTGGCCTTACCTTTGGCTTTGTGTCCTTTGATTTGCCCGCACAGCCTTTGCCCTTGCCATCTTCCTTGCTTTGCCCCTTTGGTGCTTTGCATAGGCTCTCGGACTCTCCTTCTTGCTTTCCTGCATGCTTGCTGTGGGACCTCTCCCTTACACGAAGGGGGGAGGCAATAGCGATGTCGCTATTGCCCCCTCCTTCCTCCTTTAAAATTTTGGCCCCCCATGGGCCGTGGGAACACCCCTGCCATGTCATCACCGAAATGTGCCATCACACCGCCATGCGGCCGCCCACGGGCGCCACCACCTCGCCGGTCACCGCCCAAAACCGCCGACAAATGGGGTTGCCTTCAAGTGGGTTGCCCCACCCCATGTATAAGAATCTGATGCACCGCTGACACTAACTCCCTTTCAAAGCAGAGCTTGAGACGAAGACCATTTATCCTATGTTTAAGAAACCGACCATCCAACCTGATTAGTGCATATGTACCATTTGGAAAAACTTGATGAACCTTGTAAGGCCCTGTCCACTTTTTCTTGAACTTCTTCTGAAAGGTGAAGTCAAGATAACTCTCATACTTCATCCCTAGATCGCCCTTCTCAATCTGCTTAGCTGGCAAATGTTGGTTGAACTTTGCTACCCTCCTTTCCCGTTGCTTCACATAAAAATCCGCCGCTGCTTCATCATCCATTTTCAAAGTTTCGAGACTTGTAATTCTATCCTGCAAAATATCTTGATGAGTTTTATCAATTCACCATAAACCTTTAAGAACCCGTAGCTGCACATGCACAGGCAGGACCGCTTCCTTGCCATATACCAACTCGTATGGAGTGAAGTTGGTTGCCACCTTATAAGAGATCCTGTAAGCCCACAAACATTTATCAAGGTTAGATTCCCACTCTTCAACTTGCTGGTATATATACTTCGTGAGCATCTTAATTATCTGCCCATTCGCACTCTCCACGAAACCATTGCACTGCGGGTGGTATGGAGATGAAAATCGGTGTTGAATCCCCAATTTTTCCACCAGAGCACACACCAACTTACTTCTGAATCCCTATCCTCGATCCGATATAAGCACCCAAGGCACTCCAAAACGACAACATATGCAATCAAATACAAACTGAGCAACAGTACGCGCATTTACCTCTTTGACTGCTTTAGCCTCGACCCATCGTGTAAGGTAGTCTATTGCCACTACCACATATTTCTTACCACTCGCTGACTTGGGCAATGGACCAATTGCATCCAAGCCCCACTTTTCAAAGGCATCATGTGCGATGATAGCCCCCTGTTTCTCGGATACCAGTCGTCTTTCACCCATCATTTGGCATTGATGGCACGTCTTGCACCAATAATGCACATCTCGCACCACAGAAGGCCACCAGAACCCACTTCTTAAGATACGAAACAAAACTTGACTCTTACCCTGATGACCACTTTCCTCGTGGCACTGCTCCAAGACCATGCCAATCTCCTCTTTGTAGAGGACACGACGTAGCACTCCATCAGTACCGTACACCATAAGATCCTCGCCAATAAGAGTGAACCTCTTAGCCTTTTGAACAACTCTCCTTTTTTGTAGTTTGGAAAGCCCGTCGAAACATTGACCTGTATTCAAGAAATCATCAATATCCTTCAAAGTCTCTCTACCTGCATAAGTGGCTGGCCCCACATACAAACTCGACACTTGAGTGTGAACACGACTGCTAGCCAAACGATCTGCTTCCTGGTTTTGTTCTCTCCGCACATGTCTGAATTGTACTGCTTCAAAAAACTTCAACAGCTTCTTTATGGAAAAAAACCAATTCTTGAGAGAATCCCTCTTTACCTGCCATTGGCCCAAAAGTTGTTTGATAACCAGTAGAGCATCACCCTTTACGACCAACCTTGAAATGCCAAAGTCAATGCACTGCTTGAGCCCCAAGTGTAAGGTAAGATATTCAGCTTCATTGTTGGTATGCACCTCCTCCAAGTCATAAGCTTTGGAAAAAATGATCGTGCCTTGCGGATCCTGAATAACCACACCTCCACCTGCTGTCTGTGTTACTCGTCTGTAAGCACCATCAAACCACATCGTGAAGGCCTCTTCCAAATCAGGTTCTTCCTTATCCTCCTCTTGTACCACCCTTGGATAAATTGGCAACTCAACCTCCTTGTTGACCAAAATGTCCGCCAAATGAGACTGCCGAGTGTGATCCACTTTGAACTCAAACTCAAACTCTTGAAGTTCGATCACCCACTTCATGATCCGCTTCCTTGGCTTCAAGTGTAGCACCACTTCAGGCAAAAGATTGTTAGCAGTTAGCACATAAAACTTCCGAACAACCAAATATACTTTGAACTTTCTGCAAGAAAAGACCAAAGCCATAACCCATTGTTCTGCCTCCGTATAGGTAGCTTCACCTGGACTAATAACCCTGCTTTCGAAATAAATAGGCTTATAACTCTTGCCTACCTTTTGTAGCAATACTGCTCCAATAGCCACCAATCCCACCGTCATAGCAATATAAAAATCATCCTCATGATTAGGAGGACACACCGTAGGCAACTGACATAGAATACCTTTCACTTTATCAAAGGCCTCTTGAGCTTCCTAATCCCACTGAAATCCATGTACCTGTTGAGCCCTTTTCTGAAGAGGGTAGACATATTGAGACAGCATCCAAAAAAAGCGGGATAAATACTTTAACTTATGCACGAAAGAAGCCAATTTTGTTGCACTGGTTGGAGGCTCCATAAGAACCAATGCTTTCACCTTCTCTGAATCTGCTTCAATCCCGTTCTGTGACACCACATGGCCTAGCAACTGAACCCTTGGTTGCGCTAGCTTGCACTTCTTTGGATTCAACTGACCTCCTTCTTCATCTAGCCTTTGAAAACACAGCCTTAACTTGGACAAATGCTCTGCCCTGGAACTATAGCAACCAATATCATCCATAAACACTCTGATGAACTTACCCAAGTAAGGCCCGAACACCTTGTTCATCCAATCTTGAAAAGTCACATATGCATTCACCAGCCCAAAAGGCATCCTGCGACGGCGGTAAGCAAAGCAGCCCCATGGAGAAATGAAAGTAGTCTTCAACTGGTCTTCCAAAGCAATACCTATCTGAAAATACCCTGAAAATCCGTCCATAACAGAATAGCGCTCATGTCCGGCAACCTGGTTTAAAATCTCATCTTGAAAAGGCAAAGGGTAATGGTTCCGCATGGTTGCAGCGTTTAAAGGCTTATAATCTACACATACCCGCCACTTTCCATTCTTCTTTTGGGTAATGACAACAGGAGAAACCCACTCAGACTCCTTTACCGGATAAATAATACCTACTTCGAGAAACTTGTTGATCTCCTGCCCATAGAGCTTCCTTTTGAATATCCCCCAACCTTCTGAGCTTCTGAGCTTTTGGCCTGTATCCTTCTTTAAGAAGAATCTGATGCTCCACTCCTCTAGCTCCCCTCAGATCCTTATACTCCTTTGCAAATAAATTAGGGAAGGATGCACATAGGTCCATATAGCCTTCTTTCTCCTGCTTTGTTAAATCGGCACCTAGCATATCTTCCATCTCTTTAGCTTGCAAACTACAAGGCGGAACTTGCATACCTCTCTTTGCAGTGGTAGAGTCTATTGTGACCCCGAAAAAATATGTATCCAGCTTTAATAAATCCTCATCACTCTCCTCCTCTTCGACACTGGTAGACCCTTCATCATAAGTAGACTCCGTCTCATACTCATAACTGGTACTGAAATCTCAATTTTCTCCACCTGCTGAGGGATGAAAATGACTTTCCCTAGTCTTTAGATCCAACACAATCTGTCCGCCATTTTCCCGATCCGGCAAGGTAAACACCCCGGTCCCCCAATCTTGTTTGGCCCCAATTGCCAATAGCCATGGCCTCCCCAATATAATTGGATAGGCATTCTCACCTGCTTTCATAACAAAAAAATCAATTAAGCATTCAATTCCCATAACCTTTACCTTCACATCTTGTGCCACTCCCAGACAACGAGCTTTGGCATGATTAGCCATCCTCATTCGCACATTGGACCTGACAATAGCTTTAATGCCAATTTCCCTCATAGCCGACTCTGTGATACACAAACTTGGGCTCCACCATTGATGTAAGCTTGAACTTGTTTCTTCTTCTCGATCAAAACATCCACCAACGGAAGCACATCGGTTGGACTTCCCACCTTCACAGCTAAATTCTGCACCGTATGTACCTCTCCTCCCACTCGAGGAAGCCTTGTGCTGACACTGGTTGACCATTGCCTTCTTAACTTAGGGTTCAAAGCAAGCAGCTGCCCAAAAGTGATGTTAGCCTTCTGGTTTTGAACATCTCTTACCAAATCATACTCCGGATTTCCGCATCCCAATTGAAAATCCTTTTGGGTAATTCTCCGTCTTCGCCTCCTTCTGCTTGGCTCTGGTTGCTCTCTTCCTTCATTTACCTTCTCTTTTCCCTTCTTGGCTCTAGTTTCACGCTCCGTCTCAGTCTCTCTTTCACCTCGTGTTCTTTTGTTGGCCATAATGTCAACCTCCTGCTTGTCAACACCAATAATGTTAACCCTGGGTATTTCATCATTACCTGATGGAGCCGCCTGTGCTTGATTTTCAACCTCTTGTTGACCTCTTTGGCCATTAAACTGTGCTGGACCACGACCTCGTCCAAAAAGAGGATACATGCCGCCCCTTTCCCTTGGTGGGTGAGGGCAATCTGGAGCATAGTGACCCTCTTCACCGCAATTGTAGCACCTGCCGGGCAATTGCCTAGCTCTGCCCCTTCTTGTCCTTGCTTGACCTCTGTCCATAACACTTAAACGCAACTCTTGAATTTGTTCAGACAAATCTTGAACTGTACGTACCCACTGTTGAGAAACGGTTGCTACCCCTCGATTGGGCTGATTCTCCGCTTGAACTTCTTCTCTCGGGCTCGAAGCCGGATTGGGAACCATCGCCTCATACCCCAGTGCACCTTGTTCGATCTTCTTCTTGATTTTACGGCTCTTAGACCGCGCAATGGCAACTGCCCCGTTGTAATTCTCCGGGCCCTCGAAATCCACCTTTTCCCGAACTTTGGGATGTAAACAAGACATAAACTTTTCCAATTTAAAGTACTCACCACCATTGACCAACTGCATGGCCACTGCAAAATCTCTCCAGCATTCTTCAAAGCGGGCAAGAAAGATGTTGAATTCCTCATTCACGTCCTGCTTCAAATTCTTCAACCTTGCATCCAAGTCGATAGGAGACACCTCTTTTCGAAAGTCTTGCAGAAAACGGGTCCGCAATGCCGTCCACATAATTCTTGGCTCTCCCTCCAACGCATAAAACCATGTCTTTGCTTTTCCCCGCATCAAGAACGAGATCGTTTGCATCTTGCTAGCTTCATCCGGCATATGCAGTGACAGCATATACAACTCAAAATCGGCCATCCACTCTTTCGGATCTCCTTCTCCAGCAAAAATTGGTCCATAACTATGTGCTGCCATCTCCCCTTGATGGAAATAACCGCCTTTGATCACCACCAATGAGCAATCAGTTGGTCCTCAGCGGGGGCACCAGAAGATGGAGAGGGGGAATAGGGAACACACCCAACACACACAATATCTGCCTCTCCATAGCCTAGGGTTTCCACAACACCCCTAACCTCTCAAAAAACACCTTCAAACTGGTTAATTTGCACTAGCATCTCCACTTTAGCATACAAAGCAACTACCTCTCTCCTTGCACAAGAACACCCACAACACAAATGCACCCACACTGCTTAACTCACCCGTTCCGACTCACAAAACACCCCTAATCTGCCCTCTTGGTAGCAACCTTCAAGCTGCAGGCAAACCCTCTGCAAATAATGGTTAATACACCAAGAGTGAGAGAGAAGGAGGGGGTTGGGGAGAAGCAACATCAGAGATTGGACAAAACGGTTGGTAGTATTGCATAGAGGGTAGTATAATTGATGTATGCAGCTTCAATGGCAAACTCAACACTACACAGGCTTCAAGTTTCCACTCCTACACATAGGCAAAAAAGCCCCTTAATTTTCACATTTACAACTTTTTATAGGGATGCCTCTAAGAGGCCCAAAAAAAGTTTCTCTTGCCGTGGCCTTCATTTAGAGCTTCTTTTAGTATTTTATTGCATTGCTAACACTTGGCTTAGTTTGCTTTTGGAAACATTTACATGGTGTGCACATTGGGCCTTGGTCCTTCCATCTTGTTCGGCCGGATCTCCCTCCCTTTGGCCTTACCTTTGGCTTTGTGTCCTTTGATTTGCCTGGATAGCCTTTGCCCTTGCCATCTTCCTTGCTTTGCCCCTTTGGTGCTTTGCATAGGCTCTCGGACTCTCCTTCTTGCTTTCCTGCATGCTTGCTGTGGGACCTCTCCCTTACACAAAGGGGGGAGGCAATAGCGATGTCGCTATTGCCCCCTCCTTCCTCCTTTAAAATTTCGGGGCCCCATGGGCCATGGGAACACCCCTGCCACATCATCACCGAAATGTGGCATCACACCGCCATGCGGCCGCCCACGGGTGCCACCGCCTCGCCGGTCGCCGCCCAAAACCGCCGACAAATGCCACTACAGCGCCAGAGCAGTGCCCTGCCCGGCGCGCCATAGCTGTGGGAGGGGAGCTCCCCTCTCCCTCCTCTCTTGTGTGACTATGAAGGCCTCACGCCTTAGCCTATATACTTTGGCACTGCAGCCCGAACCCGCGCATGTGGGACAATAGCAGACGCCATGTGGCGGCCGCGGGGACCTTAAGGCTTAAGAGCTTCAAACATACCCCTTTATTTATTTTTTAACCCAAGCTTTTTTGGACCTTCCTTTGCCTGGCTCCCACTTTCTACTCCAACCTCCTATGGCCAAGCTGTAAAACCCTTCTGAAACTCCACCTCCCTGGCTACAATCACCCTCTCTGTATCCGCATTTCGACCCCCCGGTGTCCTCGAGCCAAGGGCTTCAAAAATGGAAAAAATCATATGCGACCAACCTTGGACAAAGGCACCCCAACTCCCGACTGCTGTAACTCCTTGCTCTGGACTCCGTTTGGCGTGCAGTCACTTCCTGCTAGCTTCGTATGGTGTACACTCTGCTCTAGAACTTTGTCGGTACTCAAAAGACGCCAGATGGCAGGTACTCCAATGTGGCCAAGTGGGCTCAAACCCGGTCCCCAGAAAAACTTCAAATGACCATATCTTGCATTCCATGGCTCCGATCCACAATTCGAAAAGACGGGTAGGCTCCATAAATCGAGCTCTACACACCTGTACCTTAAGTTCCACTTGGACCACCTGTCTCCAGCTGCCCTGTCCGGCAAGAATCTGCAAACCACCAAAACTTTAACCTTCAATAACTTGGGCTCCGTAGCTCGGTTTGATGAGCCATCTGGACCTGCTCCTTCAGCACTCCAAGCTCTTCATTTCTGGACCCCAAGGCTGCACTTTGCATCTCCTTCACCTGCTACCCCAATTAGCCCATTATGGAGCCTTCCTTGGCCTATAAGCCGCATCGTGCATACACTTCCGCTGCTACCTATCGTCCCATGAACTCCCTAGCTGCACCATCCCTTTGCCATGCTTTTGCTTACCTGCATACACCTGTCCATGCCATCTTCTAGAGGCGACACACTTTGGCTGCACCAACGGTATGTACCATCTTTCTTTTGCACTAAAAGGATTGGAGAACAAAAGGGAGAGGAGCTAGGCCTCGACATCCCTTTGTCTACCAATTCTTGTACTTGCCTCATGATCTCCTCTTGTTGACCTTGAGAAACTTGATAAGGAGTCTTGTTAGGCGGTGAGCTTCCTAGTAGGAGCTTCAATTCGATGGTCATCATCCCCTCATTTTGGAGGTAAGTCCGTAGGGATATCATCGATGAACACATCTTGGAATCCTTTTAGAAAATTAGACAAGTCTAACTCTTCTTGATTCCTACCATTTACATTTGATGAAACATTAGGAGCTTTTAGGGGCTCTTTGACAAAAATCATGTACGCAGAAACGGAGCTCTTCATTGATCTATCAAAAGCTGAAGGATTTACAAGTGGTATAGTACGACCACACTCACTAGCGTCTATATACATGTTCTTTCCCTTGGGGTGGATGAAGTAGATTCTCCTTTCAAGGAACTTCATGTTGACAGCCATGCGATCAAACCATGGTGCCCCTAGGATAGCATCCTCATGTTGGAGAGGAGAGATGAAAAAGTCTTCTTTGTCGATGTAGCTTTGGACATGAAGCCTCAACTTCCCAATCAAGGGGGTAACGGAGGCTTGTTGTCCCTTGAAAGTTGTGTTAGCCATTACAATATCTCCCATCTTGAAAGCTTGAATGCCCAATTTGGTGGCCAACTCCGTTGATATGAAGTCGTGAGTAGAGCCAGGGTCAAACAAGATGAAGGCATCATGCTCCCTTACCTTTCCCAAGCATAGGAGAGAGATGATCCTTTGCAATGAGCATCCTCTTTTGGAGCTTTGATGGTGGAAGCCCTAGGAGTCTCATTGCGAGCATTTTTCTTAGGGCAAGAATGATAGTCATGTCCTTGCTCCCCACACTTAAAACACTTAAGGTCCTTGCGAAAAGCTTCAAGCTCTTTAGGAGAGAGTTTGTTTTTGCCTTTGTAAACTCCTTTCTCCTTGGACCGATTGTTGTTGTTGTTGTTGTTGGAAGTGCCTTGGGAAGCATTTTGGGCATTGGTTTTTCCCTTTGCATCATTTTTATCTTTGTTTTCCATGTGCTTGATATTCCGTCTAGCCCCTTGTTGGAAATTGATGCATGAAGCAACCATGGTGATAGAACCAGGCCGTTGAGAGTTAACATATCCGGCCATCTCTTTAGGTAATCTCGCACATAATTTTTGCTTTTTCTTGATGAAGTATATCTTTTGGAAGACAGTAGCCTTGAGATGTAAATCCAAAACTTGTCTACATATTTGTGGTTAGACTCATGAGAGAGAAGCTTCAAACTACACCATTCGATAAGCACTTTGTCCTTTGCATCGCTTGCAAGGAATTGCTTCACGATGGAAACTCGAGTTTTCCTTTTCTTTGGGGCTTCGTCGTTGCCACGCAGGCTAGCTCACCATTGACGAGTCGATTTCTGGAAGTGCATAGCTACATGGCGTAGCTTGGAGGACTTTGTGAAGCCCTTGTCTCCAAAGGCCACATTAAATTATTGGATGAAGGCCAATACTTTGTCAGTGGCACCAAAGGTGCCATCGTAGGTGAGAAAAGAGATACTCTTTCCTCCCTCTTTGAACTTCTTGAGCTTTTGTGACCTTCTCCATGCAGAGTATGTTTTGCGATGTCCTCCCCTCTTGTATTCTCTAGGAGAATAGCCAAAGATTTCGTCAAAAGAAGAGGAAGGTGAAGAAGAAGGGGAAGAGGGTGACCTCTTTCTTGCACTTTTCTTCCTTTGTTTCCTCTCTTCCCTTTTGGAGTGATGAGGAGAAGGACTGTGGGTTGAATGTTTCCTCTTGGGAGGAGTTGACGATCGTCTAGACTGTCATCTTCATGGAGCCACATATTTAGAGGAACTTAAAGTTTTATTGCTTTCTTGCTCTTTGGATTCCTCCTCTCGTATGGGAGAGAGTCTTCTTTTGGGGGTCTCTTCAAGAGGCCTCCTAAGCTCTCTCTCCTCTTGGAGAGGGAGGGAAATCCCATAAGCGCGAAGTTGTTGAGTAACTTTGACTTGCGAAGCAGGGTTGCCCATAGCTTGCTGCAACCTAGTAATGAGATAATTGACAAACATGGGGGCATCATAATTAGCACCTTCATGTGCAAAATCAAAGCTATCAATGTTCAATCTACTCTCTTGATTATTGTCAGCCATGTTAACAAAATTTGTGTACTTACTTAGTGTATGCTTTGGCAATTCAAAACCTTAGTTGCCACTCCTCTTAGCCTTTGAAAATTGGCACTTACGTATCTACACCCACGGCTCAAAGTGGTTGATTATAGAATGTAGTGGAGTGGGTTTAATATTGCAGAATTGCAGAGGGCTAGCTCCTTTCGGACTTCTTATGGCTCAATAATGGTAAATCCATAGGCAAGTCTAAAAAGACCCATAAGTCCAAAGCTCTTGAGGTGTGCACCATATCCCACATAGTGTGCTCAACAAAACCAATAATAGATCCCAGCCCCATTTAACCTAATATAATTAACAAAATCAACCATTTATAGGCTACTTAAGGATCTCTCTTCTTAAGCAATAAAAGAGAAACCAAATGCTCTCATACCAATGTAATGGAAATGGCCTATTAACTTTGAGAGTAGCTGAAATTAGAGAAAGTACTTTTGTGGAATTACTTTGTGAGCATAGCGGGTGAACTTAGATGGTAGAAACATAAACATAGCATTTAGTTAACTTGGCATGAACAATACTTTTGCAAGAGAGAGAGTTTAGAGATCATGACAACAATTGAGGACCGGATTTATGTGGAGTAGGTTCCCCCTCCAATAAGCATTTGTATTATAGTTTCTCCCATCAAGAGAGACTTGTTACAATACAATATTTGTGTTCCCCCTTGTGACCTAGGTGATGCAATGAAGATGGAAAGCTTCATGCATCACGAAAATAACATAAACTTTGTGGAAAACATTAACTATCCCAAGACCTCAAACACCTTAGAAGGTGGAGAGAGCTAGTAGGGAATGAGGGTAGGGAAGAGGAATAAGAGACATTTCATAGGAGAAAGAACTTATCATCACTCTTCTATAGCATACATAATAGCATAGTAATGAGGATGGAGAAGATGGCAAGCTTAAGCATTGAAACATGGCCTAGAAACATACTCTTGTATTTGCTTTCATGGTAGGCCAATAGAAATATATTTCAATCCCCTTTAGGGTAGACTGAATCCTCTATGCCCTGCATAAGGAGGAGCATGAGATTCATACATTACTTTCTCACGTAGTGAGCTAGTAATGCATAGTCTATTGCCATAGAGAAGATAACCATCTTGTAAAGTAAATGGTTCCTCTTTCTTCCCTAGTGCAAGGGCTGAAATCACGTCTCTAAAATCGGGATCAATAGCATACTCATCTATCATAGAAGATAGATCATTGTGAGTTGCTATGGAAACTGCATTCACTCTCGGCTGTCTTGAGAGTGCATCGGCTACTTGATTATGCTTGCTAGCAATGTGAGCAATATGAAAATGAAATTGCAAAAGAAAGTTTGCCCATCTCATTTGTTTGTCAGAGAGCTTGGTCTGCGTCATGAAGTACTTAAGACTTTGGTGATCGGTTCTCGCAGAATGAAAGGAGTCCCCAATAAATAGTGCTTCCATTAGTCTAAGGCATGTAGAACTGCAAGGAGTTCTTTTTCATATATGCCTAGAGCTTGCTCAACAAGGTCGAGCCTTCGACTTTCATAGCCTATGGCGTGTCCTTCTTGAAGCAAAATAGCTCCAAGGCAATCACCACAAGCATCACATTGGACCTCAAATGGCTTGGAGAGATCCGGTAGTGTAAGCACAGGTTGAGAGATAAGCTTTTCTTTAAGCTTTTTGAAAGCATTGTTCTCCTTAGCAGACCATGTGTACCTAACGTTTTTCTTTGTTAGGTCATGTAATGGTCCTACTATTAGCGAGAACTTTTCTATGAAGCGTCTATAGTATGCGCACATACCTATAAATCTTCTTAACTCATGAAGATTCCTTGGTTTAGGCCATCCTTTTATTACCTCTAACTTTGATGGATCCATTTGGATGCCATCTTGAGAGATAATGTGACCTAAATACCGAATCTCTCGCAAGAAAAATTCTCTTTTCTTTCGATTAACATAAAGTTTATTCTCTCTTAGAACTTGAAATATTACCTGGAGGTGTCGCTTGTGTTCGTCTAATGAATTAGATTAGATGATGAGATCATCAAAGAACACTCCAGTAAAGGTTCGATGAGGCATGAGTAGCTTCTCCATCAAGTGGTTGAATGTGGCTGGTGCATTGGTCAAGCCAGAAGGCATGACAATGTATTCGTAAAGACCAAACGTAGTGCGAAATGCGGTCTTTAAAATGTCTTGATCTACTATCCTTATTTGATGATAGCCACTTTTTAGGTCAATCCTACTGAAGTAGGTGGACCCTTGTAGCTTATCAAATAGGTCTTCTACCCGTGGAACGGAAAACCTATTCTTGATAGTGATCCTATTTAGTGCTCTAGAGTCGACACATATACGATATGTGCCGTCTTTCTTTTGCACTAGTAGCACATGAGAACAAATGGAGATGAGCTAGGCCTAACCATGCCCTTCTCAACTAACTCATGCACTTGCCGCATAATCTCCTCTTGTTGAGCTTGAGAAATTCTATAAGGAGGTTTGTTAGGCGGTGAACTTCCTAGAAGAAGTTCAATTGCATGGTCATCATTACCTCGTTTAGGAGGTAGCTCACAAGGGATGTCATCAATAAAGACATCCTGAAACCCCTTGAGAAATTGGATAACTCTAATTCCTTTTGATTGTGTATATTTTCTTTTGCTAAAACATTAGGTTCATTTTGAGAATCTTTAACAAAAATCATGTACACGGAAATAGAGCTCTTTATTGACTTGTTGAAAGCTTGTGTATGTACAATGGGTATAGTGTTACCCATTTCCTTAGCATCTATATACATATCTTTTTCCCTGAACTTAAAGGAGATTCTCCTTTCAGGGAATTTAACATTGGCAGCCATGCGATCAAACCATGGTGCCCCTAGGATTACATCTTGAAGCTTGAGAGGAGAGATAAAGAAGTCCTCTTTGTCCACATAGCTTTGGACATGGAGCCTCAATTTCCCAATTAAGGGAGTGACTGAAGCTTCTTGCCCCTTGAAAGCACCGTCTGCGGGTAGGACATATCCCACTCATAGGCTTGTATGCCTAGTTTGGTGGCCAACTCTATAGATATAAAATAGTGAGTAGAACCAGGGTCAAAGAGAATAAAAGCATCATGTTCTCTTACCTTTCCCCAAGCATGGCATAGAGGAGATCCTTTGTGGTGTATTTCCTCTTCTTGGATTTTGACCAAGGTAGCTCTAGGAGGTTCATGGCGGGTGTTCTTTTGGGGACAAGCGCGGTACGCATGCCCTTGCTCGCCGCACTTGAAACAACAATTATCCTTGCGATAATGCTCAAGCTCCTCGGGAGAGAGTTTATTTTTGCCTTTATAAACTCCCTTCTCTTTAGCTTTGTTGGAGTTGCCCTTAGGAGACTTTTGGACATTGTCCTTCCCCTTAGGCTCATTGGAACCCTTGTTTTCTGTGGGCTTAGAATTTGTCTTAGCCCCCGTTTGGAAATTGATTCGAGAGGCCACCATAGTATGGTGTATAACCACCAGTATGGTGCGTGGCCTTTGGGAGTTGACATACTCCGCCATTTCTTTAGTTAAGCCCGCACAAAATTGTTGCTTTTGCTCTCCAAAATCCAACTTTTTGAAGACAGTGGCTTTGAGTTGTAGGTCCCAAAACTTGTCTACATATCGTGAATGGATTCATAAGGAGAGAGATTTAAGCTTCGCCATTCAATGAGTACTTTATCTTTGGCGTCGGTGGCCAAAAACTGCTTCATAATGGAAGCTCTTAAAGCTTTCCATGTTCGTGGAGCTTCACCGTTGGCCCGTAGACTAGACCACCATTTCCTGATAGACTTTTGAAAGTGCATAGCTACATGGCGTAGCTTAGAGGACTCCATGAAGCCCTCATCTCCAAACGCCGCATCGAACTGTTGGATAAAGGCCAAGACTTTGTCCATAGCACCAAAGGTGCCATCGTAGGTAAGGAAAGAGATGCTCTTCCCTCCCTCTTTGAACTTCTTGAGCTTGGACGACCTCTTCCATGCGGCATAGGATTTCCTATGGCCTCTCCTTTTTTATGGTTCAAAGGTTGCACCATCACTTCCTTCAGAAGATGAAGAATTTGAGGAAGATGGAAAAGAGAGTGACCTCTTTCTCGCCTTTTTCTTGCCTTGATCTTCATTGTCTTCACCATCACTTTCATAAGAGGAACAGGATGAAGAAGATGGAGAAGAGGGTGTCCTCTTTCTCGCCTTTTTCTTCTCTTGCTTTTTGTCATCCCTCTTTAAAGTATGGTGTGGAGAAGTATGCGATGGTCTTCTCCGTTTTGGAGGTGATGGAGAGAGTTTAGCCCGCCGTCTTCGTGGAGCCATCTCCACCGAGGCGGCAGGAGACTCGTTCCTTTGGTGGAGGCTCTTGAGTTCTCCTTTGAGAAGGAGATGCGTCATCGAGGAGCAAATTTCTGAGCCCTTCATATGGATTCTCTTCTTCTTCCCAAATCGGAGATAGACTGCTTTTGGAAGTCTCGCAAGGAGGCTTCCTAGGTGTTCTCTCGTCATGGTGGGGAGCTTGGAGAATCCCATGAGCACGAAGCTGCCGTTGCACTTCACTTTGGAGGGATGTATTGCCCATGGCTTGTTGAAGCCTAGAAACAAGATAGTTAACAAGCATCGGGGCATCATTAGTAGCTTGCTCATTAGTAAAATCAAAGTTGTCAACATTAATTTCACTCTCTTTACTATTGTCAGCCATTCTAACAACTTTTAGGTGTAAAATTTTTAGATGTACTTTGGCACTTCAAGCCCTAGTTGCTACTCCTCTTTACCCCTTTAGAAAAAGCACTCAAGCTATTGTACCCGTGGCTCAAATACCATTAATTGCAAGGAATAGAAGAAAGGTCGTTCAACACCAAAACAACACTGGCTCCTGTCAAGCTTCTAATAGCTCAATAGTGGTTAAGCCGTAGGCAAGCTCCGTAGGACTCCACTATTAAGACCATAGCTCTCAACAGTGATGCCCCGTTAAGTGCACAAAGGCAGGCGCACTGCAAGGCTGAAAAATCCCTATTCTACTTACTCACATGCAATTAATAGTACCAACCATTTATAGCTAGCTTGAGGACCTCCCTTCTTGAGCAAGAAAAGAGAAACCTTGTGCTCTGATACCAATGTAACATTTAATGGCCTAGTAACTTGTGTGTAGCGGGAAATAGCATGAACATAGTGAGCATTTCATTAGAATAGATTCCTAATGAGATTAACAAGAGTGCTTGGGTGGAGAAAGCAACAAAAAGCATAACACCTAGTTAGATAGCATGAACAATACTTCAAAAGAGAGAGAAATTAAGCAATTGACAACAGTTGAGGACCGGATTTGCATGGAGCCGGTCCCCCCTCCAAAAGGCTTTGTATTATGGTTTCTCCCATCAAAAGAGAGACATTTTACAATACTATTCTTTGTGTTCCTTCAATACTAGCTAGTGTAATGAAGATGGAAAATTCATGCACTAAGCAAAACACTTATCAAACACAACATCAATTCCCTCACGGTCTCAGACCCAAGACCTCACACACCTTTGAAGATGGTGAGAGCTAGCGGGGTATGAGAGTAGATTGAGAGGAAGAAGGAGTATTCTTACGAGAAAAATGTACATTTCCTCGCATAATCACTCATATTAGCATAGCTGAGCTTAGTAATTAGTATGGTAGAGGAGATGAGCATGCATTGAAGCTTGGCTCTTGGTTGGATTTGCATCACAAAGCCAAGAGTTGTTGGTGTAGGCCTCCCTTCTCACAAGCTTGGAGTAGGTGGTAAGCTTTCCATTAAAGCTTGAGAAGGAGAGAGAGTCTTCTTTACTTCACACATGAGATTGTGCGAGTGTGTGTGTGTGTGTGATAATGCCCTGCAAAAATCAGCCCCCTCTCTCTCTCTTGGTCGACCCCCCTTCCAATTTGCTCTTGCTACAGTCCTATTGGACCTCCCAGGCCTAGCCAATGGGAATTAAGCAGTATAAGTGATAGCCTTCTGACATGTGTCCCCCTTTCCCCTTTTGTGAGAGCTTTAGGTAATTAATAAATTGAACTAAACTATCATTGGACCTCTTTGCCTCCTGGCCAATAGGAATCAGGCAAGCCATTGGGCTGCTAAATGCTCATTGGTCCCCTTGGGAGACTGTCCAATAGTCTTCTAGAGAGCTTAATTCTTATTGGTTCTTTTACTAAGTGTTTTTAAATTAATTAAACTAGATTTACTCTAGCCTAATTCTCATTGGTCCACCTCCAAGGCCATCCAATAGGAATTGGGTACACCTTGTGGGCATCTGGGCTAGGGAGTTGACATGTGTCCCTCATTCCCTTTGTGTAAAGGGAGCTTGTGTGTGTGTGGTCTGCTAGGTTAACCCATATTCTAGCTTTTTCTCCCCTGGCACTTCCCCATATTAAATGATCAGTTTAACATGAGAAAATCATTTAGGAGAATTAGATATTGATTATTATGACACCTCTTGTAGGGATCGCCCCCTCCTTGTAGGGATAGTTGTTGATTTTGCACACCTTACCCCCAAGCACCTTAGTCACACAAGCATGAAAAAGAACCTCAAGCCTGGGTAGTGTTCCCACAAGCAACTCATGCTCCCTAGTCGGCAAGCACGACAAGCACCTCAAGCATCTTAGTCATCAAGCACGACAAGCACCTCAAGCACCTTAGTCATCAAGCACGACAAACACCTCAAGCACCTTAGTCAGCAAGCACTACAAGCACCTAAGTCAGCAAGCACCTCAAGCTTGGGCCGGGTTCCCACCTCAAGCTTAGCCCCTAGCTTACCTAAGGTCAAAGGACTTTTTGACACTAGCCTTTGGAGGTCTTTAATGAAGCTAACCCTAAGGTCTTTAAGCTCCATTAGCTAGTCTTGATCTTTGACAGACCGTCTCTTCCATTTGGGCCCCTTTACCATTGGCCTTGTGTTGAGATAGATCTGAAAGCACATGTCTATATTCTAACCCTTGTTCCGGTTTATTCGCCCACATTAAATGATCAGTTTAATATGAGAAAAGCATTTGGGTTGGTTAGATATTAGATTTTATGACACCCCTTACCTTTTCTATATATATATATATATATATATATATAATGTCCTACTCTTTTTGTGAGCATGTCAAAATCAAAACAGAGAAGGAGATCATGCCCCTTTGTACTTCATAGCAACTTCAAACATTGGCCATCTTAGGAGGAGCAGGTAGAGTGGGTATTCCCAAAAATTTTCCCTTGTTTTCTATTGTCCATTATTGTTGTTGATCTTCTTGCGAGATTCTTGACATGCCCTATGTGAACTAATGTGTATTTTTTTGGCGTTCTTTTAGGGCTAAGTGTGTAGCAAGCAACGGTGGTGCAAATGAGCTTGTCCAAAGGTCACATTCATTTATGTGATTCATATATTTATGCAAAATTTAAAATATTGTGCGCACGTCTTTTCACAATTTTTTCTTTTGTGATGTAGGCACAATGGACCCCAACACAAATCAATTTTTTGATCCCCAACGAAAGGATGACGATGCTATTCTCTCCCATTCTCTGTTCTATTCATACCCCCATCCTTCTTTCCACGTGCCACCTCATGGCTATTAAGCCATGCTGGATTGTCCCTCCATCTCTCCTAACCCTACCTTTATGTTTAGACCCCCAAATTAAGCCCATAACTCAATTTCTAGCAATGACAAGAGGCATATATGCAAATGGTTCAATGTGTACTACCACGATAGGGTCATTGTTACTCTGTCAGCCACACTTGTTCATCAACAATGGAGGATGTTACCCTTCCAAGTGGCCACACAAAAAAAAATGCACCCCCAAATCAAGAAAAGACCCAACCGTCCTTGTCCTAAAGCCATAGAGCCACTCTCAGCTACAAATTTGGTTAAAGTCTTTGTAAACTAGTAATAGTGCTCCGGAGTGGCATGGTGTAGACAGTGGCAAAGCTTGGTTTCTGACATGTGGTGAAAGGCCTTGGCCGAGATGGTCGATACTGGAAAACTTCTCTTGGAGCATCTCAAGGAGACCTCTAGCCAAAATATTGCCTTGAAGAAGGAGCAGCTCAGCATACTAGCAGTAATGCGTACTACTATGAGTGATTTTTTGAAGGAGTCTAGGGGGGCGGTAGGGGGGGGGGGGGTGACAAATAGCTCAAAGCTTTTAAACTTTTCAAATTTTTGTTGTATTTTTCAAAGATTTCCATGTTTCAAATCTTTCAAATTTTATCACCATGCTTTTAAAGTGTATCGTAATGTTTCAAGGTTTAAAGTATAATATTTTTTTTGTAAATTTAAGTAGATTATCATTGTTAGTGGGTCGTCGCCGACGACGGACGTCTGTAGCATAGCTATTTGGCACTAACATAATGTCAATACTCAGGAAAGGAACTTGGATGGGGCACGGAGACTCTTTGAGCGTGCCAACCTCAAGAAGTGAGCCTACAAAATGAAGCCATCTCTCGCACTAGCAAATCTATCACTCTCAAGTTTGGCAAACTTCCTATGTCCTATGTCACCACACTCGGTCGTCACGCCACTATGACACTCAAACAAAGTCCAAATGCAACAAAACTTTAGGAGGAGGTCTAAGACACCTAGGGCACTATCCTACCAAGTTTGGCAAACTTCCTATGTCCTATGTCACCACACTCGGTCGTCATGCCACTTTGACACTCAAACAAAGTCCAAATGCAACAAAACTTTAGAAGGAGGTCTAAGACATCTAGGGCACTATCCTACCAAGTTTGGTCGCAATCCGATGAGGTACCAAAATCACGATCCTATTGGGATCGAAGAGCACACACACAGAGAGCCAACACGAAGAAGGAGATAGACACAGTGTGTGGCGGGGCGGTACTCACGCTACAATGTGTAGTTATGAGTATAGTTATTATGAATGAGTAAATGAATGGCTGTACATGGGCGGCTGAACAACGGGCAACCGGGCACACGGGCCTTTAACCCAACAATCTCCCACTTAAAGGCAGTGTGCCTTTAAAGTGGCCAAAGTACAGCAAAAGAAGTCAAGCCATACCCATCAGCGATCTACAGTGTGCAAACCGCTGTGAGGCTAACGACTTCGTGAGTAGATCAGCAGGGTTATCGTCAGTGTGTACCTTGACAAGCTCTATGCGCTTGTCCTCTAGCACCTCTCGTATGAAGTGATACCTCACCTCAATGTGCTTTGTCTTCGCATGGAAGACAGGATTCCGTGCCAACGCTATGGCACTCTGGCTATCACAATGTAGAATCGGAGCATCACAAGCCATACCAAGATCTCCCACTAGTCGTGAGAGCCATACGGCCTCCTTGGCAGCCTCAGTGGCAGCCATATATTCAGCCTCTGTAGTGCTCAAAGCAACGCATGGCTGTAAACGTGATGCCCACGAAACCGGTCCACCTGCAACTGTGAACACATAGCCGCTAGTAGACTTCCTCGAGTCCACTGACCCTGCATAATCTGAATCTGTATATCCGCAAACAGACATATCCTTCTCACCATAACATAGGGACAACTCTGAAGTCCCTCTCAAGTATCTGAGAATACCTCTCACTGCATCCCAATGACGCTTGCCCGGGTTAGACATGTACCTGCTAACCACACCAACTGCATGAGCAAGATCTGGACGCGTAGCCACCATGGCATACATCAAGGAACCAACAGCTGACGCATAGGGAATCTGAGACATCTCTGTAGTCTCCAAATCTGTCTGAGGGCAGTCATCATGGCTGAGTTTTACATATGGAGGCAACGGACGCGTAGCCACCATGGCATACATCAAGGAACCAACAGCTGACGCATAGGGAATCTGAGACATCTCTGTAGTCTCCAAATCTGTCTGAGGGCAGTCATCATGGCTGAGTTTTACATATGGAGGCAACGGGGTACTAATGGCCTTCCCCCCTTCCATATGAAAACGCTCAAGCACCTTGTCAATGTACTCTTTCTGACTAAGAAAGAGCATCTTGCGAGAACGATCACGAGTGATCCGCATACCCAAAAGATGACTAGCATCCCCAAGATCCTTCATGGAAAAGGTCTCATGTAGCCTATGTTTCAAGGCATCCACATCAGAAATACACTTCCCTGCGATCAGCATGTCATCCACATACAAAACCAAAACAATAAGACTACCATCTGCAGCCTTGCGAGTATAGAGGCATGGGTCCTCATAACTGCGTACATAGCCCAATGAACTCATGAATGCATCAAACTTACGATACCATTCACGAGATGATTGCTTCAGCCCATACAAGGTCTTAAGAAGCCGGCATACCATCTTCTTTGAACCATGAATAACAAACCCACTTGGTTGCTCCATGTACAAATCCTCGTGCAAGTCCGGATGTAAGAAAGCTGTCTTTACATCCATTTGCTTCAATTCCATGTCTTCTGTAGCTACCAAAGCAAACAACATACGCAAAGTAGACATCTTCACCACTGGGGAGAAGATCTCGTCAAAATCAATGCCCTTCTGTTGCTTGAATCCTTTAGCCACAAGCCTTGCTTTGTACCTAGGCTTTGCATCCATTGAACACAATTTTATCTTGTAAACCCACTTGCATGGTAGTGCCTTCTTACCCTTTGGCAAAGGAGTAAGCTCCCATGTTTCATTTTGGATCAACGAATCCATCTCTGACTGCATAGCCTGCTCCCACTTGAGCTTGTCAACACTAGACATGGCCTCATCATAACATGATGGCTCCCCGCAATCAGTCAACAATACATAATCCATGGAAGGCACAAAACGCTGAGGCTGTCTTGCACGCCGCTCTGAACGCCTCAAAGACTGTGCAGGAGGTGCATCTGGCTGTCCCACATTTACATGATCTCCCAACAAGGGCTGATCTCCCACTTGAGGGTCAATGGGCTGCCCACGAGCAGCCATGGGACCATCATACCGATGACCATCCTCCTCAAATATCACACGCCGAACCTCAACCGTTCGCGGTGATGCTCTATACATAGAGTCCTCATGAAAAACAACATCATGGCTGTGCACAATCTTCCTGTCAATAGGATCCCACAATCGATAACCCATCTCACCAGAGCTACCATAACCCAAGAAGATACATCTCTTGCTCTTTGGATCCAATTTGCTGCGTTTTGCCTTAGGTACATGTACATAAGCTTCACAGCCAAAAACACGAAGGTGACCATACGAAGGTGTCAAACTTGTCCATACCTCTTCAGGCACTTTGAAGCCCAAAGGAACACTAGGTGAACGATTTATCAAATGCACAGAAGTGGCAACAGCTTCAGCCCAAAATCCATTTGACAAACCAGCCATAGAAAGCATACTACGGACTTTTTCCTGTATAGTCCTGTTCATGCGCTCTGCCACACCATTTTGAGGAGGTGTATAGGGAGCACTAAGCTCGCGCCGTATACCCTTCTCAACACATAATGTTGTGAAAGCATGAGACATAAATTCACCCCCATTGTCCGTACGTAAGCACTTCAACTTACAACCTGATTGGTTCTCGACAAGAGCCAACCATTGCTTAAATATATCAAACACCATATCCTTCTTACGAATGGGGTATGCCCATACCTTCCTGCTAGCATCATCAATGAACGTAACAAAGTACATAGCACCTCCAAGAGAAGCATTGGGCATCGGCCCACATACATCACTATGCACCAAAGCTAGCTTTTCCAAAGATCTGTGTGGAACACTTTTCTTATGAGAAGATTGAGCATGTCGACCATAAAGGCAATGCTCACAAAACTCAAAACCACCAAAATCTGAAACGGGAATGTAATCCGCACGTGCCAACAACTTCAAACCTTTCAGTGACATATGCCCCAAACGCTGATGCCATAAAGAAGCAGGAGGTTGCTCAGTGATCCCCACAATGTGATCAGCCACACTAGCTACACAAAGGGAATACAACGTATTCCTCTTAGCACCTTTAACCAAAACAAGGCTGCCCTTAGTGATCTTCCAACCTCCATCACCAAAAGATACATTGAAACCAAGTGAATCCAACTGACGCACACTAATCAAGCTTTTTGCAAGAGCCGGCACATGACGCACACGCTGCAAGACAAACGTAGTAGAGTTTGGCATAGCCAAATGAATATCCCCAATGCCATGAATCTGCATAGAACGCCCATCGGCAATCCTGACAGTACCTGTGCTCGAAGCATCATAGTCATGAAACCACGACTTATGAGGCACCACTGTCAATGACCCAATCCATAGGCATACTACGCTCATGAGTGAGAAGAAAATCGTCATCAAAATAGGATGCAAGCAACACATCACCAAGCTCTTCACTAGTAGCACTAGTCGGAGCACATACATGGTCATCTTGAGAGCTACACTCTCCCTGTGTTGCATTTAACTCCTCAATCTTGACATTGGATTTAGGCTTGTCCTTAGCATCATGGTCTTTCTTCTTACCATCTCCATTTTCCCTTTTCCACTTGTAGCAATCCTTTTTGAAATGGCCTTTTCTACCACAATGGAAACATTCCACATCCTTTTTACTTGTGCCTGCACGGGACCGGCTTCTAGATTTACCCCTGTTGGACTTATACTTGTCCATAGTCTTGCCTCTGACAACCATTGCACTAGAAGACTTATTACCTGCATTATTCTTTCGATTAATCTCTTCCGTGAGAAGACTAGACTCCACATTAGTACTTGTCAACTCATTCGCAGGAACCGAGTTACTTATGGCTGTCCTAAATGTGTCCCATGACTCAGGCAACGTGACAAGTAAAAACATAGCTTTTACATTTTCCTCAAACGTAATTTCCTGCGTAGCAAGTTGGCTGAAAATTGTATTGAACTCATTCAAATGCGCATTCATGGAAGCACCTTCCTCCATTCGCAAATCAATAAGCTTTTTAATCCAATACACCATAGAAGCAGCCGAATGCTTATCATACATATCGCAAGTCCGCTGCCATAGCTCATAAGCTCCACCCTGTGCATCTTTCACATTGTAATAAACAGACTTTGAAAGGGAAAGCCTAATGGTAGACCTGCACATCTCATCCAACTCCTCCCAATCATCCCTCTCCATGTTCTCTGGCTTAACTCCTTGCAACTTTAGAGGTCGAATCTGTTTCTTCTGCACCAAGACATCCCAAATCTGATCTTTCCAATATGAGAAGTTAGCACCATCCAACTTCTCAATATTGAAAACTGTGTCCTCTTTAGTGCCCATTACAACAAGAATGCAACAATGAGAAACCTGTAACCAACCAACAAACTGCCACAACAAAGTAGTGTTGCAAATCTGACAACACCTGCTGCTCAATCAAAGAGCAAACGCATAGAGTATAAATCAGCCCATAATATGGTAAAAAAACGTACGTAGAAATCCACAAACAAATGCATAAACCCGTGACACCTGTAACTCAACCGGCCTAGGCAAACTGTGCCACAAAATGCATCAACAATGAGCTGTCATAGAGGCATAAACATACTCCATGTCTGAATAACCACAATAGAGACATAAGCTGACCAAGCTTACACAAATCCGTGAGCATAAATGGATCCAAGTGAGCATATAACCAATGCACAAGCTCAACGAAGTCCAATCTCTACTGTCAACCGAGTACCTGTCCGTACTCAAACCGCAACACTGCAAGCAAGAGCAAACCCGCTCTATGTATAAGTGAACCAAATCTCCACAATATCATGCATAAAGAGTGTCTGTCAAACTGCCATATCCACATCCATCAACATACATAGATGATGTAAACCTGTAGCTCAAGAACACGCATAAACAGACTGCCCAGAAGAGTAGAAGCTCCCACTCAAACCACAACCATATGCATGGCAGTCCCACAGTCAAAATACATGTTTTGTAACCACAGAAGAAACCTGTATCCAAAAGCTCCCTGTAACCTGTAACCTGTACCCGTACCTGTACCTGTACCTGCACCTGTACCTGTAGTCGAAGAAGACAATGTCGCCAAACTCCCACTCTATCTGTGTGTATGAGGCCACTCCAAGAAGAGGCTACACACTCTCAAATGAGTTGTGGGCTCACGTAAGTGGAAGACACTACAACAATGGCACCTGTAATGGCTATGGAAGAAGCTCTGGCAGCAGAAAACTACCAAAGAGAGCTGAAAAACGCAGCTCCTAGTCTGTAGCTCGGATGGGATTTCTGATGGCACGAATGGCTCCGAAAGGGGGGTTAAACCCCAAGATGCCTGATGAAAATACTCGCGGAGTGCTGAACCTTCCAATGCCAAGCTCAGAAAAACCTTCTGCTCTTTAGAAATGCGCGCGTGCACGAAACCGAAAAACAGCAATGAAACAGCAGCAAGTTTCAACACACTCAACAATGATGATGAAGCTCCCAATGATCTCACTACCAAGCTCTCATACCACTTGTTGGGATCGGAGAGCACACACACACAGAGCCAACACGAAGAAGGAGATAGACACAGTGTGTGGCGGGGCGGTACTCACGCTACAATGTGTAGTTATGAGTATAGTTATTATGAATGAGTTAATGAATGGCTGTACATGGGCGACTGAACAACGGGCAGCCGGGCACACGGGCCTTTAACCCAACAGATCCATCATGTTCAAGGTCTTGAAAACTGCAGCAAAACATACTAAAAAGGTCACCCTATGGTCTAGGAACACTCTCCTAAGGTCGAAACGCCAAAAAACAACCATTAAACCACTCAAAATAGTCGATTTTACTCGCTAACGCATAGTCGTGAGCCACAATAGAATTGACAATGATTACACTTAAATGAAAGAGCAATAGACAAGGAACATAATGCAAGTTTTGGAATCAAAATAAGATTACCAAAGCTCAAGAAAGATTGATTACAAAGCGCATGAGAGTAGCCGCTCTCAATCGTACGCTCCAAAACTCATAAAACCTTTGATAATGATAATGTGTGTCCTTTTCCACTTATAGAAAATGAGGGCTTTCTTGGCCAATGACCGACTTTACAAGGCTTAGACTCATGTATAGACTTTACAACTCAGATTTGGCATAAACTTACTCAGAGATTGTCTGACTACAATTAGAGACTCTCAATTAATTACAAAGCTTTCCTGAAAAAATAATGATGGGACATCAAAATTTTAGGGGTCATGATGAAGGGTCGACTAGGAGGGCACCCGTTTGGTCCATCACCCAACATTCCCCCCTTCCTAGTCTTTGCACTCTCTCATGCAAACTTGGTCCTAGTCTTTGTCTTTGGCTTTGGCTTTGGTAGTAGATGGTCTTCACTTTGATTTGTTGGAGTCTTTCGTAGTCAAATGTCCTTTCTAGTGTCTTTGTGAGTAGATTGAACTTGTCTTCTCGCACCGCTATCTCCATCTGGGTTGCCAACTCCTTGAAAGGGTTGTTCATTATGGCACTTTGATAGGCAATGTGGTGGGCAGGCATATTCTTTGTCATGGGGTTGAAGATGGTAGAATCCATCTCAAAGAACCCGGTCATGAACGTCTCTTCAAATGTTTGTAGGTACTTGAGGTCAGGAACATGACACGAGCATACAACCCCATGATCACATTGGAGCTGGGAATTTTTGTCTCCATATTCCAATGTAAACCTCTCGTGCCCTCCAGGAACACCTGCCATGGGTGTTCTACTGCCTCGATGTCCTCAAATGCACTAATGTAGGTGATAAGCATTTTGACAATCTTTACCAGCATCTGACAAGTGAGATGTGGGACATCACGCATCTGTGTTATTACCCCTTGTAGTGTATGAACCACATAGTGTTCTGAAGGTGGAAAGTTTTCAGTCGGATTTGATACGACTGGGTAATTTAGTACTAATTGCCTTTTGCTTTGCCAGGTGTAGTAGTTGTCCCAGGATCGCCTTTTACTGATGGGATAGAACGTCAGGTCAATCCTGAGATGCTGTTGTGCATTCCTGAACATGGTCTCATCCTGCGGGGCTGCTTATTGAACCAACTCTTTCACCATAGGGGTTGATTCTCTAGAATTGCGAGTGCCTAATCTCCTATCACCGGTACGTCTTTGTTATCCCCCTTTTGATTTGGCTCGAGAGTGGACATCAGCTTCTTCTTCCACAAGATGGCCTCTTACTTCATGAGTGGTAGTGGAATCATGTCATGGCCAAAAAAATTTACCACTTCATCTGGCTTGATCATCAAGAGGGAGGATGATTCCAGTACCTTGAGTTCATATTGCATGTATTCCCAGTGAAAGGGATCTTGCACTTCTAAAATCCATCTTTTGATTTCATCTATGGTATCTCGTGTTTCTTTTGTGGCTTTAAAGTCTTGGAAACCTCCCTCAGTAGATGTGCTTGGCATCTCTATTAGGGGTAGGTCTACCCGTGTAAACTTCGGTACAACTGCTTTGGCTTTTATGGCACTGATTGCCATGTCTCTCTTTTGTAGCTCCAATGCATATTCAACCTTTTGATATGCTAACTCAGCATGTGCCCTTGACAATTTCTCCTTTAGTTGTGTTATTTCTTCATCTTTCTGGACCTTGATAGCCCTATGTCCTACTATCAAGATTTGTCTCTCGTATTTCTCTTATGCGAGCTCCTCTTTAAGTGCTTTTAGTTCTTCTAGAACTGCCACCAAAGCTGATGACGTTGAAGTTATGGTAGGTGCATCTTGCATTGTTAAGAGTTCTATCAGTGTATTTTTTACTACACCATAAGATTCCCCGACCTTTGCATTCTTCTCTTGCTCCCTTTCTAGCTGCTCTTCTAGCCGTTCCTATTCTTCTTGCAATTGATAGTTCACCACATAAAAATCTTGAACTTCTCTGTAGTAGTAAGAGGCGTCTTGCTTTTCTTTTGTCAGCTCTTCCTTAAGCTATATCTATTTGTCTCAGAGCTCTTCCACTTGTTGTTGGAGCCTTATATTTTCTTCTTTCTAGGTTAGTGTCTCCACTTTGGCATCCTTCAGATCCAGCTCCCCTAGGCTGGTAGTAGCTCTATGACACTTGAAATGCAGCTTGATGTGCTCTAAATGCTCATCAATGTCAAAATCTTGGAAGATCTTGGCTCCATCTTCAATGATAGCCCTTGAGCGCGAAGATATTGGCCCTAAAGTTTAGTGTTAAAAGACCTAGAACCTTAGGCAAGAGCTTGAGGTAGGAACCCGACCCAAGCTTGAGGTGCTTGTCGCGCTTGCTGACTAAGGTGCTTGAGGTGCTTGTCGTGCTTACTGACTAAGGTGCCATCTTCTTCATCATCATTATTATGCTATTATGCTATGCTATGCAACAAGAGTGATGATAAGCGAGGAACTATTTCTTTCTCGTAAGAATGTTTCTTCTTCCTCTTCCCTATCCTCATTCCCTGCTAGCTCTCTCCACCTTTGAAGGTGTTTGAGGTCTTGGGATTGAGGCCGGGGACAAGTTAATGCTTTCATTAGATTAAGTTGCGGGCATAATTGTGGTGCTTGAAGTTCTCTTTCTTCATTGCACCATCAAGGTCTCAAGGAACACAAAGCTTGTATTGTAGCAAGTCTCTCCTTATGGGAGAAGCTATGATACAAAGCATTTTGGAAAGGGGACTGGCTCCACATAAATCCGGTCCTCAACTAATGTCAAGTTCTCTAATTCTCTCTCTTACAAAGTATTGTTCATGCCAAGCTAATTAAGTATAGTGGTTATGTT
The DNA here is from genome assembly GCF_014529385.1 of Adiantum capillus-veneris. Classification (NCBI taxonomy): domain Eukaryota; kingdom Viridiplantae; phylum Streptophyta; class Polypodiopsida; order Polypodiales; family Pteridaceae; genus Adiantum; species Adiantum capillus-veneris. The sequence continues at coordinate 54,413,954 of NC_140948.1, read as the reverse complement.
GTTATCTCTAATCAAGTTCTCTCTCTATTTTTTCAAGGTATTCTCATAAAAATGCTCACTACAGTTCTCTAAATTCCGTTATTCTCAATGTTCATGGTCCAATTCCATTACATTCTGTGTGGATTTTGAGAGGGTCCACATCTGTCTCCTCCCTTAGCGGTTCTTCATTATCTTTGTCCTTGTTATTTAAGGAGTCGTTTGACGATTCGAGGTCATCGGCGGTCTTTTACTTTTTAGATTACTCTTGAGCTCTTTGCTCCACTTTGCACTGTAGGACCTTCTAGATGTGTTGTCGCATGGTGCTGGCAAGTTCCACCTGATCTGTTGATGTTCTTCTTTTGTATTGCTTTATCTTCTCTAATCTTTCCACTTTCCTTGCTTTGGAGGATTTTTCAGGTCTTCCTCCTCTTCATCGTTTGCATCCTCACCTGTTGCCTTTGTTTTGCTCTCAATTTCTGTGCCTCTTCCATAGATCTCTGAGCCTGGGAGATTGGAATTTTGTCTTTCGGCTCAGTTGATCTATACTTCACACTAGTGGTATGGTAAAATCATCCCTTCATCCTCATCTTCTTCATCCACCGTGGTTTGGAATTCAGATAGGTTGTCTTTGTTCCATTAGGAGAAACTTGGACTCATTTTTGGGCCCTGTAAGAAGTTCCACATCAGCTTAGAGAGAGAAAATGAAAATGTTAAATAGTACATTTTACGTGATACTTTTTCGCGCCAACAAAAAGCCAAAATGACATTCTTTGTTAGGTAGCCGCCATTTTCATCATTCTTATTCTTTGTTCTCTTGTCAAGAATCCAACTAACCGTATGACTAATGATTTGAAATGCCAACTTACAAGTGTTCCCTCCAAAAACTTAAGCTACAGGAACTCTATCAACTCTAAACATGGGACTTCAGCGTTCCCTCCCAAAATTTGAGATATATTCGTCAGTTTTGAGTGTCTGTCTGCCTCTCTATCAACTCTAGGAATGGAGAACGCTTCTTTTTCTGATCAAAACACCAATTGAACTTGCAATTCTTAACCCCTTCATCTTCAATACTTATTCAAAGAAAAAACACACATCATTTTCACGTTGATGTATTATAAGAGTACGCATCATTGCAAAAATGTAGGAGGGAGTCTTTCTTATCTCAAAGGAGGAAGAAATTATGACAAACAAGGAACATCATTTGTATTTGTGGACCGATGGGTCTATTTACCCAAAGGATCCTACAACAAATGCCCACCTCCCTTTGCTAATATCACTAACCTTTTACATTTCATAGGTGATGGCAAGGATGGGATATTGGGCTACACTCAACATTTAGAAATGCAAGGATTGAATGCAGAAAAGCAAAGAGACTTCCTAGCAATGGAGAACATGTAGCGGGAGAAACATAACGAGGCATGCACTCAGAAGATTTTATGAAACAGAGAGACAATCCAAAGCCTTGAGAAGAAGATCACAAGTTTGCATGAGAAAGAAACCATGCTTGGGAGTCGAAAAAGAAAACGATATCTATGCAACATAGAGAATATAAAGATTGGTAGTAGCTGCTTAGAAAAATGAATACGTGCTTTAAGGTAACTCGAAGTTTGTTTATGCTTTTGTATCCTTATACTTTCTTACTATTGATCATGACGCATGGTGCTATCTTTGCATGTCTTTGCTTCATCCAAACTTGAACAGAGTACGTTCCAATGCCGGAGTACATTACATCCGTCGAGTTCCAAAACAAGCAGTTGAAGAGATGATAACTCAATAGAAAATTCATTAATTGAAAGGGAGGCTCCTTAAATCCTTCATGAAGAAGAATCATGTCATGCCAAGGGTAGGACTAGACGGGCACGGCCCGGGCACTGTGCCGGTCTAGTCCTAATGTCATGCCAAGGGTAAGACTAGACGGGCACGGCCCGGGCAATGTGCCTGTCTAGTCCTACCCTTGGCATGACAAATCATCTGGAACCAATGGAAGTGCAAGCAATACTCGATGAGAGTGGCATCTCACAGATGGGATACATGGCACTCTTCAAAGCATTATCTAAAAAGTCTCAAAACAAACTACAGAGAGGATCATTGCTGCCAAAGCCATCACATGTAAAAGCTACATGTTGGCATGCAAACGATGAGGTGTTTGAGAAACTTGGTTCACCATTCCATATTGAAGCAACATTCTTAGGCAAGGAGAGTAGAGAGGTACAATATAATGAGCATCTCACAGATGGGATACATGGCACTCTTCAAAGCATTATCTAAAAAGTCTCAAAACAAACTACAGAGAGGATCATTGCTGCCAAAGCCATCACATGTAAAAGCTACATGTTGGCATGCAAACGATGAGGTGTTTGAGAAACTTGGTTCACCATTCCATATTGAAGCAACATTCTTAGGCAAGGAGAGTAGAGAGGTACAATATAATGAGCATAACAATCTTTTTGCTGATTTGAAGTATTGCAAAGGTATGCAGTTCACTTCTTTGACATGAGTCAAGGGGAGTGCAATGGGTTCTCAAGTTTACTTTGAAGCTCGACAAGTGCGAGGTCCTGAAGGACAGGAAGCTAGAGAGAGTCACCATTACCCTCATGAACAGAGCTTTGGATCCATCAATAACCAAAGAGGACCCATGATACTTCAGCGTGCAATCCAAAAACAATACTCCGATGCTAAATTCATTTCAGGTATACTTAGTTCACTCTATAATAACAAACATATTGCATATTGAGTTCTTGATTTCTTTTTCCCATTTTTCATTGCAGGTTGATAAGGAAGATTTTGAAATCCTCGATTGGGTTTTTAGTCAAACCCAAATTACTTATATCATCAGTGAACAAAGAAATGGAGGTGTGCTTTAAGTGGAAGGATTTGGTGACTATACAGTCAAATGGCACATGACAAGCGACTTAAAAACTCTTAAGTGCATGCACAACATAACACACGGTGCAGTTGTGGCAAATCCATGCTTATATTGCATGATTGAAGCACAATCGCTTGAGAGTGTGCAATGGAGTAGACATCTTCAAAATAAATCTTTTAGGACAGTGCTTGATATTCATTTGAGTAAAGTTCACGTATGTACACTTCATGCATTATATAGAATAATTGAAAAGGTGGTTCATTTGTACATATATTTTGCACGGACCTTAAAGCCAGAGAGTGAGTCGAAAAGAGTCATCAAAGCATTAGAGGGAGTGCTCTCAGACATTGGTTTGCATGGAGGCAATGTCAAAATTGAAGAGGACCCTAAGATGTTTCAAAGTCATTACAAGGTACTTGGGAAAGCATCGATAGGCGGCGTGAAGGCCAGAAGGTTTCTTGGGTTTAGCCTTAAAGACTCTAATAGAGAGGAGAGGAGAAACCTGTTCAACAAATGGAAACAATTACACAGATTTGTTAAAGACAATTCTGGTGGTAAAGCAATCCAAAATCACAAAGCGAACGTGTGAAAATTACTCGATAAAATTTTCCACTACATTGAGCAGCATTCTTAGGACAAAAGTAAGCTCATATCATTTCAAGCAGCCTTGTTGGATTGGAAGAAGTCATACCTGGCAGGGTGGGGTGGACAACACATCACTCATTACATGGTGAGCTAGCATTGTCCATATGCAAATAACATTTAAAACTTTACTCTACTCACCATTTTGTTTTATTCCAATGCAACATATATTGTTCAACCATGGTCCATATTTTGCCACGACATATGGATCATTGTCAATATGGTCCACACAAGGCATGGAAAAGACCCACTACATAACAATAACAGGTTACTTTATGTAATGGAATTGGCCTATTTAATTTGAAAGTAGCGGAAATTAATGAGAGTACTTTTGAGAAATGACTTTGTGAGCATAGCGAGTGAACATCATTGAAGATAGCAACATAATCATAGCAATTAGTTAACTTGGCATGAACAATACTTTTGCAAGAGAGAGAATTTAGAGAACATGACAATAGTTGAAGACCGGATTTATGTGGAGCCGGTCCCCCCTCCAATAGGCATTTGTATTATGATTTCTCCCATTAAGAGAGACTTGTTACAATACAATCTTTGTGTTCCTTGTGACCTAGGTGATGCAATGAAGATGGAAAGATTCATGCATCACAAACATAACATAAACTTGAAGAAAGCTTTAACTATCCCAAGACCTCAAACACCTTCGAAGGTGGAGAGAGCTAGCAGGAAATGAGGGTAGGGAAGAGGAAGAAGAAACATTTCATAGGAGAAAGAATTAGTTCCTCACTTATCATAACTCTTGTTGCTAGCATACATAATAGCATAGTAATGAAGAAGAAGGAGATGGAAAGCTTAAGCATTGAAGCATGGCTCTTGGTTGGATTTGCACTCCATATCCAAGAGTGTTGGTGTAGGCTCTCAACCTCTAGTTACTTGGAGAAGGAGAGGGAGCTCTTGCACTTTGCATAGCACACAATGAGTGTTTGTGAGTTTGTGTGGGTGAGTATACCCCCTAAGCAACCCACTAGCTTTCTTGGGCCGACCCCCCCTTGTAGCTCATGCTTGAAGCTCATTGGACCCCTCCAGGCCTAGCCAATCACAAGCAGGAGGCATTACAAGCAGCAAGGGTAGCCTTGAGACAAGTGTCCCCCTTTCCCCTTTGAGAGAGAGGGCTAGATAAATGCTAAATCATTTTAAATCTCCTAAATTGGACCCCTTGGGTGGCCAACCAATAGGCTTCAGGCACACTATGAGGGCAACATGAGGAGGAACTTGATAAGTGTCCCTTTTGCTTTATTTGTACCATGCATGCCTTGTGTGAGTGTGTGGGTGTTCTCTCTCATCCCCCCTCATGTAGGGCTCGCCCCCTCCTTGTAGGGATTGAATATTTGACTTTTTGACACCTCAAGCCCCTCATACATAGGCCCAGTTCCCACCACAAGCTTGGCCGTTAAGCACTTTAAGCTTGGGCTAGGTTCTCACCTTAAGTGAAACCCTAGCATCTCAAGCATGTCAAGCACCTCAAGCATCTCAATAATTAAGCACCTCAAACATCTCAAGTACCTCAATCATCAAGCACCTTAGTCATCAAGCATGACAAGCAGGACAAGCACCTCGAGCTGGGTCGGGTTCCTGCGCCTCAAGCTCTAGCTTACCTAAGGTCAAAGGCCTTTTACACACATTATTGGAGGTCTTCAATGAAGCTAACCCTAAGGTCTTATGCTCCATTTGTTAGCCTTGCTCTTTGATAGACCATCTCTCATTTGGGCCCCTTTACCATTGGCCCCGTGTTGAGAAAGATCTATAAGCACATGTCTATATCTTTACACTTGTACCCGTTTATTCTCCCACATTAAGTGATCAATTTAATATGAGAAAATCATTTGGGTTGGTTAGATATTAGATATTAGATTTTATGGCATTACCTCTCTCTTGAAATCATAGTCGTCCTCGAGTATGAGGTAGAAGAGATAAAGCCTTAGTCATTAGTCAATTTTACTTAGCGGGTAGAGGATCCCTTTTTACCCTATGACATCTTTCCAAGATGGATGACTAATCCGTTTGGGGCTTGGGAGACATAGCTGCCACAAGCATGTCTGCTCTTTAGTCCATTTCATTCTCCCAAAGTAGAGTGACAAGTTCTACTTAGTGTTTGAGAGACGTAGTCATCAAAAACATGATTCTAAGCATGCATACTAGTTAAATTTGTGCACAATTAAAAAGAGGACTAGTCTAATAAGACAAAAACACGAGTCATTTAAAAGAAATTTGTACATTTGCTTACTCTAATGTAGCATTGTAAGCATTGATAAGGTTCATACTATCCTTGAGCTGTATTCCTTGCATCCATCTAGCATCTTCAAAAGGATAATTTTTGAACTTAATAAGATACCGTCGGATAATCTTACCATGTCGTAGTACCTTGTCTTCATGCCGAAGGACACCTTCGGGTTGTAGCACCTCTTCTTGGTCTTCAACTTCGGAGGGTCTTCAATAATTGGTTCAGTTGGTGGCTCTCCTTTGTAGTGGTTAAGTAGGCTTACATGAAAGGCATTGTGTATGAGCCAATGGTTGGTCAACTTGAGTTGATAAGCCGTCTCATTGATGGGCTTCAAGATTTGGAAAGGACCATAGTATCTTTTTGCTAGTTTAGCATAATACTTTTGATGGCCCGTAGGATTTTTGCCCGTCGTTTGCCTTAATCGAGCCTTAGGAAACTTGAGCAAGACCCAATCATTTTCTTTGAACATTAAGGCTCTTCTGTGCTTATCAGCAATAGCTTTTTGCCTTTGTTGAGAGATGGATATAGCCTCCCTAATCTTTTGAAAAGATTCTTGTAGGTCACCGCTATACTCATCGGCGGCGAAGATCTTCCCATGTACTTTGAGTAGCAAGGGACTTTTAGGTCTTCCCTCAATGATCTCAAAAGGTGCTTTTCTCGTAGAAGTATGTACAATATTATTGTAGGCATACTCTACAAGAGGTAAGTACTTTTCCCATTGTGAGCGTTGATCTACTTCGGTAATATAAGTCTTGAGTAGATCGAGTATTGTAAGATTGGCTATCTCACTTTGGCCATCCGTGTGTGGGTGATAGGCCGAAGAGAAATTCAATCTTGTTCCTAGATTTTCAAAGAGACCTTTCCAGAAATTATTGGTCATTCTAGGATCTCTATCTGACACGATGGATGTGGGTAATCCATGGTGCTTGAAAATCTGAGATATGAAGAGAGTTGCCATTTGATGTGCCTTAATAGTCTTTTGAATAGGAATAAAATATGCTTGCTTGCTAAACCTGTCAAATATTGTCCATATTCCTGTATTCCCATGGATAGACTTGGGTAATCCAAAGATGAAATCCATGGATATACTCTCCCATGGTGAATTTGGGATAGGCAATGGCTGGAGTAATCCAGGTTTCTTCCCTCTATCATACTTGGTCTTTTGGCATACTACACATTTTGAAACATATTCTTGTATGTCCACTTTCATGGTAGGCCAATAGAAGTACGTCTCTACTCCTCGGAGATTAGGTTGAATACCTCTATGCCCCGCATATGGAGGAGCATGGGATTCATACATAACTTTCTCACGAAGGGAATGGGTAACACATAGCCTATTGCCGTGGAGAAGATAACCATACTGCAAGGTGAATGGTTCCTCTTTCTTCCCCAAAGCAAGGGCTGACATTATGTCTCTAAAGTCAGGGTCAGTAGCATACTCATCTATCATAGAGGATAGATAATTGTGAGTAGCTATAGACACCGCATTAACTTTGGGTCGTCGTGAAAGTGCATCGGCCACTCGATTGTGCTTACCAGCTATGTGAGCAATATGGAAATTAAATTGCGAAATAAAATTTGCCCACCTCATTTCTTTGTCGGAAAGCTTGGTTTGCGTCAAAAAATAGTTGAGACTTTGGTGGTCGGTTCGTAGGATAAACGGAGTCCTCAATAGGTAGTGCTTCCATGTGTCTAGGGCATGTAGAACAGCTAAAAGCTCTTTCTCATAAATGCCCAAGACTCGTTCATCAATATTGACCATTCGGCTCTCATATGCTATGGCATGCCCTTCTTGAAGCAAAACTGCTCCAAGGCAATCACCACAAGCATCACATTGGACCTCAAATGGCTTTGAGAGATCCGGAAGCACGAGGACTGTTTGGGAAGTAAGCTTCTCTTTGAGCTTTTCAAAAGCATTTTGCTCCTTAGCAGTCCATACAAACTTATGTTCTTCTTAGTTAAGTCTTGTAGTGGTCCTGGTACTTGAGAAAATTTTGCTATGAAGCGTATATAGTATGCGCACATACCAACAAAGCTTCTTAGCTCATGTAGATTTCTTGGGTTAGGCCATGATTTTATTACCTCTAACTTTGATGGATCCATTCGGATGCCATCTTAGAGATAATATGACCTAGGTATTGAATCTCTTGAAGGAAGAATTCGCTTTTCTTTTGGTTGAGAAAAAGCTTGTTCTCCCTCAATGCTTGAAAAATCACTTGGAGATGTTGCTTATGTTCCTCCAAAGACTTGGAGTAGATGATGATATCATCAAATAACACTCCAGTGAATTTGCGGTATGGTCTAAATTTTTTCTCTATCAAACGATTGAACGTAGCTGGTGCATTAGTCAAGCCAAAAGGCGTGACTAGATATTCATAAAGACCAAACGTTGTGCGAAACGTGGTCTTTAAGATATCTTCATCCACTATCCGTATTTGATGATAGCCACTCTTAAGGTCAATCCTACTGAAGTAGGTAGAGCCTTTAGCTTATCAAACAGATCTTCTACCCGAGGTACGGGAAATCTGTTTTTGATAGTGATATGGTTTAGTGCTCGATAGTCCACACACATACGGTATGTACCATCTTTCTTTTCAAACTAAAAGGATTGAAGAACAAAAGGGATAGGAACTAGGCCTCACCATCCCTTTGTCTACCAGCTCTTGTACTTGCCTCATGATCTCCTCTTGTTGAGCTTGTGAGACTCGATAAGGAGGCTTGTTAGGTGGTGAGCTTCCATGAAGGAGCTCAATGCGATGGTCATCATCCTCTCATTTTGGAGGTAAGTCCATAGGGATATCATCGATGAACACGTCTTGGAATCCTTTTATAAAATTAGACAAGTCTAACTCTTCTTGATTCCTACCATTTACAGTTGATGAAACATTAGTATCTTTTAAAGACTCTTTGACAAAAATTATGTACGCAGAAACTAAGCTCTTCATTGACTTATCAAAAGCAAGAGGATTTATGAGTGGAATAGTGTGACCACGCTCACTAGCATATATATACATGTTCTTTCCCCTGTAGGTGAAGTAGATTCTCCTTTCAGGGAACTTCATGTTGGCAGCCATGCGATCAAACCATGGTGCCCCTAGGATAACATCCTCATGTTGGAGAGGAGAGATGAAGAAGTCTTCTTTGTTGACATAGTTTTGGATATGAAGCCTCAAATTCCCAATCAAAGGAGTAATGGAGGCTTGTTGTCCCTTGAAAGCTGCATCAGCCAGTACTATATCTCCCATCTCAAAAGCTTGAATGCCCAACTTGGTGGCCAACACCGTTGATATGAAGTTGAGAGTAGAGCCGGGGTCAAACAAGATGAAGGCATCATGCTCTCTTACCTTTCCCCAAGCATAGGAAAGTGATGATCCTTTGCAATGAGCATCCTCTTTTGGAGCTTCGATGGTGGAAGCCCTAGGAGTCTCATAGCGAGTATTCTTCTTGGGGCAAGAACGATAGCCATGTCCTTGCTCCCCACACTTGAAACACTTATGGTCCTTGCGAAAAGCTTCAAGCTCTTCAGGAGAGAGTTTATTTTTACCTTTGTAAACTCGCTTCTCCTTGGACCGATTGTTGTTGTTGTTGGAATTGACTTGGGAAGTATTTTGAACATTGGTTTTCCCCTTTGCATCATTTTTGTCTTTGTTTTCCATGGGCTTGACATTACGTCTAGCCCCTTGATGGAAATTGATGCGAGAAGCAACCATGGTGTGATGGTTTACTTCGCTAATAGTACTAGGCCATTGAGAGTTGATGTATTCGTCCATCTCTTCAGGTAATCCCACACAGAATTGCTGCCTTTGCTCGGCAAAGTCTATCTTTTGAAAGACAGTAGCCTTGAGATGTAAATCCCAAAACTTGTCTACATATTTGTGGATAGACTCATGGGAGAGAAGCTTCAAGCTGCGCCATTCGGTAAGCACTTTGTCCTTTGCATCGCTTGCAAGGAATTGCTTCATGATGGATACTCGTAGAGTTTTCCAATGTCTTTGGGGCTTCACCATTGCCACGAAAGCTAGGCCACCATTGACGAGCTGATTTTTGGAAGTGCATAGCTACAAGGCATAGCTTGGAGGACTTTGTGAAGCCCTCATCTCCAAAGGCCGCATCAAATTGTTGGATGAAGGCCAACACTTTGTCAGTAGCACAGAAGGTACCATCATAGGTGACAAAAGAGATACTCTTTCCTCCCTCCTTGAACTTCTTTAGCTTTTGTGACCTTCGCCATGCAGGAAATGATTTGCGATGTCCTCCCCTCTTGTATTCTCTAGGAGAATAGCCATAATTTTCGTCGGAAGAGGAGGAAGGTGAAGAAGAAGGAGAAGAGGGTGACCTCTTCCTAGCCCTTTTCTTCCTTTGTTTCCTCTCTTGCCTTTCAGAGTGATGAGGAGAAGGACTATGTGTTGATCTCTTCCTCTTGGGAGGAGTGGACGATCATCTAGACTGCCGTCTTCGTGGAGCCACATCTTCAGAGGAACTTAAACTTTCATTGCTTTTTTGCTCTTTGGATTCCTCCTCTTGAATGGGAGAGAGTCTTCTTTTGGGGGTCTCTTCAAGAGGCCTCCTAAGCTCTCTCTCCTCTTGGAGAGGAAGGGAAATTCCATAAGAACGAAGTTGTTGAGTAACTTCGGCTTGCAAAGCAGGGTTGCCCATAGCTTGCTGCAACCTAGTGACGAGATAATTCACAAACATGGGAGCATCATCATTAACACCTTCATGTGAAAAATCAAAGCTATCAATGTTCATTCTACTCTCTTGATTATTGTCAGCCATGTTAACAAAATTTATGTATGTACTTAGTGTATATTTTGGCAATTCAAAACCTTAGTTGCCACTCCTCTTAGCCTTTGAAAATCGGCTCTTAAGTATCTACACCCATGGCTCGAAGTGGTTAATTATAGAGAGTAGAGGAGTAGGTCTAACATAGCAGAGTTGCCGAGGGCTAGCTCTTATGGCTCAATAATGGTAACTCCGTAGGAAAGTCTAAAAAGACTCCATTATTAAGTCCAAAGCTCCCGAGGTGTGCACCATCCCCCACATAGTGGGCTCAACAAAACCGATAATAGATCCCAGTTCCACTTACCCTAATATAATTAACAACATCAACCATTTATAGGCTACTTAAGGACCTCTCTTCTTAAGCAAGAAAAGAGAAACCAAATGCTTTGATACCAATGTAATGGAATTGGCCTATTTAATTTGAGAGTAGCGAAAATTAATGAGAGTACTTTTGAGAAATGACTTTGTGAGCATAGCGGGTGAATATCATTGAAGATAGCAACATAATCATAGCAATTAGTTAACTTGGCACAAACAATACTTTTGCAAGAGAGAGAATTTAGAGAACATGACAACAGTTAAGGACCGGATTTATTTGGAGCCGGTCCCCCCTCCAATAGGCATTTGTATTATGACTTCTCCCATTAAGAGAGACTTGTTACAATACAATCTTTGTGTTCCTTGTGACCTAGGTGATGCAATGAAGATGTAAAGCTTCATGCATCACAAAAATAACATAAACTTGAAGAAAGCTTTAACTATCCCAAGCCTTAGTCCCAAGACCTCAAACACCTTCGAAGGTGGAGAGAGTTAGCAGGGAATGAGGGTAGGGAAGAGGAAGAAGAAACATTTCGTAGGAGAAAGAATTAGTTCCTCACTTATCATAACTCTTGTTCCTAGCATACATAATAGCATAGTAATGAAGAAGAAGGAGATGGCAAGCTTAAGCATTGAAGCATGGATCTTGGTTGGATTTGCATTCCATATCCAAGAGTGTTGGTGTAGGCTCTCAACCTCTACTTGCTAGGAGAAGGAGAGGGAGCTCTTGCACTTTGCATAGCACACAATGAGAGTGTTTGTGAGTGTGTGTGGGTGAGTATACCCCCTAAGCAACCCACTAGCTTGCTTGGGTCGACCCCCCACTTGTAGCTCATGCTTACAGGAGGCATTACAAGTAGCAAGGGTAGCCTTGAGACAAGTGTCCCCCTTTCCCCTTTGAGAGAGAGGGCTATATAAATGCTAAATCATTTAATTAAATCTCCTAAATTGGACCCCTTGGGTGGCCAACCAATAGGCTTCAGGCACACTATGAGGGCAACATGAGGAGGAACTTGACAAGTGTCCCTTTTGCTTTATTTGTACGATGCATGCCTTGTGTGAGTGTGTGGGTGTTCTCTCTCATCCCCCCTCATGTAGGGCTCGCCCCCTCCTTGTAGGGATTGAATATTTGACTTTTTGACACCTCAAGCCCCTCATACATAGGCCCAATTCCCACCACAAGCTTGGCCGTTAAGCACTTTAAGCTTGGGCTAGGTTCTCACCTTAAGTGCAACCCTAGCATCTCAAGCACCTCAATCATCAAGCACCTTAGTCATCAAGCATGACAAGCAGGACAAGCACCTAGAGCTAGGTTAGGTGCCCGCGTCTCAAGCTCAGCCCTAGCTTACCTATGGTTACCTACGGTCAAAGGCCTTTTACACACATTATTGGAGGTCTTCAATGAAGCTAACCCTAAGGTCTTATGTTCCATTTGTTAGCCTTGCTCTTTGATAGACCATCTCTCATTTGGGCCCCTTTACCATTGGCCCCGTGTTGAGATAGATCTATAAGCACATGTCTATATCTTAACACTTGTACCCGTTTATTCTCCCACATTAAGTGATCAATTTAATATGAGAAAATCATTTGGGTTGGTTAGATATTAGATATTAGATTTTATGAAACTTTAAGCACACCAAACACGGGGGAGGAAATGATAAAGCAAATAGCCTATTAGAGTTACACCAATGGACTTACATGCGACTTATTCATAGAGCAAGGTAGAAGGAGCTTCTTAAGAGCTCAAAAATTAAATGTTCTTTACAACACATCTTCGAAGAAAAAAAGCAAAGGGCTTGGGGAAACACAAATGCGGGGGAGCGCCATGCAAGACGACAACAATCATGAGTTCGGACCAGGAGAAGATGGGCATGAGCCCTTTGTTTTTATCTCTTCGTTGCAACTCCTCCTTCCTGACTGTGTAGCTCTTCGACGTGCAAGCCCCGTAGTAGACGAACTATTTCCTCTATTGATGGCAGCATCCTCGCGGGCATCAAGCATCTTCTTTCCCTCAAAAATAGTTGTTTGTTGTATGGATCTAAGCTCTTTGGGTCTTCAACTCTTGCCGCCACAACCTGAGCTATGTAGGACATGAAATAGGGGGCTTTGAGTGCTTGGCACCCATACTCGATGCCAAAGACGCGTAGAGAAAACTACTTCTCTATCAGAATTAGCCTTTTAGAATTCAATGGTGGCAGGGGATACCCACCACACAATCCGGTAATAACTTTCATTGCAAACAGTGGGCACTTTGCGTTGTCCTTAGAGTATTCCTTCTGGTATATTATGATCTACAAAACAATATTAAAACATTCATGGGTCATAATTGAGATGCGTACAATAGAGTTAAGTACTTGAATTGTTTCTACAAATATTTTTGTGTTTGAAACGCTCGGTGTGGTGAGAAAACGCCGCATCCTTGCCTTGTACTCCAGTGACAAGCCCTTGCCATGAGCCTCCTGACCTTCTAATAAAATATCGTCATACACAAGCACCTGTCAACGAGCAGATTGATTTCAATATTGCATCATGGTGCCATCTCCAAAAACATATGAATGCCTTAAATAAATTACCATCTGATTCTCATCCATTTCTAGCATGGACCTTCCCCACAAGTGAATAGATTGACTATTCGCTACATGGGCTGTAGGTGCCACATGGATACCCATGTTTTCCAAGCCAATATGACTTGTGGTTGATTGGAACTACGCATCTATTGGAAATTCAGCTTCTCTAGACTTTGCTTTGTTGAATGTATCTTTGATCAGTTGCCTTCCTGAAATGAACTGCATGTCGTGGATAACTGTGTCAGCAAGGAGATGTTGGTCCACTCCATCATCTTCCACAAATCCCATGTCTGCCTCACAAAAATTTGCAATTGTAGCTAGACAGTACTCCTTCCGTATATTCAGCTCATGCTTGATATTTGTGAGCAGAATGTAGTGAATCTTGCCCTCCATAGCAAAGCTGAGAGCGCAATTCAGAGGTAAAGACCCTTCCTCATTTGGGCTTTCTTGCTTGCTTTCTAATGCTGCATTCACAAGAGAAGCAAGTGTTAAGCTTGCATCAAATGTTTCCTTTAATACCTCTACTTGCGCTTCTTCTGGGTCAAACTATACCTCCACATCCTCTACCTCTTCCTCTGGCGCCAATGGGCAACTACCAAAATTTGATGATTGGGAAGTCTCTGACTCACCATCCATCAACAAGTACAAGTAACAGACAAACTCGTGGTTGAATTCCACTAAGCAACACTTTTTAGAGTGCCTAAGACATCTGTGTTGGACAACCAATGCATTGAAGGGAACTTTTCTAGACAACGATCCATTCTCCTTGCCGCACACTTCTCAGGGTCAAGATTGGTTGGGTGCACATATCTCATGCCATCAATTGTCAAGGATTTGTCACAAATGACTATGATGCATACTGTTGCAAATGCGTTTGTAGATACTCAATTGAGCAATCAATAATTCATTGGATAGAAAACTCTGCATTAAAGAATTCTGATAGCTCTAGTGCCCGATGATGAGCACGAGTGTTGTATAAGAACGTGTACATTTTTTCTTCACATGTATCCTCCCCTACATTGTTCGTCTCTAGGACTATGTTCCCGACATCTAAAAGAAAAGGCAAGATAAAACAAATATTATATATTGAACGATATTTGGTGTCAGAATGAAGCGAATAGTGAGCCTGGAGAATCCCTCAAGGTCTCTAATCACTTGGTTTTGACCTGTGTGTTGAGGTCACAACAGGTCACGTGATGAGAGTTAAAACCAAGCAAATAGGGGCCTGAAGAATCCCCCATGGACCCTATTCGTTTGCTTCTGACCCATGTGATTATGTTAGTACAATTCACGCTACATCCATGTCCTTTCAACACACATCATGTGATGAGAGTCGGAACTAGATGAAAAAGGGTCTAAGGAATCCCCCAAGGCCCCTATTCGCTTGGCTCTGACCCAAGTGACAACGTCAGTAGAATTCACGTCATACCCATGTCCATTCGGCACAGACGGATCAGAACATAGCATTAAATGTTATCGGTAATAGATATCTAGGCCCACTCCCTCCCTATGCCCAAACATAGAATTAAATGAACAACCATAGCCTTGCACGGTCACACAAGGAGTTATTATTCCAACTAAGCCTTGAACCTCACAACTTTGCATGTAGAATCTCAACTAATTTGTATGATTTGTAACTATGACAATTGTGTGTTACAAGCCTTCTAATCTAGCCCTAACGACTACTCTCTGTCCTTGAAGTGTTGTTCCCCTTGTGTCCTAATCCCGTGATGTAGTTGCTTCGATGTGCACAGAGGTGAAACACACAGGCAAAGGAGAGCGACCCGTCGGGGGGGGGGGGGGGGGAGAGAGAGAGAGAGAGAGAGAGAGAGAGAGAGAGAGAGAGAGAGTACACACGATATACGTGGTTCACCCAATGTGGGCTACATCCACGGGAAAGCAGCCACTCAATGGCTTTAGTACTTCAAAACAAGAAGTAGTTTACAAAGGGATTATACCCTTAATGGAGCTCCTGCCTTGTTTCACTCTCACCACCTCACACTCACCTTGTTGCATCAACTTCACACTATGAAATGTGTGTAGAAATGGCCTTCTTTTATAGGCCAAAAGGGCTGCCCTCTCTCATGAGAGGCAGCCATGTGTAGCCGCCCTTGTGTAGATAAGTCCAAATCGGACCCTCCAATCCGCCCATGTGTGGCCGCCCTTGAGAAGACAAGTCCTCTTTTGACTTCGGCCACCAGCCATTGAATTCCGACCACCGGCCACCGGCCAACCGACGGTTGTTTTCCAACCACTTTCCGGCTGTCGTCCGGCCATAATATTCCGGCGAGCCAAAGGAATATTACAATGGTAAATCAGGCTCCATACTTAACGAGAGAGAGAGAGAGAGAGAGAGAGAGAGAGAGAGAGAGAGAGAGAGAGAGAGAGAGAGAGAGAGAGAGAGAGAGAGAGAGAGAGAGAGAATCTGTCTCTGCCATATCCAATGGCACCGAGGTGGATGGTGATGCGGAAGGTAACAGCCTCAAAGCTTTGGAGGTCGTTGAGAGCAAGATCGCGAGAGGTGGCTAAGAGCAAGATCGCGAAAAGGCAAAGACAAGGGCGATGGCGACGCGGCAATAACAGACTCAAAGATTTGGAGGTTGCTCAACGCAAGATTGCAAGAGGTGTCCAGGGAGGAAGATTGCATAAAAGGCAAAGGCAAGGGCGATCTATTTTTCCTATTTGGAGATGGAGATGGTGACTGCAACGGTAATTGATTTCTGATGCCAAATGATAACTCAAAAAAGGCACGTGGGTTGTGCTCACAAGGACAACCCATTTGGGAGCAATAAATAGGCTCAGATTCTCATGCAGTACGATTGACCAACCACAATAAAATTAGTAATGATGCTCATTAAAGAGCTGCTTGCTCCTAAGTTTAGCGGTAGTTACCCCCGCTAAACATTGTAACTCTACCACCACCCCAGCTAAGCGTTCATGCAATGAGCAAACAATAAAAGCACGAGTGCTCTTCTGCCTCTTTCCTCATCCTCTTCTGCCTCTCTAGTGCTTCCATCCCGCCTAGCATTTTAACTCTACCGCGACTGGTGCTACACAATGAGAAAACCCCCGCTTGTGCTCCAACCCACTTTCGGCATCCTCTTTTGCCTCTCTAGTGCTCCCATCCCTCTTTATGCAACCTGTTCTGTAGCACTTTGTTGACGTAGATCTCTACACAATGCAAAGGTATGCTATTATACTTTTGTGAAGTTCCAATTTGTGAGGTCAATACCAAGAGAATAGGGGCGAGAGAACTGTGTTCGGTGCTCCTCTTTGCTTGGTATTGACCATTGTGGCTTGGATCCCCTTATGTGAAAGAGACGTTCACTCACAAAATGTGGTGCGGTTTTTATTTATGTTGTTTGTAGAGATAGCTCGTGAAAATGCCAGTCCTAGGAGAGGGAAAATGAGCAAACTAGAAGACCACATGATGCCGATCTCTACACACACTACAGAGGTATGATATTTTACTTTTGTGTAGTGTTGTTTTGTGAGGTCAGTACCAAGCGATTAGGGGCGGAAGAACCATGTTTGGTACTCTTTTTTGCTTGGTATTGGGGCCCATTGTGCAAAAGGGACATTTGCTCAGAATGTGGTGCAGTTTTTATTTATGTTGTTTGTAGAGATGGCTCATGAAAAGGCCAGGCCTAGAAGAGAGACATGTGAGTCCTTTCATGCTCAAGCAAGAAGACACCGATACAAGGGGCACATATGCGTCCTACAAGAGTTGCAAAGGATTGAAGGACACATGCAATTGACCATCCCACGGCTTCCATTTCAGTGACTAGTGTGAGAGATTTATGAGCATTGGAGAGTAAGCATGCGATGGGCCAGCATTGCACTTCTCTGCCTACAAGAGATTGCAGAAGACTACCTCGTTGAATTTTTCAGTGATGGATATATCCTGGCTGTCCATGCCCATCCCGTCACAATTATGCCATGAGATTTTGACACACTTTGGAGGTTGCGTATTTGCTACAATGGGATGCTTTAGCTCGTCCCTATCCGAGATAGTAGAATTATGGATATTCTTAGCACCCCTCCTCTCCATCCTCGTGCGCGATAGATAGAGCCTTCAAGGGATGAAAGCAACAAAAGAAATCAATCACAGGGCAAGAGGAACAATCAATCCTCAGCCCAGACAGATGGGCAGGCAAATCCCATGCCTGAGAGAGTACCCGAGCTAGGTACAACTCCACTCCAGCTCCTGGCAGTCAGTGAGGGGCCTGAGCCAACCAGGGAGGAGTCGGAGCCAGTCAGGGAGGGGCCTTCAATAAATGCATGGAAAGCATAAAAAATCCCAACTATGCTCTCAACTGGTTGCCAATCCATCTTGTTCGATGGATAAATATCTACAACATATTAAACATGATATCAATCCTAAACCTGCAAACATAATCATGCACTAAACAAGATATGCTCAAAATAACTTACAGTTGGGTCAATGCCGTGGAAAACTAGGAGGAGATGTTTGCAACCTTAAGCCTGCATGTTGGAAAGCATGTTGTATGAGGACCTCTTTTACCCGCTTGCTTTGTGCACATACTTTAAACTCTTTAACTTGTCCCTTGAAGGCCTCCACCAAATCATTGCGTTGCCTCCTCTTCCTCCTCCGCGTCTGCAATAGTACCCAAATTTCGATAGTTATTCTAGATGGTATCCATGCATGATCATCTATAGTATAGCAATTAAAAATGCTAATAGAGTGAATGGTAGTGCTAGGACTTTGAGAGGTAGTCATGGTATGCATTAGAACACAGAGTAGAGTTATTGCAAATATGAAAAAGGGAAGACAATTTTGAGAGGGAAGTAGAGCTTCTCAAAGCAATATTTGGAAGGGAACATAGATACTAGAGTCTTCAATACAAGTTTTGAAATTCATCGTACAACTAATGGCATTTGTGCTTTGAAAGTGTGACATTGTATAATTTGAAGAACAAAATATTAGTTTCTTCATTTTTTTCTAAACGAGTTTGGCTCCAAAATATTGATTTTCAACATAGTGTAAGCCTCTTCCTCATTGGTCGAGCGTCACTCTCTCTCTAAAACTAAAAGGCCTGAAAGTGAGTCCAAGTTTCTATTAATGTTGGGTTTTATCTCGCCACTGAGCTCAATGTCTGTCTCTGTCTTTTCATTGTCTATTTCCTAGAGCTTTGTCCTCGTGTCTTCTTTGTGCTTGGTGCCAATGAAGAACCTGCTATACCGCCTGGACCACATGCTTTGATTTGTGCAAAAGGTCAATTTGTGAGTCAACCATCGGTAGTTGGTTGATCATTCCTAGGGCTTGGTATGCTATCCTGGTGAGCATTGACCCTACATTCATGTATGTTTTGTTTCTCTCGCTGCTCTTGAGGTTGGCCTCGACTAGATTTTCAAGGATGTAATTCCCCAAATCGCAGTGGACTACTCTTTGCTCAGAAAGCCCCATGGCCATGACTACTGCAATGTGAAGATTTGGCTACGTGTACCTTGGTGCCTTCTATACCTTGATATGCTAGATATCAACCAAAGCAAAAACTCTATCTCTGAATATACAAGGTCTTTGTATGTGAATTTATGGCCTTGCTGCTTGATGAAGGCTTTGTCATTATCAATAGCTTTGGTCTTTAAGAGAATATTAAGATTTCTAGGAGGTAGATGGAGAGCTTGGTTAATAAGATCGATTGTGATTCAGACCTTCACAGTCTCTCCATCCTTGTCTTTCAATGTAGCCTCACCATTGTATTGGATAGAGCTCATAAGCTCGTGGGCTCTCTGAAAATCCATACCCCATGGCGCAAATATGAAAATGGTGTCCATTTGAAAACACCCGGACCCTCGACGACTTCTCGTTGTTGGTGCAAAGTCCATAGTTCCTTTGGAAATGTTGTCGTCTTTAATTTAGTGCCATCTTCTTGAAA
Source organism: Adiantum capillus-veneris (assembly GCF_014529385.1). Lineage (NCBI taxonomy): Eukaryota > Viridiplantae > Streptophyta > Polypodiopsida > Polypodiales > Pteridaceae > Adiantum > Adiantum capillus-veneris. Next base: position 54,394,661 of record NC_140948.1, on the reverse strand, counting down.
CCTTCCAATAAAGATATTGGTTGGTATCTTTGCCAGCTCCTCCTTTGAGATGTGAGCTTTTTCATTAAATGAGATCTTCAGCACCTGGTAGGGGTGAGCCTCTCACTGCTTCCTTGGTCATCTGTGAGGCATTCTATCATTAAAAATCCTTCAATTAGCTCTAGAAATTGGACAAAAAGTTTTTCAAAAAGGAAAAAAATGCAAACTTCACCTAATAAAATGAAAAATGAGCATAACATGATCAAAACAAGTCCAAACTTCACTAGTGCATTTAGGACAACTACAGGCACTAGGTCATGTGGCTACATGTCAATTTTGGTTCAGGGGGTCATGGATCGCGATCCATGTTGGAGCACATACTGAAATTCTGGTGATACCATCTGATAAAGCATGCTTTGGGGATTCTATGGTTCACTTCTTTTTTATTTTGGATCACTGGTTGAAAATTCCTGCCAGTTTTTGAAAACTTTCTGAGACTTAGAGAATTTTGGTATTTTGGCAAGGGTTTTGAAGTTTGAATGACTTGAAACTTTAGGGTCAGTCTAGTTTAAGAATATTGGACCTGATGGTATGAATTTGGTCATGAAAGCTTGCAGGGGGTCATGGATCGCGATCCATGTTTTGTATCCTTTTAGGGTGAAACTTGGGATACCTATTCCTATAGAATATTCTAACACACAGGTGAAGTCACTTTCAAATTTGGACAAGTTTATCTCAAGGTTTCCCAGTTTCCCAAGCTATGGCCTAATTTGGTCCAACTTTGCTATATTTGGTTTTGGATGGCAACTTTGATCCTTAATGACGATCAATCTGTTTAGGATTTTGCACTTCTGATGATTTGGGGTTGAAATAGTGTCCAAATCTCGGCTGTTTATTGATTTTTGGCCCAATTGGACTCTCTTTGATTCCCTTAGTCTCCCTGGCAAATTTGGACCACTTTCCAAGCATCTTCTGCAGTTCTTGATTTAACATAAGTTCACAAATTCTCTTGACTTTGCATTTGACCAAAAACACACTTTTAGTCTTCAACACTCTGACATTGCTAGACTTTAACAAAGGAAGCACTTTATAAGTCCAAAGATTGAAATGATGGCACATTGCACAATTCTAAGCATGTACACACACTTTGCAACCAATTTTGACAATAATCTACATCTGGGGTCATGGATCCCGATCCATGTTCAAAACCCAAATTGGACAAAACTTCATGGGTAGTTTCCTAGCATGTTTTCCAAGCTACTGGTGCACCTTTTTGACTTGTCCGATTGATATTTGGGAATCCTTTTGTATTTGTGTAAGCCCGATGAAGCATTGATTTGTTGGTTGGATTTCTCCACCATTTTGGCTTATGAAGAGTTGTTCTGGCAACTTGAAAAATTGGCTTGGTCGAGTTGAAAGATTGATTGGAAAGTAGGGCTTTGGGCATCCATATCTGCTGTGGTTTGGGTGCCATAATTGTCTTTTTCCCGCAAACTTGCTTAATCTTTTTTCCATGAATGCTTGTAGACTGTTGCAGTTGAATGGTGGAATGAGGTTTCGCTATCGCCGATGCTTTTGTATGAGGCTATACACCACAAATATGATATGTTTGTGTCAAGGGTGTGACATAAGCTATGCCCTTGAAATTATACTTCAAAATGTCGTCTTGCCATTTAGGAACTACTTTGTAAGTGTGCATCCATGAAGCACCCAAGATGATTTCCTTGTTGAGGTCAATATCAATCATTATGTGGAATTGATGTGGGTAGTGGTTACCTTCAATGTTAATTGAGACATTGGCTTGTCCCAAACTAGCCATTGTTCCTTTGTTAGCTGCCTTTATCGGGCCTTTAACTCAATCTTGGTTGGTTTGATCATGGAGTTTGATTAATGCAGAATACCGCATAGCATTGACATGCGCCCCAATATCTACAAGTGCTCTTTCTGTCGTTCCATCGGCTAGTTGGACATTGATCCATACATCGATTCCTCCAAGCCAACTTTTCTCGTATTGGACTATCGTGCTTGCCGTAATGGAGTTGGATTTTGTCGTTCTTTGCGCTTTAAAATCCGCAACCACGATTTCTCCTGTGCTTGTGCTCGAATTGCTTGTGCCTTCTATTTTCATTCCTTTGCTTCATATAATTTCTCGGTGATACTTCTTCAGTTTGCATCCATTGATCCTGTTATACATTCGCTCTCCCGCCAATGTTGCAAATTGTATGACACCACTTGGTGATATATCATCAATCATAAATGGGCCGCTACCATGCTTTTTCAGTTTCTTGGTGTGTTGCTTCAAGGTGTAGGGACTAATACATAGTCACCCTTCTGAAACAAATGCTTTGAGCCTCAACTCATCTAGTTGGGTTAGCTGTTCCAATCTATTCAACAACTCATGTCCCGTCCATCCTAATTATTGTGCAATGCATAGTGTAAGAATTAAGAATTCCACGGGTGGTATGGCATTTATCTCAAACACCAAATTAAAAGGTGTCATATTCTCCTCATATTCTTAGGCATTTTGTATGCTGCCTGATATGCCCATAAAGCTGAGTGTAGTTTTTGATCCCAATCAACTCTTGACTTGTTGACAATTTTTGTGAGCTTGTGCATAGAATTTTGTTTGTGCTCTCGGCTTGTGTGTTTGCTTAAGCGTGATATGCATTTTGAATGAAGCACCATAAACTCCTGTAATAGATAATCAACCATATCCTTGAGAAAACGAGTCCCTTGATCACTCGCTATCTTAATCGGAAGATCCTATATGGTGAAAATGTTCTCAAACAAGAATTGCGTTGTTGTTTTTCCATCATTATTTTTGTGTTGCTTTGGCTTCTACCCAGTTGGTTGAATAATATGTGACCACGATGATGTATTGAGCATGCGTTCGATATGCAGGTGGTGAGATAGGTCCAACAAAGTCTATCCCCCATTTGGCAAAATCCATTGCTCCCATCATTGATCTTAGCATCATTTCATCCTGTCACATATGTACTTTTGTTCGTTGACAATCATCGCATCATTTGACATAGTGCTCTGAATCCATGTATAGAGTAGGCCACCATATTCATGCAAGGAGTATTGCTTTTACGGTTTTGTCAACCAAAAATTGACCTCTTGCTGATCTGGCATGTGCTCACTCAAGAATCATTAAGCACTCATGCTCCACAACACAAATTCTCAAGTTGTTGTCTATCCCTCTCCGATAAAAGTTAATTTTTATGATAACATAGTTTTTCGTTTCTCTCTGGATTGAACGTAGTCTGGCTCTGCTCAAGTTTGATGGCAAGACTCTTTTTTTGATGTAGATTATAATCTACAATATATTTCTCCCACTTGGGTGATTCTATTATCCTGAATAGTGTATTGGCTTTTGGATGGCACATGTATCATGGACGCTTTTCTGCATATGAGGCCAATAAACCCCAAGTATCACCAACCGCTGGTATGTTTTCATTTTTGCATTATGAAACCTCGTCGTTTGTACGTGAGCTTGCCTCAAGTACAACTCTTTTTTCGATGGCTCTATGCATAGCCTAAGTATTCTGTCATTTCCTTACTTATATAGTCGTTCAGCTATTAGCACTAATGAGCTTGATTGCTCAATGATTAATGGTTGCCTTTTAGTTTGCAGAGAACCAATGGTGAGCAGTGTTATCATATGTTTGCTCCACCTCGATACCATTTGGATGTTGAAGAGGTAAGAATCTAGTAAGTCATCATCAGCCCCAAGAGGTGCTTCACCGTGTATCAATCATGATAGATGGTCTGCCATCTGATGAGTGATCCCTTTCTTGACCAATACAGTGAAATCAATCTCTAGCAATATTATGAACCATCAAACTACATGGTCAATATTGTATGGTTTGTTCACTAAATACAACATTGCCTGGTGATCCACAAAAAATACGAATTGTTTGCGAGAAGGTAATGTCTAAAATTTTTGGCTGCATATATAATTTCCAAACCTTCTCTTTCTATTGTCGTGTAATTGTGCTCCGCATTGTTACCATATATACATGTGGTAGTCATGTGTGTGAGCACACTTAGGACCGTCGGGACATTTTTTCCCTCACTTGGAGGGTTCCCCCCCCCCCGTGCATTGTATATACGCCCATCACTCTAGGGCTAACTTATTTTTCCATTGCACACTAAGTAATACAATCTCACTTGTGTGCCTTGAGCTTCCTTCATCTTCTCCAAGCTGTGTGTGTTTTCCTGCAACCATAATTCCAACAATTGGTATCAGAGCAGGTTGCATCCTCTCGAGCTTAGTCGCCAGTAGCTCCAGCATAGACATGCTCACTTTCTCTGGTCTTAGTGAGCTTTGGCGAGCATTAGTAGGTCGACAAAAAATTTGGGAGTACTCTGCAGGCTATGTCGTCATTTTGTGCAGAATTTTTGTAAGTGTCGTTTTTTGCATAACAATTCCCTTACAATCTTCTACAATTTGTGCTATATAGCACGTGTTGTTCTTGCTATATTTCTCCTCTTTTTGGTCAATTTTCACATCAAGTGCAAGGATTCTTCATGGCCGACAACAACACAAATGTGTTCAAGATGTTTGCTTCTACAGATTGGATGGGGACAATTACCCTATGTGGGATAACATGATGCAACATGTTCTTGTGTCAAAGGGTGTCTAGAATATTGTGCATGGCATTGATGTATGTCCTCGTTCTGGGGATGTAGGCGATGTTGAGGATATTGCAGGTCTTGCTGCAAGGATTGCTGTTATTAGAGTTGTTTTGCCTACGATAGAACAAGCTCATTGGGATGTAAAAGATACGCAGGTACATGCATTGATTGCGTTGTCACCGAAGTTCACTATTACTCCTCACATTTGTTCAACAAAATCTGCAAAACATGCTTAGGATATTTTGGCTGGTCTTTATGCAAGTTGCAATGAGGCAAAAATTGCGTTGCTGCATAAAAAGCTGGAGGCGAAGATTATCCATGAGGAAGATGACATGGACATTTTCCTTGCTGGTGTCAAGGATATCAATAAGAAACTTATTTTTGCAGGTGAAGTCATTTTAGATCGTTCCCTTGTGCAGACTGTTCTTGACGCCTTGCCAAATTTTTACCAGCCTTTTGCTAGTACTTAGCGACTTATGACCCAAGGAAATCCTAAAGTTGTCAAGTTTGATGCATTATGCACATTGCTATTTCAAGAGTCACTTTTCCAAAAAAATAGGACTAGATAGCATGCAGTTAAACAGGCCTTTATTGCTGCTCAAAGAAAATGTGGTAGCAATCAAGCAGCCACTTCTCATGGTTCTTCTGCGAGTGGAAAATCACCTGTTCCTAATGTTTCTGATGGCAGCAATTCGTCTGTAAATTTTGCTGAGAAGGGAAAAAACAAGATGCATTGCCATAATTGTAAAGCTAATGATCACTTGATCAAGCAGTGTCCTAAGTTGAAGGCTAAAGAGGCTAAGAAGAAAGAGGCTGGTTCCACTACTAATGCTGGTTCCACTACAAATGTAGCAGTTGTTGAGTCTTCTGTGAAAGGAGACTGTGATGCTGATGTTGATGCAGAATGGGATTTTAGTGCAGAGTGCACTTATAATTCTAATGTCCATGATGCATGCATGTCAGTTGTTGTATATTCACATGTGTGGTAATTTGACAGTGGTGCTACAAAGCACATTACCTCACGTCGTGATTTGTTCACCCCTCTTGAGTGTGTCCCTCATAGGAATTCTGTTACTTGTGCCAACAATGCCTCTTATCCCATTCAGGGAGGTGGAAAGATTGTGCTTATTGCTACAAATAGCAATTTTTTCACACTTGTTGATGCACTTTATGTACCTTGGATCAAGAAGAATCTTTTGTCTGTATCTGCACTTGCTAGACTTGGTCTTGTAGTCAAATTTGTGGATGACAGATGTACAATACATGATCTCATTTTTGGTGATGAAATTGTTGCATCTGGCATTTTATGTCGTGGGCTGTATCACTTTGTATGACAAGTTGGGAAAAATTTTGCAAATGCAATTGTGGATTCAAAGGCTATTTCAGATGCAAAACTTTGGCATGCACGTTTTGGTCATCTGAATTTTGCCAGTTTGCTACGTTTGTAGAAATCTAATATGGTTGCTTCTTTGCCGCCTCTTGAAGCACCTGTCAAACATGTCTGTGAAGGTTGTATTTTGGGTAAGATGCAACATTCTAAGTTTTCAAAGGATGGTTTAGTTAGGGACACATGTAGGTTGCAGCTTGTGCATAGTGATGTTTGTCGGCCCATGCAAACTCTGTCCTTGGGAAATTATCTTTACTTTGTGACTTTTATTGACGATTACTCCAGGCATGCATGGGTATATCCGCTTAAAGCAAAGTCCAAAGTATTTATGTGCTTCAAACAATGTCTGGCTATGGCTAAAAATGTCTTGAAATGTACTATGGGCACCCTCCATTCCGATCAAGGGGGGGAGTATATGTCTCATGAATTTAATGCATTTTTGGCTAGTCGTGGGATAAAGCACCAATGTACAGTGCCTTATACACCTCAACAAAATGGTGTTTCTACGAGGAAAAGCAGGTCACTTATAGAAATGGCACAATGTATGGTCAAAAGTCAAGCTTTGCCACATTCGTTTTGGGTTGAGGCGATCATGTGTGCCACTTATGTACTTAAGAGGTGTCCTACAAAAGCTTTGCAGTCTATGACTCCATATGAAGCATGGCATGATAGAAAGCCTTCTATTGACCACATGCGTGTTTTTGGCTGTTTGGCATATGCTTTGGTGCCACAAACACAACGCAGAAAAATTGGATGATAAGGTTGTCAAATGTATTTTGGTTGGTTATAGTGCTCAAAGAAAAACAAAGCGTATTCTAATTTCATGAGATGTTGTGTTTGTGGAAGATTCTGTTTAGCCCTTGTTGTCATGTACTAGAGACAATAATGTAAGCTCACAAGACATTTATGACACTTTGTTGCCTCTTTTCAGTGGTGGAAGTTCGAATGTAAAATCCAATGAGGCAAATGTACAACCTATGGGGGTTTCTAAAAATGTTATAGATCAGCCTATTACTGATGCAGATGTACATGAAGTACTTGATGAGGAAAGGATTGAAAATGAGCAGGCTAGAGGTATGCGAAAATGGTTGGTGCATACATTGCGTGATAGTAAATTGGATGCACCTTTGTCTAGTCATACTGGTTCAGGCTCTGGCCATGCATCTTATGCATCAGATTGTTATGCTTTGGCTGTGTCTAGCTTACATGATGTTGAGGAACCTCTATCTTTTGATGAAGCACAAAATTCAAAAGATTGGATGGCTGCCATGCAATCAGAATATGATGCACTTATAGAAAATGACACATGGACTTTATGTGATTTGCCTCTTGGCACAAAGGCCATTGGTAAAAAGTGGATTTACAAGTTGAAATGCAAGCTGGATGGTGAGATTGAGCTGTATAAGGCTTGACTTGTTGCAAAGGGTTATGCACAAAAACAAGGCATAGATTATGAAGAGACTTTTGCTACCACTTGTCGTATGACTATTGTGCACGTTCTATGTGCGTTGGCAGCTCATTTTGGTTGGGATGTACATCAGCCAGACATTGTTACTGCTTTCTTGAATGGTGACAAATTTGAAGAAGTTTATGTAACGCAGCCTCGTGGTTTTGTCAAGAAAGGACAAGAGGATAAGGTGTGCAAATGTAACAAAGCTTTGTATGGGTTGAATCAATCTCCTCGTGCTTGGTATGAGAAGGCTGACACTCATTTATTCAAATGAGGCTTTTGTAACAGTCCAACAGAAACCACATTTTATGTCAAGCGTGAGGGTGACGTACTTCTCATTGTTGTTCTTTACGTGGATGATTTGCTGATCACTGGACCAAATGAGAGACATATTGGTGAATTTGAGGCTAATTTGAATGCTACTTTCAAGATGAAAGATTTGGGACTGTTGCATCATTACTTGGGTATATAGTTTAAGCAGTGTGATGGTGGTATTTTCTAGTGTCAAAAAGATTACATAGAGACATTTCTATGTAAGTTTGGACTTGAGGATTGCAAACCTATTGCCACTCCCATGGAAACAAGTTTAAAATTGAGTCTTCATGATGCTGGTGATCCTTACCAAATGGATGCTTCATTTATGTATTCAACACGAGGCCGAATATTCAGTTTACAGTTTCACAGGTCAACAGATTCATTCATAGCCCATGGTCTAAGCATTAGCAGGCTGTCAAGAGAATTTTTTGCTACTTGAGTGGCACTTTACATGTTGGCTCGTTTTACTCCAAGGGGGGATCATTGCCACCAGATTTGCATGTTTTTTTGGACTTAGATTGGGCTGATTGTTTTGACACACGAGTGTCCACAAGTGGTTTTTGTTTCATGCTTGGCAGCTCATGCCATATCATGGTTGTTCAAGAAGCAACCTACTGTGGCCACTTCTAGTTGTGAGGCTGAGTACAGGGCAGTCTTCATAGCTACGGTTGGGTGTGTATGGCTCAGACGCCTTATGGATGATTTGGGTGTTGGATAGGACACTGCCAACACTATCTACACTAACAGTCAGAGCGCATTCACAATTGCAAGAAACCCAGTTTTTCATGCTTGCACAAAGCACATTGAGGTGCATTACCACTATCTCAAGGAGAGGCTCCCAACAGGAGAGATCAACTTGGCTTATGTGCCAACACAGGACAACCTTGCAGATATTTTCACAAAGGCATTGTCTCGTAAGAATTTTGAAGCTTTTCGCAAAGCTTTGGGCTTACTCCCCTTTGTGGATTGATCATGTCCTCAGGGCATGGCACTTCCCTTTACTCTATGTGCCAGCTCTCGTTCATCGCATAACTCTAGGGGGGATTTGTTACCATATACATGTGGTAGTGTTGTGTGTGAATACGCTTAAGATTGCTGGGGCATTTTTTCCCTCACTAGGAGCTTTTTCCCCGCGTGCATTTTATATACGACCATCACTTTAGGGCTAACTTATTTTTCCATTGCACACTGAATGATACACTCTCAATTGGTTGCCTTGAGCTTCCTTCATCTTCTCCAAGCTGTGTGTGTTTTCGTGCAACCCTATTCCAACACGCATTATTGGATTGTCTATAGATTGGAAATTCATATCGTTCTCTCTAGGTTGTGCTAAGATGTATCCAATAGCAGATGCCGATGCATCTATGTGAACGTGAAGGTTTTTTCGAATCAAGAGATTTCAAATTTGGAGCGGAAATCAGTTTATGCTTCAATTGTTAAAAAGCTTTCTCACATCCTTCATTCCACTCAAATTTCATGATGAGAGCATAGAGATATTTTGTAACAACCACATTATGTAAATGAACCTTTGATAATAGTCACAATGGCCCATATAGGCTTATAACTCTCTAACTTTGGTGGGTCTCAAAAGAGCAACAATCACCTGTATCTTATCAAGATCTGTAGAAATACCATTTTTGGGCACAATATGCCCCAAAACCTTACCTTGTCGTACCATGATGACACAATTTTTAAGATTTAGGCAAATATATTAAGTTATGCACTTCTCAAAGATCTTTTTCAAGTGTTTGATATGTTTGTCTCTTCATAGAGAATGCACACACAAGTCATCCATATAAATCTCTAAGAATTGTCTTAGAGAACGCATGACTCATCAGCCTTTGGAATATGGTAGGTCATTAGTTAAGCCAAATGGCATCACCCGATAAGCAAATATGACCCATTGGCAAAGGCCGTTTTTTGTTGATCCTCTGGCTTTATGGCGAGCCGGTTGTAGCTCAAAAATCCATCAAAAAATCTATAAGCTTCCTTGCCTATGACTCTTTCAATTACATGATCTGTAATGGGTAAAAATAGTTGTCTCTAATCGTGGCAATGTTTACCTGTTCAAGATTTATGCACACTCGCAATTTACAACTTTTAGGAACTACCAAAATGGTTGACACCCACTCCATGTGCTCTATCTCGTAGATAAACACTACTTCCTTAAGTTTGTTTATCTCTTCTTTGATTTTCTTCGCAAACGTTTTGTTATAGGTATAGGATGTTGTCTGCACGACTTAATCTTGCTCTCAAGGGGTATCATATGTTGACATATGCTTGGATCCACTCCCTTAAGATCCTTGTACGTTTTGTAGTGAGATGGTGCATCAAATTTTTATGTGTTAGAGTCCCCTTTACTTTCCATTTCAGCGGTCTGAACCTCTTTCAATGTTCATTTTAACTTTTGGTATTCGCGTTTTTGTTCAATTTTGGACATTTTTGTTGATGTTTTGGCCATGCCCTTTGTTTTTATTTTGCTCTATTTTTTCAAAAAAAAAATCGAAGAGTTGTCGATTTCAAGGATTTTTAGGCAATATTGTCTCGAACAGAGTGATCTGCTCCCACGAGGATGAGATATTGTGTTTTGGTCATCAATTTTGACATTGGTTTCTCAAATTCATTTTGTTGTTTTTTTGTTCGTCTCATTTGATTTCTCTTTTGTCTCCTCATTTTTTGGTTAGGAAACTCATAGAACATTGGCTCATCTTGTTTCGACACCTGTTCGTTTTCTGAGCCACTGAAAATTTCATCTTCAACAACATCGTTCCCCAAATCATCACGCTCTTCGAATCATGGAATTCGTCTTCGTTGTCGTCATTAAGATCTCAAATAGAAACTTCACTTACTATTCGTTTGCAATCGATTGTTTCATCGGTTTCTGTTGTTTTAGTCTCCTCTTCTGGTGTCAAAATATTATTATGTCATGACCATCTTTGTCGCAAATTATTGTGGTGATTTACCTCATTCACGCAAACATCTAGAGTTGCCAGTACTGGATTCTTAGCATAGTGTTTGAATAGGTGATCCTGTCCACAACTATCATAGAATCCAAATATTTTGATTTGTTCGTCCGTGTTGTTTTTCTCAAGTGCGCTTGTGTTTACCTTTTCTGGCACATGCACTACTTGCTCATAGGTTTTTAATGTCTATGGCTGCATTAGAGCTTGAGCAATCTCTATGAGCCTTATACACATTTTCATTTGTTTGGTTTCTATTTTAGGATGCAGATAGGTCAGTAGTCTTTGTCAAAGTTTGGTTACTCTTCAGCCTCGCCTCGTAGGCTTGCAACAGAGCATCTAAATGCTCGTTCACCTTCTCAACTAGGACTGATCCACTCGATACAATCTTTGACTCTTCCACTCCCTTGGCATTTTGTTTTGCTCTCATGTTCATGTCTGACATGTTCTTTTGTTTGGTTTAGTTCAGTCTCAAAGGCCGTTTTTAACTTAGCCTTTTTGCTTTCATTTTGTCTCGTTTTGCTTTCCATGATTTTCATTGAGTCCTGACTGACCCACTTTTGAATTTGGTTTGCTCTGGGAGTTTCAACTCATCCTTTGGTTGGTTTCTGGTTGCTTCCTAAGCTTGAGGTCTAGTCACCACTTTGATCAGAATTGTCAGCTCTGACTTAAATCCACTTGAACAAAGTAAAATTTTGATGACATTCATAGTCGCGTTTTTTGTGTTTTTCGGATTCTTAGCACAACATTGGAGTAGGTGATCCTTTCCACACCCATCACAGAATCCAAAATTTTTATTTTGCTGACCCTTAAATGGACAACCTCGTGCCCAATGGTCCCCTACACATTCATAGCATGGACCTTCGGTTGGGCAGCTGGTGGTGCTCCATTGGATTTCCGTCCTATCTGGATACCCTCTAGGCTTGTAATTTTGGTTTGCTATGAACATGAGCGTATTTTCATCCATCGTAAATTGGTTCTAGCTGTTTGAGCCATATATGAAGGTTCCGTAGCTTTGTTTGCACTGACCCAAAATGGAGTATCCTCAGTAGCATATGCTACACCCTCGAGCTCTCTCACATGGATTTCTGCAGGTTCCTCATAGTAAACAATTGGTGGTAGCATTGGTTGACTTATGAGTGGCTCTATCAACTATGAGTATCAAAAAATAGCTTGATTGTCTTGAGTCAAAGGTGGTTATTGTCCCAACACATGTTGTGGTTTTTCTCCTCCTTGTGCTGCTTTATTGGGTCCAACATGGTACCTCAAAGATGGTAGCAGCTGTTGCACCGATGGAGGTCCATATGGCCTTTTCCTCACATAATTTTGGTTATAAAAGCACCCATTCTTATCATGAATAGTGTAGTTATGCTCATTGGCACACCACTTCAACACTCTTGGAGCACTGATTGCTTGTGGCTGCTGCAGTCTCAGATAAGGATTTTGTCGGTATGTTTGATTATGTTTTGTAGCTGCTGGTTGTAGAAGAGGCATTGTTGGTGTCTGTGGATTTTTGAATGCTAGGGGTGACATAGTATTGGTGGAGTGGTCCCCTGAATTACGTATATTCCTCAATCTCTTTATTGATCACTCTTGAGTATTTCCGACCATACTTGTATAGTATGATGATCTGCATATCTCTCTCCACTTCGTATGTAAACACATACAAGCATTTTTGCTCTGTCAACTCTCTCACAATGGGTTCATCACATGTGTAATAGAGCATTTTCTCTCCGTTATGGTATTTATATAAACCCACATGCGTATTGTCCGTGTTGATGCAAGTAACCACATTCACTCGTCTAAGCTCCGCATTAGGGACATCCAGCTTTGGCGGCTTCTCCTCATGCTCAACATCAACCTTTTCCTTCAAGCTTGTTAATCCCCACTTGTCCACAATAAAGGGATTGTGCACAACTAAATACATGTCTCCTTCCTCATCAAAGTATTGATCGCCATCAAACCCCGTGTCTAGCTGCCTAACTGCTAAAGTGTAAATGGAATGGGAATCAAAATCAAGGGTCTCTAAAGTAAAAAGCTACGACTAGGTCACTCACCACCTAAGGATCACTCTCCTCGGCAACAATGCTAATGTTAGCGGGTCGCCGCGACGGACGTCTGTAGCATAGCTATCTGGCACTAACATAATGTCAATACTCAGGGAAGCCACTCAGATGGGGCACGAAGACTCTTTGAGGGTGTCAACCTTAAGAAGTGAACCTAGGGAACAAAGCCATCTCTTGCACTAGCAAATCTATCACTCTCAAGTCTGGCAAATTGGCTATGTCCTATGTCACGGCACTTGGTCGTCACACCATTTTGGCACTCAAACGAAGTCCAAATGCAACGAAACTTTAGGAGGAGGTCTAAGACACCTAGGGACACTATCCTACCAAGTTTGGTCTTAATCCAAAGAGGTACCAAAATCACGATCCATCATGGTCAAGGTCCTAAAAACTGCCACAAAACATACCAAAAAGGTCGCCCTATGATTTATGAACACTCTCCTATGGTCGAAACGTAAAAAACAATGATTAAAGCACTAAAAGATAGTCGATTTAGCTCGCTAATTGTTACCATATACATGTGGTAGTGATGTGTGTGAACACATTAGGACCGTTGTGGCATTTTTCCCCTCTTTAGGAGGTTTTTCCCCCCATGCATTGTATATACGCCCATCACTCTAGGGCTATCTATCTTTTTATTGCACACTAAGGAACATACTCTGAGTTGTGTGCCTTGAGTTTCCTTCGTCTTCTCCAAGCTGTGTGCGTTTCTCTGCAATCCTAATTCCAACAATTGGTATCAAAGCAGGTTGCATCCTCTCGGGCTTAGTCACCGGCGGCGGCGGCAGCTCCAGCACACACCTGCTCACTTTCTTTGATTTTTGTGAGCTTTGGCGAGCATTCACAGGTCGACAACTCGCCTGCTCACATTCTCTAATTTCTGATTCGGGTTCATTTCGACATCCGTTTCCACTATAGCCAAGTCTGCACATGTAATTTCAGCCTTTTGTGCAAAATTTATGTCAACGCCAATTACTGCATAACAGGTCCCATACAGTCTGCTACGGGTTGTGCTATATAGCACGTGCTGGTCTCACTCAGTTTCTCCTCATTTCGAGCAGTTTTCACATCAAGTGCATGCATTTTCCATGGCTGACAACAACATAGATATGTTCAAGATATTTGATGTTGAGGATAGATTGGTCGGGGACAATTACCCTATGTGAGCTTACATGATGCAACATGTTCTTGTGTCAAAGGGCGTCTGGAATATTGTGCAGGGCATTGATGTACGTCCTGGTTCTAAGGATGTAGGCGATGTTGAGGATGTTGCAGGTCTTGCTGCAAGGATTGTTGCTATTAGAGTTGTTTTGCTTATGGAAGAACAAGCTCGTTGAGATGTAAAGGATGCGCAGGCTCATGTGTTGATTGTGTTGTCTGTGAAGCGCACCATTTCTCCTCACATTCATTCAACAAAATCTGCAAACTAGGCTTGGGATATTCTAGTAGATCTTTATGCAAGCCGCAATGAGGCTGTATGGTATTAAGCGGGAATTGACAGCCCCTTATAATCCATCATCTAATGGTGTGGCTAGAATATATAATCACACAATTTGTGAGAGAGGGGGATGCATGTTGTCCATGACTAATCTCCCTCAAGAGTTTTGGGGAGAGGATCTTAAAACTGCAGTTCATGTGCACAATCGCTCTCCAAATCGTGCGTTAGATAATGGCATCCCTGAAGAGGTTTGGTCTGGCTAATTGCCTACATAAGACCATTTACGTGTCTTTGGTTGCGATGCATTTGTGCATGTACCTATTGATCAGAGGACCAAACTTGACATGAAATCTATCAAGGGCATCTTCATGGGATATGGAGATGAGGGAGAGATGGGTTACCGAGTTTGGATGCCTCAGTACAAGAAGATAATATGGAGCCAAGATGTAGTTTCCAATGAGGTTAAATTGTTGAAAAATACAACACATGTTTTTAACCACCGGCGTCCACTTCTAGTAGTCATGGGCCGGGCTTGTCACTCCAATAGGAAAAGGGTAAGAGCGATCGCCGATAAGAGGTGCACTCTAACTGGAACATTCAAAGGCTAGTTGGCTAAGCATGGGCTCCCAAGTGTAAATGGGCGAGCTCATATAAAAGTCACCTAAACCTAAAAATCATTCATTCTCTCATTTGTGCAATTGAAGAGTGCTCTTTTCTCCATCTCCTTGTGTGTGTGTGTGTGTGTGTGTATGCGTGAGAGAGAGAGAGAGAGAGAGAGAGAGAGAGAGAGAGAGAGAGAGAGAGAGAGAGAGAGAGAGAGAGAGAGAGAGAGAGAGAGAGAGAGAGAGAGAGATTTAATGGCCTAGTAACTTGTGTGTAGTGGAAAATAGCATGAACATAGTGAGCATTTCATTAGAATAGATTCCTAATGAGAATAACAAGAGTGCTTGGGTGGAGAGAGCAACAAAAAGTATAACACCTAGTTAGATAGCATGAACAATACTTCAAAAGAGAGAGAAATTAAGCTATTAACAACAGTTGAGGACCGGATTTACATGGAGCCGGTCCCCCCTCCAAAAGGATTTGTATTATGGTTTCTCCCATCAAGAGAGACATTTTACAATACAATTCTTTGTGTTCCTTCAATACTAGCTAGTGCAATGAAGATGGAAGTTTCAAGCACTGAGCAAAACACTTATAAAACACAACATCAATTCCCTCACAGTCTCAGACCCAAGACCTCACACATCTTCGAAGATGGTGAGAGCTAGCGGGGTATGAGAGTAAATTGAGAGGAAGGAGTAGTCTTACAAGAAAGATGTACATCTCCTCACATAATCAGTCATATTAGCATAGCATAACTTAGTAATTAGCATGGTAGAGGAGATGAGCATGCATTGAAGCTTGGCTCTTGGTTGGATTTGCATCACAAAGCCAAGAGTTGTTGGTGTAAGCCTCCCTTCTCACAAGCTTGGAGTAGGTGATGAGCTTTCCATTAAAGCTTGAGAAGGAGAGAGAGAGTCTTCTTGCTTCACACATGAGCTTGTGTGAGTGTGTGTGCAATAATGACTTTGAAAATTCAGCCCCCTCTCTCTCTTGGTCGACCCCTCTTGCTATTTGCTCATGTTGCCACCCCATTGGATCTCTCCAGGCTTAGCCAATAGGATTTAAGGAGCATAAGTGATAGCCTTCTGACATGTGTCCCCCTTTCCCCTTTTGTGAGAGCTTTAGGTAATTAATTAATGCAACTAAACTCTCATTAATGGACCCCTTTGTCTCCTGGCCAATAGGAATCAGGCAAGCCATTGGGCTGTTGAATGCTAATTCGACCCCTCGAGAGACTATCCAATAGTCTTCTAGAGAGCTTAATTCTTATTGGTTCTTTTATTAAGTGTTTTTAATTTAATTACATAAGATTTACTCTAGCCTAATTCTCATTGGTCCACCTTGTGGGCATCTGGGCTAGGGAGTTGACATGTGTCCCTCATTCCCTGGGCGGTCTGCCCGCTTAACCAATATTCTAACTTTTTCTCCCCTGGCACTTCCCCATATTAAATGATCAGTTTAACATGAGAAAATCATTTAGGAGAATTAGATATTAGTTATTATGACATTACCTCTCTCTTGAAATCATAGTCGTTCTCTACTATGGAGCAGATAAAATAAAGCCTATTTATTAGTCCTTTTTCTAGCGGGTAGAGGATCCCTATGTTACCCTACGACATGTTCCAGAATGGATGACTAGTCCATTTGGCGCTTGAGAGCCTAAGCTGCCGCAAGCATGTCTGCACATTAGTCCTATCAATCTTCCATAGTAGAGTGACAAGCTCTACTTGGTGTTTGGGAGACATCCTCTCCGCAAACTTGATCTAAGCATGCATACTACTTCATTTTTGTGCACAATAAAGAAAAAGAGAGTCTTATAAGACAAAAACTTTGTTCATTTTAAACATTTGTACATTTGCTTATTCTAGGGAAGCATTGTAAGCATTGACAAGGTTTAGGTTATCCTTTAATTGTATGCCTTGCATCCATCTAGCATCTTCAAAAGGATAATTCTTAAACTTAATAAGATATCATCGGATAGTCTTACCGCCTCTTAGTACCTTGTCTTCATGTCGGAGAATGGACTCGGGCTACAACACCTCTTCTTGGTCCTCAATCTCCGGTGGGTCTTCAATAGTTGGTTCTTGAGGGCTCTCCTTTGTAAGGCTTTAGTAGGCTCACATGAAAAGCATTGTGTATGAGCCAATGGCTGGGCAACCTGAGTTGGTAGGCCATCTCATTGATTGGTCTAAGAATCTAGAAGAGAGCATAGTACCTTTTTGCTAACTTAGCATAGCACTTTTGGTGTCCTGTAGGATTCTTGCCCGTCGTGTGCCTTAATCGAGCCTTGGGAAATTTAAGTAAGACCCAATCATTTTCTTTAAAGGCTTTGGCTCTTCTATGCGTACATTTGCCTTTGCTGTGAGATAGAGATAGCATCCTTAATCTTTTTGAAAGATTCTTGTAGGTCTTTGCTATACTCATCTGCAACAAAGATCTTCCCATGTACCTTAAGTAGCAGGGGACTTTTTGATCTTTCCTCAATTACCTCAAAAGGTGCTTTTCCCGTGGAAGTATGTATAGTGTTATTGTAGGCATACTCCACTAAGGTTAAGTACTTCTCCCATTGGGATCTTTGATCTACTTCCATTACATAGGCTTTTAGTAGATCAAGAATTGTTAGGTTAGATATTTCACTTTGGCCATCCGTTTGTGGGTGATAGACGGAAGAGAAGTTTAGCCTTGTCCCTAAATTCTCAAAGAGACCCTTCCAAAAATTACTGGTTATTCTAGGATCTCTATCCGACACTATGGACATTGGCAAGCCATGGTACTTGAAGATTTGTGAAATGAAGAGGGTTGCCATTTGATGGGCTTTGATAGTCTTTTTGACAGGTATAAAATGAGCTTGTTTACTGAACCTGTCTACTATCGTCCATATTCCCGTATTCCCATGGATAGACTTAGGCAATCCAAAGATAAAATCCATGATATGCTCTCCCATGGTGGATTAGGTATTGGCAAAGGTTGAAGCAATCCAAGTTGCTTCCCTCTATCAAACTTTGTCTTTTGACATACCACACATTTAGAAACATATTCTTGTATGTTTGCTTTCATGGTAGGCCAACAGAAATATGTTTCAATCCCTTTTAGGGTAGATTGAATCCCTCTATGCCCTGCATAAGGAGGAGCATGAGATTCATACATTACTTTCTCACGTAGTGAGTTAGTAACACATAGTCTATTTCCATAGAGAAGATAACCATCTTGTAAGGTAAATGGTTCCTCTTTCTTCCCTAATGCAAGGGCTAAAATCACATCTCTAAAATCGGGATCAATAGCATACTCATCTATCATAGAAGATAGATCATTTTGAGTTGCTATGGAAACCGCATTCACTCTTAGCCGTCTTGAGAGTGCATCGGCTACTAATTATGCTTGCTAGCAATGTGAGCAATATGAAAATGAAATTGCAAAAGGAAATTTGCCCACCTCATTTGTTTGTCGGAGAGCTTGGTCTGCGTCATCAAGCACTTAAGACTTTGGTGATCCGTTTGCAGAATGAAAGGAGTCCCCAATAAATAGTGCTTCCATGAGTCTAAGGCATGTAGAACTGCAAGGAGTTCCTTTTCATATATGCCTAGAGCTTGCTCAACAAGGTCAAGCCTTTTACTTTCATAGGCTATGGCGTGCCCTTCTTGGAGCAAAACAGCTCCAAGGCAATCATCACAAGCATCACATTGGACCTCAAATGGCTTTGAGAGATCCCGTAGTGTAAGCACAGGTTGAGAGATAAGCTTTCTTTAAGCTTTTTGAAAGCATTGTTCTCCTTGGCAGACCATGTATACCTAACGTTTTTTTTGTTAGGTCATGTAATGGTCCTGCAATTTGGGAGAACTTTTCTATGAAGCATCTATAGTATGCACACATACCCATAAAGCTTCTTAGTTCATGAAGATTCCTTACAAGCATCGACGAATAACCTCAAAGATTAACCGCTTAATTTTTTAGGCGTTTTGCACTCTGTTTTCACTCGTTTTTTGATGTTTTTTTAATGTTTATTAATGATCGGTTTTTGGATTAGAGTGTGTGATAGCTCAAAACAAGCGTATCGCTCAAGAGGTCGTGGTGTGCTTTACAACACAACATTCGGTTACCGTTGGTCCTTAAAACGGTTGATTTTTACTTACGTGACGTGAGGCTAAAATAAGTAATTTTAAAGGGTGACTGAGGCCTAAGCCTGAGCGTGAGCTTGGGCTTGGGCATGGGGAATATTCTCGATCCCGATCCTACCTTTTTTTTTTTTTTTTTTTGGGGATAAGGTCGCTGCGGCCGTGCCGTGCACTTGAGTACACACACACCTAACCTACCTACTTACAACTAATAGAGCTACTATTACATACTAACACAGTACTACAACAACTAATTAACTAATATATCTACTTACTGTACCTTATAGAACTAACATTATAACACTACTACCTTAATTTTAACACCTTATGAACAGAAAACACAGTACTTTGCAACACCTTATTAACAAAACAGTACACTGCAGCAAAACAAAGGTGAAAAATCCTTCTCACCAAGCCACACACCTTCTTTCTCTACCTTTCCTACATTTCATAATACACCACAAACAACATAGAGTGCTACTCGAGCTTAATGCAGGGCATTTCCCCGGTAGCGGCGCAAAAATGTGCGCATTTGTCGTACGTGTCAATGCAAGGGGCTTGCCGTACACTATGTGCAAGACACAAATGGTTGCAAGCACACAACCAGACTAATCTAGCAAGCTCAAGAGATCAAGGGTGTGTCACTAACCGCCCTACGCTCGCCTTCGTGGAGGATTCCTCCCCACGAAGAAGAAGGAGCTACCGCCATGCCGCACTCAACCGCCTCACCGCCGCCGTGCCGTCATCGCAATGCTCGATCACTCTCTCTCTCTCTCTCACGCATACACACACACACAAGGAGATGAAGAAGAAGATGGAGATGGAGCAAGAGCACTCTTCAATTGCACAAATGAGAGAATGAGTGATTTTTAGGTTTAGGTGACTTTTATATGAGCTCTCCCATTCACACTTGGGCGGCCATGCTTAGCCAACTAACCCTTGAATGTTCCAGTTAGAGTACGCCTCTCATCAGCGATCGCTCTTACCCTTTTCCTATTGGACCGACAATCCCGGCCCGTGACTACTAGAAGTGGATGCCGTTGGTTTACATCTTCGTGGTTTGCTCTGTTGGTAACCTCTTTTCATTCCTCTTTGCTTGGTGCAATTGAAGCAATGAGTTGTCCACCTTTAGGTGATAGCTTAAGCTTATTGGCATCCCAATCTAGTACTGCCTTGTATGTCCGCATCCATGGGATTCCAAGAATCATTGTCTCATTCCTGTGTTCATCTGGTAAGCATACAAATTGATGAGGACATGAACATCCATGCGCTATCACATTTAAGTTCACTACTCCCAATGTTGGTGTTGGGTTCTTGTTGCATCCTTTGATAGACGCTATCCCTGCTGTTAAAACTCTACTCGTGGCTTTCTTGTAGGTGGAATAACTGACTGCATTTACTCGAGCTCATGTGTCAACCAATGCATTTGTGCTATAATTGTTTAGATGTACTTTGATGCGAAGGTCCATTCCATCTAACCATTCATCATCTGTTGACACGGCATCTTTCTGCAATTGCCATGTTCGATCATCTAGTTCCATAGTGTTGATGGGAATAGGTATTTGTTGGTTCTTGAGAGCAGCTTTCCTTTTGAGTCCTCAAAGCCGAGCTTCTTCTTGGGCTTCATCAATAACTTGCTGTCGTTTTATCTTTCTTTGCTTAGCTGCATGCATCCTTTCTGGCAATTCATTGATTAGTGGAAAATTGTACTTCTTTAAACGACATCCACTAATCCAATTAGCCATTGATTCACCATCTAGGGTGGACAACTTAGCAGCTCCACTTGGAGATACATCTTCAATTACAAACGGTCCGTTTTCCTTTTTCTTAAACTTGGGAATGTGTTGCTTAAGGGAATAGACTAAAACTAAGTCCCCTTTTTTGAAATTTTTTGTAATTAGATGGAAATCAAAAAACTATTTTTGTTTTTGCTTTTGTGCATAGATGTGAGCTACAACAGTTAGCCTGTGCTCATCTAGCTTTTCTAAATCTTCAAGTCTATATGACAATCCATGTCAAGTCCACTCAAGATCCTTAGCTACCCTTAGTGTCGGCAATAGAAATTCTATTGGCAGTATGGCATCAAGACCATAAACAAGGTTAAAGGGTGTAGCATTTAAAGTTGTTTTGAATGAAACTCAATAAGCCCATAGAGAAGCATGGAGATTTATTTCCTAGTCTGTCCTTCCTAAACTAACCACTTTAGTCAATACCGAGCTAAAAATTTTATTCGTATGCTCAGCTTGTCCGTTTGCTTGTGGGTGATAAGGAGCTGATTTGTTATGGATGACCATAAAATCATTAAGCAGATACTCGATTACCTCATTGAGGAAATGAGTTCCCCTATCATTGACTATTTCTATTGGCAGTCCATATCTTGTGAACACATATTCATATAAGAATGCGGCAGTGGTTCTGGCATCATTCTTTAGAGTTGCTTTAGCCTCGGTCCACTTGGTCAAATAGTCCGTAGCTACAATGATATATTGAGCTTAGGTTCTATAAGCAGGTGGTTATATTGGCCCAACAAAATCTATACCCCATTTTGCGAAAGCTCTAGTCCCCATCATTGGTCTCAAGGGCATACTATCTACACGGGTTGGCATTTTTGCTGACAAGCATCACACCACCGAACATATTCTTTGGCATCTGCAAAGAGTGTTGGCCACCATATTCCTTCCATTAAGATTGCTCTTACGGTGGTCTCACTAGAAAAGTGACCTCCAGCTAATCTAGCATGTGCTTGTTGTATAATGGAAATATATTCATCTTTATTTGCACAAAGACGCAAATGTTGATCTTTACCTCTCTGATACAATTGGTTTCCAATAAGAGCATAGTCTCTTGCTTCTATTTCAATTGCTCTTTTAAACGGCGTTTACCCATATCCTCAGGAAATGTTCGGCTCAATAAGTAAGTAACTAGATAGTTACTCCACTTAGGCATATTTGGCCCTTGCATTTTTAAGCCCTACCCCAACAACACGTTATAGCCACCCTATACATCCATCACCAAAAAGCTGGTTTTAAATTTCTCATACCCTATCTTGATCTTCAAGTTTTCAACTAGGCTAGTAGCTTGTATCCTTTGATACACCATCCTTATCTTGAAAGGGACATGTTTCATTTCAGTGATTGATATGCTCACTTAGTAGTAAATCTAAATGATCGGTACCTTGTCATCCTTAATATTAGACCATGATGCTACCATCACTTCACTTTATTTCTTTCTTTGATTTCTTACAAGCTTAGCAGCCTCAGGTAACCTTATTTTGATGTCATTTAGTTTGATAGTCAAATTTTCTATCCTTTCATACTAGCCATGGGAACCTTGAGTGGAGATTAAAATTGTTCCTTCTAAACATTCTTCCCCCCCAGATCCTTTTTAATGTCCTCGCTAAGTAAGTCTTTACTTGTCGTACCTCTTTTTAGGTTCCTCATCAAACGCTCTAGCTGCATTCGCAGCATTCTCCTTCTCTGATTCGGAAGCCAAAATTTCCTCTCTCTGAGCTTTTGAAGCTACCAACAAAATACTTTGAATGGATTGAGCTTTTGAGTTACCTTCGTCTCTCTGGCCTCCTCCACTCTAGATCTTGACTAATCTCAGGTGGTAGTGCCCGTTGCTCTTGCCACTCATCCATTTCCTTGGCTTTTAGATAGCCTTTTGTTTATCCCACTTCTAAGCCTCTTCACTTTGCTTCATTTGATTGGTTGGCTCATCTGTTGATGAAAATACTAGCACTCTTAGTGATCACATGCACTAGTATTGGCTCTGTCACCTTTCCCTCAACCACTGCAGCTTTTACATTGTCTAGACATTGTCTTGCAAAGTATTCGTATTTTCCACAGATGCAACAACAAAAAATCTCCCTAGAAAAATTAGTCCTACCCCATCCTCATCCAAAAAAAAAAGGTACCTCCCTCGTCCAATCATCCCACTAGTATTGGTTCCATTCTATGCATTTTTAGATGCCTTCTCCTTCTCTAGATTGGTCACTGCTATCTTGGAGACATCCTTTCCCTCTTTAAAGTGATTTATATTTTTTACACCATGTCTCTACTTTTCGCATTGGATGTCTGGTCCTAAAGATCTCATAGATCTGCTTGGACAATTCCTCCATCTTTCTACTCCAAGCTCCCTTCTTCTTACTCTTGGATGTATCTTTTGACTCCTTCTCATCCAAAGAACTAGAACTGGTTGATGATTTTTTTGTTATTGACTCGCTGGAACTAGACCTTGCTTTTTTACTTTGGCCCTTATCCTTCTTTGCTTGATATTCTAGTTTCAGAGCTCTTTGCACTAGATCATTGAATTTTATGGTCAGTGCTAGAACTTCCTATTTTTTGAGTTTCTTGCTTCTAAATTAGATTAGAAACCAAGCGCATATATACTTTTCAGAGAGTGGATCATTCAATTGTCTGGTCAATTCTTTAATTTTCTGCACATAACTTCTAACTGAAAGCTTACCTTTCCTGATCTTATCCAGCTCGTAGAAGATATCATCATCCCCATAGTTATCATTACATTCTAGTAAGAAGGCTTTCTTCAACTTGTTGTATGTCCTCAATTTGTAGGATGGATAATGATAATATCATTTTGTGCAAAATCTCTCAGAGTTTGTGGAAAATGCTTCGCTCAATCATCTTCATCTATATCCTTCAGATCAACATACTGCTCAAATGCTTGAATATGAATGCTTGGGTCATCTCTACAACTGCCTTTGAAAGTGAGAATTGCTATGTGATCTAGTTTTCTCTCTCAATGCTTGTGCTTGTCATGGTGGCCAGTGCTTTTTGCTTTGCATCTTTCATTGTAGGCATCATCAGTCTCTATGACTATGTCAGCTTCTTTTCCCCAACCATGTTTTATCTAAGAATTTGATCGCATATGCCTGTGTCTGGTTACATTGCTGGTGTCAATCCAATCTTTGGCCTTACCCTTTCTTGTTGAATGGCGGGAACCATGTGATTGAGAGCATCTTTTTTCTCTTTTTGAATGTCATCTATAGGAATGCACTGAGTGTTCAAATGTTCTTTGCTCCTCATCACCTCTAATATATGGATTCCCTTTGGTTTCCTCATTCTAAGAGTGCAACTACTCATCATTGTATCCTTATTGTGATTCATATACCACTGTGCTGATGTGGTCCCAATTTTTTATAAACATTGTAGTAGGTCTCCTTCCTCATGTTGACCATCATACAAGGATTGTGAATGACTGACTGATTCTAAGATCTAGCTAGAAGATCGGTTCCTATCAAGAGCTTTAGCTCACCACCATGCTTGCCAAAACGGAATGAGATAGATCGATCTGAGAGTTATTCTAGAGTTAGACTCAAAGTACTAAATGAGTCCAGATTCTCAAATGACCAGATGAGGTAGTCCAAGACTAGATGATAGTTTCAAATTCCAACTGATTTGATATCAGATCATATGAACAAAATGAATGCAACGTAGCTAAAATACTCCAAATTATAAACATGGAATGAGACATCTAGAAATATGTATTCAAATTAAGATTTGGAATCAAATTTAGATCCAAGGGTTCTAGAAAGATTGACCTAAAAGTACAATTATTACAATGCTCCTAAGCTCTATACAAAGCTTTGAATCAAGAGTATCAAGAGCAACAACTCCCGAAGCTCTTAAATGGGAATAGGGGGTCCTATTTATAGGTGTTCACATTGGATTCACATAGTGGCACTATCACATAGAATTAATAGATAACTAACGGTAATTCTACCAAGTAGCTCGCCCAAGTAAACCCCCCGTGCAAGGCATCTCTAGGATTTAGTTCCCACTTTCCACCTTTCTTTTGCATCAAAAGTATCGGAGATGCCCATGGAGAAGAATTATGTTTAATGAAACCTTCATTTAAATACTCAACTAATTGGCATTCCAACTCTTTAGCTTCATTGTGACTAAGCCTATAGGTAGGTTTGCTAATAGGTTCTATGTTTGGTTGTACATCTATATTGTATTGTATTTCCCTCTCTAGAGGTAAACTCGAAGGTAAATCTTCCAAAAAACCATCATGATAGTCATTCAACATGTAATTGAGGTTATCACATTAACAAATGAGATCAAAGTTTTGATCTTCTTGTACATAAAGAGTGCATAAGCAGTAACACAAATAAATATCTTTTATTTCATTTGCTTTCTAGAGTAACTCCATCTCATCTATACATACAGTAGGACAAGAAAGGACATCCCATTCTCCAAATAGTACCACATGGTTACCATCAACCTCAAATTGTAAATT
This sequence comes from Adiantum capillus-veneris, assembly GCF_014529385.1. NCBI lineage: Eukaryota > Viridiplantae > Streptophyta > Polypodiopsida > Polypodiales > Pteridaceae > Adiantum > Adiantum capillus-veneris. The sequence goes on along the minus strand of NC_140948.1, from coordinate 54,369,446 downwards.
ATTATGTTGATAACTATGCTTTAAAGTAGGCCCTAAGATATATAACCATTTGTATGCTTTGCCCTACGTGTCGAGTTCAAAGGGGCAGGGGTGTGTCACTCACCGCTTAATGCTTTGCCCTACGTGTATGCTTTGCACGAAGATCCTAGCAAGTTCAAAGGGGCAATGGTATGTCACTCACCGCTCAATGCTTTCGTCGTGAAGAATCTTGTGCTGCGAAGAAGAAGGAGCCATTGTCGATGCCGTGCTCAACCGCCTCGCCGTCACCAATGTTGCCGCAATGCTCGATCACTCTCTCTCTCTCTCTCTCTCTCTCTCTCTCTCTCTCTCTCCGTCACCAATGTTGCCGCAATGCTCGATCTCTGTGTGTGTGTGTGTGTGTGTGTGTGTGTTTGTGTGTGTGTGTGTGTGTGTGTTTACACCTCAAAGAATGAGGAGTTTTAGGTCAAATGGACCTTTTATAAGAGTTTGGCCCATTCACACATAGGCGCCCACAATGGCTGATCGCTACAAAACTACTGTAAAAATAAGATAAGTGGTGCGCTCATCGGCGATCGTTTACACACCTATTGGACCAACAAGCCCAGTCCATGACTCAATCAAATAAATAATATGCATTCGTCGAAGGTGATAGGATGTCCGTGAGTGTTAACATGCCCCCCTTCATGTCCCCCCTTCATGATGTAGATTCCATCCTTGGAAGGTATTGAGATGAAGCCCGTTCATCAAGGTGGAAGAGCATCCAAGATTGAATGTCCTTAGCCTTCTTCAATCAATACAAAATCAACCAAAATTGGTACAATAACTACATTCTCATATACAATTAAAAAACATATGCAGTTGTAGGCACACAAATCGATTGGTAACAGAATATTCAACAATTTGTCAGCAGTAAACATTAAACTATAATATAATCAAACGTATAAACAATTGTAAATGTAAAAAACTAAACAAGTCTGGAGTTGCTAATTTAACGGTTGAAAGGCACTAGAGGTCAACTATTAATACCATGTGCACGCTTCTCAATTTTCTCTGGTCAATTAAGTTGTTTAATCACAAGAGCCAAGTATTGCATGTCCGAGGGCTTACTAGAGGCTATACCTAGAAGACCTTGTAGTTAAGCTATGATAAAAGGAATTGCTCATGAAATCATTGGCCGACTTATTTCCTTTTCTTTGACCCCCCAAAGTTTTTTCACATTGATTCAATTTGATGTATGTGCTTATTTTGTACGCCTTGGGTTTTTTGCTTTTCAAGGAAAAGCGCCCACACTGGGAACCTCTAGGGATCTAGTACCATAGGCGATACATGTGAGTGAAGTACCAAATCAAGCTGGGATTTCTCTTCCAACTTAAGATTTTACATTGTGGCACTATTGATTTTTTTTGTTTGTTCATTTTTAGCATTTTTATTTTGTAACTTTGGGGGGTCATATAACACTGCTATCCTCCCCAGGCTCATCAGACTAGTAAACTCCCTTTATAATACTTAAGCTAAAGGTTAATAGGGACTAAGCTCACTAGAAAGCCCTAGTACATTGCACACAATGCTATCTAAATCCGATTAAAATCCTAAAGTACCCATTGATTATTAAGAAGGCATTCCCCATGGTATTAAGAGAGATCTCTAACGCCTAACTTGGTCAAACTAGTTTAGTCAAACTGTTTGATTCTTTAACTTAGACAAGGGATTATGACATAAAATTATATAGGATCTAATGTTTAATCTAAGAAAATGTGTTGAATATTGTGCTACCAATCACATTTAAAGCAGACAAACATGGAAGCAAAAACAAAGACAAGGGGCACTGCCAATGGACAAGAAACACCTGTTTGTGTTGATGATCGGGCCTTTGAAGAGTGACCGAGAGAAAGATTCCATGAAGTTCCAAATCCTAACAACAGCAACATGTTCCTATACACACTAAAAAACACAAGGAATACCTCTAGGAGGCACATCAATGGGAAGAGGCACCAACTTTTATCGAACACAATCAAACAACATAAGGAACCCTAACCTAATTATTTACACCCCCCTAGAGAATCAAGGGAACAGGATATTGTAGAGATTGAGAGGTAACCCTAAGGCTAAACCCTTATCCTCATCATCATCAAGAAAAACAAAGTCATCATCTGTGAGACCATATGTGTCATCCGTGTAATCACGTAAATCTTCTTCATCATTAGAGGCACAAATGTTTACTAAGAAGGTCACTAGACATCTATAGTCATCTTGGTCAAAAGGGTAGGCTTGTGCAATGGGAGAGACGCTCTCTACTAAGTATGGATCAGTCGTGGTCAAGAGACATATTAGCCATTCTAACTCCTCAAAATTCCTCTCACATAGTAGCGTACCTACCAAATCTCATTCGCAGGCAAGCACCGGGTAGACTATGTGAAACACTCGTGAAAAGTAAAGAGGGTACCTCTCACCCAAGGTAGGAGTGGATCACTCTAGCATACTAGCCATATCTGTACATACAGATAGATGATGGTTAGAGTGCAAATATTATAAGGGTCGTGCCAAAAGGTTGTGTCCTTGTGCATAATGTGTTTTTATGATTTTGTGTCATTTATAGAACTGTAAGTTTCCAGATTATTGTTTGGTGGCTCTTGCTCTTTTACTTTTTTATTTTTGTTTTGTGACTACAATGCTTTATATATACATTCCCTAAGATTGGGAGATTGAGAGGTCAAGGAGGAAGGTTAAGAGGGGAGCAAGTGAATGATGGATGTCAGCAAACACTCTCCCCTTCCTTGGGTAGATCATACCTTTTGGAATGATGTCATCACCCTTTGAAACCAATTGTTCCAAGTTGTTATGAATGAAGACTTTGACCAATAGTTTTTGATTGCCCTAGGCATTTCATCTAGTTGCTAGGGTGGTAAGGTACTCTCCCATGATTTTATTTGCAACGTTGTTGTAGGTGGTGAACTTACAACGGAAGGTGCAAATTCTTTCTCGTTTGTATGGATATGTACAATGGTAGGTGGAGGTTGTGTCGAAGCTTGTGTTTTTGTTGAACCACTACATGAAGAGCAAGAAGCTTCATTTGGCTTCCTTGTTCCTGAGCTAGGTGGAACAAATCGTTCTTTCTTCAGTACCCAAAGTAGCTCTAGAGCGGGTGTATAGCATTTCTGTGATTTTTTTCTTTCCGCGGTCTTCAAATTGTTTTGGAGTTACAGGATTTGGCCTTTAGTAGGTGATAAGAGAGAACACAAGGTACCCAAATTTGATCATTTCCGTCATAGCAGCCTTGGGCCGCTAATATTCTCTTAGGAATCCAACATAACGTTTCTTTACATTTCTTGGGACGAGTGGGACATCTCTTATGAGGCTTCTATTTTGAACCATATTGAGCATCCAAAGTGGTTGTCAAAGAAGATTTAGGGACCTATTTGCATGTTTTCTTAGTTATATTGCGATGAAGGTTGTGTGTCTCAATTTTGTTTCAACTACAGAAGTTGAAGCTCTAGAGAGTTGGGCTATAGGAACATATGGTTCAACTTCTTGAACATGCAATGTTCCATTCTGTGTTCCCTCAGGAGGCAATAACTCAGGGACTGTTGCTTGAGTAGCAGGACTGGTGTCTGTTTCTGTGTTGTGACACTCCCAATCCCCCAATCTATACTGCATTTGCTCGCTATCATCCACGACATCCTAGGTTTATATTACCTTCCATAGTTCCGGCAGGCATGACCAAAAAGTCTTGAGCTACAACCCCGTTGTCATAACTGACAGAATATTTATCAGATTCCAATAACCGTAGTTTTTTTCTTGTTGACACCCTTGACTTGGATAGTACTCACAGATAGGGATGGCTTCCTAACTCACACTACACCCCATATGCTAGCAAATTATACTTAGCACTCGTGTCCAATAAGGCGTTATATAGCACTTTTCCATAGGTGCTATTTAACTCAATAGGGTATTGTAGAGGTGTGTCAGAGTCCAACCAATCATCCTCTGTTTCAATGTGGAATGCATATGTAACTCTAAGGTTAGCCTCTTGTTGGCGTCTTATGCATTGTTGTCTCTCCTTAGCCTCAGCTTGAGCTTGTATTTTCTTCAATTCTGTTTGTGCCTTGGCTGTCTTTTTTTTAATGGATGGCACGTAGCTCCTCTTGGCTTAAAGGATCATAATATCTTAAATTTGCTTCCATTGAGTAATCCAATGGTTTCAACTCCATCAAGAGTTTTCACACGAATGGTACCTTGTGGAGTGATTTCGCATACTCTATATGGTCCTTTTCCCGTATATTTCAACTTTTTCTTTTCGTTACGCACTCCATACATAAAGACTTTATTATCAACATTGATATCTTTGTTCTTTAGATGATGGTCATACCATTTCTTCCTCCTATCTTTCTCCACAAGTGCATTTTGCATAGCCAATTGTGTTTCTTCATCTAACCTTTCAAGGATATATAAACGCTCAACTAAAGGGTTACCATCCCAACCTTCTTGTGAAGCTACGCACAAACTAGGAATTACAAATTCCCATGGCATAACTGCTTCTTGGCCATATACCATTTTGAATTGTGTACAATTAATAGCTACTTTGTAAGAAGTATGATAAGCCCATAGAGTTGATGTCAGCTTCAAACTCTCTCTCTCTCTCTCTCTCTCTCTCTCTCTCTCTCTTTGAATGTACAACACATACTTGATGACTCTATGTCAATTCATGTGATGTAGCCTGCACACAAAAAGACCCTGCTCCTTCTCAGCAAGACTGTATGCCACCAAATCCACATCCTGTTGTGCCATCACCTTCCTTAAGTGCAAAGATTGTTGGGCGAGGGCTATAACATGATTTCTTTTGAGAGGAAACTCTCTCTCTCTCTCTCTCTCTCTCTCTCTCTCTCTCTCTCTCTCTCTAAGTTTGGTTCTAAAAAACCTTTGATGACTAGGTGGCGGGAAGTATTCCACCCAACTCTTAACAGTGTGTGGCCTTACTCAAAAGGTAGGGCGAGATTGTTGCCGTGCGTCGTGCTCACCAAAAACATTTTTAGCAACCAACGGAAAAAAGGAGAGCATTGGAAATCTCCCAATTTTTAGTAAAAATTTATAGGCTTTTACTGATTTTTACACTAAAATCCTCCAAATTTAGTCGGTTTCCATCAAGGTGACCCTCCAAACTAGCCGATAATTTTTAATTTTTGTCCTTAAAAAATACACTAAAGATCAATTTTCTATGAACACTGGTTGTGGACGTAACACAATGAGGCCTTGTTAGTCGTGGGCTACTATTATCGAAAGATAGGGCAAGAATCAAAATTGTCCATTATGCATTTTTATTAATAATAGAAACAGTGAATTCGTCCAACTTTCGCGCTCTCTCATTGTATAGTAAAAAACATCTCCCTCGAAAGGGCTGCATCGACACATATGTTTTGAGGATTTTTTTTTCTATAACACATTGCTAACTTTAAAAAAGAAAAGTCTATTCACTTTGCCTTTAGTTGAGAGAGAGAGAGAGAGAGAGAGAGAGAGAGAGAGAGAGAGATTTAAAAAAACCTATTCACTTTTGAACTCGTCTCTCTAATTTTGCAAGCAGGCACGCTAGGGAGAATCTACGAAGGTCCCTTGTAGCATGGGAAAAGGAAAGCAAAAGCTAAGGTTTGGCTTTGTGTTCAAGTGACTAATTCCCTTTTGAGGGGAAGTCAGACATGGAGAGAGAGAGAGAGAGAGAGAGAGAGAGAGAGAGAGAGAGAGAAAAGTGGTGATCGTGCGTTAATCCAACAACATAGAGACACAACAAGATTTTTTTCTGTCAATAGTTTTTTCCTCCATGTGCGATTGGGAGGCGATTAGCAAGTGCTTGCACCTATCTGTTGCCAAAGGCAGACGCAGATTAAAGTAGAGCAAGTGGTGTGGAGGGCGTCGTGCTGTAGAGCAAGGTAGCAACCTGTTTGTATGTCAGTCTATAGAGGAGGGCAAGCAAAATGTCCTTCAAATTTTCTGAAATCCGTGAAATACCCCATAAATTTCAAAAATTCCAAAAATACCCTTGTATCTATTTTGGTATGGTTCTTCAAGATTTCCTTTATTCTTTTTTGACAATTGAGATCCGTTTTTGGGTGTTTAGCATGTAATTCGTTACAAATTGCCTCACAATTATGTCTAAAAACAAGTGAAAGATTCACGACGGCTTTTAAAAACAATAAGAAAGTGATAGAATTGTTTAAACTAGTATCAGTATTTGAAAAAGGATTGCATCAGCTTAGTCTTGAGCCGATTGAAAATCGAAACTAGCTAGCTATAAACCATGGTAAATGAAAAAAAAACGGACGAAATATGTGAGAAAGTCGTCCAAATATTTTACAAATCTCAAAATTTTTGCTAATATTTTTGGTTTTTTCTTTGTGAGAAGGAACTCGTTCAGCAATCGCTTAATAAAAGAGACTTTCTTGAATGTTAACATTAATTGAAATCAAGCTATAAAATGCAAAAAATGTAAAGCCATGTGAAGTTGTGAAATAAAAGGTGAAATAAAAAGAACTAATTAATATATGTGTGTATATAATTTATTAGAATTATGCAAGATAAAGCTTCACTTTAGCATTCTTAAACAATAGAATGCAAAAAAAAACATGTGTGTATGTAAAATTTACTAAAATTATGCAAGGTGAAACTTCACTTTAGCATAGTAAAACAATAGAATGCAAGAAAATTAAAGACAAGATCTGAAATGAAAGGCAAGTCTCCATCATGCACTCAAAACTAAGAAAGTCCCCCTAACCCAGCCCAGCACTAAGGGTTTCTTTTAGAAAGCCAATAATGAAACAATTCATTTCCAAAGCTTGCATAGCCAACTCAAATTCTGGTTTTAGCATCTTGCATTATCATACAATCGATCTTCTTATGGATTTTTTATTTTCTCACTGCCACAACCAACCGGTATTTGGGAAAATTTGAAAAATTTAAAGGGCATTTTTGGGAATTTATGAGAAAATATTGGGGCTATTTTGGCATTCTCTTTTATTTTTAGATTGATTTAGAGTGAGAGCACAAAGATTTTTGTGATGCTAGAAGGCAGGAGGACATGTAGAGAGAGGCATGAAGAGAAATAGCGCGTCGGTTGTTGATGAGTGACGGATCATCGATTTGGTGCGTCAGCTTTTGTGTGGACCCTAGTTGTAGGTTTGAGGACGTGTGTTTGTAGGTGTGTGTGTGTGTGTGTGTGTGTGTGTGTGAAGGAGTTGTGACTTGTAGTAGGGCAGAGACTGCCACCGAGAGCATGCAACAAGTCTGAGGGCATGGTGTTCTAGAGTATGGGAGGCACCCATTTGCTGGCTCCTTGTCTTGTTGATGTGAAGAGAAAGGCAATGACAATTTGTTGAGCAGCAAGTTGCTCTCAAGTGGAGGAGGGATGAGGAAGAGGTTGCTGCAATGTGCAGCAATGCTCGCAATCGAGGGCAATCAACTAACGGCGTAGACAAAGGGAGAGATGAGGGCTTTGATAGGTGGCGTTATTTCGAAGGGAACAAATCTCCGTCGTGTGCAAAAGGGGGTGTATGTATGTTGTTTTACCCTCGCTTTGCACAGTGAAGGAAAAGGCGGCAACATAGGCGGCGAAGAGAGGGAGATGTCGATGTCTAGTGCATGAGCACGAGGAGGTTTGCAAGGCACATACGAGATTCTCTCTCTCCCATGATTTTGTGCACGATCTTTGTCTCTAACTCTCCCTCTCTACCATCCTAGGTCCAAGCGCAATTCCGCCCTGCGCATCTCTCTCTCTCTTTTCCTGACATGTACACCATTTCTTTTTAAGGCCAAAAGGGACAAGGATGCAGGGGGGGCGTATGACGGTGATATGTATGTCTCTCTAAAAAGACAAAGTTTCCAAAAAAAAAAAAAAAAACTCCTAAAGGATTGCGCCGGCGCAGGTACTTTAGGAGGCTTTATTTTTTTTAATTTTAGACTTTGTCTTTTTGCGGTTAGTTCAAATGTGAATAGGTTTTTTCTTTTTTAACTCTTAGGTTATGATTCATGTTATTCAGCTACTCTACTTCTGCGTCCAATGTCTCTTTGTCTCGCGATGTGGGCACGATGCAAATAACGATCTTGTCTCCCTCTCTTTCTTTCTCTATGCTCGAGCAATGACTTGTTGAAGATCCCATCTACACAAGGGCTCTCTCTCTCTCTCTCTCTCTCTCTCTCACCCCGCCCCCCCCCCCCCCCCCCCCTCCCCCCTCTTGATTTGCAACTTGTTGCTACCAGACACGACCCTCGCAATCTGACCAAAGCTAAGGGAAAAAAAAAATCCCCCTCTCTGTGTGCTACCCCACACACTTGGCATCTCCTCCCCTCTACGTGTCTCTTCCTGGCTTTTTCACTTCGAAGCCATTGAAGGCATCCTCCAAGATTCCCTTTAATACTAATGGTTTGAAAAGTGGCACTACCTAGTGGCTCTATTTGAATTCTATTAACTGAAATCTGCAAAGATTCTTCCCTTTCTTAGCTTCACCTCCATTCCTGCTAAGCATCACCAAGCCCCGTCCTCGGCCTGCACTCCACGTCTCTTTCTGCACTCTTAGCTTCACCTTCGTTCTTGCTAAGCATCAGCAAGCATCATTCGCGGCCTGCACTCCACGTCTCTTTCTTCCCCTCCCTATAGCCCTCACCATCAATCGCTCTCATCCCCTTTTCCAATTTTGCACATTACCTCGCAGAGCTTGTTGCTAGCAGTTGACTGATGTAAAGGGTTCTCTCTCATGGCGCAGGATAGGAGCTGCAAATGGCACAAGTCATGAGCACCCAAGCGATTCAAATCACGTAAGTCAGGATGGAGAGAGAGAGAGAGAGAGAGAGAGAGAGAGGGAGAGTGTGTTTCTTGCAAACATCACCAAGGTAGGAGCGAGGGCAATCATTTCAGGCACAAAAAGATTGTCACTTTGTCAGAAGCCAGACAGAATTCTAAAGCTTGCGCAAAAGAAAATGTTGGCCATTGACCCTCGCAATGCTACCGTGCCTTACTTTTGCCCCGGATGCCAACACTTGGAATCTACCTTCAAAATCTACATCTGCCTCCTTTATTGTGTTCCACACGTGCCCCTCGGGCCCACCTCAACCCACCCCTTCCCTTTTCATTTCACTTCCTAATCTTACGACTGAATCTTGCTAGATACCACCCAAATAAATTGAACCAAAATGGATACGTTAGATGCCATGCAAATTTTCAGACTAACATAGTGGGTCCATTCCACAACCCATTAATTGATTAGACGAGCATATCCCTTCTCCTAGTTTTGTGAAACTAAATGCTCTGGCTTCGCCCCAATTTTTGCGTGTGCATATGTCCCCCGCAAGACTGCACACATCTGGTGACTGGTCTGCTGCTTCACCCCCCCTCAAGATCCTCATGGTGCCCTCCTCTGCTCCACACACCTCGCATCCTGCAGCCCTCCTTTGGCCATGCTCACTTGCCCTTCTTCCGCTGAGAGTTGTGTCCCCCCTCCCTCTCCTCGCTACCCTTCTTAGCTCTGCCTCAGGTGAGCCTCTCTATCTTTTGCACGCACCTTGGACTTCTTGCATGCTAGAAAGGGGAAGCGTGACAATCAAAATCAAAATTAGTGTCATCCCACTTGGCGGGTTCTGCACGATGCCACCCCTGCGGGATGTTCAGCCTTGGTCATCTTTAGGGGGAGCTGCCTACTGGTAAGCTTGCCTCTTTGCAATAACTTCGCTTGCAAGCCCAATAACCTGCTGACTTCAGCCTTGGTCTGCAGCATCAAGCAGTATCGTACACCATGCACGAGTTCATCGGGAGGCAATGCTAAAGATACAAAGTGTCATGCACGCGGGCTCGTCTTCCCACACCAAAGACAAAAGAGAGACCGCATTGCATGTGGCATGCGTTCAACACACATGCCGCATGCATGCGGCATGTGTTCAAAACACACACACACACACACACACACAGACCTAGCTGCCTACACTCAACGGACACTTGCTACTCGCTCTCCTTCTTTGGCTTCACTTGGGCCTCATCCTTCTAGTCTGTAGAAGCCAACACCCTTCTCTTTGGCGTTGCCTCCTTGTTTAACGTGGTGCTTGTGCGATGCCTCAGCTTGGCATGTCTTCCCTCCCGGACCTCACCTTCATCATCACACATAGGTTCATTTCCCTCCTCGAACTGTCGCACACTGCCTTTACACATCCAAAAAGATCTCTCACCAAGCATCCTTCGCCTCCCTAGGCTCGCTTTCCCTTTTAGGCTCATATGGAATCTCCCTTAGATTCCACCTAATGACACCCAAAAGTAAAATTGAACAGACATACTCTCTTTATACTAAAGACAAAAGTGAATAGTAAATCTTTTCAACGTGTTTTTTAAAAAATGTCCAACTAAGGGTAAACGTTGGCGCACACCCTTTGAGGATTTTTTTTTAAACTGTGGAGAGAGAGAGAGAGAGAGCACTAAATAGAAAAATATATAATTTTTTGATCGGTGAAAATAAGGGCAAACTTGCATTCCTCCCGGATTTTAGGTCAAAATTTGAAGCTTTTCCTGGTAATGACACTCTTCCATGTGTGTTTTTTTTTTAAATGTCCTACAAAGGATAAACATCAGTGCACACCCTTTGAGAAAGATAATTTTCTAAAACTACAAAAGGAGAGAGAGAGAGAGAGAATAGAAAAATACATTTTTCCTAACCAAAAAATAAGGGCAAACTTGGGGTCAAAAATTGAATATTTGATCGATAATGACACTAAAACTTTGTGTAAATTTCTCAGCTTTTTTAAGGACAAGCTCAAAATCTAGCCGAAATTTTACAATTTCGCCTAGTTATAATACAATGGACCCTGGTTTTTTTCTCACTTCTTTCTTTTAAATTTCTATACACATTGAAGAGTTTTTCTTTAAAAAGTCCATTCACTTTTGTATTTTGGAATGGCTTCACATCCTTTCACACTAGAGCGCTTGCCCCACCTTCCTTTTGCAAATGGCCGTTAATGTTACTCTCACATTGGACTTGAAAACAAAAAGCTGTGCATTTTTCTCAGCGAATGGGAGTAGCCCAAGTGGTTAAACCTCTGGCTTAGACCTTAGCCTACATTCACGAGCACATGTGTAGTACGAGAGAGAGAGAGAGAGAGAGAGAGAGAGAGAGAGAGAGAGAGAGAGAGAGAGAGAGAGAGGAGCCCTCTCTTGTGCGCTATGGTCAAAGAGAAAAGAGAACACATTTGCAACAAGAGAGAAAGAGCGAGGAGATGCGAGAGGAGAGACAAAGAGCCTGAGAAATGTCTATGCTCTACAGCTCTCGGAGTCAAAACCTCACAAGTCATGTCTCTTGAATGATGACGTGAAGACAAGAATCAACACAAATAGATCATCGCTCTACTAGGATTTGAAGGTGGTTCTGCATATTCTAGAGAGAGAGAGAGAGAGAGAGAGAGAGAGAGAGAGAATATAGAAGAAAACTATAGACATGGTCCCTAGGTGGCATGCCCCCCTCTGCTTCATCCTTGATGTTAAGGATGGCACTCAAACCGCACCACATAGGACAACATGGGCCCATGCCATATAAATATTTGCTCGGATTTTGGTTCGCTCGGAAAATATCGCTCGGTGTATGGTAAGACTCTTTTCATATGCAATCCTCTATGCTTGCATCTTTACATGCCATCCTTTTTCCAAATGCAATTTGAAGGCCTTTGGCAATGCACAAATTGGTTATAATGGTGAGTGAAATTCAAGATGCTCTTGATCGCCTTCATGTCTAGGACGGAGTGCACTCATTGCATGAGATGCCCAGTATCCTGTTGGCAAGGATGCTTTGCACTCTTTTAAAAAAATGAGAAGTGGAGCCTTTTTTCGAAGGCAACCACCTTGAAGGTTTGTGGCATTGTGCAAGATGTGGACATGGTGAGCGGAATCAGCTAATCACTTCCAACAGTTATTCTAGGTTAGTGACTTGGAGTTAATCATATTGGATCAGATGTTCAAACTTCATGTTTAGCCTTCAGATAACAGACAAACCAGACAAAGATTGAAATGGAAATATGAAGACAAGAATCTCAAATTGATATGTATTCAAGTACTGGAAAGTGTACAAATGGCACCATATAAAGCTATGAAAGAGCTAAATGATGCCCATAGCAAATGCTTAGAGATTACAAAATGACTAGCCCACAAATGAAGAAATGGATTCTATTTACAAATACCCATACTGGGCTCTAATTGATTGTGCAGTGCACAATTATGGTGGTAAATGTATCTAAAAGTGCCAAATCCTAATGATTGTATTGACACTTAACTAAGGCATGTTCCCACCGTCTACATTCCTTCTCCCCTTTTTTTGAATTTTGGCATATTCCAAAATTCTAGGTATGCTCCAATAATGATTGATATCCTTAGGGATGGGTATTCTAAATCCACCCACTTTCCTTCCAGCTCGCTCTTTAGCAAATGATCTCAGAATTCTCTGAAACTTCAATTGTGTAACACCTTGGTTCTTGGGCTTTTCATACACGATCTCTAGGGTGTCACCGTTTCCTCTTATCTAGAGCCTTCTTCTATGGTGGAATTTGAATGGTGTGAGGTGAAGCCTAAATTTCTAGAGGTTGACTTGTTCTTTGAGCATTGGTTCCAACATTGTCCTTTTGAATTCTTGCATCATGATTTCTCAAAAAAATTCTAACCATATAAAATAGACTCCTTTAAGGTTGTTTCTTGCTCTCTCAGACTCATCCTAGTATTTGTTCCCTTGCCTGCTGGATGCATTGTTCTTGAGTAAATTATTTACCTTCTAGTCCAAGATTCTCCAAGAAATCTACATTTTGGTGAGTAAATCTTGCATCTCTAATTTGATATCTTTCATACATCTGTATGGAAGACATCGACCTTCATACATCTGTATGAAGGTTAATTTCCCACAAGCATCTCCATCTATAGCCCTAAGCTTTAAACATTCATAGTAGATAGTTGTTGCATTTGAGGGTTAAGCAACACATCATCAAAATTATGTACTTGGGCACTCGTTCCAACAGTTGAATTGCATTGGGGTGAGGAGAAAGCTTGCAAGCAGTCTACTCATTGTAGATAGCCATCTTCCATTGATCACCATTCTTCTGGCTCCCACGTACAACATCTAGAATCTTTCTAGAATTGAGTGTGGGTCATCATCGTTTAGATACTCCTGAATCTAGAGTGCCTTCTCTTTTTGTAATCTCTTATTTAGACTTAAACATTTGATAAAGTAATCAAGATTTGTGTCTAAATTTGAATCTATCACTATTGCTTTGCCCTTACTTAGCTTGTTTTAACAGCTTGAGATTGTTGTTTCCCATTTGATTTTTGTTGTGTTTGCTATTGTGTTTGACTAGATTGGGTATGATCTATCTATTACATTTGACCAGATTGGGTATGGTCCATCTATTGTTGGGTCTGGTCTATTTTTTGTCTGTTGACTAGCTACTCGGTCCCTTAGCCCCTTGCATACTATCAATGTCTGGTTGATCCAGGTGTTGGAGGAGGTCAATCATCATCGTCATTATCATTCCAACAGTTATTTGTCCCTTCTCCATCCTCCTTGCCCTACTCTGGTTCCTCATCCTTACCATCTTCTTGGTGCATGAGGTGCTCCATTAATGCCTGATTTACCAATGCAGCTGTAAACTTTTCTAATTTCTCTGCCAAATCAGACTTAAAAAGAGACTACCAAGTTCTAAAGGTCTTCAATGTTTAGTGTCAAATTTCCCTCTTGATCTAAAATTTCCATCAAATATTGATAAATGTATCTATCTAATACAGACTATTTTAGTGTTGTGTATTGATTTCAGACTGCTCAAGACCGTTATCCTCTAATTTAGCAATACCCATTGAGCATTATTAGCATTGGCAAGTTGGGCTTTCTCTTCCTCAAGTGCTGAATTCTATTCCTTTAACTTTTCTAACTTTCTTTTATTGTGTCTGCATTATCTAATCATTTTCTTGTTGAATTTCCATGTCGAGCACAAGGTCGTTGAGACACAGTGTTTCTTGTTCATATTCCTCAACTGTGCTCCAAGCCTACTGCAGGTTTTCTTCTAGACCGCTTATATCAGAGGTCTGAATGGACCCCTAGGCTTCCATCATTTGGTCAATTGTGTACACTTTTATGTTCCACCTTGTCTAGATGGTGAAAATAGAGCCATCTATAATGGTATTCCTATCAATATCATCGGTTTCATATATCAACACAGAAGTCAAGATGATGGTACATGTAACTTCCCAAAGGTATTGATGATTAGATTTCCAATCAAGACAGAATATAAATGCTACAAAAAATCCTAAGTGTTATATGCTAAATGGAAGAGCTCACCACCAAGGACCTTTGTTACCTAGGTGTCATGTTGGAATGCAAAGATAGAACTTGCAAGCACTCCCTATGTAGGAATGTCATCTTTGGTTGATCCATGAGAGCCATTCACACTCGATTATAACCATTTTATCCATCACAAGAGAGTCGATCTGTTGTTCTGCAACTTCATCCAATGTGGAGTCCAAAATGGAAGCAAGAAGGGAAAGGGATCAAACATAATAGCCGCATTTAGCTTCTCATAATTGGCACAAATTTGTAGCTTCTTGTTCTTTTTAGGGACCACAATAATTGGCAAAATCCATTCCGTGTTTTCAACTGGAGTAATTAATCCCACCTTCAATAATATTTTCAAGCTCTCTTTTACTTTTTTGGTATAATTTGGATTTATATGATACCTAGCTTGCCTCGTAGGTACCGCATCCTACTTCAAATTGATATTACGATAGAATTTGGGGTCCAAACCCTTTATGTCTAAATAGTCCCATGTGAACACATGCATGAATTTTGTGAATAGCTTTAGAAATTTGGACCAAAAAGACTCTTCAAGATTTGCACATATCTTGACAGGTTTAGGTTTATCCTTTGTCCCAAGATTCACTTCTTGAATTGCATCTTCCTTGACCTGAGAGACTTTGTTCATCTACTTCTCAAATTCACGTTCCTGCTTTAACAACTCCATTATATTTGGATGAGATTTTATCTCTTCACCCAACTTCTCAATTTTCTTATTGGTATTCAAGTTGATTTTTGCCACCATGGCTTGGTTAGGACATCATCCACATAGCACTTCTAAATGCTTCTACATCCACCCTACGTATTGACATCAAATCATGATTTTCCTTAAGGAATTTGGCTTCTATCTTCCATCGTATTTATTGGTTTAGCAATAATAGATCGGGTCTCCTCATTGACTTGTTGGTGTGGGATTTGAACATTCCTTATTCCTCTTTATATGACCAAAGTGTGCTTTGCCCAATTCTGCCTATTGTCAAAGCCATGGTCGGCCCAACAACATCTGATAATCTGCTTTCATTCCCTGGAGATCCAGCACTACAAAGGACACCGTAAAGGATATTTTGACAATATTAAAAGTAATACCTTGCAATATACCTCGTGGTCGCACTCTTTGTTGATTTTCCGTTTAGACAAAGAACAAAACTAGTTCCAGTTCCAGTTCACATTGTTGCACGCATTTTTGACACCCCATTTTTGGTAGTTTTTCTTAAGTATGGAGCCTGATTTACCCCTTTGTAACTTTTAGTCTCAAAAATGCACATTTAAAAGGCCCCCATTATGGGGAAAAGCCATCGTGAGTAAGAAAAATCACTCTCCGAAAAGCCAAAAATTCACACCTAGAATATCCCCTTTTTGCCAGAATATTATGGTTGGAAGGCGGTCAAAAAGTGGTCGAAAAATGACCGGACGGTTAGCCGATGGTCGATAGTCAATGGCCGGTGGTGGCTGGTGGTTGGAAGTCAATGGCTGGTGGCCGATGGATAAATTTATTGGACAATGGCCGATTTCTAGGCAGATTTGTCTTCTCAAGGGTGGCCACACATGGGCGCGTGGGAGAGTCTAACTTGAACTTGTAGACACAAGGGCGACTACACACAGCTGCTTCTCATGAGAGAGGGCAACCCTTTTGGCCTATGAAAGGAGGCCTCTTCTACACACAAAATGCATTCTGAAGTTGATGAAACAATGTTTATATGAGGTGGTGAGAGTGAAGCAAGGCGGGAGCTCCATTAAGGATATAATCCCTTTGTAACCTACTTCTAATTTAAAGTACTAAAGCCATTGAGTGGTTGCTTTCCCATGGACGTAGCCCACATTGGGTGAACCGCGTATATTGTGCTCTCTCTCTCTCTCTCTCTCTCTCTCTCTCTCTCTCTCTCTCTCTCTCTCTTTTTCTACTCTATAATCTCTCGTGTGTGAAAATTATCTCTCTCCATTAAGTAAACTACTCTAATATCTACTTAGCTACGTCCTATTTCCTAACAGATTTGTACATATATAAATGAAGCTATGTGGTTGTGTGGGCGTTCTTTTTGCAAGATTTTTAGCTTTCTTTAGCAAGCACATGTACATGTAGTGCAAGTCACTTGAGTAGCGCTAGTTGGCGGGTTGCCCCATTAGTGAATTTTTTTGAAGTATGACTTGTATAAAGATCATGTAAAAACTAAAATAAAATTCAGCCAAATATAATAATTTTTTAGGTATTGGGTCATTGTGCCTCCTCCATGCTTTTGAATGCAGTTTTTTGCCCTTGACTAGCCTTTCCTACATGTAGTCATGCTAGGGCAGCATGTTGTTGCACATAGAGGTGCATAGATTTGAAATTTGTGGTCTTCAAAACTTTTGTTTAAGAAAATGCATAGCATTTACGCGGCTTGAAAGCATCCCTTTTGAAGTTGTGGTTTGGGAGATACACTCTATTTCCCGTACGATACAAGATATGGCAGCCCGTAGGCAATTTGATGTAGCGTAAGTTGTGGAAGCTTGCTTGTTTTGTGGTGTGTATATACTTCAAAATTGTAGTTTTGAAGAATCATTTGGTAAAGAGGAAAGATCATTTTCTCAAGTGCATTGGTTGACGTTTGTTGTAATTCCATGCCAACATGCCAAGGCGGGTGCTTCCTAGTTTTCATGGTGGTCTTTTGGGTGGATGTATTCTTGTAAATGCCCAAGGGATTACTTACCTTTGAGTTGTGGTGTTGTGGGAGTTCTTTTGATACAGCTTGTGGTGCTGAAATTGTGTCTTGAACACAATTGAGAGACACTGCGATAGAGGTGACCCTTGTTCTTGTTTTTCCAACAGTGTTTTGGTGCTCGCCACCAAGGAATTGCTTCAAGTAGTTTATAGGTTTTGGAAGCCATGGTATTTAGTTTTCTAGAGTTTCATGTAAAGGAAAATGAAAGTGCCAAAGGTTTCATTGAGAAAATTTTTTTTTGGTGTTGTGGGAGTTCTTTTGACAAGGCTTGTGGTGTTCAATTTGTGTCTTGAGCACTATTGAGAGACATTGCTATAGAGACGTCCCTTGTTCTTATTTTTCCAATAGCTTTTTGGTGCTCACCATCGAGGAATTTCTTCAAGTAGTTTTGAAAGCCATGGTATTTAGTTTTCTAGAGTGTCAAGGAAAGGAAAATGAAAGTTTCAAAGGTTTCATTGAACAAATGGAATTTACTTGCCTTCTTGCTGACAAGCAGGACCTAGCATTAGTGCTACAAATCTTCTACTTTTGTTTGAAGGGAGATGCTAGAAAATGTTGGGAAGGCTACAAAAAGGAGCTTCAATCAGCCCAACCTCCTCAAGTTATGACCTATGAAATGGTAAGACATGCTTTTCTTACACACTTTCAACATGTGGAAGGCCCACAAAAGGTATACTAGTCTATTCAAAGCTTAGTATAGGGTGGGTGGGGAGGGACCAGTGACTACATGCACATTGCAAATAGAAGGGGCTTCACTTCCTACTTCTCAAACCAAGAATGAGGTGTATCATAAGAGGGGTGCCTTGTTTTTATAGCAATAGGAAGTGGTTACTTTTCAAGTAGGGAGGGTTTGTTCGCCTAAAGAAGGCCATAGGGGGGTGGTGGGAAAATGGTGCGATTCTTGAGCCATTGATGAAGAGGTTGTTGATGGTGGACATGTGTCCTCTTGGGTTTAAAAGAAAAGTTTTTTAAAGATTATATTTTCCTTTTAAATTATAAATGGGTCTTTCCATCATTGCAATTTGATCCGTCATTTAAATCTCTCTTGACTTCTTCTAATTTTTTTGTCTTTGTCTATTTGGACTGCTTAAAAAAGAGCGAGAGAGAAGGAAGAATCAAGAACAAGCATAGAGAGAGAGAGAGATTGAGTGTGTGTACATCAACACACACACACACACACACACACACTTTTTTTTGGTTCTCTCGGCTTTGGCGACATCAATAGAATTATCTCTCGAATGGCATACTTCTTGGCGGTTTTCTTCGACGTGCATTCCGCATCGATCATCGCGTTCTCATTTCCTTGGCGTTCTTCTTGATGCTCCACCACAACCATTCTTCCACCACATTGGCGTTCCCATAGACAAGCTTTTTCTCACGGATGACAACACTCATGACATGCAATGGTGAGGTACCTCTTATCATAGAGGAGTGACGGCATTGGCATCGAGCACATTGATTGCAATTTTTTAGCATGGTTTCGATTTTGATCCATTTGGCGGCTACTTGACTAGCATATTTTTTGTTCGACGGTGGAAATCAGCATCAACCTCCTAGTCTACACTGACATGCAAGTTTACAGGAGGACTTTTGAGCCCACATACACCTAGTTTATAGGTCTTTATATATACACACAGGTACAGTGCCTTTCAGACATTCTTGGCAGTCATTTTGGCACCAGCTTTCTCTACGAAAGGTCATGCATTGATAGATGCATGCTTCCTTGAGCACACACAGTGCTATTGATCTCTTTTGAGAGCAAATATCCCTGCAAGGATTTGTTTACTACATGCGAAAAAAATTTCGCGCCAATTTGTGCGCGATTTGTCATGTACGTTGAGTTGTAGTTACTACCTATTGTACACAATGTGGAGCCATTTTTTTGGCATTTTTGGTAGTTGTCTTGACCGTTTTTGAGACTCAGACAAGAAGAGCCCTTTCGGAGCCTGTGGGATAGTCTTGAGTTTGCTTAGCCTTTGGAGGGTCATTTGCATGAGGTTTTCTTGAGCTGAGGTGTTCTCAAATGTTGAGACACTTTCGATGCTACAGGTTGCTAGAGTACCCCTTTTTCAATATCCTCATCATAGGCTATGTATTTGGACAGACACTTTTGCTTTTGACGCCGAGTTGGCTGTCATAATAATCAATATCTAATTCTCCTAAATGATTTTCTCATGTTAAACTGATCATTTAATATGGGGAAGTGACAGGGGAGAAAAAGCTAGAATATTGGTTAAGCTAGCAAACCGCGGCCGCAGTAGGGATCCAAAGGGGGGGCCATTTGCAAAAGAGCAATGTGCAAAAATGGGCTTTGAAGACCCTAAGGTTCAGCCCATTAAGACTTCCAAAATGCTAAGGTTCCAAAATTCAAAGGTTGAGTCCAAAGGTCAAACATTAGGGGAATTGGATGCTTTGTGTGTGTCACAAAAAGTCTTCATAATCCTTACATAGGAGGGGGCAAGCCTTGCAAGTAGGGGATGAGAGAGAAACTCACACACACACACTCACAAGCTTCATTTGTACACAAGGGGAAAGAGGGACACATGTCAGCTCCCTAGCCCAGATGCCCACAAGGTGTACTCAAATCCTATTGGATGGCCTTGGAGGTGGACCAATGAGAATTAGGCTAGAGTAAATCTGGTTTAATTAATTTTAAAACACTTAATAAAAGAAGCAATAAGAATTAAGCTCTCTAGGAGACTATTGGACAATCTCCCAAGGGGTCCAATGAGCATTCAACATCTCAATGGCTTGCCTGATTCCTATTGGCCAGGAGGCAAAGGGGTCAAATGAGAGTTTAATGGCATTTATTAATTACCTAAAGCTCTCACAAAAGGGGAAAGGGGGACACATGTCATAAGGCTATCACTTATGCTGCTTAATTTCCATTGGCTATAGGCCTGGGGAGGTCCAATAGGGCTGTAGCATGAGCAATTAGGAAAGGGGTCGACCAAGAGAGAGAGGGGGCTGATTTTTGCAAGGCATTATCACACACACACTCACACAATCTCATGTGTGAAGCAAAGAAGACTCTCTCTCCTTCTCAAGCTTTAATGGAAAGCTTACCACCTACTCCAAGCTTGTGAGAAGGGAGGCCTACACCAACAACTCTTGGCTTTGTGATGAAAATCCAACCAAGAGCCAAGATTCAATGCATGCTCATCTCCTCTACCATGCTAATTACTAAGCTAAGCTATGCTGATATGAGTGATTATGTGAAGAGATGTACATCTTTCTCGTAAGAATACTCCTTCTTCCTCTCAATATACTCTCATACCCCGCTAGCTCTCACCATCTTTGAAGGTGTGTGAGGTCTTGGGTCTGAGACCGTGAGGGAATTGATGTTGTGTTTGATAAGTGTTTTGCTTAGTGCATGAAGTTTTCATCTTCATTGCACTAGCTAGTATTTAAGGAACACAAAGAATTGTATTGTAAATGTCTCTCTTAATGGGAGAAACCATAATACAAAGCCTGTTGGAGGGGGGACCGGCTCCATGCAAATCCGGTCCTCAACTGTTGTCAATTTCTTAATTTCTCTCTCTTTTGAAGTATTGTTCATGCTATCTAACTAGGTGTTATGCTTTTTGTTGCTCTCTCCACCCAAGCACTCTTGTTAATCTCATTAGGAATCTATTCTAATGAAATGCTCACTATGTTCATGCTATTTTCCGCTACACACAAGTTACTAGGCCATTAAATGTTACATTGGCAGTCACAAGACAATTTATTACGTCAGTCTTATGGCCAATGGTTCCTTTTGTCAGTTTATGTGTTGATTTTTTCATGTCCATACAGAGAAGATTCTCTCATATTTTTCCCGCGAGTCGACCATATGCATTCTTAATACATTTGACTGCTTACATCTAGTGATTCTGTTGCATTTTCTCTTGAGTTTCTACTCTTGTTTTAGGGAAAAATCTTTTGAAATTCTCCCAACACTTTTTGCCATAAATCTTTGGTCATTTTATCTTGAGTTATGGCTGCTAGTAGTGCTTCGAAAACGGAAGACTACTACATAAAAAAGTTTGATGGCACAAGCTTTACGATTTGAAAGGAACATATGCTTGATGTCTTCGCATCAACAAGGGCCTGACAGCGCCGTTGAAACAGCATAGAGAGAATTCTTACACTGATGATCAGTGGGAAGAGTTAGATGCTCGTACTATGGCCACGATTAGATTACATATTGGCGAGACCATATTCTTCATGATAATGGATAAGACTACATCACGAGAGCTTTCAGACACTCTATGTGTAGCTTGGGATGGGAAAATAGCTTCTAACAAAGTTTTCTTGATGAAGAAACTTATGTACTTGAATATGAAAGAAGGTAGCAGTGTTAGTGCACACTTGAATGAGTTCAATATCACATTTTCTTAGCTGACATCAAAGGGGCTGAATTTTGATGATGAAATGAAGACCATTATCTTGGTATGCCCTTTGCCTTCTTCTTGGGATACATTCAATACTGTGATAAGTAACTCTATATCAGGCAGTAAGCTGAAGTTTAGTGATGTTACTAGTGCATTGCTCACTAAGGAGATTAGACGTCAATCTCTCGATAGTGGTGGGCATGGAGATGCATATATGGCAAGTGGCCATAATTGCCATAGGCAAAGAGGTGGACGTAGTTGCAATTGCGATCATTCACAGGATTGTAAGGACCATTGGAATTGTAGCAAGAGTTGAGGTCGTGACTTGAGAAATGTAGAATGTCATCATTGTGGTAAGAAAGGCCATTTGAAGAAATATTTCCATGTTTTACAACGTAAAAAGGACAAAGCTATTGTGAAGAATGACGTTCCAAAGAGTGATGTAAAGATCAAAGAGATCAATGTGGTTCAATCTCCACATCCAGAGCTTGTTCTTGATGTAAAATAGCCGTCATATATGCTTGTTTTCACTTCCAATTTGAGCCCATATGTGTTATTGGCTCTTGATAAGTGTTACACACAAAATTGGATCACTGATTCAGGTGTCAATTTTCATGTTACTCCCCATAGGGAATGGCTCTCCACATATTTTTCTATGCATGGTTCAATCAAGCTTGGAGATTCCTATCAACTTGATATATGTAGTATGGGAGATGTCATGCTATGCATGATGAATGGCATAGACAGACATGTTCCTAAACGGACTAATGAGTTTGGTGTCAGTTCATCAGCTTGATGCTCTAGGCTATACTGCTGTTTTTTGCAATGGTTCTTGGATGGTGCATAAAGAGAATTTGATTGTCATAAAAGGTTAAAAATCTGGTTCATTGTACTCTTTATATGTCTCTTCAATCAAAGAGAGTTCTATCTATGTAGCCAAGCAGTCTTCTACTGAGTTGTGGCATAGTCGGCTAGGCCATATGAGCCAGAAAGGAATGAAAATCCTTCAACATTTGGGCTACTTACCTGTGTTAAACTATTCTAATTTCAATTTATGTGAGCATCGCATCTATGGCAAGCAAACTAGGCAAACTTCCTTGTCATTACATCAAGATTTGGGAAATCCTCTAGATTTGGTTCATAGCAATTTATGTGGGCCTATGCGACACAAACCTCTAGGGGGAGCATTGTATTAACTGACATTCATAGATGAATCTACTCAGAAGGTGTGGATCTACCTCTTGAAGAGGAAAGACAAAGTGTTTGCTACATTCTCAAAATTCTTAGCCATGGCTGAGAACCAATTTGGTAGAAAGTTCAAAGCTTTTTGAACTGACATGGTGGAGAGTATGTCTCCACAGAGGTCAAGAATTTTTGTGGCAAACAAGGGATTCAGTGACAGTTTACTACATCATACACACTTGCTCAGAATGGAATTGTTGAGTGTATGAATTGCACGATTCAATGAAGAGTCACAACCATGTTATCTATGGCAAAATTACCTCCCGAGTTTTGGGGAGAGGTTGTTATCACAACTGTACATATCATCGATAGATTGCCTAGTACTCCATTGAATTTTAAGATTCCACAGGAGATGTGAACAGGCAAACATCCCAATTATGATAGATTAGGTGTATTTGGGTGTGAGGCATTCTCACATGTGCCAAAAGAGCTTAGAAAAAAGTTGGATCCCAAATCACACAAGTGCATCTTCATTGGTTATGGTGCAGACAAGAGATGGGATATCGTCTCTGGCACTCAAAATCTAGAAAGGTTATCCGCAGCTCACAGTGATATTCAATGAATCTAAAATACAATGACAGCCTATTAAAGAGGCCAAATAATGAAAAGTCAGATTTGAGGATCTAGCTTCCACAAATTTGGTAAAACCAACTCATTCTACTGGTGAAGTTCCTACCATTAGTAGTGCTCCAAAGAGAGTGGAGTCCATCAGTCAAGTAGTGAGGAGATCTACGTGTGTATGTCGTGCACCTGAGCATTTTGAGCCAGGATTGGGCTATGTGTTAGTCGATGATTGTGATGAGCCCACTTATTACAAAGAAGCTGTTCAAATGGAAGATAGCATGAAGTGGGAGCAAGCTATGCAATCTAAGTATAACTCGATTGTGAACAATGAGACATGGGACTTGGTTGAATTGCCAGAAGGCAAGCAAGCCTTACCTTGAAAATGGGTTTACAAGAAGAAGTTTACATCTAATGATCCTAAGCCTAAGTACAATGCTAGATTGGGATCTAAGGGATGCAAGCAGCAAAAGGGAGTTGATTTTGATGAAATCTTCTCACCAATGGTCAAGATGACTACATTGCGTATAGTGTTTTGCCTAGTATCCATAGAGAACATGGAGCTTGTCCAAATGGATGTGATGACAACTTTTCTTCACAGGGATCTAGAAGAGGTTCCGAATCCAAATTTTGGTAGTGTTGTTTTCCCATTTACTCGTAGGTAGTTGTGGTGAACCAATAAATTTTTCCTCTTTTTCACATTCAATTGAATCCTTATGTTCATCCCAAATGTGATCTATTTGCATGAATGGCGTAACATAAAACTGATCCTTGAGAGAATAATGAAGTGCGTCATCCTTCCAATCTGGAACAACTTTGTAAGTTCACAGCCATGAAGCTCCCAAAATGAGGCGCTTGTTGAGATATGTGTCAGCCATAATGTGGAACAGATGTGGGCAGTGGTTTCCATCGATGTTACTCGAGACATTGGCTTGTCCCAAACTAACCATGGTTTCCCTGTTAGCTTCTTTGAGTTCAATTTGGGTTGTTTCAATCATTGATTCTAATAATTTTAGGTAGGTTGAATATTGCATAGCATTGACACGTGTTTCACAAGTGCCCTTTTGATTGTTCCATCGACTAGCCGGACATTTACCCGAACATCCATACTGCCAAGCAAAGTTTGCTCAACTTGAGTTGCTACAATGGGAGGTGGTGGTTGATGTTGTTCCTTCCATTTTAAATTTTGCAATTTAGCCTCCTTCTATGCTTGATCTTTTGTTGCTTGAACTCTCTTCTGTCGCACTTTAGCTAAGTGTATCTTTTCTAACATGTCCATAGTGAGAGGTTGTAGATACTTTTTCAATCTACAACCATTTATCCAATAAGACATTACCTCTCCCTCTAATGTTGTGAGTTGGATGGCTCCACTTGGTGATATGTTTTTAATCACAAATGGGCTGTTACCCCGCTTTTTAAGCTCCTTGGAATGTTGCTTAGGTTGGTAATGGGACACTTTTATGTGGACCTGAAACACTTTTATGCCATGTTAAGTGATTATTTTGCTTGAATTATTTGAAGAGTTTGAAATTGAATTTCAGGGTGCTATATATCCACAAACTTGCCTTATGAGTTGAAAAAACTTGACATTTGTTGGAATATTGATCTCACCATTAACCTTACTCTTGCACAACATTTCTGAACCTAAACTATGTGAAAAAACGAGTCCTGTTTTTTGGCTTTTATCTCAAAGTTTTGTGACTATACCACTCTAAAATTCATGTTTGTGAGGTTTAGATTGCTAGAGGTTTAGCCTTAGTAGTCCTCAACATGTTTTGATGCTCCTAGGAAGGTTTAAGTGTTAAAGTTGAAAGTTATGATCAAATTACAAGAATTAACTAAACCTATTTTTTTTACCAAATTTAGCACTTTTATGATTTTTTTGGTGGCTTCCTTGATATCCAAATGCAATTTTGATTGTGCAAGTGGTATGTGTAACATAAAACTAATCTTCCTTAAGTTTTGGGACACCTAATATGCTATATAGCATAGTATACGACGATGGTTGAGTTTTTCAATCGCAAAAGAATACGAAACACTAGTGTAGCAAGTATACCTTATAAATATTGCTAGCTTCTTAGGCCAATTGTGTGCATTTTGTAGATACTAACCATATCTAATCGTAAACTTCAAATTTGGCTAGATATTGAGTAGTTTGTATGGATTCTATAGGTCATAATGCTAAACCCAGTTTTTTCATGTTTACTGTATTTAGCAGTTCATCATTGTCCGCAAGGTTTCACTTGGTAAGAGATTTACTATTCTTTTGACATGCTCCATGACTCCTACTGAATCCGCAGGCCCAAAGGGAACTAAGAAGACATGTATATAGTATCTCTATTGAGTGTGACTATCGAAACTTTGATGATAGGTCCGCAGAATGGCAAAAATATAAATTTTTTGCACCCATTCTTTTGTCAAAATAAGAAATAGTGAGGTAAAATCAACCATATGATTTTATCACAACCCATTGAAGTTAACGAATAATTTTATCTCATGTCCTAGAAAAATCTCTAGTCTCATTTATATGCGATTAATTGTAAGAAATGGCTGCTTTGGGCAAAATGGACTGGTCCATCAACTTTGGAGCTTGTTGTGACCAAGTTATGAGAAATTTTACAAGTTTCTCATTTTTTCCATATGTATTAGTCCTTAAACTAGAAGCTCATGAAAGGATTTTCCAAAATGCGTGGATCTACTATGGTTTTGGAAGGTTTTTTCAAACCCTAAAAGGATACTTTTATGTCATGTTGAGTTACCAGCCTAGTGTTAAGGGTGTAGACTAACACATAGTCACCCTTTTGAAATTCCTTGTTTTTGATATGGTGGTCGTGGAATTGTTTCATTTGTTGTTTTTACAAATATATGGCTATAACTGACTGAAGTCTCGTCTCGTCCAACTGCATTAGTTGGTGTAGTCTTTCAGAGAATTCATGCCCTATCCACCCCAAGTTTTGGGCTATGTATAGTGTAGGAATTAAGAATTATATCGGTAATATGGCATTTATCCCAAACACTAAGTTGAAAGGAGTTGTATTTTGTGGTGTTTTATATGCAATTCGATAAGCCCATATGGCCGAATGTAGCTTCAATTCCTAGTCATATCTAGATTCACTGACAATCTTTGTGAGCACTGTGGACAATACTTTGTTGGTGCTCTCAACATGTCCATTGGCTTGAGGGTTATATGGAGCTGATTTAGAATGAAGTATCATAAATTCATGTAACAAAAAATCAATCATATCATTGATGAAATGAGTGTCCTGGTCGCTCACAATTTCAATCGGAAGGCCATACCGCGTGAGAATGTTCTCGTATAAGAATTATGATGTGATTCTAGCATCATTTTTTTGTGTTGTCTTAGGCTCGACCCACTTGGTCAAATAATCCGTTGCCACTATAATGTATTGAGCATGCGTCCTATATGCCGGTACTGAGATAGGCCGTACAAAGTCTATTCCCTATTTGGCAAAAGTGTGTGCTTCCATTATTGGTCTCAAGGGAATGTCATCACGTCGCGCCGATAATTTAGTACGTTGGCATGTGTCTCATTGCTTCACGTAATATTTAGCATGAACAGAGTAGGCCACCGAATCCCTGCTAGGAGTATTATGTATACGATTTTTTGTGCCAAAAAGTGTCCTCCAATTGGACTAGCGTGAGCTTACTCAAGAATGGGCAAGTACTCATGTTTTGCAGTACAAATTCTTAAGTTTTCATCCACTCCTTTCCAATAAAGTTGGTTTTCAATAATAGTATAGTTTTTGGCTTTGTGCTAAATCAATCGTATTTTGACTCTGCTCAAGTTCTCTAGTAGTCCACCTTGTTCCAAGTACTCCACAATGTATGTTGCCCACTTGGGTGATAGTGCTACCTCGAACAGTATAGCATGCTCAATTGGCTTGTTAATTACACAAGCATCACATGAGCGAACATAGGCGTGTAATGTTTTTTGCATGAGGTGAATACACTCCAAGTCGCACTGAGTCTTTGATATGTTTGCATTGTTGTGCTATGGATACCATTTGTTTGTACATGAGCTTGTTTCAAACATACCTCTTTTTGGATGTCTCAATGCATGAGTATGCCATCGTGTCCTTGTTTGTATAACCATCGTGCAATCAGCACCAAGTTGCAAGATTGCTCGATAATGGATGGTTCTCTCTCAATTTGCAGTGAACCTATGGTGAGCAATGGTATAACCTATCCACTCCACCTTGGTACCATCTGGATATTGAAGGGATAATAGTCACGCAAATCATCTTCAACCCCTAAAACAGCTTCCGCATGTAGCATTTGCAACAAATGGTCTGCTCTTTGGTGTGTAGTTTCCTTTTTTACCACCACCGCGAAATCAAACTCAAGCAATATTAGGAACCATCGAACAACGCGACTCGCATTGCATGGTTTGTTCACCAAGTATAACAATGACTGATGATCCAGAAAGAACACAAACTTAATCGCATGAAGGTAATGTCTAAAAATTTTGACAGAGTAGATCATTCCCAAGCCCTCTCTTTATGTGGTAGTGTAATTCCCTTTTACACTGTTTAGTTGTCTATTGGAGTAACTGGTTGAAAAATCCATGTTGTTTTCTCCAGGTTGCGCCAAGATACATCTGATAGCATAAGTCGATGCATCTACATCGACGTGGAAGATCTTGTTCCAGTCAAGAGCTCTCAAAATTGGAGCAAAAATAAGTTTCTCCTCCGATTGTTAAAATTCTTTCTCACATTCCTCATTCCATTTGAATTTTGTGATGAATGAGTAGAGAGGTTTTGCAATGATCGCATACATGTAAATACATCTGCGATAATATTCACAATGGCCCATGAAGGCTTGTACCTCTCTACCTTTTGTTGGTCTTGGAAGAGCAACAATCACTTGTATCTTTGCAAGGTCATTAAAAATGTCATTTTTAGACAAAATGGCATCACCCGATATACAAATATGCCCCATTCTATAGCAAAGGCAGTTTTATGTTGATCATCCAACTTGATCGTGAGCTGGTTATAGTGTGAAAAGCCATCTAGAAAGCTATAGGCTTCCTTTTTCACAACTCTTTCTATCACATGATCAGTGATGGGTAAGGGATAATTGTCTCTAATTGTAGCAGCATTCATTTATTTGAGATTTACTCACACTCGTAATTTACCGTTCTTCTTAGGCAGCACAATAATTGGTGACACCCACTCCGTGTGTTTGATCTCATAGATAAATTCTGCCTCTTTCAGTTCGTCTATGTCTTCCCTAATTTTCTTAACAAAGGTTTCATTGTGAGTGTATGGACATTGTCAACGTGATTTAGCATCACTTTTTAGGAGAATTGTGTGTTGGCAAATACTAGGATCTATCCCTTTTAGATCCTTGTAAGACCAGACAAACACATCTTTATATTGTTTGAGGGTAGCTATCAACAGCTATTCCTCTTCCTTGGTAAGGTATGTGGCTATGTAAGTTGGTTTTGGTTCTTCCCTTGGTTCCTCCAAATCAATCTTCTTTGTGTTTTCAGGTCCATCATACGATGTTCTTGGTTCCTTAGGCTCTCGCATCGATTGTTCCACCACAATATGTTGGTCTTGTATCGTGTATTTTTTGAAGTGAGAGGGTGCATTGAATTTTTCTGAGTTAGAGTCCTCTTCACTTTCCATTTTTGTAGTCCAAACCTCCTTGAATGTCCGTTTTAATTTCTAAAATTTATTTTTGCACTTGTTTCATGCACGTTTTCCTAAGAGTTGGCCTTTCCCATTTCTCCCAGATCCCTTTTGTAGAGATGGCTATTCCAGATCCACTGTCAAGTATCACAATGGTGGTTACTCCCTTATATTTGAGAGATAAGGTGGTGTTTCCTTCCTCGCCTTCACAATAATCACCTACCTTATTCACTAGAACAGATTCCACTTTGGGTTTCTCAGGATGGTTTGTTTTCTTGGTTTCCTCCATGAGTTTGTCTGTTGGATGGATCTTCACTCCCATCTTTTCCAAATTTTTGTTCATTTGTCCCCATAAATATGGTTCAATTTTCAGCAACTCTGAAGGGTGATTGTGCACTTTATAGGAGAAGACAATAAATCATGCAAGCTCTTTGTATCCGTCAGTTTGTCGAATAGAAATCCGTTGTGATGGCACAACTCTTACCTCAAATTTTGTCTCATTCACCTACAAAGGATGGTAAAGTTATTATGGTTGCAAGTTTTCTTTCTATAGAAACCTTTGTTCCTGCTAGCACTTTCGTCTTTCTTGTTTCTGATTGTTTCCCATAGTGATTGTGGCCACATCTCTTCTACTTCTAAAATTGGGTGCTTCTTTAAGGATCTACCCTCATCTATTGTGTTTACAATAATTTCACTAGTACGGTGTCGGGGATAATGGGTTCAAAACATGAGCCGGGAAGGTGCGAGGCCTCTCGCTGTGAGAGGTATGACAAAGAGAGAACAGCAGATGCTAATAGCTTCAACAAACTCCATGAGCACAAGTAGACCTCAAGTAATATTTAGTTAATAATCAAAGTGACCGTTAATGGCACCATAACCTGGCTTACATCAGGTTTAAGTATTTAATCTCCTTTTAATGGGTTAACCCAACTTATCGTTGTGATTAATTATAAATGAAAAAAACTTTGATGGTCTTAATCACGATAATGTTGCTCTCCTTTCTTCAATTTCCATCCGAAGCTCTCAAAGCTCCCTCCTCTGTTCACTTTCAAAAATTCTGTGGTTTGCACCCTTTCTCTTCGTGCTTTGCCAACCTCGGGTTTAAAGCCATCACTTTTTCTTGGACTTCTCAATCGCGCCTCCTTTCTCTAAGATCGAGAGAGGAAGATCATATGCTTGAAGCTTTGCTTAGTCGAAAGAGATAGAGAGAGCCCTCACGTCTTTGCTTCAAACCCCTTTGTTGCTCTTAATTGCTTTCCTTTCTTGATCATAAAGGTCGAGAGAAAGAGCCTTAAAGCCCAACATGGAGAAAGAGATCGAGCTCCCCTCGTGCCAAGAGAGAGCACAAACTTCAGAGAGAGAGAGAGAGAGAGAGAGAGAGAGAGAGAGAGAGAGAGAGAGAGAGAGAGAGAGAGAGAGCGAGCCTTTTTCTTCTTGCCTTCCTCACATTCCAATCTCATGCAATAGCCCTCAAAGCCCTTCTATATATATCATTCCCCCTCCCTAAGCAACGACGGTGCGTCGTTGCTAGGGAGCATAAAAATCCACTCTTGATGATGTGGCAACCCGGCTCTGCAGTAGCACCAATTTCACCAAGATTTGGACCAAATTTCTATGCAACTGCCTCCTGAGATTTTTTTGCTTCACTAGTGTTGTCGTCTAACGCCCATAGCGGCCATTGTGAGCTCCTCTAGCTCTCCCCTGCGTTGTCTTTAATGTTTGTGCCCCCTTCTCCCATTTTCATTCCCTTGTCCACACCCATTACTCATTAAGGGCGGCCATTTCCTTTGTTGCCTTTGGGCGGCCCTAGAGCAAGCTCATATGGACCCTCCTTACTCACCACATTGGACATATATATCGACCAAAGCCCTGGACTAGCATATCCTCACGAATTTAGTTGCCCTTTTGAATGGCTTGTATAGTGTCACTTGCCTTTAAGACGCAAGTATAGGTGATTGCATTTGCCAGAAGGCATTCCCTTCGCATTTGGTTAAAACTTTTCTTAGTTTCTTTGCCACAACCATATCGAAACCTGGCAGCCATCAATAACAATATCGTCTCGGATTCCAAAAATCATCCTGCCCAACCGTGCCGACAACTAACATCGGCCTCAAGCCATATTATCTCATCAACCCGGACTTGGTCTAACAAGCCGTAGCTTCCTTCAGACTTCTCAAGCTACATAGAATGCATACAAACCCTGCTGATGCTGTAAAATTCCAAGATCGCACACAAGTCAAGGCAACCGACCTGGCACAGAATTAGCCCCCGACGAAATTTAATCTGGCGATATCTTGATAACCGTAACTCTGATTGTGGATCTGAAAAGACCAACGTGCTCCACAAAATGAGCACTTGGGCCCATGAATTCACTTCTTCGCTAATACCACATATGCAGTTGCCCAATCCGATACAGATCTGCAATCAACCCCAACTTCAAACTAGCATAACTTCTTCACCGTAGCTCTAATCGATGAGCCGTAAAGACAGGCCGGTAGAGCACTTCAAGCACTGTAGTTCTAGATCATAAAATCCCATATATGATCACTTCAAGCATACTCTTTTTTAGCACCATTAAGGCATATGTTGGTCCTTTAAAGCCGCATCTGGCATACATTAATCATTAAACTTTTTCTGTTTATCAAGCCTT
The DNA here is from genome assembly GCF_014529385.1 of Adiantum capillus-veneris. Classification (NCBI taxonomy): domain Eukaryota; kingdom Viridiplantae; phylum Streptophyta; class Polypodiopsida; order Polypodiales; family Pteridaceae; genus Adiantum; species Adiantum capillus-veneris. Next base: position 54,337,946 of record NC_140948.1, on the reverse strand, counting down.
GGTCACTGCTCAATAAATGTATAGGCTTTAAAGAAGATTAACTTGCATTCCTCTACTCTTTTCCCCATCATGGAAGAAAAGCTGCATGACATCCACGCCTCTAAACTTGCACAGCCTCCGGTCTGTGCCAACCGGTCTTTAACCTACATCTGCTATCAGCACTTAAAGCCCTCTGCCATCATCAAGCTCGCATAACTGGTAAACATATGGAAAATAATCTAAGGCTTATTCCCTATCATCAATGTTCTAGCTTAATTGTTAAGTAGCTACGCATCAAAAATCTTTGAGCCGTATCCGTTGTATCTCCAAAACATTCAATTTTGGAAAACCTGTCTAGTGAACCCCGCCAGACTCAAGTGATCCAGTTAATGATGCACACGGCTTGACCGTCAAGATCACTTTAGGGAACCCTGTCAAGCTCAAGTATGCCTTACTTTGTCTGCACACAGAATGGCCGTCAAGTCCTTTACTTCAAGTTCTGGTAGCAGAGCCAACTCAAAAGATGTGAAGATACTTCATCAACTGTCCAAAGAAGTCAACTGGTCATGTAAGCTTACTGATTGTATAAACAAAAACTCTTCCCACTTAGCATAAATCTAGAAAATAAAACCTTGTATCATGCAACCTACTGCAAGAAATGACAACTTGTACTTCAATAGTCCCCCACGATGAAACATGAAAAAATCATTTGCCCCACTATGAGCATTCCTCTATAAAAAAATTTGCACCATCCTCCGGGATCATAGGGAAAACACAAGAATTTCCAATCAATAGAGCATAAACATGAATTAACCCACAAATCTTTATGAAAACCGCTTGGATCATATGGCATATAAGTCAATTTACTTGGACCATGCATATATCTATCACCTCCTGGGTCAAAAGCTAGCTCAAAATCTCCTACATCATAGGGTAACATTAGATCCCATATAGCATTAGGTATCACTAGATACTGCCATATCCCCTGTGCAACTGGCTCATCCAATTGTCGATCATCAATCACATGTAAAAGCATTGGTAGTGCACCTTCACTCTCACTAGTATTGGAATCCCAATCATGCATATCTGAATACATCAAGTCTCTCGCAAAACTCTCTTCATTAGGCTCGTAAGATGCATCAAAAAACAATTCTCTATCTTGAAGAGGCTCAAAATCAAGTAGAGCATCATCCAACAACTGCATAAGGTCATCATTAGCTGCATCTGAACAAACTTGCTTATGCATGAATCTAGATTGGTATTTGAGAATCCTTTCAAAGCTTCATCCAATAAGCACATAAGATCTAGGCCCACCTCTTCAGAAGGGTCCTCCACCATCCTGCACATCTCAGGCTGCTGTAAACTAAGATTTTCAAATATGACATGCATACTAAGCACATCTGATGTAAACTGTGTTGAGATGTCGAGCTCTACACCTTGAGCTGGCATCCACTACCGGTCTTGGCCGCTTACGGCATTTACTCACTGGCGCGTTAGGTGACCGACACGGAGGATCTCTGCCAGTGATTCTACAGCTGGACTACACTTATAGTGCCAGCCTAGTACGCTTCTAGCGAGTTCACACTTAGTGACCGCATGTACATATGTGCTACTTTTCAGCTTTAGCACTTAGTCATTTTGTACTCTCTTTTCTGTGAAGAAGAAGAAGAAGCTTTCCATCTCTGTGTGCTTTGTGCTTGTCTTGTGTAGCTCTCTTGCATCCTCATTCTTTACATGGTATCAGAGCCTGGTGCAGGCAAGAGAGGCTAAGAGAGCAAGAGCATCACAATCCCTTCGTTCGCAATCCACGACAAGTTTTTGAACAGGTTTCTGAACAGGTCTCCAAAGTGCAGTATACAGAGATTTACTGTACAAGTACAGTGGTTGTATGTACGCTTGATTGTGGACACTCGTTGAGTGTAGAAAGCGTTACAGGAACCACGATAGCAGGTTCAGCAGATTTGTAGGTTTTTGCAGATTGCAGCTATTTTGTCTTAGTGCTTCAAGATGTCTGACGGTTTCAGTCAGATTGTTACTGAGAAGCTTGAGAAAAATAACTACCCTGCATGGAAGTTCAGAATAACAAATTTCCTAAAAGGAAAAGGTTATTGGGACTATGTAGAAGGAGACAATGAAAAGGAACCAGAGATTCCCGAGGCAAATGCTACAGCAGAACAAAGGAAAGCTTTGAGGGACTGGCAACAAGGCCAGAGCAAAGTGATGTATTGGCTGTCTATGAGCATCACAGATGGCATGATGGGCTATCTACAGGATGTTGAAACCCCCGCCATTGCATGGAGAAACTTAGGCAGAGTGTTCGAGGTGAACACCAAGGCCAGGAAGCTTCAACTAAAGTCGGAGCTAAATCAGGTTAAGAGGAAAAACCTCTCAATCAATGATTATGCCTTGAAGATCAAGAGTATCATTGAGGCTCTTGGATCTATTAAAGTCTCAGTGGAAGACGATGACATTGTCCGTGCATGCTTGGATGGTCTAGGAGATGAGTATGTACATTTTAGGTCTTCCATGAATACAAGAGACGACATCCCCGTGTTCCAAGATTTGATTTCTATGCTTATTCTTGAGGAGAAGAACCTTGACACATCTTCTTCTCATGGCAGGGGGAGTCAAAGAGGTCGTGGTGCAGGATCAAGCAGGCAGCAACATACTCCAGATAGTAGAGAATGTTGGACTTGTGGTGAAAGAGGTCACATGTCACGTGACTGTCCAAAGGGAAAAGCAAGTAGAAAGAGAGAACAGGGCAACTATGCATCTACTAGCAGAGATGCACATGACAGCAAAAACGAGCGCATGTTTGTTATGCAGCATGTAATGAATAGAATGACTGCAGAGAATTCCACCCAAGATGATGTTTGGTATGTGGATTCAGGTGCCTCTAATCACATGACGTCTCGTGGAGAGTGGTTTAGAGATATGCGCAAACCAGATGTGTCAGGCTATGTGCAGACAGGAGATGACACAGCTCACCCCATTGCTCATGTAGGGGACATACCTCTAAATACAAAGAGTGGGAAATCAAAGTACTTAGCAGATGTACTTCATGTCCCAAACATTACAAAGAATCTTGTTTCTGTTGGACAAATGGTTGAGCAGGGTTTGCAGGTTCGCTTCAATCCAAATGGCTGTTATGTAGAAGATTTCCAGAATGGCTGTAAGCTGATCACAGAGGGCAAATGTGTGGGCAGAATGTTTACGCTGAATGTAGACATGCCTGAGGTAAAAGCTGCATTATTTGCACAGGGCACAGGTGTTGTGGCTCATGTTGACATTTGGCACAAACGCATTGGCCATGTCAATGAGCAGAGATTGCGCAGCATGCAATCAAAACAGATTGTAAAAGGTTTGCCCAAATTCAAGGTGGATGGTATGCATAAAGTGTGTGCAGCATGCCAGTTTGGAAAACAGTCAAAGGGCTCATTTCCACATGAGCGCAATGTATGTAAAAAGCCACTTGAGGTGGTGCACACAGATGTTTGGGGTCCAACCGATACTGCAAGTATACATGGTTGCAGGTATTATGTCTCTTTCATTGATGACCATACAAGGAAAGTATGGGTCTACTTCATGCGTAACAAAAGTGAAGTGTTTGGTCACTTTCAAGACTTCAAAGTCATGATTGAGAAGGAGACAGATATGCAAATCAAGACATTGAGGTCAGATGGAGGGGGAGAGTACTTCTCCAATGATTTTTCAGATTTTCTGCGAATGCATGGTATACACAGGCAGTTTACATGCAGATATACTCCACAGCAGAATGGGGTCGCAGAAAGGAAAAACAGGCACATTGCAGAGGTTGCACGTGCATTGATGAATGAGAAGAACATGCCTCATCATTTCTGGGCTGAAGCTGTAAATACAGCTGTGTACATTATGAACAGGACACCTACAGCTGCGGTGCATGATGTAACACCTGAGGAAAAGTTTACAGGTACAAAGCCTGATTTGGCACACTTGAAAGTGTTTGGCTGCATAGCTTACGTGCATGTACCAGATGAGTTGCGTAGGAAATTGGATCCTAAAGCAGAGAAATGTATTCTTGTGGGATATTCCCTTGAACAAAAGGGGTACAGGTGCTACAATCCTACTACACGAGAATTACGAGTGAGCAGAGATGTAGTCTTTGATGAGATGAGCAGCTGGTACAGTAATGCACATGGCACTATTGGGGCTGATGTAAAAGATGATGTGGTTGTACAAAATGTGAGGCCACAGTCACAGGTTTTGAGTGGACCACAAGAGTCCTCTTCTCGTGGCTCTGTTGAGAAACCATGGAATGGTAGACTACGTACGCAGGTTACTCCACCAACAGGTACAGGGAATGTATCACGAAAAGGAAAGGAAAAGGTTGATGAACCTCCCTTTATGGTTGATGCATCATCAGGTTTTTCACATGTAGACATGGATTCAGATGGTTCTGAACAAAGTCTTGATGAGGAATTTGGAATTCCGGCTGTCAGGACACCTGGTGTAAGGAAAGTACAAGAAGATGCTAGAGGGCAAAGGAGTGACCCAGGACCGCGCAGATCTAATAGAGTCAGAAATCCAGTTCAGAAATTGACTTATGATGGGTATCTAGCGCATCACCAAGCCTACATGGCTAAGGTGATACAGGATGTGGAGCCCACATGTTTTGAGGATGCAGTTGGAAATGTGCATTGGGATGATGCAATGAATGAAGAGATGGCTGCATTGGAAGCAAATGACACATGGGAGTTGGTGCCATTGCCAAGTGGCAAGAAAGCTATTGGCTGTAAATGGGTGTATAAAACCAAGCATAAGGCTGATGGTAACATTGAGCGTCACAAGGCAAGGCTGGTCGCAAAGGGTTATGCACAGACGTATGGCATAGACTATGAGGAGACCTTTGCTCCAGTGGCAAAGATGACAACAGTGAGAGCTGTCATAGCAGTGGCTGCATCTAGAGGATGGATTATGCATCAAATGGATGTAAAGAATGCCTTCTTGAATGGTGAGTTGCAAGAGGAAGTGTATATGGATCAGCCACCTGGTTATGTCGATCCAGGTTACCCAGATTATGTATGCAGACTTCTCAAAGCTTTGTATGGTTTGAAGCAGGGCTCTAGAGCATGGTATGACAGGATTGCCAAGTATCTTGTCAGTATTGGTTTTAGGAGAGCTCATGCTGATCATTCACTCTATGTACGTGAGAGTGATGTGGGGATTGTGGTCATTACCATATATGTAGATGACCTTATTATTGTTGGTGACAATGCTATGGAGATTGACCACGTGAAGGGTCTTCTCAAACAGGAGTTTGAAATGAAAGATTTAGGCGAGTTGCGCTACTTTCTTGGCATTGAAGTGATCAGGACTCCAGAGGGTGTCTGGCTATCACAGAGACAGTATGCTTTGGACATGTTGTCAAAGTATGGTATGGCTGATTGTAAGCCAATTTCTATTCCCTTGGATGTGAATGCAAAGCTGAGTGCAGAGAAGGGTGATGTTGTTGAGGATGTCAACATGTACAGGAAGATTGTGGGTAGTCTAATCTACTTGACTATCACGAGGCCAGACTTGAGCTACACAGTAGGCTTGGAGAGTCAGTTCATGCAACTTCCGAGGAAGCCACATTTGGATGGAGTACGACGCACACTTAGGTATGTGCAAGGTACTCTTGACTACGCATTGTTCTATGCAGCAGATGCACCATTAGCATTGTATGGGTATACAGATGCAGATTGGGCAGGTAGCATTGTTGATAGGAGATCTACGAGTGGCTTCATGTTCTCTTTTGGGAGTGCTGCTGTTACTTGGAGCAGCAAAAAGCAGCCTACGGTTGCTTTATCGAGCACAGAGGCCGAGTACAGAGGTGCAGCAGTTGCGGCGTGCGAGGTAGCTTGGCTACGCACATTACTTGAGGACTTGGGAGTGCAGGTGGACCAGCAGATTTTCATCCATTGTGACAACCTCAGCAGCATGCAGTTGGCTAGGAACCCAGTGTTCCATGCCAGGACCAAACACATAGAGGTCCATTACCACTACGTTCGAGAGCGAGTGTTGGCGGGCGACATCGACTTGGTCTACGTCAGCACAGAGGAGCAGATAGCGGATATCTTTACCAAGGCCCTCGGAGCTGAGAAGCTTCGACGTTTCCGGACTATGCTTGGACTCTGCGACATGCAGAGCTCGAGGGGGAGTGTTGAGATGTCGAGCTCTACACCTTGAGCTGGCATCCACTACGGGTCTTGGCCGCTTACGGCATTTACTCACTGGCGCGTTAGGTGACCGACACGGAGGATCTCTGCCAGTGATTCTACAACTGGACTACACTTATAGTGCCAGCCTAGTACGCTTCTAGCGAGTTCACACTTAGTGACCGCATGTACATATGTGCTACTTTTCAGCTTTAGCACTTAGTCATTTTGTACTCTCTTTTCTGTGAAGAAGAAGAAGAAGATTTCCATCTCTGTGTGCTTTGTGCTTGTCTTGTGTAGCTCTCTTGCATCCTCATTCTTTACAAACTGCTCTTGAAGTCTTTCACCCTCATCCAAATATCTTTGCACTTTTGTAGCACAAAGTTTAGCAAGCACATTGAAAATTTCATCTACTGCCCTATCTGTATCATCGGCACAATGAAAGCAATCATATTCAACACCAAGAGATGGCACTTCACTATGCATTCCCTCCGAATAAGCATCATAAAGTTCATGATTATTCTGCCATAGTGTGAGCCCTGTGTCACAAAATCTTTATAAAGAAGAAGTCTGCCTCTCAATCATCACAAAACTCAGGATCAGTTTGCCACATCGGTAGCTCTGGGTCACAGAAACTTGTCAAAGAACAAGTTTGTACCCCCTCTAAATCATCACCAAATTCAGGATCAGTTTACCACATTGGTAGCTTGCATCACAAAAACTTGTCAAAGAAGGAGTCTGCACCCCCTCTGAATCAAAATTTTGCAGAGTTTCAAGCACATACTCTTGCTTAACCAAGTCCTTAAAATCTGGTATATCCAAATTCAATAAATCTGGTATACCCAAATGCATGGTCCTGCTGCTCTCAATAATAGCCTTGCTTTGACCTATAACATCTGTATCATCAATCAACTCTATGGTAATATTTGTACCAAAAGAAAATTGCTCTAATATTGAGTCAGTAGCAAAAGTATCAGTTGTAACCGAATCTTCATGCATGTCTACTTGAATATGGTTGCACTCATTCACCTGCACAATTTCTTCTTGAGCTTTAGCCACTTCGTTGTTTTGATCCCCTGATTTATTTTCCTCCTATTTGCTAACTTAGCATAATATTTTTGGTGACCTGTTGGGCGTCATTATGTTCCCTTGCTCGTAGTATGACTTCGGTGTGCTTTTGGAAACTTGAGCAATACCCAATCATTTTCTTTGAAGATCAAGTATTGTGTATGCTTATCGACACCATCCTTTTGCTTCTATTGCGTGATGAATACAGCTTCTTTGATCTTTCAAAGAAATTCTTTAAGATATCTTTTATACTCATCAGCAACAAATATGTTCCCAAGTGTCTGACTATCAATGGGAGCTTGGGTCTTCCTTCAATTACCTCAAAGGGTGCCTTTCTTGTAGAAGTATGGACAGTGTTATTGTACGTATACTCTACTAAGGGTAAATACTTTTCTCATTGATCTCTTTGATCTACTTCCGTAACATAGTCTTTAAGTAGATCGATGATGGTTGAATTTACTATCGCACTTTGGCCATCCATTTGTGTGTGATAGGCCGAGGAGGAATTCAACTTAGTCCCCAAATTCTCAAAGAGACCCTTCCAAAATGCTAGTAATTCTTGAATCTCTATCAAATACTATAGATGTTGGTAAGCCATGGTGCTTAAAGATGTGTGAGATAAAGAAGGTTTCCATATGGTGTGCTTTAATAGTCTTTTTGATGTGTATGAAATGCACTTTATTACTAAAGCGGTCTACTATCATCCATATTCCCCGTATTTCTATGTATGGCCTTGGGTAATCCAAACATAAAATCCATGGATAGTATATCCATGGGGGACCAGGTATAGGCAATGGTTGAAGAAAGCAAGGCTGCTTCCCTCTATCATACTTTGTCTTTTGACATACAATGCATTTGGCAACATAGTCCGGTTGGCCAATAAAAGTACATCTCTAATCCCTTGAATCCCTCTATGTCCTGCATAAGCTGGAACATGAGATTCATACATAACCTTTTCACGTAAATTATGTGTAACACATAGCCTATTGCCATAGGGAAGATAACCATCTTGGACATTGTATGGTTCCTGTTTCTTGCCTAGTGCAATAGCTGACATTACATCTTTGAAGTTTCGATTTGTAGCATACTCATCTATCATAGAGGATAGATCGTTGTGCGTAGCTATTGATACAACATTCACCCTTGGCCTTCATGAAATTGCATCAACCACTTGGTTGTGCTTACCAACTATGTGAGCAATATGAAAATTAAACTGAGAGAGATTATTTGTCTACCTCATTTGCTTATCATTCAATTTAGTTTGCGTCAAAAATTATTTAAGACTTTGATGATCTGTGCACAAAATAAATGGAGTGCCTAGGAGATAATGCTTCCAAGCATCTAGGGCATGTAAGATAGCTAAAAGCTATTTTTCATTTATGCCTTGATTCTTTTCTTGGTCATCCAATCTCCTACTTTCGTATGCTATGGCATGCCCTTCTGAAACAAAATAGCTCCAATGCAATGTCCACAAGCATCACATTGGACCTCAAAAGGCTTTGAAAGATCTGATAATACTAGCACGGGTTGAGAGGTAATCTTTGCCTTTAAATTTTCAAAAGCTTCATTCTCCTTTGCAATCCTTACAAATGTATCATTTTTCTTAGTCAAATCATACAATGGGCCTGCTATGAGTGAGAATTTTTCTATGAAGCGTCTATAGTATGCACACGTTCCTATAAAGCTTATTAATTCATGTAGATTTGTTGGTATATGCCATCCTTTTATTACCTCCAACTTTGCAGGGTCCATTTGTATCCTTGCTTGAGAGATGATATGACCTAAAATAATGAAGACGTTACGTTGCTTATGTTCCTCAATAGTCTTCGAGTAGATGATAATGCCGTTGAAGAAAACTCTTGTGAAGCTTTGGTGAGGTCTAAAGAGCCTTTCTATCATTTGATTAAAGATAGCCGATGCATTGGTTAGTCCAAAAGGGAGTACCAAGAATTCATACAGGCCAAAAGATGTTCAAAAGGCCATCCTATGAATATCTTGAGGCACTATCCTTATCTGATGAGATAACCACTTTTGAGATCGATTCTACTAAAGTAGGTAGACACTTGCGGCTTATCGAATAGATCTTGTATCATGGGAACATGAAAACTATTTATGGTTATCTAATTAAGTGCCCGATAGTCCACACACATTCTATAGGTACCATATCCGTTTATACTAGTAGAACGGGTGAAAAAAATAGAGATGAACTAGGCATGACCATTTTTTTTTCCACAAGCTCGTTCACTTGCCTCATAATCTCCTCTTGCTAAGCCAGTGAGACTCGATAAGGAGGCTTATTACGAGGTGAGCAACTGGGTAGAAGTTATATGGAATGATCATCTTGTCCCCTTTTGGGAGGTAGCTCCCTAGGAATGACATCCGTAAACACATCTTGAAACTCATTTAGGAAATTTAGAAAGTTCTAATTCCTCTTTACTTTCATTTTTAACTTCCTTAAATAGACGCATCTTTCTTAGACTCCTTAACAAAAACATCCTTGCCTCGGTACAACAACTTCAAAAAAATAATGTGAAGCTAAAACACCAAGAAAGGCCATCCATGCCATAGGACAGGGGTTTTTCGCATCACATGTAGAAGACCATATATGGAAAGGTAATTGTCATAGCTTGCTAATTCACTCCCTTTGAAAAAAAAAAAGAGCACATTACTGATCCTGACCTAAAATTGGTGAGGGATTACCTCATTTAAGATTTCCCCATTGCAAAAAGACCTGCACAAATATACATGCAAAAATCAAGAAAAAATCAAGATGATATTAAAGTGAGATTAAGTGTAATTGCTCTAAAACCAACCATAATGTAGCGGTGCAAGAAACAAAGAAGTTGACAATATGCTCACCACATTCACCACCAACAACACTGACAAAGAAAAAGGGAGGGGAAGAAGGAGAGAGAGAAAGAGAGAGATGCACTTACACGATCACCACGCAACCCGCACTAGAGAGAAACGATGAGGAGTCGTAGATGATTGTAAACGCCCATCTCATGACAACTCTTCCTTCTAAAACAATGTTTTTAAAAGGGATAGTGCTACATAAGATGAACCAACTCTGGCAAACACTAAGGCCCCCGAATGGCAGGCCAAAAAGAGACACTTAAAACCATCTCAATTTTCATATAGAAATTTGAAGGATTTGTCAGCAATAGTAAAACTTGTAAAATTCTCTACAATTTTATTGAAGGCAAGCTTGGAATGAAGCTAAGAATTTGCAAATTTTGCCGCTTAAAAATCTAAATTTATTATGTAACGATAGGTAATGTGCCTCTAACATGTGTCACAAACTACGTAAAAGGGGCTATCATCAAAAATTCCAGCTGCCCTGTCCACTCTCTTGCGTCAAATTTATGGGTGCCAACTCATTCTCACCTTCATCTTCATCTAATCTTCAAAAATTTTGAACCTTTTGATGTAGCATTCACTCCCCTATAGGGTTGCACCCACCAACTAAAACAACTCTCTCCCTTCCAACCCGTACACACTACCCACTTCTCCCCCGTCTGCTATCTTTCTCGGTATTGTCACTCCCATCACTTAGGCACCTACTACACAGATTCATCCTCCCATCACATTTCCCTCCTTTGGCCCTCTTTGCACATCAACTCCTCTTCCCCTTGCCATCATCATCATCTTCCTATGATCACTTTGAGACCGGAGTTTCAATGAGTTGTAAAGCAGCTAGAATTTGTTTTGCCTTCTCATGATATTTTACATACTCATGTAGATTTGTTTCTCCTATCGGAACCTAATGTATTCCTGAGTTTTTCATTTATAGCATATAGGTTGCTGTGAGAGAGAGAGAGAGAGAGAGAGAGAGAGAGAGAGAGAGAGAGAGAGAGAGAGGACATGCTATTAGCTTGAAAGTGTTGATGACAAGGTAAGATTGCACTACCATGGGTAGATGTAGGCGACAAGCAAAGTTTGTTGTGTTGTATTCTAAGCAGGAGCAAGAAATAATAGCATCTCCATTGGACACGAACAATAGCAACGTTGTTGTGCTACAACTAGCGACATGGTGTCTACACCAACCCTGAGCGGGTAGGGATGTCCATTGGTTTGACAAGGGGGAATAACGAGGCCCAAGCAGTGTGAATGCAATTAGGCATTCATAGAGCCTAGGCCCTAGAAGAGGTGGATATTCTAGGCTAAAAAATTACACAGCACTGGTAGGCATGGGTCGATGGCAGCCGCGGTGATCATGCACGATAATGGAAGAAGTTAATGGTGGGCATCAGTGCCAATGCTAATATAGTTGACCCTACATTAAGAAACATGGGCCTCTTCAAAAAGAAGAGTGTGGTCCAACACCCTTGCCTCTCAAATTTGTATCATTTTATTATATCTTTCGCATTTTAGTGTATTTTCTTGAAGGGTAGGTCACATTTTCACGCTCTAAAAATGAGCCAAATACCTCAAACGAGAAAAATGAATGTATAAAAAGCAACCATAGATAGTAGGTGGTAGATTGGGTGTAGTGGAGCAGAAGAAGTAGCCTTTTCAGGCTCAAAGAAATGCAACCTCCGGCTAGAGGTGAACCATGGACCATGTGCTGCTACTTGCCACATCCCGTGCATGGCCAACTGTTTCAATGGGAGGGGCCACTCTGCACAAGTGACAGGGGGCTATCTACAGGACTAAATCCCATGGGGTCTTTAATGAAGACCCCTCCATGGGATACACAACATAGAACTAGAAGCGCGTGATGCGAGGTAGGCTCGGCCATCCGATTTTACTCAACCATGTCCGAATTTACCTTTTTTTGTCTTAGTTTACTCTGGCCCTATCCAAGTTTACTTATAATGCATTTGTTTCCCATCATGGTCACCATAGCTGCACGGGAGGGTTGGATAGGCCATAGGCCTTGCACGATACTTGCTAGGGAGGGGCACTGAGCACCCCATTTTTTTTATCCCTCTAACCCATGGGCTTTAGTATGCTATATTTAATTGCACACTCTTATTCAATGCATAGAAGATCTCGGCGTTGGTTTCAATGGCGTCTCTCTCTCTCTCTCTCTCTCTCTCTCTCTCTCTCTCTCTCTCTCTCTCTCTCCCCCCCCCCCCCCCCCTCCCCCCCGCCCTGTGTGTTGCACTAGCCACACGGTCACACCTCACCTTACCTTAAGCCTAGCCCCAACCTAAGGTCTCCCATCATCGTCACCGACTTATACTCTCAGGAAAAGCACAATTCATGGCCATACCTTGGTCCTTCCATCAGCCACCCCACCATCATTGTGAATAGTGAAGGCCATAGCTCCCCGCCATCATCACAATCCCCACCGCCTTCTTGTGTGAGTTGTCTGCCACTTTCTCACTCACAACTTCTCTACCATCCACCCTCTGCAGGCTACATATCCATGCCATTAGCCTGGCCATCTATAGGCTATCATGAGAGAAATGTTTTGTTAGTTGAGCACCTCATGCAGTAGGATGTGTCATCAATTGAATGCTGACTCCAGTAGGTTGAGCACCGATTAGGGTTGAAGCCGCTACCTGTAAGGCAACTACAAGACTCAATGATAGCCACACCCTTCCACCCACAATTTGAACCTTGAGATGTGACACAATACACCTCAGTGTAGCGACCAATACATATCCATTTCACCTCTTTGATGCCTAATGCTCCAGTTATGAGTGATTGAAGGGGTTGAGAGAGAGAGAGAGAGAGAGAGAGAGAGAGAGAGAGAGAGAGAGAGAGAGAGAGAGAGAGAGAGAGAGAGAGAGAGAGAGAGAGAGAGAGAGAGAGAGAGAGAGAGAGAGAGACCATGGTTATCCATGCATCATGTATTGCTTGGAAAATGAAACTTTGGATGATTCGTGTTAACAATAGTGCATGCCAGAGGTTGCCTTGGTAATGAAGCAATTTCTTTCTAGCGGTACCTGGGGCTCGAAAGCAGGAACATTGGTGATATGCTGGAAGTAAGAGGCAAGGCTCTGTGTGTGTGTGTGTGTGTGTGTGTGTGTGATAAAATCTAATATTTAACCAACCTAAATGATTTTCCCATATTAAACTGATCATTTAATGTGGGAGAATAAACGGGAACAAGGGTTAAGATATAGACATGTGCTTATAGATCTATCTCACACACGGGGCCAATGGTAAAGGGACCCAAATGAGAGATGGTCTATCAAAGAGCAAGGCTAACCAATGGAGCATAAATACATTAGGGTTAGCTTCATTGAAGACCTCCAATAGTTAGTGTTAAAATTCCTTTGACCTTAGGTAAGCTAGGGTTGTGCTTGAGGTGGGAACCCGGCCCAAGCTTAAGGTGCTTGAGGTGCTTCTCGTGCTTGATGACTAAGCTGCTTGAGGTGCTTGTCGTGCTTGATGAATAAGGTGCTTGTCGTGCTTTCCAACTAAGGTGCTTGAGGTGCTTGTGGGAACACCACCCAAGCTTGAGGTGCTTTGTCATGCTTGCTGACTAAGGTGCTTGAGGTAAGGTGTGCCAAAAGTCAATATTCAATCCCTACAAGGAGGGGGCGAGCCGTACAAGAGGGGGGGTGAGAGAGAACACACACACACACACACACTCACACAAGGCATGCTTGGTACAAAGAAAGCAAAAGGGACACTTGTCAAGTTCCTCCTCATGTTGCCCTCATGGTGTGCCTGAAGCCTATTCATTGGCCATCCAAGGGATCCAATGATAATTTTAAAAATTTAATTAATTGTCTTTGCATTTATCAAGTCCTCTCTCTCAAAGGGGAAAGGGGGACACTTGCCCCAAGGCTACCCTTGTTACTTGATTTATGGTCGTGCTTGTGATTGGCTAGTCCTAAAGGGGTCCAATGAGCTTCAAGCATGAGCTACAAGGGGGGGTCAACCAAGGAAGCTAGGGCCTTGCTTAGGGGGTATACTCTCCCACACACACTCACACACACTCGCATTGTGAGAATTGCAAAGTGCAAGAGCTCCCTCTCCTTCTCCAAGCAAGTAGAGAGGTTGAGAGCCTACACCAACACTCTTGGCTATGGAATGCAAATCCAACCAAGAGCCATGCTTCAATGCTTAAGCTTGTCATCTTCTCCATATTCATTACTATGCTATTATGTATGCTAGCAAGAAGAGTGATGATAAGTGAGAAACTAATTCTTTCTCCTATGAAATGTTCCTTCTTCCTCTCCCCTACCCTCATTCCTTGCTAGCTCTCTCCACCTTTGAAGGTGTTTTAGGTCTGGGATTGAGGCTTGGCAAGGTTAACGCTTTCCTCAAAGTTTATGTTATGGTCGTGGTGCATGAAGCTTTCCATATTCATTGCATCACCTAGGTCACAAGGAACACAAAGATTGTATTGTAACAAGTCTCTCTTGATGGGAGAAATCATAATACAAATGCCTATTGGAGGGGGGACCGCTTCCACATAAATCCGTTCCTCAACTGTTGTCATGTTTTGTAAATTCTCTCTCTTGCAAAAGTATTGTTCATGCCAAGTTAACTAAATGCTATGTTTATGTTGTTACCATCAATTATGTTCACCCGCTATGCTCACAAAGTAATTTCACAAAAGTATCTCTCTAATTTTCGCTATTATCAAGTTAATAAGCCAATTCCATTACTCTCTCTCTCTCTCTCTCTCTCTCTCTCTCTCTCTCTCTCTCTCTCTCTCTCTCTCTCTCTCTCTCTCTCTCTCTCTCTCTCACACACACACACACACACACACACACACACACACACACACACACACACACACACACACACACACACACACACACACGATAAGGATTAAGACATGTTGGAGGCTCAGTGTGGCAGGAGGTAGAGTTCTAAAAGCAGTAGCAACCTCCCTTTCTCTTTCCCTTTGTGTTTGCAAATGAGGGGCTTTTTCTTGGGCTCCCCAATATATTTTGTGTGAAGGAGCATGTGGAAAAAGTTGTTCAATAGAAGGGCAGACGTAGTTTCCAAGTTTGGTGAGGTGAAGGCTTATGTTAATATAATCTCTCTCTCTCTCTCTCTCTCTCTCTCTCTCTCTCTCTCTCTCTTCCAGTGTATTCATGTGTTGGATATGGCTTTCTGTCAAATAGCTCCCCCAAAAAACTTCAAGGCTCCCTATTTGTTACTTTGAATGGATTCTCCTTTGGCAATGATACCTTGTTTGTGGAGCTTCTCTAGAAGCCCAAAGTATCCCTCTACAATTTGTATAAATGATAAGACTTTCAATCATTGTAGCCCTCTCTCCAAGCAATTGTATTGTGTGTAGGTGTGTGAAAGGGACAACATCTTGCTATTGTCATGTGAAGAGTTTAGCTACAAAATTTTGCTCCTCGCTCTTTTCACAATTGTATATGATGTAAAAACAACGTATGATCTTGCAAAAATACTCATAATAGTATTGGTCCTTTTGCACGTTTGCCATGGTTAGGATCTTGCAAAGTAAAAAACATGAGTTCAATAGGAGGATGAACAAGACCTCGTAGCTCCTAGCTATGATGCATGGTGTATGTTTTGTAGTGTTGGTAATGTATGTGGGCATCATATGTGGCAAAGGAAAAGACAAACTAATCACATCTCATTTGTCTAATCAACATCTTAATATTTATGTACTCCGATATCTCACTTTATGTAATCAACATCTCAATATTTATGTTCTCTCTCTCTCTCTCTCTCTCTCTCTCTCTCTCTCTCTCTCTCTCTCTCTCTCTCTCTCTCTCTCTCTCTCGCATACTAGATCTCAAGTACTAGATAGTGGGATAGACTGGCTAGTAGGAAGTGGTCATGTATATAAGCAATCGAGTATGGCGATCGAGGTTGCAGGAACTAATCACCTTCAAAGATGATGATTGCAAGTTGCCAACATGTTGAGGCATATTCACCTTGGATAATGGATGTAGCTACTCATTTGAGGTGAGTTTGAGGTTGTCCATCTATAGACTTAACATTGTGAAAAATGTGACAATGTGGGCTCATGATGAGTTGAATCTGCAATAGGATATGGTGAGGTAGTTCGAGCAGGGGGGCTGCGCCCAACGGCTCTACCAAGCAATGTGCAGATGGAGCAATTTGCAACAATGGTGTAGATTTCCATGCCTTATGAGCTACATGGAAGGAAATTAGTGGCACAAAATGGGAGGGATACAATTAAGGAACCTCCCTAATTAAGGAGTATGAGCATAGATAGAACTGGAGAAGGAGGGTAATGGGATGGTTTGTTAGGCAATGAAAAAACTCAAGGAAGGTGATAGGTAGATGGTTTCCCAATGGTTGAGAGCCACCATGCCATTAATAGATAGCCACACTATAATCAAAGGTTGAAAGAGAGCAAGGAAAGGCTGCACTACATCCAAGGCAGGCCTTCGGGGTCGAGGGGTACAATAGCTCAAGGTCAACATTCAAATGAGGGTGGTAGGAAGATGGTTGGGAGGGACAAGATAGCCAATAGCAGACATCAATGTGGTCCTAGGGTCCTCCACATGTAGCCTGTGCCAACGATAACACACACACACACACACACACACACTTCTACCTTTCACAAGGTTGTAGATGTTGTATACGTAAGACTAGAAATTGATGCTACTATACCTGTTCTTATTTTTGGTGCTTCATTGGATGCTTCTCCTCTTAGAAATTCCCATTATGTTGACATGAATGAAGGTCCAAATGCTTTCTAAGCTGAGAAAATCCCTCTCATAAGCATGTTATCATGGAACTTTCCCAGGTCAAAAACAGTTTCAAACTTGAACAGACTAAAATAAGACTCCATGGTGTAGAAGCAAAGTTTACTGTGGCATTCCATTCCTCTATCTTTAGCAAAGAAGTGGTAGCATTTAATCTCAAGAAATGGTGATAGCATCATCAATATCATTTGATGATCTATCTGCAATCATGGAAGCAGATCGGCCGATAATTATAAGAATATTAAAGCAGATGGCTTCTACTACAATCAATGTTAGATCTGGGTTGATGTGAGAAACACAGCTTGTTGTTGGTGTGGACAGGGAAGATCATGATAGGTTCGGAGTGCTAAACGAAGAGTGCCACGAGACCATCACTTATCAGTGGGATGTAGATGACAGACCTAATCATGAACAACCTCCCATAGAAAATCTAGGAATCTCTCCACATGTATGTAGTAGCGGCGAGGAACTTGAACAATGATGGAGAGTTCATAGGCTTTGGTGATGATCACTACTGAGGATGAGGAGAAGGCCAACAACAACGTGCTTGTACCCAAGTTACTTGCTAGGTAGTTCTAGCTTGCTGACCCCCAATACATTCCTCTGCGGTAAGGGCTACCAAGAATTTGTACAACAATATAATGGCAAAGTGAAGTCTCAACCACATGTTAGCAAATATGGGCTTGGGCTTGAGAGAGAGAGAGAGAGAGAGAGAGAGAGAGAGAGAGAGAGAGAGAGAGAGAGAGAGAGAGAGAGAGAGAGAGAGAGAGAGAGAGAGAGAGAGAGAGGGATACATCTTATCTTCTACTTGCGACCTTCATCTGTGTGCCTATCAAGCTCGCCAATGGTAGTGCAAGGTAGGAGGTCTTGAATATTGGACCAAGGCAAGGCCCATATCATATAGGTCTTCAATGCAACAGGGCAAGCTGCCCCTCCCCCGCCTCTCTCTCTCTCTCTCTCTCTCTCTCTCTCTCTCTCTCTCTCTCTCTCTCTCTCTCTCTCTCTCTCTCTCTCTCTCTCTCTCTCTCTCGCCGTTCATGTTGTGCTAGCCATAGGTTTCTTATCCTCCCCGCCTCTATCATGCAGACTCCTCCCTCTTCCCGGGCATACTTGCACATAAGGTCTCTCCTCCACTCCTCGTATCTGCTAGCTTTTACAACCCATCACATCCAAGCTTCTGCCTTTCCTCGCCATCAATATGACCCTCAAGGTAGCCAGCAATTCCCCATCGCCTACTACAGGCTCAACCTTCTAATCTTCCTACTCACCACTCCACCTTCATTCGACCTCTGCAAGTGGCATAACCCCACCATTATCTGACCTCTGTAGGGTTCCCCTTTTAATGATACTATATCACTAGCTCTTGTCCTCTATTGCCACCATTGGCTCTATTCCCATAATTTTTATTATGGCTCCTTCCATCAAGGTGATTTAAGTAGTGGTGACGTATACATACATTAACGATTGTAGAGACCGGGTCACGTCTCCTAGGCGGTTGTGCACGTCTATCGCACGTGTCAATGTAAGGGACTTGCTGATACACTGTGTGCGAGCCAAAAATGGCTCCAAGCACACAACTAGACTAATCTAGCAAGCTCAACAGAGCAAGGGTGTGTCACTCACTGCCCTACGCTCGCCTTCGTGGAGGATTCCTCGCCACGAAGAAGAAGGAGCTACCGCCATGCCATGCTCAATCGCTTCACCGCCGTCGTGCTGTGGTCGCAATGCTCGATCGCACACACTCTCTCTCTCCCTCTCTGTCTCTCTCTCACGCATACAGACACGCACAAGGAGATGAAGAAGAAGAAGATGGACATGGAGCAAGAGCACTCTTCAATTGCACAAATGAAAGAATGAATGAATTTTAGGTTTGGGTGACTTTTATATTAGCTCGCCCCATTCACACTTGGGTGCCCATACTTAGCCAACTAACCCTTGAATATTCCAGTTAGAGTGCGCCTCTCATCAACGATCACTCTTACCCTTTTCCTATTGGACCGACAAGCCCAGTACCTAACTCTACCAAATAAATAATACGGTATCCGTTGTAGGTGATAGGAATGTGCATGAGGGTTAACATGCCCCCCTTCCTGATGTAGATTCCATCCTCGGAAGCTATTGAGTTGAAGCTCGTTCATCGAGGTGGAAGAGCATTTGAGATGAATGTCCTTAGCCTTCTTCAGTCACTGCAAAATCAAACAACATTGGCACAGTAATTGCATTCTCATATACAATTAAAAAGCATATGTAGTTGTAGACAGACAAATTGATTGGTAACAAAATTTTAAACCATTTGTCAGCAATAAACATTAACACTAGGTTGGTAACCTAACATGACATAAAAGTGTCATTTCAGGGTTTTGAAAAAAACCTCCAAAACCATAGTAGATCCACTCATTTTGTGAAATCCTTTCATGAGGTTATAGTTCAAGGCCTACTACACATGGGAAAAATAAGAAACTTGTAAAATTTCTCATCTTTTGGTCACACCAAGCCTCCAAAGTTGATGGACCAGTACATTTTCATCAAAACAATCATTTCTTACGTTTTGTTGCATAAAAATAAGATTAGGGATTTTTGTAGGACTTGAGATAAATTCCCTAGTTAACTTCAATGGGTTGGTGATCAGAACATATAATTGCTTCTCACTCACTATTTTTTGTTTTGCCAAAATAAATAGGTACAAAAAAAATTGAATGTTTACCATTCTGCAAACCTATCATCAAAGTTTCTATAGCCACGCTCAATACAAATAATATATGCATGTTTTCTTAGTTCCCTATTGTCCTTTAGGTTCATAAGAAGCCATGGAGCATGTCAAAAGAATAATACATCTCTTACCAAGGGGAATCTTGGGGACAAAGATGAAGTGCTAAATACACCAAACATGAAAAAACTGGGTTCAACATTATGAGTTGTAGAATCCCATAGAGACTATTCAATATCTAGCCAAATTTGATCCTTATGACTAGATATGGTTACTACCTACAAAATGCATGTAGTTGTCACAAGAAACTAACAATATTGAAAAAGCTATACTTGATATACTAGAGTGTTTCGTTTTCTTCTATAATTGAAAAAATCAACCATCGTTGTCTACTATGAAAAATAGGGTATTAGGTGCCCCAAAACTCAAGGAATATTAGCTTTATGTTACAATATGCGACATGGAAAATCAAAACTGCATTTGGATATCATGAAAGCCACCAAAAAAATCATAGAAGAGCTAAAATTGGCTAAAAAAACAGGATTTGACAATTTCTGTAATTTGGTCATAACTTACAACTTTAACATTTATTTCTCCCTAGAAGCATCAGGACATGTTGAGGGCTACTAAAGATAGTTCTCTAGCATTATAGACCTCACAAACATGAATTCTAGAGTGGTATAGTTGCAAAAAGTTGAAAAAAGCCAAAAACAGGAACCGTTTTTTCATACAGTTTAGGTTGTGAAATGTTGTGCAAGGACAAGGTTAAAGATGGAATTGATATTCCAAAAAAATATCGAGTTTGTTTCAGCTCATGAGACAACTTTCTAGACAGATAGCACCTCAAAATCTATTTTGAAACTCTTGACATAATTCAAGGAAAATGGTCACTTCACAGGACATAAAAGTGTCCTAGGAGATAAAAGTGTCCCATTACCAACCTAGTGTTAAATTGTAATATAATCAAATGCATAAACCGTTGGGAAGGTCAAAAAATAAACAAGTCCGGGGTCACTAATGAACGGTCGACAGGCACTAGAGATTGACTATTAATACCATGGGTAAAGCTTCTCAATTTTCTCTGGTCAAAATGGTTGTTTAATCGCGAGAGCCAAGTATTTCATGTTCGAAGGCTGACTAGAGGCTATACCTAGAAGACCTCGTAGTTAAACTACGATAAAAGGAATTCTCATGAAATCATCGCCTGACTTATTTACTTTTCTTTGACCCCCCAAAGTCTTTTCATAGTGATTCAATTTTGATGTGCGTGCTTATTTTGTATGCCTTGGGTTTTTTGCTTTTCGAGGAAAAGTGCCCACACTAGGAACCTCTAGGGCTCTAGTACCATAGGCGATACATGTGAGTGGAGTACCAAATCAAGTTGAGATTTCTCTTCCAACTTAAGATTTTACATTGTGGCACTTTGATTTTTTTGTTTGTTCGTTATTAGCATTTTAATTTTGTAACTTTGGGGGGTCATATAACACTGTTACCCTCCCCAGGCTCATCACACTAGTAAACTCCCTTTATAATACTTTAACTAAAGGTCAATAGGGACTAAGCCCACTAGAAAGCCCTAGTACATTGCACACAATGCTGCCTAAATTGGATTAAGAACCTAAGTAACCATTGATTATTAGGAAGGCATTCCCCATGGTATTAAGAGAAGATCTCTAACGCCTAGCTTGGTCAAACTAGTTTAGTCGGACTGCTTGATTTTTAAACCTAGACAAGTGATTATGACAAAAAACTACATTGAATTTAATGTTTGATACTAAGCAAATGCGTTGAATATTATGCTACCAATTACACTTAAAGCAGACAAACATGGATGCAAAAAAGATAAGGGACAATGCTAACGGACAAGAAACACCTGTTTGTGTTGATGATCGTGCTTGACTTGAAGTGTGAACGAGAGAAAGATTCCATGAAGGTCCAAATCCTAACAACAACAATTGTTCCTGTACACACTATGAAACACAAACAATACCTCTAGGAGGCACATCAGTGGGAAGAAAGAACTTTGCTAATCACTAAACTCTAAAACAGAAACACTCCTATCGTACTAATCTTACCTACCCTCCATCACTCAAGTGATGAGTATCAAAGGTGTTTGATGACATAGGTTTCTGTTTCAATGTATCGGATGTGAATGTGTAGGTCTGGTCAATGTTTTGACTTTTATTGTGCATACTCGTTTGCTAATTGCTCTTGCTCTTTATTATTTTTGTTTTTTGTGAGTATAAGGCTTTATATATACATTTCCTCATATTGGATATTGAGAGGTCAGGGAGGAAGGTTGAGAGGGAAGCAAGTGAATGATGGATGTCAGCAAACATTCCCCCCTTTCTTGGGTAGATCATACTTTTTGGAAAGATGTCGTCACCTTTTGAAACCAATTGTTCCAAGTTGTTATGGATGAAGGTTTTAACCAATAGTTTTCGATCGCCCTATGCGTTTCATCTAGTTGCAAGAGTGGTAAGGTACTCTCCCATGATTTTATTTGCAACGTTGTTGTAGGTGGTGAACTTACAATGGGAGGTGCAAACTCTTCCTTGTTTGTATGGATATGTACAATGGTGGGTGGAGATTGTGTCAAAGCTTCTATTTCCATATAGGAACTACATGAAGAGCAAGAAGCTTCATTTGACTTCCCTGTTCTTGAGCTAGGTGGAACAAATCCTTCTTTCTTTGGTACCCAAACTAGCTCTGGAGCGAGTGTGTAGCATTCCGTGTTTTTTTCCTTTTTGTGATCTTGCATTCGTTTTGGAGCCACAGGATTGGGCTCACATGGGCCAGGTGACAAGTAAGAACACAATCTACATTTTGGCACCCAGATTTGATCATTTCCTTTATAGTAGCCTTGGGCTTCCAATAGTCATTTAGGAATCCAACACCACATTTCCTTACATTTCTTGGAGCGCGTGGGACGTCTCTTACCAGGCTCCTGTCTTTTAGCACTAGCTATGGTCGCTAAAGAAGCTTTAGGGACCCACTTGTATGTTTTCTTTGTTATATTGGGATGGGTCTTGTGTGTCTCAAGCTTTATTTCAACTACATCAAATGAAGCTCTAGAGAGTTGGGCTATGGGGACATATGGTTCAACCTCTTGGACATGCAATGTTTTGAGTTTTATTTCCTTAAGAGGCAATATCTCAGGGACTATGGCTTGAGTAGCAGGGCTAAGAGTTAGTTTCTGTGTTGTGACACCCCCTATCCCCCAATCAATAGTGCATTTCATGGCTATCATCCACGTGCGTCCTAGGTTTATATTACCCTCATAGTTCCAACAGGCATGACCAGAAAGTCTTGAGATACAGCCCCATTGTCATAACTGACAGAAGTGTGCCAGATTCCAAAAACCGCAGTTTTTTTCTTGTTGACACCCTTGACTTGGATGATACTCTCAGATAGAGGTAGCTTTCCTAAATGACACTACACCCCATATGATAGTAGATTATATTTAGCACCCGTGTCCAATAAGGCATTATATAGCACTTTTCCATAGGCGTTGTTTAGCTCAATAGGGTATCGTAGAGGTGTGTTAGAGTCACAAGGAATGCATGTGTAACTCTAGGGTTAGCCTCTCGTTGGCGTCTTATGCGTTGTTGTTGCTCCTTAGCCTTAGCTTGAACTTGTATCTTCTTCAACTCTGTTTGTGTCTTGGCTACCTTTTTTTGATGGATGGCACGTAGCTCCTCTTGTGGGGTGATCTCACATACTCTATATGGTCCTTTTCCCGTATATTTCAACTTTTTCTTTTTGTTACACACTCCATACATAAGGACTTTATCACCAACATTGATATCTGTGCTCTTTAGATGACAGTCAAACCGTTTCTTCCTCCTATCTTTCTCCACAAGTGCATTTTGCATAGCTAATTGCCTCTTTTCATCTAGCCTTTCAAGGATATATAATCGCTCAACTAAGGGGTTACCATCCCAACCTTCTTGAGAAGCTACTCGAAGACTAGGAATGACAAACTCCCATGGCATAACCGCTTCTTGGCCATACATCATCTTAAACGGTGTGCAGTTAATGGAAACTTTGTATGCAGGACCATAAGCCCATAAAGCTGAAATCAGCTTTAAATCCCAATCTATGCGATGGGCTTCCACCATTTTGGTCAAGATAGAGATTAAGGTCTTGTTGGTGCTCTCAGCTTGGACATTTGCTTGTGGATAATTAGGTGTGGACTTATGGTGAGCTATCATAAAGTTGGTAGTGAGTTCTTTTATTACTCCATTTATAAAATGAGTACCATTGTCACTCACCATCTCAAAGAGACAACCAAATCTTGTAATAATGTTCTCAAAGAGAAACTTGGCAGTTGACCTCGCATCGGCCTTATGTGTCACCCTGGCTTCCGCCCACTTTGTCACATAGCCAGTGGCAACGATAATATATCGAGATTGAGTGCTACGAGCTGTCGGACTAATTGGGCCTACAAAGTCCAAACCCCATTTTTCAAATGGTTGAGTCACTTTAACAGGATGTAAGGGTATCTTATCCTTTCGTTGTGTGATCTTGTAACGTTGGCATTCATCACATCCTTTTGCAAAAAGTGATGCATCCTTGAATAAGGTAGGCCACCAATAGCCTGATTGCAACACCTTTCTAGCTGTTAGTTCCTCTGAGAAATGTCCTCTAGCTATACCCATGTGGGCTTCTTGTAGTATGTATAAATACTCATCCTCACGGGCACAACGTCTAAGAATATCATCCTTCCCTAGCCTGTAGACAGTTCTTGCAATGAGAGAGTAAGGTTCACATTCTTTTAATAGTTTTCGAGCTATGTCCTTACGAAGCTCTTTGGGTGAAAAACCATTAACTAGAAAGTTCACAATCTTCTCACTCCATTCAGGTATGGTTTCGACTAGGAATAGAGAAGTATCGGGTAACTCATCATCGACTCCAGTAGGGGCTTCACCATTGGGTATGCGAGACAAATGATCCGCCATGACATGTCTTTTACCAGGTCTCACCACAACGGTAAAATCAAACTCAAGGAGAATTAACAACCATCGTGTAATTCTTCCAGTGGAACAAGGTTTATTTACTAGATACAACAAGGCTTGATGATCAACATAGAAAACAAACTTGTTGGCCAAAAGGTAGTAGTGAAATTTCTTCATTGCATAAATCATACCTAAATCTTCTCGCTCTGTAGTAGTGTAGTTTCTCTCGGTGTCATTAAATATCTAATATCTAATCAACCCAAATGATTTTCTCATATTAAACTGATCATTTAATATGGGATAATAAACGGGAACAAGGGTTAGAATATAGACATATGCTTACGAATCTATCTCAACACGGGGCCAATGGTAAAGGGGCCCAAATGAGAGATGGTATGTCAAAGAGCAAGGTTAACTAATGAAGCTTAAAAGACCTTGGGGTTAGCTTCATTAAAGACCTCCAATGGTTAGTGTTAAAAGTCCTTTAACCTTAAGCCAACTATGGTTGAGCTTGAGGTGGGAACCCGACCTAAACTTAAGCAAGCTAGGGCTGTGCTTGAGGTGAGAATCTTAAGCAAGCTAGGGTTGTGCTTGAGGTGGGAACCCGACCTAAACTTAGGCAAGCTAGGGCCGTGCTTGTGGTGGGAACCCGACCTAAACTTAAGCAAGCTAGGGCTATGTTTGAGGTGGGAACTCCACTTAAGGTGCTTGTCATGCTTGATGACTAAGGTACTTTAGGTACTTGTCACATTTAATGAGGATGTTGCTTGAGAAGCTTCCTATGCATGGGAGGTAAGATGCTTGAGTCAAAAAGAGAACCTACACACTTAATGAGGAAGTTGCTTGACAAACTTCCTGTGCATAAAAATCTCAAAGTTAGGGGAGTTCTAAAAGAGCACATGGGACACATGTCAGAGTCTCACTAAGCTTAACCACATGGTGTGCTTGAATGCTATTGGTTGGGCTAAAGAGGGGTCCAATGAGCTTCTACTTCCATCTAACAAATATCTATATATTTTCAAGCTCTCTCTCTCTAAGGGGTAAGGAGGACACTTGTCAAAAGACTACCCATGTACTTGACTGCATACTGCATGTGATTGTCTAGGGGGAGAGGGGTCCAATGAGTTTGCAACATGTAGAAAGGTCACCACTCGCCCAAAGCAAGGAGGGGGGGTGCTAGGGGGAACACGACCTCTTTCTCCAAGATTGTGAGAGTGAAAGCCTACACCAACACTCTTGGCTATGGAATGCAAATCCAACCAAGAGTCATGCTTCAATACTTAAGCTTTCCATCTTCTCCATCTTCATTACTATGCTATTATGTATGCTAGCAAGAAGATTAATGATAAGTGAGGAACTATTTCTTTCTCCTCTTCCCTATCCTCATTCCCCACTAGCTCTCTCCACCTTCGAAGGTGTTTGAGGCCTTGGGATTGAGGCTTGGGATAGTTAATGCTTTCTTCAAGTTTATGTTATGCTTGTGATGCATGAATCTTTCCATCTTCATTGCATCACCTAGGTTACAAGGAACACAAAGATTGTATTGTACCAAGTCTCTTTTGATGGGAGAAACTATAATACAAATGCCTATTGGAGGGGGGACCAGCTCCATATGAATCCGGTCCTCAACTATTGTCATGTTCTCTAAACTCTCTCTTGCAAAAGTATTGTTCATGCCAAGTTAACTAAGTACCATATTTATGTTGCTACCGTCAATTAAGTTCAACCGCTATGCTCACAAAGAATCTCTCAAAAGTGCTTCACCTAATTTCCTAATTCCGCTACTCTCAGAGTTCATAGGCAATTTCCATTACATTGGTATCAGAGCATTTGGTTTCTCTTTTCTTTCTTAAGAAGAGAGGTCCTTAAGTAGCCTATTAATGGTTGTTTTTGTTAATTATATTAGGGTAAGTGGGTTTAGGGTCTATTATCGGTTTTGTTGAGCCCACTATGTGGAATATGGTGCACACCTCAGGAGCTTTGGTCTTAATAATGGAGTCTTTAGACTTGCCTACGGCTTTACCATTATTGAGCCATAAGAAGTCCGAAAGGAGCTATCCCTCGACAACTTCGCTATGTTAGACTCACTCCACTACTCTTTATAATTAACCAATTCGAGCCGTGGGTGTAGATACTTAAGTGCCTATTTTTAAAGGCTAAGAGGAGTAGTAGCTAAGGTTTTGAATTGCCAAAGCATGCACTAAGTAAACACATAAGTTTAATTAGCATGCTGACAATAACTAAGAGAGGAGAATGAACATTGATAACTTTGATTTTTCACATGAAGGTGACAATGATGATGGCCCCATGTTTGTTAATTATCTTGTCACTAGGTTGCAACAAGCTATTGGCAACCCCACTTTGCAAGCCGAAGTTACTCAACAACGTCATGCTTATGGGATTTCCTTTCCTCTCCAAGAGGAGAGAGAGAGCTTACGAGACCTCTTAAAGAGACCCCCAAAAGAAGACTCTCTCCCATACGAGAGGAGGAATCCAAAGATCAAGAAAGCAATGAATCCCTAAATTCCTCCGAAGACGTGGCTCCACGAAGAAGGAGGACTAAATGATCGCCAACTCCTCCCAAGAGGAAATGGTTAACCCATTTTCCTCGTCAGTCCAAAAGGGAAGAGAGGAAACCAAGGAAGAAAAGGGGAAGAAAGAGGTTACCCTCTTCTCCTTCTTCTTCACCTTCCTCCTCTACCGATGAAAGCTATGGCTATTCTCCTAGAGAATATAAGAGGGGAGGACATCGCAAATCTTACCCTGCATGGCGAAGGTCACAAAAGCTCAAGAAGTTCAAAGAGGGAGGAAAGAGTATCTCTTTTCTCACCTATGATGCCACCTTTGGTGCTACCGACAAAGTATTGGCCTTCATCCAACAATTTGATGCGGCCTTTGGAGACGAAGGATTCACGGAGTCCTCCAAGCTACGCCATGTAGCTATACACTTCCAAAAATCGGATCGTCAATGGTGGGCTAGCCTTCGAGGCAATGGTAAAGCCCCAAAGACATGGGAAACTCTACGAGTTTCCATCATGAAGCAATTCCTTGCAAGTGATGCAAGGAAAAAGTGCTCACCGAATGACGGGTTTAAGGCTTCTCTCTCATGAGTCTATCCACAAATATGTGGACAAGTTTTGGGATTTACATCTCAAGGCTATTGTCTTTCAAAAGATAGATTTTGCTGAGCAAAAACAATAATTTTGTGCAGGATTACCTGAAGAGATGACCGAGTATGTCAACTCTCAACGGATTGACTCTATCAGCGAAGTAATCCACCATACCATGGTTGCTTCACGCATCAATTTCCAACAAGGGGTTAGACGGAATGTCAAACCCATGGAAAATAAAGACAAAAGTGATGCAAAGGAAAAAATTTATGCCCAAAATTTCTCCCACGGCCATTCCAACAACAACAACAAAATCGATCCAAGGAGAAAGGAGTTTACAAAGGTAAGAATAAACTCTCTCCTGAAGAGATTGAAACTTTTTGCAAGGATCACAAATGTTTTGAGTGTGGGGAGCAAGGACATGGCTATCGTTCTTGCCCCAAAAGAAATGCTCGCAATGAGACTCCTAGAGCTTCCACTATCGAAGCTCCAAAAGAAGATACTCATTGCAAAGGATCACCTCTCTCCTATGCTTGGGGAAAGGTAAGGGAGCATGATTCTTTCATCTTGTTTGACCCTGGTTCTACTCTCAACTTCATATCAATGGAGTTGGCCACCAAGTTGGGCATTCAAGCTTTTGACATGGGAGATGTTGTAACTGCCAATGCCGCTTTCAAGGGACAACAAGCCTCTGTTACTCCCGTGATTGGGAAGTTGAGGCTTCATGTCCAAAGCTATGTTGACAAAGAAGACTTCTTCATCTCTCCTCTCCAACATGAGGATGCTATCCTAGGGATACCATGGTTCAACCGCGTGGCTGCCAACATGAAGTTCCCTGAAAGGAGAATCTACTTCACCTACAGGGGAAAGAATATGTAAATAGATGCTAATGAGTTTGGTCGTACTATACCACTTGTAAATCCTCTTGTCCTTGATAAATCAATGAAAAACTCAGTTTCTTCGTACATGATTTTTGTCAAAGAATCCTTAAAAGGTCCTAATGTTTCATCAAAGAAGAGTTAGACTTATCTAACTTTCTAAAAGGATTCCAAGATGTGTTCATTGATGATATCCCTATGGACTTACCTAAAAAACGAGGGGATGATGACCATCGAATTGAGCTCCTATCAGGAAGCTCACCGCCTAACAAACCTCCCTATGATCAACAAGAGGAGATCATGAGGCAAGTACAAGAATTCGTAGACAAAGGAATGGTGAGGCCTAGATCCTCTCCCTTTTGCTCTCCAGTCCTTTTAGTGCAAAAGAAAGATGGTACATACCGCATGTGTATGGACTATCGTGCACTAAACCATATCACTATCAAAAACAGATTTCCCATACCTTGGGTAGAAGATCTGTTTGATAAGCTACAAGGCTCTACCTACTTCAATAGGATTGACCTTAAAAGTGGCTACCATCAAACAAGGATAGTGAATGAAGATATCCTAAAGACCGCGTTTCGTACAACGTTTGGTCTTTATGAATATCTAGTCATGCCTTTTGGCTTGACTAATGCACCAGCTACATTCAATCGATTAATGGAGAAAATTTTTAGACCCTGTCGCAAATTCACTGGAGTGTTCTTTGATGATATCATCATCTACTCCAATTCCTTGGAGGAACACAAGCAACATCTCCAAGTGATTTTTCAAGCATTAAGGGAGAATAAGCTTTTTCTCAATCAAAAGAAAGCGAATTTTTCCTTCAAGAGATTCAATACTTAGGTCATATTATCTCTCGAGATGGCATCCGTATGGTCCATCAAAGTTGGAGGTAATAAAAGCATGGCCTAATCCAAGGAATCTATGTGAGCTAAGAATCTTTATTGGTATGTGTGCATACTATAGACGCTTCATAGCAAAATTCTCTCAAATAGCAAGACCATTACATGACTTAACAAAGAAAAACATTAAGTATTCATGGAATGCTAAGGAGCAAAGTGCTTTTGACAAGCTCAAAGAGAAGCTTATCTCCCAACTCATCCTTATGCTTCTGGATCTCTCAAAGCCATTTGAGGTTCAATGTGATGCTTGTGGTGATTGCCTTGGAGCAGTCTTGCTTCAAGAAGGGCATGCCATAGCATATGAGAGCCGAAGGCTCAACATGGATGAACGGGTCTTAGGCATTTAGGAGAAAGAGTTGTTAGCTGTTCTACATGCCCTAGACACATGGAAGCACTATCTATTGGGGACTCCATTTATCTTACGAACAGACCATCAAAGTCTCAAGTACTTCATGACACAAACAAAGCTTTTCGACAAACAAATGAGGTCGGCAAATTTTCTTTCACAATTTAATTTCCACATTGCTCACATTGCTGGTAAGCACATTCAATTGGCTGATGCACTTGCACGACGACCAAAAGTTAATGCTGTGTCAATAGCAACTCACAATGATCTATCTTCTATGATATATGAGTATGCTACTGACCCTGACTTTAAACTCATAATGTCAGCCCTTGCTTTGGGGAAGAAAGAGGAACCATTCACCTTGCAGGATGGTTATCTTCTCCATGGAAATAGGCTATGTGTTTCCCACTCCCTTCGTGAGAAAGTCATGTATGAATCCCATGCTCCTCCCTATGCGGGGCATAGAGGCATTCAACCTACTCTTCGAGGAGTAGAGACGTACTTTTATTGGCCTACCATGAAAGTGGACATACAAGAGTATGTTTCAAAATGTGTAGTATGCCAAAAGACCAAGTATGATAGAGGGAAGCAACCTGGATTACTCCAGCCATTGCCAATTCCTAATTCACCATGGGAGACTATATCCATGGATTTTATCTTTGGATTACCAAAATTTATCCATGGGAATACGGGAATATGGACAATAGTTGACAGGTTTAGCAAGCAAGCACACTTTATCCTTGTTAAGAAGACTATTAAGGCACACCAAATGGCAACTCTCTTCATATCACAGATTTTCAAACACCATGGATTGCCAGCATCCATCGTGTCAGATAGAGATCCTAGAATGACCAGTAATTTTTTGAAAGGTCTCTTCAAAAATCTAGGTACAAGATTGAATTTCTCTTCGGCCTATCACCCACAAACGGATGGCCAAAGTGAGATAGCCAATGTTACGATTCTTGATCTACTAAAGACCTATGTTACAGAAGTAGATCAATGCTCAAAATGGGAAAAGTACTTACCTCTTGTAGAGTATGCGTATAATAATACTATCCATACTTCTACGGGAAAAGCACCTTTTGAAATCATAGAGGGAAGACCTAAAAGTCCCTTGCTACTTAAAGTACACGGGAAGATCTTTGCTACCGATGAGTATAGCCGTGACCTACAAACATCTTTTCAAAAGATTAAGGAGGCTATATCCATCTCCCAACTAAGGCAAAAATCTGCTGCTGACAAGCACAAAAGGGCCTTAACGTTCAAAGAAAATGATTGGGTCTTACTTAAGTTTCCTAAGGCTTGATTGAGGCAAACGACGGGCAAAAATCCTATGGGCCATCAAAAGTATTATGCTGAACTAGCAAACAGATACTATGGTCCTTTTCAAAATTTAAAGCCAATCAATGACGTGGCTTATCAACTCAAGTTACCTAACTATTGGCTCATACACAATGCTTTTCATGTGAGCCTACTCAAGCCCTACAAAGGATAGCCTCCAAATGAACCAATTATTGAAGACCCTCCCGAAATCGAAGATCAAGAAGAGGCATTACAACCCGAAGCTATCCTTCGGCATGAAGACAAGGTACTACGACATGGTAAGATTTTCCAACAGTATCTTATTAAGTTCAAAAATTATCCTTTTGAAGATGCTAGATGGATGCAAGGAATCCAGCTTACCTTGTCAACGCTTACAATGCTACATTAGAGTAACCAAATGCACATGTTTCTTTTAAATGATCAATGTTTTTGTCTTATAAGACTAATTCTCTCTTTATTGTGCACAAATTTAAGTAGTATGCATACTAAGAATCATGTTTGGGATGACAACATCTCTTAAACACCATGTAGAATTTGTCACTCTACTTGGGAGGATGAAATGGACTAAAGAGCAGACATGCTTGCGGCAGCTATGTCTCCCAAGCACCAAATGGATTAGTCATCCATCTTGGAATGATGTCGTAGGGTAAAAAGGGATCCTCTACCCGCTAAGACAAATTGACTAATGACTATGACTTTATCTCTTTTACCTCATAGTCGAGGACGACTATGATTTCAAGAGAGAGGTAATGTCATTAAATATCTAATATCTAACCAACCCAAATGAATTTCTCATATTAAACTGATCATTTAATATGGGATAATAAACGGGAACAAGGGTTAGAATATAGACATGTGCTTACGGATCTATTTCAACATGGGGCCAATGGTAAAGGGGCCCAAATTAGAGATGGTCTGTCAAAGAGCAAGGTTAACTAATGAAGCTTAAAAGACCTTAGGGTTAACTTCATTAAAGACCTCCAATGGTTAGTGCTAAAAGTCCTTTGACCTT
Source organism: Adiantum capillus-veneris (assembly GCF_014529385.1). Lineage (NCBI taxonomy): Eukaryota > Viridiplantae > Streptophyta > Polypodiopsida > Polypodiales > Pteridaceae > Adiantum > Adiantum capillus-veneris. The sequence goes on along the minus strand of NC_140948.1, from coordinate 54,305,855 downwards.
ACGCAAACTAGGGCTGAGCTTGAGGTGGGAACCGGACCTAAACTTATGTAATGGAATTTGCCTATTCAATTTGAGAGTAGTGGAATTTAATGAGAATACTTTCAAGAAATGATTTTGTGAGCATAGCGGGTAGACATAATTGAATATAGCAACATAATCATAGCAATTAGTTAACTTGGCATAGACAATACTTTTGCAAGAGAGAGAATTTAGAGAACATGACAACAGTTGAGGACCGGATTTATGTGGAGCCGGTCCCCCCTCCAATAGGCATTTGTATTATGATTTCTCCCATAAAGAGAGACTTGTTACAATACATTCTTTGTGTTCCTTGTGACCTAGGTGAAGCAATGAAGATGGAAAGCTTCATGCATCACCATCATAGCATAACCTAAACTTGAAGAAAGCTTTAACTATACCAAGCCTCAGTCCCAAGACCTCAAACACCTTCGAAGGTGGAGAGAGCTAGCAGGGAATGAGGGTAGGGAAGAGGAAGAAGAAACAATTCATACGAGAAAGAGCTAGTTCCTCACTTATCATAACTCTTGAGCTAGCATACATAATAGCATAGTAATGAAGAAGAAGGAGATGACAAGCTCAAGCATTGAAGCATGGCTCTTGGTTGGATTTGCACTCCATAGCCAAGAGTGTTGGTGTAGGCTCTCAACCTCTACTTGCTTGGAGAGGGAGCTCTTGCACTTTGCATAGCACACAATGAGAGTGTTTGTGAGTGTGTGTGGGTGAGTATACCCCCTAAGCACCCCCCTAGCTTGCTTGGGTCGACCCCCCCCTTGTAGCTCATGCTTGAAGCTCATTGGACCCCTCCAGGCCTAGCCAATCACAAGCAGGAGCCATTACAAGCAACAGGGGTAGCCTTGGGACAAGTGTCCCCCTTTCCCCTTTGAGAGAGAGGACTTGATAAATGCAAAATCAATTAATTAAATATCCTAAATTATCATTGGACCCCTTGGGTGGCCAACCAATAGGCTTCAAGCACACCATGAGGGCAACATGAGGAGGAACTTGACAAGTGTCCTTGCTGCCTCTTCAAGCTGGGGCTTCCCTTGTGTGTGTGTGTGTGTGTTCTCTCTCATCCCCCCCCCCTTGTAGGCTCGCCCCCCTCCTTGTAGGGATATTTTTGACTTTAGGAGCTCAAGCACCTTAGTCATCAAGCATGACAAAGCACTTGGACTAGGGGGTATTCCCACAAGCATCTCAGGCAAGCATGTCAAGGCACCTCAAGCACCTTAATCAAGCGGCAAGTCAAGCACCTCAAGCACCTTAATCAAGCACCTCAGGCAGGACAAACACCTCAAGCACGACAAGCACCTCAAGCAGGTCAAGCACCTCGAGCTTGGGCCGGGTTCCCACCTCAAGCTCAGCCCTAGCTTATCAGCCCTAGCTTACCTAAGGTCAAAGGACTTTTTCACACATTATTGGAGGTCTTCAATGAAGCTAACCCTAAGGTCTTATGCTCCATTGGTTAGCCTTGCTCTTGATAGACCATCTCCCATTTGGGCCCCTTTACTATTGGCCCCGTGTTGAGATAGATCTATAAGCACATATCTATATCTTAACACTTGTTCCCGTTTATTCTCCCACATTAAGTGATCAATTTAATATGAGAAAATCATTTGGGTTGGTTAGATATTGGATTTTATGACATTACCTCTCTCTTGAAATCATAGTCGTCCTCGACTATGAGGTAGAAGAGATAAGGCTTAGTCATTAGTCAATCGTACTTAGCGGGTAGAGGATCCCTTTTTTACCCTACGACATCTTTCCAAGATGGGTGACTAATCCATTTGGTGTTTGGGAGACATAGCTGCCGCAAGCATGTCTGCTCTTTAGTCCATTTCATTCTCCCAAAGTAGAGTGACAAATTCTACTTGGTGTTTGAGAGACGTCGTCATCACAAACATGATTCTAAGCATGCATACTAGTTAAATTTGTGCACAATTAAAAAAGAGGACTAGTCATATAAGACAAAAACATGAGTCATTTAAAAGAAATTTGTACATTTGCTTACTCTAATGTAGCATCGACAAGGTTCATACTATCCTTAAGTTGTACTCCTTGCATCCATTTAGCATCTTCAAAAGGATAATTTTTGAACTTAATAAGATACCATCGGATTATCTTACCATGTCGTAGTACCTTGTCTTCATGCCGAAGGACAGCTTCAGGTTGTAGCACCTCTTCTTGGTCTTCGACTTCGGGAGGGTCTTCAATAATTGGTTCAATTGGTGGCTCTCCTTTGTAGGGCTTAAGTAGGCTTACATGAAAGGCATTGTGTATAAGCCAATGGTTGGGCAACTTGAGTTGATAAGCCGTCTCATTGATAGGCTTCAAGATTTGGAAAGGACCATAGTATCTTTTTGCTAGTTTAGCATAATACTTTTGATGGCCCGTAGGATTTTTGCCCGTCGTTTGCCTTAATCGAGCCTTAGGAAACTTGAGTAAGACCCAATCATTTTCGTTGAACATTAAGGCTCTTCTGTGCTTATCAACAGCAGCTTTTTGCCTTTGTTGAGAGATGGCTATAGCCTCCCTAATATTTTGAAAAGATTCTTGTAGGTCACGGCTATACTCATCGGCGGCGAAGATCTTCCCATGTACTTTCAGTAGCAAGGGACTTTTAGGTCTTCCCTCTATGATCTCAAAAGGTGCTTTCCCCGTAGAAGTATGTACAGTATTATTGTAGGCATACTCTACTAGCGGTAAATACTTTTCCCATTGTGAGCGTTGATCTACTTCGGTAACATAAGTTTTGAGTAGATCGAGTATCGTAAGATTGGCTATCTCACTTTGGCCATCCGTTTGTGGGTGATAGGCCGAAGAGAAATTCAATCTTGTTCCTAGATTTTCAAAGAGACCTTTCCAGAAATTACTGGTCATTCTAGGATCTCTATCTGACACGATGGATGTGGGTAATCCATGGTGCTTGAAAATCTGAGATATGAAGAGAGTTGCCATTTGATGTGCCTTAATAGTCTTTTTGACAGGAATAAAATGTGCTTGCTTGCTAAACCTGTCAACTATTGTCCATATTCCTGTATTCCCATGGATAGACTTGGGCAATCCAAAGATGAAATCCATGGATATACTCTCCCATGGTGAATTTGGAATAGGCAATGGCTGGAGTAATCCAAGCTGCTTCCCTCTATCATACTTGGTCTTTTGGCATACTACACATTTTGAAACATACTCTTGTATGTCCACTTTCATGGTAGGCCAATAGAAATACGTCTCTACTCCTCGGAGAGTAGGTTGAATACCTCTATGCCCTGCATATGGAGGAGCATGGGATTCATACATAACCTTCTCACGAAGGGAATGGGTAACACATAGCATATTGCCGTGGAGAAGATAACCATCCTGCAAGGTGAATGGTTCCTCTTTCTTCCCCAAAGCAAGGGCTGACATTATGTCTCTAAAGTCAGGGTCAGTAGCATACTCATCTATCATAGAGGATAGATCATTGTGAGTAGCTATAGACACCGCATTAACTTTTGGTCGTCGTGATTGTGCTTACCAGCTATGTGAGCAATATGGAAATTAAATTGCGAAAGAAAATTTGCCCACCTCATTTGTTTTTCGGAAAGCTTGGTTTGCGTCATGAAATACTTGAGACTTTGGTGGTCGGTTCGTAGGATAAATGGAGTCCCCAATAGGTAGTGCTTCCATGTGTCTAGGGCATGTAGAACAGCTAAAAGCTCTTTCTCATAAATGCCCAAGACTCGTTCATCACTATTGAGCCTTCGGCTCTCATATGCTATGGCATGCCCTTCTTGAAGCAAAACCGCTCCAAGGCAATCACCACAAGCATCACATTGGACCTCAAATGGCTTTGAGAGATCCGGAAGCACGAGGACTGGTTGGGAAGTAAGCTTCTCTTTGAGTTTTTCAAAAGCATTTTGCTCCTTAGCAGTCCATACAAACTTAACGTTCTTCTTTGTTAAGTCGTGTAGTGGTCCTGCTACTTGAGAGAATTTTGCTATGAAGCGTCTATAATATGCACACATACCAATAAAGCTTCTTAGCTCATGTAGATTCCTTGGTTTAGGCCATGATTTTATTACCTCTAACTTTGATGGATCCATACGAATACCATCGTGAGAGATAATATGACCTAGATATTGAATCTCTTGAAGGAAGAATTCACTTTTCTTTTGGTTGAGAAAAAGTTTGTTCTCCCTGAAGGCTTGAAAAATCACTTGGAGATGTTGCTTATGTTCCTCCAAAGACTTGGAGTAGATGATGATATCATCAAAGAACACTCCAGTGAATTTACGATATGGTCTAAAAATTTTCTCCATGAGATGATTGAAAGTAGCTGGTGCATTAGTCAAGCCAAAAGGCATGACTAGATATTCATAAAGACCAAATGTTGTGCGAAACGCGGTCTTTAGGATATCTTCATCCACTATCCTTATTTGATGATAGCCACTCTTAAGGTCAATCCTACTGAAGTAGGTAGAGCCTTGTAGCTTATCAAACAAATCTTCTACCCGAGGCACGGGAAATCTGTTTTTGATAGTGATATGGTTTAGTGCTCGATAGTCCACACACATACGGTATGTACCATCTTTTTTTTGCTTGATGACTAAGGTACTTGAGGTACTTGTCACATTTAATGAAGAAGTTGCTTGAGAAGATTCCTATGCATGGGGGGTAATGTGGTTATTCGCTTATTGTGAAAGTTCGTTATCAAATTGTTTTTTGTACACAGTGCCATGGATTGCAAAATTTATTATGTAGTGTTACCTTATTTGCATTTTATAGTTTATGTTCAACATCGGGCAAGGACTAGCCTGTAGGTTGCAAGTTTAAACTACAATTGGACAAAATGGTGCATGTGTACAAGGCATTTAGCTTTGTTTCTCTTGCCGTTACCTTCTCTTTGTTATTATGCCAGTGATGTTTGCCTTTCAATAGAGGTTTCATCCCCGCCCAAACTATCCTTAGGTTTCAAAGAAGCTTGTGTATCCTCTATGTATTTTGTGAGGGAGCAAGCGGCAAAAGCTGCTTGATAGAAGGGGAGTAGTTTCCAAGTTTGCTGAGGTGAAGGCTCTTGTACACGTTGTTGCAAACCTCAAACTGCTTCTTAATCAAGGCCATCAATGGAGCCATATTTTTATGTTTAATATAGTCTACCTAAATCATGATCTGTTTGCTCTATACCAGTTTTCAGCTATGCCTAATTACTAATGCTTGGATTAGTCCACTATCAATGACAATACCTTGGAAGTTGGCACCACAACTTCCATGGTATGATGAAACGTCATCGCTGGCGAAGTCTCCATGAGGTGTTCACGTATTGTAGCACATATTCTCTCTCTCTCTCTCTCTCTCTCTCTCTCTCTCTCTCTCTCTCTCTCTCTCTCTCTGTGCGCCACTGCCAAAACCCTAACCCTACACTTCTCTACACTTCTCCTCACGTCTCCCATTTGGCGAGGGCGGCCTTATGGGGGGGCGTTAATACAAGAGCCTTGCCCTTATACGCCCGAGCTCATCATCTCTGCGTGAGGCACATGGTGGTTTTCGCCAGCTCCTGTCGACCTGCATCCGAGAGGCAGATTGTGCTGATTTCGTTGACCTACTAATTTTGCCGACCTGCTGACCTGTCCACACATGCTGATCCATCTACACAGAGCCTAGATTAAGGTTAATTTCATTTATCCAAATCAAAGCAAGCCTTCAATCCCACCACACTCTCAGTTCAACAACGTTGCAAGCTAGGAATTTTGAGAAGGTGTCACTAGCCCCATTGGTGGCACTGATGTCGTCGTTTGGCACTCCCATTGCACGCAAGAGCTTTCTTGTAGTGGCAGCAGCACCAAGGAAGGACCCTGCCGCCTGCCAAGAAGCAAGGATTGTAGCCCTCGAGGCTTAGATTCAAGAACTCATTGGGGAGAATGATAAACTCAAAGAACGTTTACGCAAGCTCGAAGACGCGAAGGAAGCAGAGAGCCAAGCTCTACTTGCACAAGCACATGAGGTTCAAACCTCACTCACCAAGACTGTCATGGCGGCAATACGAAAAGAATCACATGAAGCAACACATAAGAAGATCGGTAGCAAGATACAGGTGGCCCTACATGGATGCCAACTACAAGACTCTCTTGGCCTCAAGGTCAGGATTGGGGGGCTCCACTCACCGTGGTGCACCAGCGAGGACACCCTCGAGGAAGCAATCTCCAAGCCAAATGACACTCTTCAACCTGTCTACATCAAGCCCGAAACACGACACACATAGGCATGTGCCACCCGAGCATTGCATACTCACTTTTAAGGACAAAGATGAGCGTATGAAGCTGCTACGCCAATCTCAACTTCTCAAGGGAAAAAAGCTATGGATGACCACGAATCAACTCAAGAGTAAAGCAAGTGAGCTCAAAAAGATGCATGAAGCACGTAAACAAGGCAAATGGGCAATCTACCGAGGTGGCAAAGCGATCATCCAAGAATTTCAAAATCCTAAGCTGCTATCCCTCAGTTAAACCCCCTTAGGTTTTTGTCTCTCTTTTATTTACTTTACCCTCTTGATGGACACTTAATCCTTAACTGATATGTATCACCCCTCACTCTAAGAAGGAATTGTTGTAGTGCTCCTTTTGGTTCCATGGGTCATATATGACCTCCGTGGGCGATAATTCAATCTCTCTCTCTCTCTCTCTCTCTCTCTCTCTCTCTCTCTCTCTCTCTCTCTCTCTCGCGTGATTATTTGACACCCCCTTTGTCAGGTGGGATCAATGATCCCTATTAATTGGAGGCGGAGGGATTGGTTTTGCGCCGTCCGATGGCGGATTAATCCCTAAGTGATCATCATGTGATCACAATCGAAGTGAACCCCAAGGAAACTCGATGTGAAAATTAAAGGTCCTCCTATATATCCCAATCGAGATGTGATCACCTTGTAAACCCACATATTCCAAAGTGATCACTGTGTGACCCCAACCATCCCAAAGTGATCTCCAAGTGAACACCGTGTGATCCCCACCCTGTCACTTTTGCCATAGTATGGTTCAAGTCGCGCGAGCAGATCCGATCTGAATCTTTTTATTCTTGAGAATAAACGGACGGTCCACATTATCCAGAGATCGTGGACCGTCAAATAGTTCTAGCCCCCCCCCTCCCCCCCCCCCCCCCCCCTGAGTCCGAAGACGAAGTGGGGTGGTAGGCCGGCCGCCGGTATGCGCCGCAGGTTTGGAACACTAGTACACGTTTTCAGGGGACTGGTGTAAACTTACGACAGCGTTCAGGTTGCAAGTTGCATAGGCCTAGCTTGTCCAAACCAAAATTTGTACGTTTGGTCATTAAGCAGCAAGCTGTAGCAGCGTGACCCACACCTACAGGGAGAGAGCAGAGAAACAACTCGTTGAGCAACACAAAAGAAAGGGTTTCAAAGCTCACGCTCACTGGCTATGGCGCCTGCTTGCAATGCAGACTGCGGGACGAATAGCATTCTCTGACTAGATCCGCAAGATTTCGCCCTCTCCTACGTCTGCGGGTTCCGCTTTCTAGGCAGTGCCGTTTGGATGATCCCCGCCTTGGTCGCTAAGGTTAGTTATGGTTGTTACCACGAGAGAGAGAGAGAGAGAGAGAGAGAGAGAGAGAGAGAGAGATTCGATGCTTGGTCATTTCTTACTTCAAAGCTGGAAGGCTTCACTCTCCTCTTTTGAATTTGATGGCGTGTTTCTCACTGGTCTTCCGAGTGGGCAGATCTGGTTTAGAGTAAAATCAGCTGAGATAGCTGAGGGTTGTAGCAATTTTAACTCTCTTCAGGAGGGTTTTTTATTTTCTGGCTCTCTCAAGTTTTATAGTGTTACCCTTGCCCTCTTAGCTCTTTCAAGTTATCTGGTTGTGGTTGCGTGGCGTGATGCCTTGTGGTTGGTACCGAATGTGCTTATTTTCAGACTGTTGAGGTCAAAATTAGTTTGCTTGTGAATGCAGCCTTTCTTTTTGAACCCTTCAAGGTAGACAAGAGAAAGGTGCCTGTTCTAGAGCTGAATAAATTGGGCTATTGGATCACAATAAGTTCACGTTAGCAATTTGTTGACTGTACTAGTGATTTGAATTGATTTTCATGGAATTGTTGTGGGCATTGTTGACTGTATGGTTAATGAAGCATTTTTCTACCGGAGAGAGTGTGATAAAATTGACACAACGGTAGGCAACAGGAACTTGTTTATTTTATAGTTGAATAGATGTTGCTACTGATTCTGTTGAAGCTAACAGAGCAACCCGGATTTAACTACTTTGTGAGAAGTTTCATTGGACGGGATAATCAATTGTAATGCAAAAAAAGAATATTGAGGATGTTAGGGGAATGTCATAATATTTTGTCAAAACTAGCAGGATGGACCTACTGGTCATTTTGTCATGCGGATGACTACCTTGGGCCTGTAAAGTTGTGTATCCTTTAAAGTCAAATCAGGCTTTTCTTGTATTCATTCAGTATGTATCTTGCAAAAGAACTGCGTTTCTTTATGTTGTTGCAAGGCCCCAAAGAAAAGGGTATCTTGACCAAGGCTTAACTATTGTCTACTTTTCTTGCTCTCTGTTGTCTTCTTAGCATGCTTTGAAATCACGTGGACATGAAGCTTCTACTCATTTACATCGATGTTGTAATTTATCTTTCTCACTTCAACAACTGGACTTCCAATATTGCAGAGCTGTGAAACATTCCGTCTCTATGTAAGGGATATGGTTGGAGGGTATTTATTTATGGTGTTCATCTCTTACTGTCTATTTCATCCGCAGTTACATGGAAGGAGAAGGGGAGACTGGAATGGAAGGGGAGCTTGAGACAGCCGGGGGGAGGGGAGAGGAGGTTGTTTAATTCAGTATAGTTTCCAATGATCAAGTGGCCACAACCTCTCAAATGATACACAATAGCATGCTTTGAAATCACGTGGACATGAAACTTCTACTCATTTACATCGATGTTGTAATTTATCTTTCTCACTTCAACAACTGGACTTCCAATATTGCAGAGCTGTGAAACATTCCGTCTCTATGTAAGGGATATGGTTGGAGGGTATTTATTTATGGTGTTCATCTCTTACTGTCTATTTCATCCGCAGTTACATGGAAGGAGAAGGGGAGACTGGAATGGAAGGGGAGCTTGAGACAGCCGGGGGGAGGGGAGAGGAGGTTGTTTAATTCAGTATAGTTTCCAATGATCAAGTGGCCACAACCTCTCAAATGATACACAATACCCCCAACTAGAACATGTACTAGCCATTTACTGTTTGCAAGTAGCTGTCCAAAAAGGAACAGGCGGTAATGCATTTCTGGAACGGCAACCTTGTTTGAAAGGGGAGCTGGTACAGCCTGGAAAGTTCTGGGTGTTCTCAAGGAGGAGACAGCTTTCCACCCATTCCTGTTTTGCTGTTTTGATCTCTTGTCGGTGCTATAGCCATAACTGGGGCTTTTGTCAAATCTTTGCCTTGACCCTGATAAAAACACACACACTCAAACCAAAAGAACCTCATCTTATCTGGACTCTAATGGCATTTTAGATGCATGCATGTGGCCTTTCTAGAGAAAGAGATTGTCTTTTCAAAAGGCATTGGCTATAGGCAATTCCATTAGCGCAGGAGTTGCTCTTCTAGGAGTTCTAACTAACTGCATTCCCTTGTCCAGTGATAACAAGTAAAAGTACTAGGCCACCCTCGTGAAACCAATGTGCTTTCATGCAAATGATGAAAATAGCTATGTATGCGGTAGGTCAAATGCGACGAGAGAACATTTATGAAAATACTTCAGGGCCTCAGTTGATTTTCTGTATTTGCGTTGCTATGTTGTGACAGGCTTAAAGGGATCGGCTACTTTTGTTGATGGGCTTGACACAGTCAGTTTCTTTTGGACAAGATGAGGACGATGAGGAAGAAGAGGAGGAAGAAACAGAATTGAAAGATGAGCTAATGCAGCAATCAGTGCAGAACGAAACCAGCAATCAAACTGTAGCTGTGCAAGAGAGCAAGCAAAAGATGAAAGTGGACCAATTAGATGAGCTGGAGCAAGATCCAGAAATTGTTCCCTTTGAACCTTCAGCATCTCCTGCATCTTCAGTCATGACCCCTCATTTGGGCCCTTCTGTAAAAGTATGGGATCCTGGCCATATGCTAAGCCCCTTGAGCCTCTCCCAGCATGGACGGAGTTTCAATATGCGAATGCATATTCCTCCTGGTGCACTTATTGGTGATGAGATCTGCACTGAGATCTATCTCATCAGACATGCTGAGAGCAACATGAACCTTCTGCCAGGTGTTGATCTTAGTTTCAATTGGAGTTGGCAGTATATCAGTTAGTGTCCAATTCTGGAGTTGTTTTTCGTTCCTTGATGGTTAATCAGATTTTCAACTCACTTTGTCTACTTCATCTATCTTTTCTGTGCTGCAAGCTGATATTCTGTTGGCCTAGTTGTGGTTTAACCATTATTGGAGTTGCTTCTCATTATATCTAGCAAGTTAATTCTGGACTACCGTCGGATGCAGCATTCCCTTTGCTAACAATATGGTAACACTATTCTTTCAGGGCTTATTTCAGGTCGTAGTCCGTCTGCTATGATTACTCCAGAAGGTAAAAGGCAGGCAAGGGCTCTTGGGGTTTTTTTACTATCACATGGTGTGCATTTTGATGCTGTTTTTTCCTCACCCTTGGAACGCTGCAAGCAAACAGCAGTGTCCGTTTGCCAGGTATGTCTGCGTGTTGATCCTACTCAGCCAATGTTAGGTTGTTTCTTTTGATGCAATTTATTTGAGAAATGGCACATCAGCTACAGCAACCAAAATGTTGTCCCTTTCAGTCTTAGTACTTACTGTTACTTGTGTGATGAGTTTCAATTTCATTATTTGTAAACCAGAAACCATTTTTGCTCGTATATAGCTCCGGGATTGCTCTCAAGAAGTGGACTGTTATTATCTGTTACTGATTTTGTAAGTGAAGATAATTTACCATCAGTTTGAATTGTTTCAGGAAGTCAACTTCGCAAAGGAGAAACTTGAGTTTGCAGATGCTCTTATGGAGATGAGTCAAGGTCTCTGGGAAGGTCTTCGAAGGTCTGAAATTTATACCCCAGAGTTACTGAACTTGAGGGCAAATACGCAGCCAGATTTTCATGCTCCAGGTGGGGAATCGCCACGGCAAGTGGAATTCAGAATGATTAATTTTCTTAATAATGTTGTGCTCCAAAAGGCAATTGAAGGTAGCTTGCACAAAGATGCAAAATCGTCGTTGAAGAAGCAGGGCAAACCAAATCTCTTGATGCAGGTCCATCCTCTGAATGATTCAACCGATGAAATAAAAGGGTCGGTGATGATACCATCTGCAGCAGGGAATGGTTCTCTGTATTCCAACGGAAGTGGAAAAAGCAGGCTACACATAGCATCTAGTGATGCAACCAATATTGTTGTCGACGACTTACGTCTCCATGGAGAGCCTGACCAAAAATCTTCCACAAGACCAACTTCTTATCATGTGGCAATCTTTTCTCATGGGATGGCCATCAAATGTCTTTTGCGTGGGATCTTGGGATTGGATCCCCATATGACACACCGTTTTGAAATTGACAATACTTCAATGACTGTATTGAGGCATTCAAGTCACCATGGGTGGCAAATTCAGCGAGTGAATGATACTGCCCATCTTCGCCTCTTGTAGATTCAAGGGTTCTTTTCAGATTTGTATGGCCCTTTTTTCTCTAAACATTAAATCCATTAACCTTTTTTGACCATGTTGAGATTATAACATTATTTCTGTACATTGGACATTCTTGAATGACTTTGAAGACTTGATTTGCAAGACTTAATGTCTTCTTGAAGAGAAACATATGGCTTATCTCCTGCAGTGTTGCCGTACATGCACGCATTTCTTTCTTAGGCTAATATTCATGCATTTAGTGCTGCTTCAGCGGTCTACTTTGAAACTGTTGTAAGATTTTCGCACAGTTTGTGGCCTCGACGTCATATTTTGACCACTCTTGTTATTATGGACATGTAGGAGTCAGTATTTCTTAATCTGAGGCACGTGGGGCTTGCTCAGTTTGATCAGGCTTTGTAATGGGGGATTTTAAGAAACAAGACTCTGACGAGGTGAGGCTCCTCGTGCTAGATTTTATCTTAATTGTCTTGACGGCATTTCACAGTCTTTTTAGGTGTTGATGAGTATTGTAAGCGGAAGCATAAAAAGTATGGTTTTTGAGCCAAATAAGGTAACATATATCATGATTTCTTAAGGGAATAGAACTGGGCTTGCTGAAATATACCAGGCATCGCTTTGTACATTGAAGTTTGGAGCTGGTTCACCTGATGCCTATGACCTGTACAGCACGTGTTAAGTCTCATATTTTCCTTTGCCCCTAGCTGCCTTTCATAGTCACAGAATAATCACTTTTAGGGTCCTAGTTCCTTGTTCCTTTTTCATTGTCACCTGGTGGCTCCCTTCGTTTGTACATTGCTCCTAGCTGGCAAGGCATGATGCCATTCTAAAGAGCTTGAGATGAAGAAAGGTACTTTCCAAGATGTTATTCCACCAGTCCATGTGCAAAGACAAGCAGCAGTTTGTGCACCGCAAGAGGAAATAATTTAAAGAGATTTTTTGACTAGCTTTGAACATGCAGTTAAAAATGCATAATCCATTGGTTTGCAGAGGTCAGCCTAAGTTTTTGGGCCACATGGACAGATTGTAGTAGATAGATTGTGGAGAGTCCTCTTGCTATGATGAAAGATGACAAGCATTAGTGAGCGTGAGCAAAGGTTCTAAGTTCCAAGTCTTTGTATAAACAAGACTTGGAACTTAGAACCTTTGCCAGAAGGGAACTTGATTATAATCTCAAATTTGTGGTAGATAGATTGTGGAGAGTCTTCTTGCTATGATGAAAGATGACAAGCATTAGTGAGCGTGCAGAAATGGATACTTCGTATAAACAAGACTTGGACCTTAAAACATTTGCCAAAAGGGAAAATTGCTCGATCATCAACTCAAATTTTTACCTTGCATTAGTGCTTTGTGTCTAGCCTAGATTACATCATGTTTAGAGATCGTGTAGAGCCCTCTTGCTATGATGGGGCTATGTTGAGATATGACAAGCGTAAGTAGGAGTGGGCTTTGTAGTAAAAAAATGGATTCTTTGTAGAAGAATTAAAAGGATCTTTGCCAAAAGGGATGAATGCTTTGCCATGTAAATGGTGCCATATATTGGAGATCACATTTAGTGCTCAAGTACATAGCTAGATTGGTTGCCAAAGGGCCAAGCAAAAGTAGAGTAAATATTTTGATGAGGGTCTTCCTCTGTTTGTAAAAATGATTACTCTGCGGGGTCTTGCTATGGTTGCTAGAGAGTACAGGAAGCTTGTCCAAATTGATGTTAAGACAAGGTCCTTGCAAGATGGTCTTTATGAGGATATTTGCATGGCACAGGATGTTGCAAGAGAAATTTTGCTTAAGCTTGGTTACGAATGTACTCGATCATGGATAGTTTTTTGGTACTTCCAGATTGGTATAGCTCTTGCAGATAATCTGAAGACTACTTTTATCTCTCCATGGGGATGCTTTGCTTATCATAGGATGCCCTTTGGTTTGGTCAATGCATATGCAACTTTCGAGGAGTGGATGAATAGGGTGTTTGGACATATTTGAGTAAGTTTATCATAGTGTTTACGGATGACATTGGATGTTAGAGTTCCAGGTTAGAGCACCGTCAAAGCTAAGGCTATGTTTTCAAAGGCTTAATGAAGAAGGTGGTCAATTGAACCCAAAGAAGTGTATGTTGGTGCAACCTTGAGTCCGTTTGTTAGGTCATGCGGTATGACAAATGGTATAGAGGTTGATCCTGAGAAGGTGAAGGCTCTTGTGTTGATGGAACCATTAAGTGCTCAAGGTCTGGCTTCGTTTGTACATAAGCTGAAGTATTTGTCAAGGTCTTTTTGGATGCTTTTGCAATATGTGTATTCTCTTTAGAAGATGGATCAATAGTTTCATGACTTTCAATGGACTAAAGATGCACAACAAGCTTTTGAAAAGGTTAAAGAGATTCTTTGCTAGTTGCCTGTAGTTTGTCTTTCAAACCGCAAGGATGATTTCTATATTGCTATGACATTGGATACTATTGCTATAGGAGCTGTTTTATTGTAGAAAGTGGAGAAGTCCTACAGGTTGATCTACTTCAACAGCAGGGTCCTGGAGAGATGACCTATACAAAAGCTTAACAGTGGGTGATGGCTTGGTGTTTGCGCGTCGAAAATTTAACGCGTATCCAATTGTTTGTAATTTTGTGTTTTCACTTCCAATAATTTGTTGCGTGAAGTGGTTCTACATTTGAAGCCAGGAAAGCGTATCATGAAGTAAGTGTTTCCATTGTAGGAGTTCAAGTTTAAGGTCAAAATCAAACCATCATGTCTAACTTGGTGAATATTTGGGTCAATAAGAATGTAGATTTTCCAATGTATGTAAGGGTAGTATGAGAAGAAGCATGTGAGTAGCTTGACATAGAAAAGTCTTTTGTGATGTGGTTTGATGGTGCGTATAAGAGTGTGGTGCAAAAAGATGGTGAAGATGCGGTGATTCCAGACCCCCAAGGTAAAGCAATTTTATCTAAAGCATATGATCTTGAGAATGTTCACACAATCAATGAGGCAGAGTACTTAGCTCTCCACTTGGGGTTGAAGCAGTGTATAGAGTTTGGTATTTCTTGACTCATAGTAAAAGGTGATGCCTCTTTGTGAGAGATTGGGAACAACCACAAGCCCTTCGCCACCTAGTCGTACTATATATAGTCCCTTGTCCCTAGCTATATATAGATCCCTTTATCGCATGTGTGTCCTTGCTCTACCCTTGGCTTGACATTACTCCCCCCTAGGAGAAGCATTTTCGTCCTCGAAAACAAAAGCGGTAATATCTTCTTAAGGACACTAATGTTTTCCACATTCACACCTCTCAAGAGTCCAACTGTCCATTTGATTGATACACGGTTCAGTTGGAGGTTCAATGAAACCAAGAACAACATTTTGATTGTGTATACTGTTGTCCCAATGCAAACGTTTGTGTAAATGGCTTATATTCAAAATAGTACATACTCGATTTATAACACACTTGAGAATTAAATGAGTCACCACAACTAAGAGGTGACTAAACCAGTGACCAATTTCTAGACTTTTTAAAGGTGTTGGAACATGTAAGAATACCTCTTTTCAACTTTCCTCGAAAGTGACTTACTGATAAATCTCATCAGCACAGATTATGTCCTTGACTTTTTGTCATTCCTCATTTGTAGACAACCCCACCATAACTGGAAATCGAGGTTGAAATCTTGACATAAACATGAAGGGACTAAACCTAGTCACAACATGCTTTGCATCATAATAAACAAACTCCAAACTAGAGAGATAGTCTGTCATAAATTCTAATATCTAACCAACCCAAATATTTTCTCATATTAAATTGATCATTTAATGTGGGAGAATAAACGGGAACAAGGATTAGAATATAGACATGTGCTTATGGATCTGTCTCAATACAGGCCAAGGTTAAAATGGGTCCAAATGAGAGATGGTATGTTAAAGAGCAATGCTACCGAATGGAGCTTAAAGACAATAGGGTTAGCTTCATTAAAGACCTCCAAAAGTTAGTGTTCAAAAGTCCTTTGACCTTAGGCAAGCTAGGCCTGACCTTGAGGTGGGAATCCTACCTAAGCATGAGGTGCTTGTTGGCTTGCTAAGTGTTAGTGGGAACCTTACCCAAAAGCTTGAGGTGTTTCTCACATGCTTAAATGACTAACGTTTTTGAAGTATTCAATTCAAAGACAACTCTCAAGTGGCATAGAAGTTTCCATGTTTGATTGACTAAGTCCTTGAAGTATTCAATTCAACCAAGTGACTTAATAAACATAAAAGACACATGTTCAAATGATCTTCCACATGTGGCCCTCATGATGTGCTTGAATGCTATTGGATAGGTTTTAAAGGGCTCCAATGAGAATTTAGATACATAAAAATAAATAATAAAGTTCTTTCTCTCAAAGAGGAAAAAGAGGACACATGTCCAAATGAATAATAAAATAATATGAGAGAGAGAGAGAGAGAGAGAGAGAGAGAGAGAGAGGTGGACCAAGCATGAGAGGGGGGTATACTCTCCCACACAAACACACACATTCTCTCATTGTGTAAGAGTGCAAAGTGCAAGAGCTCCATCTCCTTCTCCAAGCTTGCTGCGAAGTGGAGAGCCTATACCAACACTCTTGGCTATTGAATGAAAATCCGAATGCAAATCCAACCAAGAGCCATGTTTCAATGCTTAAGCTTGCCATCTTCTTCATCTTCATTACTATGCTATTAAGCTATGCTAAGCAAGAAGAGCGATGATAAGTGATGAACTATTTCTTTCTCATATGCATGATTCTTCTTCCTCGTCCCTACCCCCATTCCTCGCTAGCTCTCTCCACCTTCGAAGGTGTTTGAGGCCTTGGGACTGAGGCTTGGGATAGTTAATGCTTTTTTCAAAGTTTATGTTAAGCCCGTGATGCATGAAGCTTTCCATCTTCATAGCATCACCAAGGTCACAAGGAACACAAAGATTGTATTGTAAAAAGTCTCTCTTGATGGGAGAATATATAATACAAACGCCTTTTGGAGGGGGGACCGGTTCCAAGTAAATCCAGTCCTCAACTATTGTCATATTCTCTAATACTCTCTCTCTTGCAAAAGTATTGTTCATGCCAAGTTAATTAAGTACTATGTTCATGTTACTACCATCAATTAAGTTCATCCTCTATGTTCTTAAAATAATCTCACAAAAATGCTCACTCTAATTCTCTTAATTCTGTTATTCTCAAAGTTCATAGGCCATTTCCATTACATTGGTATCAGAGCATTTGGTTTCTCTTTTCTTGCTTAAGAAGAGAGGTCCTTAAGTAGCCTATTAATGGTTGATTTTGTTAATTATATTAGGGTAAGTGGTGAAGGAGTACGAGCGGAAGTGCGACGAGAGAGAGAGTGCAAGAAGAAGAGCACGACGATATGGTGAACTCGCTCTACTGTAATGTGTAGAGCATAGTGAGTTCTTATTAGGTTTTAACAAAAGAATATGTGTACATACCTGGCGGCCCGCCCACTTACCTGGGCGACCACATTGGGCTTTATACCCCAACAACCTCCCACTTAAAGTCCAATGTGGTACTTTAAGTGTGAGAGAAGCTACTATACAAGCTAATATACAAGAGATGTAGAGAAGTGATGTACTACCCTACACCTAACTGCTTGCGAAAATGCGCAAAGCTCTCTAAGGGAAGTCCTTTTGTAAGTAGATCAGTAGGATTTTCTGTGGTGTGAACTTTGACAAGCTGAAGTTTCTTATCCTCGAGCATTTCCTTGATGAAATGATACTTCACATCCACATGCTTTGTCTTTGAGTGATAAATTGGATTGCGAGCCAATTGTATAGCACTTTGACTATCACAATATAACACAGGCATCTCTTCTATGGTTCCCAAATCTGTTACTAGTCGATTAAGCCAAATTGATTCTTTGCATGCCTCTGATGCTGCAACATATTCAGCCTCTGTAGTAGACTGAGTAACAAAATCTTGTCATCTAGAACGCCATGATACTGCTCCACCAGCCAATGTAAAGACATACCCTGACGTAGACCTTCGGTTGTCTAAGTCACCTGCATAATCTGAGTTTGTAAAACCCTTTACAATTAGCTCCTAACTCCCATAGAATATATGCATACTCTTTGTAGCTTTCAGGTATCTCAATATTCCTTTCACTGCCTCCCAATGTTTCTTGCCTGGGTTTGACATGTATCGACTTACTACTCCCATTGCAAATGCAATGTCTGGGCGAGTAGCAATCATTGCATACATCAAACTACCCACTGCAGACGCATATGGAATCTTATCCATTTCAGCCTGTTCTTCCTCAGACACAGGACAATCTTGTTTGCTAAGTTTCACATATGGTGGCAATGGAACACTCAATGCCTTTCCCTTCTCCATATTGAAACGTTGCAAAACCTTGTCAATATACTTTGTTTGAGATAACCAAATCAACTTCTTTGATCTGTCTCTCTCAATGCGCATACCAAGTATATGACTTGCCTCACCCATGTCTTTCATGTCAAACGATTTTGCCATCTTTGACTTCAAAGGTGAAATTTCTTCCAAGTGCTTGCCAGCAATCAACATGTCATCCACATACAAAATAAGGATCAGCCAACTGCCATCTTTAGCCTTCTTTGTATATAGACAGTGATCGAACTCACTACGTTTGTAGCCTTGAGAAAGCATAAACTTGTGGAACTTATGGTACCATGCCCTCGGTGATTGTTTTAAGCCATAAAGACTCTTTAACAACTGGCATACCAAATATTCCTTGCCTTTCTCAACAAACCCTTCTGGCTGCTACATGTAAATTTCCACATCTAAATCACCATGCAAGAACGCTGTCTTGACTTCCATTTGGTGCAACACCAAATCTAATATGGCAACCAATGCAAGAAAGCATCTCAATGTAGTCATCTTGACCACCGGAGAGAAGACTTCATCAAAGTCAATGCCTTGTTCTTGCTTAAAGCCCTTGGAAACAAGCCTTGCTTTGTACTTTGGCTGACTATCATGAGCGGTGATCTTATACCTGTAAACCCATATACAAGGTAGAGCCTTTTTGCCCTGTGGTAATTTAACTAGATTCCATGTCTGGTTTTTATGCAGAGCTGTCATCTCTGACTGCATGGCCAATTGCCAATTCCCGGAGTCCTTCATTTGCACTGCTTCCTTGTAACATGAAGGCTCATTGCAATCAGTCAACGCGACATAGTTCATAGATGGAACAAACCGATCAGGAGGTCGTGAGATACGTCCCGATTTACGCAAAATAGGTGGCTGAGGCTCAGCCACAACCGGTTCCACTCTATCTTGTCCTTGCTCCTCTTGAGCCTTGACATTTTTTCTTGCACGTGCAGGTCCATCTTCTTGGAAGACAACTCTTCTAATCTCCTCAGCCCTCTCTGGTTTAGAATGATATTTGGCTTCATTAAAGTGAACATCATTGCTGCGGATAACCTTTCTTGATTCAGGATCCCAAACTCTGTACCCCATCTCACCAGAATTACCATAGCCTAGAAAGATGCACTTTCTACTCTTTGGCTCAAGTTTGTTACTAAATTCCTTTGGAACGTGAGTATATGCAGATGCTTGTATGAGGGCACCTTGCCTGACCATACCATCTCTGCCACTGAATCCTTCTACAAAACCTTGCTAGGAGATCTATTTATAAGATGAACAGCTGTTGATACAGCTTCATCCCAAAACCCATTTGGCAGATGTGCATTAGACAACATACTTCTGACCTTCTCTTGTATGGTACTATTCATCCTCTCAGCAACACCATTTTGAGGAGGATTGTAAGGAGCATTAAGTTCACATTTTATACCTTTTGACTCACAAAGGCCTTTGAAACATACTCTCCACCATTGTCAGTGCGTAAGCATTTAAGCTTCTTGCCACTCCGATTCTCCACAAGTGTCACAAACGTTTTGAAAACACTAAACGCTTTATCCTTGTGCTTGAGAAAGTAAACCCATACTTTCCTCGAGTAATCATCTATAAATGTCATAAAGTAAGAAGCTCCCCCTAGAGATAGGTTAGGCATAGGTCCACACAAATCACTATGAACAAGTGCCAACTATGTATCTCTTCTACTGCTTCTATGCTTATGTGGCTGCTGTGTTTGCTTACCATACAGACAATGTTCACAGAATTCAAAATCATTAAATGAAAAGCCAGGCAAATAACCAGAACGAGACAAGATTTCCATTCCCTTCTTGGACATATGTCCTAACCGGCTATGCCCACAAAGAAACATTCGGCTGCTCGGTTACATTGATTACATTTTTAGAGACATTTGATACATAAATCATGTACAGCCCTCCAGACTTTACTCCATGTGCTATTGTCATAGAACCCTTGGATATCTTCCACATGTTCTGTCCAAAAGTGGTGACGTAGCCAACATCATCAAGTAAACATGTGCTGATCAAGCTCTTTGTAATTGCGGGAACATATCTCACATTTTTCAGCGTGAAAGAAGAGCCATTCTGAAACTTCAATTGAACATCTCCAACACCTAAGATCTAATATGTCTGCCCATTGCCTAGCCGAACATGATCTTTAGTGGTCACATAAGAGGTAAACCACTCCTTGTTTGGAGACACATGAAGTGATGCCCCTGAGTCTATAATCCTATCACTCAATGAATTTCCATCAGATGCTGTAAGAAGAGCTGAGTCCATTGTATTCTTCAAGAAGTAGATGTCTCCTAACACTAGACTGTCATCCTCTGCAACATTGTTTGTCACATTTATTTCTTGAATCTTCAATGAGGACTTGTTCTTCTCACCATGGTCTTCAACTTTCTCTTTGCCTTTTTCTGCTTTCCATTCTCTGCAGTCTCTTTTCATGTGACCCTTCTTGCCACAATGGTAGCATTCTATGTCACTCTTGCCTTTAGCATTGCGGGACTTGCTACGAGACTGATTCCTCTTTCCACCTTTGTAATTTTCTTTGGTCCTTTCCCTGACAACTAAGGTTGTTCCTTTGCCTTTGTCCATTGTCTTTCTGTTGGTTTCTTCAGTAAGCAGACTGCCTTCTACACCTACTATGGTCAAACCATCTGGAGGTACAGAATTACTCAAAGATGTGCGAAAAGTGTCCCAACTTTTTGGCAATGTGATCAACACGAACATAGCTCTAACAGGTTCATCAAACTTGACATCTTGAGCTGACAACTAATTGTAGATGGTGTTGAATTCATTCAGATGATTGGACATAGGTGTCCCTTCTTTCATCTTCAAGTCAACAAGCTTCTTAAGCCAGTATACCTGTGAAGCTGCACTCTGCTTCTCATAAAGATCACTCAGCTTTGTCCATGCTTCATAAGCCGACATCTCGTCTGCTACATTGAAGTAAACGCTTTCTGCCAAAGTCAGCATAATGGTAGAAAGTGCCAATTCATCCATTTTGCTCCATTCATCTTCGTCCATATTGTCTGGTTTTATCCCCTTGAGCTTTATAGGTTTTATCTGCTTCTTTTGTACCAACACGTGCCAAATCTGCTTCTTCCACAATGGGAAATTGGTTCCATCCAGCTTCTTGATATTGTAAGGAGCAGTGTCCTGTGATCCAGCCATAGCTACGCTTCACAATAGTTTACTTTCCCGGGAAAAATTCGGCAGAGTTTCCCCTGTAAACTGACCTCTGAACCAATATCAACCTGTCAAATGAACCAAGAAAGCTTCAGATTCTGCAGAAATTTTGGCAGAGTCTCCTTTGTAAAATGGCTCTGGTGTACTCAAAAAACAGACCAAAAACAGCTCAAAAAACCAATGTCTCTCTAACACTGTAAGCTGTGGGTAAACCTGTCCTGCACCTGTACTGTCTCTCACTGTCCTGTAAGCATAGACTGTGACAATGCCTCAACGGCAGTAAAGCAAAGATGCAATCCCAACTGTCTATCTCACAGTCAATACATCCTAGCTGCCTATCTAAGGGTGCTCGAGGGATCGCTCCAAGACCTGTATCACCGAAAGGATCTCAACATTCGAGAATCCCCCAGCTCAATAAAACCTCACTCGACCCTCAACAAAGGCTGCAGTAAATCTGACAATACATAGACTTCCCACAAAGTCATACATCCACAAATTTCCCACTATATGCTGTAACCGCTGCGGCGGTTGTTTGCTGCGTGAGTCACAGCCAGCAAACCCTCAACAGACATACATCATCTCTGACAATACATCCCATGTGGAAGTACCTGCAATGTCAAGATGAAATCTGGAATATCAAGCAGCAAACACAAGCTACCTGATGAACTATTGGATGTCGCCTACAGTCTGTGTGTAGATGCGTCCGTGTCGTATGTGACACGCCTCCAAGAACTGTGAGCCGTCCTTCGATGTGTACACAACCACAAATCAGCACTCTGGGAGTGCCGATATCCTCAGCACCTACAGTCGTAGGCCAAAACCCCAAATTTGCAGAGTCGAATCTGCACCCGCCAAGACCACGTAGTCGAAAATGGCCTGCGCAGAGCTTTGTCGAAGCCGAACGGTGGCCGAGATGACCTCAGAATGAAATTATGAGAACACCAAGCGAATTCAGGCTATCCCAGAGGATTTGGGGCCGTGTCTTCGCCTGTCGAATCTCAC
Source organism: Adiantum capillus-veneris (assembly GCF_014529385.1). Classification (NCBI taxonomy): domain Eukaryota; kingdom Viridiplantae; phylum Streptophyta; class Polypodiopsida; order Polypodiales; family Pteridaceae; genus Adiantum; species Adiantum capillus-veneris. Next base: position 54,283,646 of record NC_140948.1, on the reverse strand, counting down.
TCCAATCTGAGCAGGTGACTCTGGCTACCTGCAAATGCTGCCCCGAGCCTCGATCTGAGCTCTGATACCAGTTGAAGGAGTATGAGCGGAAGTGTGATGAGAGAGAGAGAGTGCGAGAAGAAGAGCACGACGATATGGTGAACTCGCTGTACTGTAATGTGTAGAGCATAGTGAGTTCTTATTAGGTTTTAACAAAAGAATATGTGTACATACCTGGCGGCCCACCCACTTACCTGGGCGACCACATCGGGCTTTATACCCCAACAAGTGGGACTGGGATCTATTATCGGTTTTGTTGAGCCAAGTATGTGGGATATGGTGCACACCTCGAGAGCTTTGGTCTTAATAATGGGGTCTTTTTAGACTTTTGCCTACGGCTTTACCATTATTGAGCCATAAGAAGTCCAAAAGGAGCTATCCCTCGACAATTCTGCTATGCTAGACCCACCCCACTACTCTCTATAATTAACCAATTCGAACCGTGGGTGTAGATACATAAGTGCTTATTTTCAAAGGCTAAGAGGAGTATCAACTAAGGTTTTGAGTTGCCAAAGAATACACTAAGTAAACACATAAGTATAATTAGCATGGCTAACAATAACCAAGAGAGTAGAATGAACATTGATAACTTTGATTTTGCACATGAAGGTGCTAATGATGATGCCCCCATATTTATCAATTATCTTGTTACTAGGTTGCATCAAGCTATGGGCAACCCTACTTTGCAAGCCGAAGTTACTCAACAACTTTGTGCTTATGGGATTTCCCTTCCTCTCCAAGAGGAGAGAGAGCTTAGGAGGTGTTATAATAACTAATATCTAATTCTCCTAAATGATTTTCTCATGTTAAACTGATCATTTAATATGGGAAAGTGCCAGGGGAGAAAAAGCTAGAATATTGGTTAAGCTAGCAGACCGGCCATAGTAGGGATCCAAAGGAGGGAAAAAAGGGATCCAAAGGGCAAAAGAGCAATGTGCAACAATGGGCTCCGAAGACCTTAGGGTTCAGCCCATTAAGACTTCCAAAATGCTAAGGTCCAAAATTCAAAGGTAAGTCCAAATGGTCAAGTTTAGTGGAATTGGATGCTTTGTGTGTGTACAAAAAAGTCATAATGACTCCTACGTAGGAGGGGGCGAGCCGTGTAAGTAGGGGATGAGAGAGAAACACACACACACACACACACACACACACACACACACACACACACACACACACACACACACACACACACACACACACACACACACACACACACACACACACACACACACAGAGGTTCCCTTTACACAAAAGGAATGAGGGACACATGTCAGCTCCCTAGCCCAGATGCCCACAAGGTGCACTCAAATCCTATTGGATGGCCATGGAGGTGGACCGATGAGAATTAGGCTAGAGTAAATCTAGTTTAATTATTTTAAAAACACTTAATACAAGAACCAATAAGAATTAAGCTCTCTAGAAGATTATTGGACGGTCTCCCAAGGGGTCCAATGAGCATTCAACAACCCAATGGCTTGCCTGATTCCTATTGGCCAGAAGACAAAGGGGTCCAATAAGAGTTTGGTTGTATTAATCAATTACCTAAAGCTCTCCCAAAAGGGGAATGGGGGACACATGTCAGAAGACTATCACTTATGCTTCTTAAATCCTATTGGCTAAGCTTGGAGGGGTCCAATGGGAAGCTAGCAAGAGGAATTAGCAAGAGGGGTCGACCAAGAGAGAGAGAGGGGGCTAATTTTTCAAAGGCATTATTCCACACACACTCACACTAACTCATGTGTGAAGCAAGAAGACTCTCTCTCTCCTTCTCAAGCTTTAATGGAAAGCTTATCATCTACTCCAAGCTAGGAAAAGGGAGGCCTACACCAACAACTCTTGGCTTTGTGATGCAAATCCAGCCAAGAGGCAAGCTTCAATGCATGCTCATCTCCTCTACCATGCTATTACTAAGCTATGCTATGCTAATATGAGTGATTATGTGAGGAGATGTACATCTTTCTCGTAAAACTACTCCTTCCTCTCAATTTACTCTCATACCCCGCTAGCTCTCACCATCTTCGAAAGTGTGTGAGGTCTTGGGTCTGAGACCGTGAGGGAATTGATGTTGTGTTTTATGAGTGTTTGTCTAGTGCTTGAAGCTCCCATCTTCATTGCACTAGCTAGTTATTGAAGGAACACAAAGAATTGTATTGTAAAATGTCTCCCTTGATGGGGGAAACCTATAATACAAAGCCTTTTGGAGGGGGGACCGGCTCCATGTAAATCCGGTCCTCAACTATTGTCAATAGCTTAATTTCTCTCTCTTTTGAAGTATTGCTCATGCCTATCTAACTAGGTGTTATCCTTTTTGTTGCTTTCTCCACCCAAGCACTCTTGTTATGCTCATTAGGAATCTATTCTAATGAAATGCTCACTATGTTCATGTTATTTTCCGCTACACACAAGTTCCTAGGCCATTAAATGTTACATTGATATCAGAGCACAAGGTTTCTCTTTTCTTGCTCAAGAAGGGAGGTCCTCAAGCTAGTTATAAATGGTTGGTATTATTAATTGCAATTGAGTAAGTAGAATAGGGATTTTTCATCCTTGCAGTGCGCCTGCCTTCGTGCAGATAACGGGGCATCACCCTCAAGAGCTATGGTCTTAATAGTGGAGTCCTACGGGGCTTGCCTACGGCTTAACCACTATTGAGCTATTAGAAGCTTTACAGGAGCCGGTGCTGTTTTGGTGTTGAAAGACCCTCTCTTCTATTCCTTGCAATTAATGGTATTCGAGCCACGGGTACAGTAGCTTGAGTGCTTTTCTAAAGGGGTAAAGATGAGTAGCAACTAGGTCTTGAAGTGCCAAAGTACACCTAAAAGTTGTTAGAATGGATGACAATAGTAAAGAGAGTGAAATTAATGTGATAGCTTTGATTTTGCTAATGAGCAGGCTACTAATGATGCCCCTATGTTTGTTAACTACCTTGTTTCTAGGCTTCAACAAGCCATGGGCAATCCATCCCTCCAAAGTGAAGTGCAACGGCAGCTTCGTGCTCATGGGATTCTCCAAACTCCCCACCATGACGAGAGAGTACCTAGGAAGCCTCCTTGTGAGACTTCCAAATAAGGTCTCTCTCCGATTCGGAAAGAAGAAGAGGATCCATACGAAGGGCTCAAAAATTTGCTTCTTGATGACGCATCTCCTTCCCAAACGAGAACTCAAGAGCCCCCACTGAAGGAACGAGATGTTAAGTATGGATCCTGATTTACCTTGTAATCTTCTGTGGTAAAAGCGCACATTTGTAAGGTCCCCATTATGAGGAGAAGCCATCCTGCGTGAAGAAAAATCACTCACCGAAAACCAAAATTTTCACGGACAAGAATCAGGGACAACTTTAGGGTCCTCGGGGGCGGAGACCCCTGAGACTTTTTTTCCCCCTCGCCGGAATATTCCTTTTTGCCAGAATATTATGGCCGGCCGACGGCCGGAAAACAACCGGTCGGTTGGCCGGTGGCCGGTGGTCGAAAGTCAATGGCCGGTGGCCGAATTCAAAAGCGGACTTGTCTTCTCAAGGGCGGCCACACATGGGCGGATTGGAGGGTCCGATTTGGACTTATTCGCACAAGGGCGGCTACACATGGCTGCCTCTCATATGAGAGGGCAGCCCTTTTGGCCTATAAAAGAAGGCCATTTCTACACACATTTCATAGTGTGAAGTTGATGCAACAAGGTGAGTGTGAGGTGGTGAGAGTGAAGCAAGGCGGAAGCTCTATTAAGGGTTTAATCCCTTTGTAAACTACTTCTTCTTTTGAAGTGCTAAAGCCATTGAGTGGTTGCTTTCCCGTGGACGTAGCCCACATTGGGTGAACCACGTATATCGTGTGTACTCTCTCTCTCTCTCTCTCTGTCTCTCTCTACTCTATAATCTCTTGTGTGTGAAATCTATCTCTCTCCATTAAGTAATCTACTCAAAAATCTATTTAGCTACGTCTTATTTCCTAACAACTGGTATCAGAGCAAGGTTTGCTCGTAGCTAAATTATCTCAAGGAAAGGATTCCTTGAATTGAGTGGGAGTTATGACGGAGGAAGGGAAGCTCAAGATTGAGAAGTTCAACGGCAAAAACTACCAACATTGGAAGATGCAGATTGAAGACTATCTCTACCAGAAGGACCTCTATTTGCCACTAGGCGGTCTTGCGAAGAAGCCCGCAACAATGGCAGATGAAGCATGGATTGTCCTTGATCGAAAGGCACTGGGAACAATCCGGTTAAGCTTGGCGTCAACGGTGGCCTTCAATGTTTCGGAGATGAAGACTATGTAGGACTTGATGAAGTCACTTGACGACTTCTACGAGAAACCATCAGCATCCAATAAGGTATTTCTTATGAAGCGCTTGTTCAATCTAAAGATGGCAGAGAATGGTTCAGTTGCAAAACACCTAAATGACTTTAACACAAACATAAGTCAGCTTCGATCGGTGAAAATCAATTTCGATGGCGAAGTGCGAGCTCTCCTTATACTATCATCTCTACCGGATAGTTGGGACAGCCTTGTGATGGCTGTAAGTAATTCTATCTCTGGTACAAATAATCTTAAGTTTGATGATGTTGAGGGTGTTCTCCTAAGCGAGGAAATACGAAGGAGAAGCACAGGAGAATCATCAAGTGCTGCATTGTCAGTGGAAACAAGAGGAAGGCCTAAGGAGAGGTTCAAAAGCCAAAAGGGTCGTGATCGCTCAAGACGGAGCAAGTCACGCACAAAGTCAGTTCTTGAATGTTGGAACTGCGGCAAGAAGGGCCACGTCAAGAAGGATTGCTGGTCCAAGAAGAAGAAGGAGACTGAGTCTCAAGACAACAAGCCAACATCGGAGGCCAATGTGGCAGGTAAAGTAGAGCAAGATGCTCTAATTCTCTCATTAGACAATGTGTCTAATTCCTGGATAGTAGATTCCGGGGCTTCATTCCATGAGACACCACACAAGCAACATTTCCAATATTACACCAAAGGTAATTTTGGGTATGTATACTTGGGAGATGATGAAGCTTGTGAGATTGTCGGCAAAGGTACAGTTTCTGTCAAAACTGCTAACAGAAATCAATAGAAGCTTAAAGATGTTAGGCATGTTCCTTCTCTTTGCAAAAATTTGATCTCTACAGGACAATTGGACGATGAAGGTCACAAAATTGCATTCGGAAACAAACAGTGGAAGATCTCAAAGGGATCTTTGGTGGTTGCCAAGGGAGAAAAGGTCGGTACACTTTACTTGTGTACTGTTAGCACGCAACCTTCAGCTTGTGCAACAACTACAGAAGTTGATAGTGTGGTGTGGCACTATCGACTTGGGCATATGAGTGCCAAAGGAATGCAAATCCTTCAAACAAAGAAGCTTCTACCAGGTTTGAAAGAAGTGGACTTAGAGTTCTGTGAAGATTGTGTTTATGGTAAAACAAAGAGGGTAAACTTTCAAAAATCAGGAAATGAAAGAAAAAATAAAAAACTTGAGTTGGTTCATTCTGATGTTTGGGGTCCTGCAAGTACACCATCACTTGGTGGCTCATTGTACTATGTAACATTCATAGACGATGCGACTAGAAAAACATGGGTTTATGTCATGAAGAATAAATCCGATGTATTTTCCATATTTCAAAGGTGGAAAGCCTTTGTGGAGAATGAAACATGTACCAAGGTTAAATGCCTTAGATCCGACAATGGAGGTGAATATTGCAGCCAAGCTTTTGAAAGATTTTGTGCTAGCAATGGCATCCGGAGGCAAAGGACAACCCCAAGGACACCTCAAGAAAATGGGATTTTGGAAAGGATGAATAGGACAATCATGGAGCGAGCACGAAGCATGCGGCTACATGCAGGCCTACCGCTTGAGCTTTGGGCGGAAGCTATAAGTACGTCTGTGTACTTCATCAATCGGTCACCCTCAACGGCATTGGATGGGGGATTTCCAGAAGAGGCATGGGCAGGTAAATCGGTGAATTATGCATTTCTCAAAGCGTTTGGTGAAGGGGATCGGGGAGCACCACAGACGGAGAGTGAGAGAGAGAGAGAGAAGGAGACACACACACGATGTGGGTGGGGAGACTGTGAAGTGGCAGCTCCCCCTATACAATATACTCACTATAAGTATAGGGTAACAGTGGGCGGGCCCCCATGACCTGGGCGACCGGTCAAGGCACATAGGCCTTAACCCCAACAACCTCCCACTTAAAGGCCAATGTGCCTTTAAGCAAGATCTACTAGTGTACAACTAATAGAAGGTGAGATATTCTCTCAACCTATGCCCACTGACTCTCGATGAGCTAGTGCATCCGGCTCTACTGATAGACAAACATCCCGCTGTGGAAGCCACACAGAGCTAGCTCCAAGCTCTGCAAATAGTCTACAAGAGCTCATGCACTCCTGCAAGTATCGGTCCAATACCTGCAAACCTCCCCTATGCTCTATGCCGAGATCAGTCATCGAACAACTAATCAACCCTGCTGCAAATGCTCCCACTACAGCTGCTATGTCGGGCCTCGAGATCAGCATCTCGTACATGAGGACACCGAACGTTGATGCAACCCTGGCAACCTCTGCCACCTCCAACTCAGAACTCAACTCATGGCAATCCTGTCCCCTATCATAGAGACCATGGCACTCTAACTCTGAGCTGTGGAGTGACTCCTTGTGCCCACCACATATCACATGTGTAGCAAGAGTATCCATCTGTCCTGAATCTGCATCAAGCTCTGGCATAAGCATATCAAGAAATGACTCCACAATAGCCGACATCTCAGCATCCATGTGCGTCATCTCTGTCATCACCTCTGATGACTCATCCTGCTGTGACTCACTAGAGCTGTCCCGCTCTACCTGTGCATCCGTAGACGCAACCTGCACAAGAAGGTCGCTGCTGTGCACTCCATGCAAAGCATCCTGCAACCCACAAGCAAAAGAGACTCGCCTGCTCTCTCGCTCTCTACCTGGCTGCATGATCACAGAGACAACACCGTCTCTCCCGTGATCCACATGCAATGGGTAACCTGTACCACTCCTGGCACCTCTCGCAATCACTAACGAACCCAAATGCATCACAAAATCTCGCTCTCGTAGCGAAATCTGACATCCACAATCTCTAAGCTGACCAATCGAGATCAAACTCACTGTCAAATCTGGTACATAGCGCACATGTCGTAACAAGTAAGATGCACCACTCGGTAATGACAGTCTCACATCTCTTGCACCTGCTATCGCATGCACCGATCCATTGGTCAAACGTACACTGCCAAGCATCCCGCTAGAATAGCTACAAAACCATGCACGATGCGGCGTGACATGAAACATAGCATCTGCGTCTAGCAACCACTGCGAAGGGAGTGCACTATCCACATGTATAGCATCTCGTGCAAAGCTCGAGGTAAAAGTGACATCCCCGTCACTAGTATACTCCGACACTACATCTGCCTCAACTGTCAAAGCAACTGAGTCCATGGCATCACTACATACATCTCTGAGACTGACATGTCTCCTACGATGTTGCATACGACGAAAACAACGCCGTCTAACATGTCCAGAATGACCACAATACCAACATGTCACCTATCGGCGTGCTCGTGAATGTACATGTCTCACACGAGTCCGTGATGACTCAGATCTGTCATACATATCATGTAATCTGCGCCAAAGTGCTCTCGAAGTAGTCTCATACATAACAAGAGCATATACAGATTCCGCAAGGTGCAAAGAGAGTGTAGATAGTGCCATCTCCTCTAGCTCCTACCACTGATCGTCAGACATGTGTGAAGGTCTACCTACATCACCACTCAATGGTCGAGTGAACCCTCGCTGTGTCAATGCATCAAGCATACACTCTCTCCATGCCGCAAAGTCTGACCCATCAAACACGCGCATCTGTGAGAGGTCACAATCTGATCGATCACCTGTCTCTGCCATGAGCACAATGTAGCAAACTAGAAAGTAAAACCACCTCACCAACAACACCTGGAAATTGTCTACAAATATGGCCAGAAACACAATGTAAAACCTGTGAGACACACTCCAAAATAGAGCTCCCGCAATGTCAATATAAGCCTCGCATGCTCTAGTATCACACTGCAATCTGTGAGCTAATCACCAAGCCCACACTGTGCGGTATCGATGCATACACACGCACAAATCTCCCACCTGCAGAGAACACCGCACGCAAATGCTGAGTGCAACCCGCAATCTCTACCTAGATCGCATAAATGATACGCATAAAACTCCTTGGAAAATTCCGCTAGAGTTTCGACGCACAATGGCTATCAACACAAAATAACCATTGTCCTGCAAGCTCAATACAATGAGCAATCAATGCGCATCAAACTACACTCAATATACATGCATAAGCTCTGCAAAACTATGGCAAACAATGCTCGAGATCACAAGACTCTCCCACCTGAGAGCAAACCACTGTCTCAAGCAAAGGAAGATACACAACTCCTTACTCTTGCGAGAGTGGATGCAAAAAACACAAAACTGTGTCCAAACTGACAAAACCTGTCAAAGTGAGAGTAAACACTCGATCACAAACTATGGCGAGAATCTGGGAAAAATCGGACAGAATTTCCCCTGAAAACTGAGCAAAAACTCAAGTATAATCTCTACCATAAACCATAACACTACTCAATGCCAATGAGTAGAAATGCCAAAATGGCTCCACATTTTCACATACAATGGCAATCCGCACTCAACGTACATCAATGGAGTGACTGCGCATAAGCAAGCGCCAAAAGATTTGCAATCCGGAAACTTGATCAATGCGAAAACAATGCTCTCAAGAGAGCTCACAGGCACTTGAAAGTGCTCGCCAAAATGCATATATAATGGGCATCAACCATGCGCCATAACCATATGCAAACCATTCGCAAAGACCATGAATCCAAGCACAAAATCACTACCAAAGTATCCTGTGAAAACCATTGAAAGAAGCTCCACCTGTGTGCTCCAAAAACCTGCGTCTCTCAAGAGACCGCTTCGGTGGTGTGTAAACGCCTCTGTACTTCGTTGCCCAAGTCTACCAAAAAACCCTCAAACCACAAGCTTAACACAAGCTGCAATTGCATCTTCAGCTCAGAATTTATGCACTCAACTTCAAGCATCTCCCGTGCTTCCAAAAGTGCATGAAACTCGCACACAATGCGACAACAGAAAATCTGGAATTTCTGTATACAGTCAGTCAGAGCTGAATATTAGCAATACGGTGAGGAATTTGCAAAAAGTTTCTTCTGCAAAGTTGTAGACCACGTCGAAATGGATGGGACCCTAAATAGAATTCTCAGATCTGCATTCTACAAGGAGAAAAACGAATCTGAAAACAGTGCTGCTGCGCACACAGTTTTAGGGCAACACCTTCACTTACACACAATCTTCCACACTCCTTTCTGAGCTTCCACAAGAGCATACATCACTCTCAACTGAGCTCACAAGCTCCCATTGCATTCTCACAAAGCTTCCAAGCTTTCTTAATCTCTACCGTCGAGAGCGAGCGAGCTATCGCCTCGAAGCTCTCAAAGCCGTCGTGCTCTCCGCTGTCACCATAGCTCTGATACCAATTGAAGGGGATCGGGGAGCACCACAGACGGAGAGTGAGAGAGAGAGAGAGAGAAGGAGACACACACACGATGTGGGTGGGGAGGCTGTGAAGTGGCAGCTCCCCCTATACAGTATACTCACTATAAGTATAGGGTAACAGTGGGCGGGCGCCCATGACCTGGGCGACCGGTCAAGGCACATAGGCCTTAACCCCAACAGTTGGGTGTGAGTCTTTCATGCACATAGATAAAAGCCTAAGATCAAAGCTAGATGCAAAGTCCAAAAAGTGTTTCTTCATTGGCTATGGAGAAGGTGACTTTGGGTATCGCCTATGGAATCCTGAAGATGGTAAAATCTTAAGGAGTAGGGATGTAATTTTTAACGAACAAAATATGTACAAAGATTACTTGGAAAGAAAACAAACAAAAGAAACAGGTGATGAGTACATGGAGCTTGAGGACGGTGAAGACTCAAGGACTGCAAACGGTGACAATGTGCAACAACGTCAACCAAATGAGGAGCCTCAACCTATTCCCCGAAGATCTACAAGAGCAAGTAGACCTCCAGAAAGGTTTCTTCCTTCCTTCAACCATCTCTTGATCTCAGATTCTGGAGAGCCGGAATCATACGAAGAAGCTATGCAACATGAATCCAAAGAAGAATGGACGAAGAGCATGCAAGTGGAGATGGACTCACTACATCGCAACCAAACATGGGAGTTGGTTGAGTTGCCTAAAGGTAAGCGGGCACTTCAAAATAAATGGGTGTAAAAGCTGAAGGAAGAAGAAAGTGGGAAGAAAAGGTACAAGTCTAGGCTTGTGGTAAAAGGGTTTTCTCAAAAGAAAGGTATTGACTTCAATGAAATATTTTCTCCTGTTGTAAAAATGAACTCAATTAGGTTTGTCTTAAGCCTTGTGGCTGCTCATGATTTAAATCTCGAGCAAATGGATGTAAATACGGCATTCCCTCACGGTGACTTAGAGGAGGAAATCTACATGCTTCAACCAAAGGGGTATGAAGTAAAAGGTAAGGAGAAAATGGTTTGCAGATTAAAGAAGAGCTTGTATGGTTTAAAGCAAGCATCAAGACAATGGTACTTGAAGTTTGATCGATGGATGTTGGATCATGGATTCACAAGATGCAACTCGGATCAGCGTCTACACGAAGAATTTGGGAGATGGGAAGTTCATCATCCTAATGTTGTATGTTGATGACATGCTGATTGCAGGACATCAAAGACCTAAAAGAGGAGCTGTCTAAATCTTTTTCAATGAAAGATTTAGGTGCTGCAAAGAGGATACTTGGTATGAAAATATCAAGGGACAGGACGAAGAAGACAATAAAGCTATCTCAAGAAGATTACATCAAGAAGGTACTAGAAAGGTTTGCAATGCAAAATGCAAAACCAGTTTCTACACCTTTGGCTGGTCATTTTAAACTAACGAAGGATATGTGTCCAAAGACACAAGAGGAGATAGCCTATATGTCTAAAGTTCCATATGCTGCAGCGGTAGGTTCTCTAATGTATGCTATGGTCTGGACAAGGCCAGACATTGCACATGCAGTGGGAGTTGTGAGTAGGTTCATGGACAACCCAGGTAAAGAGCATTGGCAAGCTGTGAAGTGGATACTTAGGTATCTAAAAGGGACAACAACAAATGCTTTGTATTTTGGAGGAACTGATATTTTTCTAGAAGGGTATGCTGATGCAGATATGGCAGGTGATAAAGATACTCGAAGGAGCACTACTGGCTATGTGTTCACGGTTGGAGGCACAGCAATAAGCTGGGCTTCAAAGCTGCAGAAAGTGGTTTCACTTTCTACCACGGAAGCAGAGTATGTAGCAATGACAGAGGCAAGCAAAGAAATTATGTGGCTTCACAGATTCTTAGAAGAGCTTGGATTCAAACAAGACAATTGTGTCTTGTACAGTGATAGCCAAAGCGCTATCCATGTTGCGAAGAACTCAGCCTTTCATTCAAGGACAAAGCACATTGAGGTGAGATATCACTTCATACGCACTCTTTTGGAAGAGGGACAACTAAAGCTAGGAAAGGTGCATACAAGTGAAAATCTTGCAGACATGTTTACAAAGGTGGTCAACAAGGAGAAGTTGGGCTTTTGCTCATCTTCAATCGGAATTCAAAGATAAGACGCCAGGATGGAAAGCAGTCACACAGGTTTGGTTTTGAGATCAGTCTCCAAGTGGGAGATTGTTAAGTATGGAGCCTGATTTACCTTGTAATCTTTTGTGGTAAAAGCGCACATTTGTAAGGCCCCCATTATGAGGAGAAGCCATCGTGCGTGAAGAAAAATCACTCACCGAAAACCAAAATTTTCAATGACAAGAATCAGGGACAACTTTAGGGATATCCCTTTTCGCCGGAATATTATGGCTGGACGGCGGCCGGAAAGTGGTCGGAAAACAACCGGTCGGTTGGCCGGTGGCCGGTAGTTAATGGCCGGTGGTGGCCGGTGGTCGGAAGTCAATGGCCGGTGGCCGGTGGCCGAATTCAAAAGCGGACTTGTCTTCTCAAGGGCGGCCACACATGGGCAGATTGGAGGGTCCGATTTGGACTTTTTCACACAAGGGCGGCTACACATGGCTGCCTTTCATAAGAGAGGGCAGCCCTTTTGGCCTATAAAAGGAGGCCATTTCTACACACATTTCATAGTGTGAAGTTGATGCAACAAGGTGAGTGTGAGGTGGTGAGAGTGAAGCAAGGCGGGAGCTCTATTAAGGGTTTAATCCCTTTGTAAACTACTTCTTTTGAAGTACTAAAGCCATTGAGTGGCTGCTTTCCCGTGGACATAGCCCACATTGGGTGAACCACGTATATTGTGTGTACTCTCTCTCTCTCTCTCTACTCTATAATCTCTTGTGTGTGAAATCTATCTCTCTCCATTAAGTAATCTACTCAAGAATCTATTTAGCTACGTCTTATTTCCTAACACGAGAAAGAAGTGAGTCTCCTGCCACCTCGGCGGAGATGGTTCCACAAAGACGGCATACAAAACGCTCTCCATCACCTCCACACCATAATTCAAAGAGGGATGACAGAAAACAAGAGAAGAAAAAGGCGAGAAAGAGGTCACCCTCTTCTCCATCTTCTTCATCCTCTTCCTCTTATGAAGAAAGTGATGGTGTAGACAAAGAGGATCAAGGCAAGAAAAAGGCGAGAAAAAGGTCACCCTCTTCTCCATCTTCCTCAAATTTTTCATCTTCTGAAGAAAGCGATGGTGCAACTTTTGAACCATAAAAAAGAAGAGGCCGTAGGAAATCCTATGCCGCGTGGAAGAGATCGTCCAATCTCAAGAAGTTCAAAGAGGGAGGAAGGAGCATCTCTTTCCTTACCTACGATGGCACCTTTGGTGCTACGAACAAAGTCTTGGTTTTTATCCAACAATTCGATGTGACATTTGGAGATGAGGGCTTCACGGAGTCCTCTAAGCTATGCCATGTAGCCATGCACTTTCAAAAGTCCGCCAGGCAATGGTGGTCTAGCGTACGGGCCAAAGGTGAAGCTCCATGAACATGGAAAGCTTTAAGAGCTTCCATCATGAAGTGGATTTTGGTCACCGATGCCAAAGAAAAAGTACGTACCGAATGGCGAAGCTTGAAGCTCTCTCCCTACGAATCCATTCACAAATATGTAGACAAGTTTAGGGATTTACATCTCAAAGCCACTGTCTTCAAAAAGATGGATTTTGTAGAGCAAAAACAACAATTTTGTGCGGGCTTAATTGAAGAAATGGCGGAGTATGTCAACTCCCAAAGGCCATGCACTATATCTGCGGTTATACATTATACTATGGTGGCTTCTCAAATCAATTTCCAAACAGGGGATAAGAGAAATCTTAAGCCCACGAAAAACAAGGGTTCCAATGAGTCTAAGGGGAAGGACAATGTCCAAAAGTCTCCTAAGGGCAATTCCAATAACAACAAATCTAAGGAGAAGGGAGTTTACAAAGGCAAAAACAAACTCTCTCCCTAAGATCTTGAGCATTATCGCAAGGATAGCCGTTGTTTCAAGTGCGACAAGCAAGGGCATGCGTACCACGCTTGTCCCCAAAAGAACACCCACCATTAGCCTCCTAGAGCTACTTTGGTCGAAATCCAAGAAGAGGAAGCTCACCACAAAGGATCTCCTCTATGCCATGCTTGGGGAAAGGTAAGAGAACATGATGCTTTTATTCTCTTTGACCCTGGCTCTATTCACAATTTCATATCCACAGAGTTGCCACCAAGCTAGGAATCCAAGCCTATGAGATGTGAGATGTCCTACCCACAGATGGTGCTTTCAAGAGGCAAGAAGGTTCAGTCATTCCCTTAATCAAGAAATTGAGGCTCCATATCCAAAGCTATGTGGACAAAGAGGACTTCGTTATCTCTTCTCTCAAGCACGAGGATGTAATTCTAGGGGCACCATGGTTTGATCGCATGGCTGCCAATGTTAAATTCCCTGAAAGGAAAATCTACTTGAAGTACATGGAAAAAGATATGTACATAGGTGCCAAAGAGATGGGTAACACCATTCCCATTGTACATACGAAAGCTTTCAATAAGTCAATAAAGAGCTCTTTGTCTGTGTACATGATTTTTGTTAAAGATTCTCAAAATGAACCTAATGCTTTAGCAAAAGAAAATATAAATAATCACAAGGAATTAGAGTTATCCAATTTTCTCAAGGTGTTTCAAGGTGTCTTTATTGACGACATCCCTTGTGAACTACCTCCTAAACGAGGTAATGATGACCATGCAATTGAACTCCTTCCAGGAAGTTCACCGCCTAATAAACCTCCTTATAGAGTTTCTCAAGCTCAACAAGAGGAGATTATGCGGCAAGTGATGAGTTAGTTGAGAAGGGCATGGTTAGCCTAGCTCATCTCCATTTTGCTCACCCGTGCTATTCAATGTGCAAAAGAAAGACGGTACATATCATATGTGTGTCGACTATAGAGCACTAAATAGGATCACTATCAAGAATAGGTTTCCCGTTCCACAGGTAGAAGACCTATTTGATAAGCTAAAAGGGTCCACCTACTTCAGTAGGATTGACCTAAAAAGTGGCTACCATCAAATAAGGATAGTTGATCAAGACATTATAAAGACCGCATTTTGCACTACGTTTGGTCTTTATGAATATATTGCCATGCCTTTTGGCTTGACCAATGCACTAGCCACATTCAATCACTTGATGGAGAAGCTATTCAGGCCTCATCAAACCTTTATTGGAGTGTTCTTTGATGATATTATCATCTACTCTAATTCACTAGACGAACACAAGCATCACCTCCAGTTAATATTTCAAGTCTTAAGAGAGAATAAACTGATGTTAATCAAAAGAAAAGTGAGTTTTTCTTACAAGAGATTCAATATTTAGGTCACATTATCTCTCAAGATGGCATCCAAATGGATCCATGAAAGTTAGAGGTAATAAAAGGATGGCCTAAACCAAGGAATCTTCATGAACTAAGAAGCTTTATAGGTATGTGTGCATACTATAGACGCTTCATAGAAAAGTTCTCACAAATCGCGGGACCATTACATGACCTAACAAAGAAAAATGTTAGGTATACATGGTCTGCCAAGGAGAACAATGCTTTCAAAAAGCTTATCTCCCAACTTGTCTTACATTGCCGGATCTCTCAAAGCCATTTGAGGTCCAATGTGACGCTTGTGGTGATTTTCTTGGAGCTGTTTTGCTCCAAGAAGGGCACACCATTGCCTATGAAAGTCGAAGGCTCGACCCTATTGAGCAAGCTCTAGGCATATATGAAAAGGAACTCCTCACAGTTCTACATGCCTTAGACTTGTGGAAGCACTATTTATTGAGGACTCCTTTCATTCTGCGGACAGAGCACCAAAGTCTTAAGTACTTCATGACGCAGACCAAGCTCTCCGACAAACAAATGAGGTGGGCAAATTTCCTTTTGCAATTTCATTTTCATATTGCTCACATTGCTGGCAAGCATAATCAAGTAGCCGATGCACCCTCAAGACGACCGAGAGTGAATGCGGTTTCCATAGCAACTCACAATGATCTATCTTCTATTGATAGATGAGTATGTTATTGATCCCGATTTAGAGATGTGATTTCATCCCTATTAGGAAAGCAAGATGAACCATTTAGAGATGTTATCTTCTCTATGGAAATAGACTACGCGTTACTAACTCACTATGTGAGAAAGTAATGTATGAATATCATTCTCCTTCTTATGCGGGCATAGAGGGGTTCAGTCTAGCCTAAAAGGGATTAAAACATATTTCTATTGGCCTACCATGAAAGCAAACATACAAGAGTATGTTTCTAAATGTGTGGTATGCCAAAAGAAAAAGTTTGATAGAGGGAAGCAACCTGGATTGCTTCAACCTTTGCCAATCCCTAATTCACCATGGGAGAGCATATCCATGGATTTTATCTTTGGATTGCCTATCCATGTGAATACGGGAATATGGATGATAGTAGACATGTTTAGCAAAGAAGCTCATTTTATACCTGTCAAAAAGACTATCAAAGCCCATCAAATGGTAACCCTCTTCATTTCACAAATCTTCAAGTACCATGGCTTGCCAATGTCCATAGTGTCGAATAGAGATCCTAGAATGACCAGTAATTTCTGGAAGGGTCTCTTTGAGAATTTAGGGACAAGGCTAAATTTCTCTTCGGCCTATCACCCGCAAACGGATGGCCAAAGTGAAATAGCTAACCTAACAATCCTTGATCTACTAAAAGCCTATGTAACAAAAGTAGATCAAAGGTCCCAATGGGAGAAGTACTTACCCTTAGTGGAGTATGCCTACAACAACACTGTACATACTTCCACGGGAAAAGCACCTTTTGAGGTAATTGAGGGAAGATAAAAAAGTCCCCTGCTACACTTAAGGTACACGGGAAGATCTTCGCTGCAGATGAGTATAGCCGAGACCTACAAGAATCTTTTCAAAATATTAAGGATGCTATCTCTATCTCACACCAAAGGCAAAAGGCTGCTGTTGATAAGCACAGAAGATCCCAAGCCTTTAAAGCAAATGATTGGGTCAACGGGCAAGAATCCTACGGGACACCAAAAGTACTATGCTAAGTCAACAAAAAGTTACTATGGTCGGGCCTTCCAGATTCTTAGACCAATCAATGAGATGGCCTATCAACTCAAGTTTCCCAGCCATTAGCTCATACACAATACTTTCCATGTGAGCCTACTAAAGCCTTACAAAGGAGAGCCACCTCAAGAACCAACTATTGAAGACCCACCGGAGATCGAGGACCAAGAAGAGGTGTTGCAGCCCGAGTCCATTCTCTGACATGAAGACAAGGTATTAAGAGGTGGTAAGATTATCCGACGGTATCTTATTAAGTTTAAAAATTATCCTTTTGAAGATGCTAGATGGATGCAAGACATACAATTAAAGGATAACCTAAACCTTGTAAATGCTTACAATGCTTCCCTAGAGTAAGCAAACATACAAATGTTTGAAATTAACAACTTTTTTGTCTTATAAGACTCTTTTTTTTTTAATTGTGCACAAATGTGAAGTGGTATGCATACTTAGAATCAAGTTTGCGGAGTCGACATCTCCCAAACACCAAGTAGAGCTTGTCACTCTACTATGGAAGATTGATAGGACTAATGTGCAAACATGGTTACAGCAGCCTTAGGCTCTCAAGCGCCAAATGGATTAGTGATCCATTCTGGAACGATGTTGTAGGGTAACATAGGGATCCTCTACCCGCTAGAAAAAGGACTAATAAATAGGCTTTATCTTCTCTACCCCAATCGAGGATGACTATGATTTCAAGAGAGAGGTAATGTCATAATAACTAATATCTAATTCTCCTAAATGATTTTCTCATGTTAAACTGATCATTTAATATGGGGAAGTATCAGGGGAGAAAAAGCTAGAATATTGGTTAAGCTGGCAGACCGGCCAGAGGCCAGAGTACGAATCCAAAGGAGGGAAAATAGGGATCCAACGGGGGGGCCATATGAAAAAGAGCAATGTGCAACAATGGGCTCCAAAGACCTAAGGGTTCAGTTCATTAAGACTTCCAAAATGCTAAGGTTCCAAAATTCAAAGGTAAGTCCAAATGGTCAAGTTTAGTGAAATTGGATGCTTTGTGTGTGTACAAAAAAGTTTTCATGACTCCTACATAGGATGGGGCAAGCCCTGTAAGTAGGGGATGAGAGAGAAACACACACACACACACACACACACACACACACACACACACACACACACACACACACACACACACACACACACACACACACACACACACACACACACATGAATCCCTAAGTTCCTCTGAAGATTTGGCTCCACGAAGACGGAGGTCTAGACGATCGCCAACTCCTCCCATGAGGAAACGGTCAACACACAATCCTTCTCCTCATCACTCCAAAAGGGAAGAGAGGAAACAAAGGAAGAAAAGGTCAAGAAAGAAGTCACCCTCTTCTCCTTCTTCTTCATCTTCCTCGTCTCCCGACAAAAGCTATGGCTATTCTCCTAGAGAATACAAGAGGGGAGGACATCGCAAATCATACCCTGCATGGCGAAGATCACAAAAGCTCAAGAAGTTCAAAGAGGGAGGAAAGAGTATCTCTTTTCTCACTTATGATGGCACCTTTGGTGCCACCGACAAAGTATTGGCCTTCATCCAATAATTTGATGTGGCCTTTGGAGACGAGGACTTCACGGAGTCCTCCAAGCTATGCCATGTAGCTATGCACTTCCAGAAATCGGCTCGTCAATGGTGGGCTAGCCTTTGTGGCAACGGTGAGGCCCCAAAGACATGGAAAACTCTACAAGTTTCCATCATGAAGCAATTCCTTGCAAGCAATGAAAAGGATAAAGTACTTACCAAATGGCACAGTTAGAAGCTTCTCTCACATGAGTCTATTCACAAATATGTGGACAAGTTTTGGGATTTACATCTGAAGGCTACTGTCTTCCAAAAGATAGACTTTGCCAAGCAAAAGCAACAATTTTGTGTGGAATCACCTGAAGAAATGGTTGAGTATGTCAACTCCCAACAGCCTGGTTCTATCACCGAAGTAATCCACCACACCATGGTTGCTTCCTGCATCAATTTTCAACAAGGGGCTAGATGGAATGTCAAACCCATGGAAAACAAAGACAAAAATGATGCAAAGGGGAAAATCAATGCCCAAAATTCTTCCCAAGGCACTTCCTACAACAACAACAATAGGTCAAAGGAGAAGGGAGTTTACAAAGGTAAAAACAAACCCTCTCATGAAGAGCTTGAAGCTTTTCTCAAGGACCATAAGTCTTTTAAGTGTGGGGAGCAAGGACATGGTATCGTTCTTGCCCCAAGAAAAATGCTCGCAATGAGACTCCTAGGGCTTCCACCATCAAAGCTCCAAAAGAGGATGCTCATTGCAAAGGATCATCTCTCTCCTATGCTTGGGGAAAGGTAAGGGAGCATGATGCCTTCATCTGGTTTGACCCTGACTCTACTCACAACTTCATATCAACAGAGTTGGCCACCAAGTTGGGCATTCAAGATTTTGAGATGGGAGATATTGTAACGGTTGACACAACTTTCAATGGACAGCAAGCCTCCATTACTCCCTTGATTGGGAAGTTGAGGCTTCATGTCCAAAGCTATGTCAACAAAGAAGATTTTTTCATCTCTCCTCTCCAACATGAGGATGCTATCCTAGGGGCGCCATGGTTTGATTGTATAGCTGCCAAAAAGAACTTCCCTGAAAGGAGAATCTACTTCACCTACAGGGGAAAGAACATGTATATAGATTCTAATGAGTCTGGTTGTACTATACCACTTCACCTACTTCACCTACAGGGGAAAGAACATGTATATAGATGCTAATGAGTCTGGTTGTACTATACCACTTGTAAATTCACTAGCGTTTGATAAATCGATGAAAAGCTCGATTTTTGCGTACATGATTTTTGTCAAAGAATCCACTAATGACACTAATGGTTTATCAAATGAAAATGGTTGAAATCAAGAAGACTTAAACTTGTCTACTTTTCTAAATGGATTCCAAGATGTTTTCATTGATGATATCCCTATGGACTTATCTCCAAAATGAGGGGATGATGAGCATCGAATTGAGCTCCTACCAAGAAGCTCACCACCTAACAAGCCTCCTTATTGATTTTCCCAAGCTCAACAAGAGGAGATCAGGAGGCAAGTACAAGAATTGGTAGACAAAGGGATGGTGAGGCCTAGCTCCTCTCCCTTTTGTTCTCCAGTCCTTTTAGTGCAAAAGAAAGATGGTACATACCGTATGTGTGTGGACTATCGAATACTAAACCATATCACTATCAAAAACAGATTTCCTGTGCCTCGGATAGAAGGTCTGTTTGATAAGCTACAAGGCTCTACCTACTTTAGTAGGATTGACCTTAAAAGTGGCTATCATCAAATAAGGATAGTGGATGAAGATATCCTAAAGACCGCGTTTCGTACAATGTTTGGTCTTTATGAATATCTAGTCATGCCTTTTGGCTTGACCAATGCACCAACCACATTCAATCGTTTGATGGAGAAAATATTTAGACCCTTTCACAAGTTCATTGGAGTATTCTTTGATGATATCATCATCTACTTTAAGTCCTTGGAGGAACACAAGCAACTCTCCAAGTGAATTTTCAAGCATTGAGAGAACATGCTTTTTCTCAACCAAAAGAAAAGTGAATTTCTTTCAAGAGATTCAATACTTAGGTCATATTATCTCTCAAGATGGTATCCGTATGGATCAATCAGAGTTAGAGGTAATAAAAGCATGGCATAATCCAAGGAATCTACATGAGCTAAGAAGATTTATTGGTATGTGTGCATACTTTAGACGCTTCATAATTTTTTTTCTCAAATAGCATGACCATTACATGACTTAACAAAGAAGAACGTTAAGTATTCATGGACTGCTAGGGAGTGTTTTAGGGAAAACTACTCCCCTGTTCATGCTCACAAGCATGACACAGACAACATACTTATCATCCGGTGACATGACTAACCCGTAGGTGCACAGAGGCAATCTCGTTAGCTTGTCAGGCTGAGACCAACCTACACATACGCACTTCTATGATGCATCAATCACTAATCCTGGTTAACTTCAACCCACTCTATCCCTAATTGCCCATAGCATCGTTTGCACATCAAATGAACTCAGAATCATTTCAAACTTGCTAGGTGCTATCCCCTTACTAGGATACACTTACCTATAAGTCCAATCTCACCCGATTATAACCCTAACTATCTCGAATACAGTCACGATAGACTCACAGGTCATAACCTAAAAGTGTGCGAAACCTAAGTCTATGAACATCTATGCGTCGCTAGTCTCGCCCTCGTTCCATAAAGTACTTGATTGTTGAAAGCAAACACTGTTTGTGCTACTTACAAGCAAAACAAGCTCGTGGAAGGATCGCTCGCGAATAGCTCCAATATGTGAATGAGTGGCATGAGCGTGTAGCTCTCGGAGAGGCTACCGCGATGGCGTGGTCGCTTCGTGAATCCGGTGAGGGAGATGCGCGTAGCGAAGAGGATAAGATCACACACTCTCTCTCTCTTAGACTCGTACGACACAGGATTAATCATTCAAAGGTTATTTAAGAAATGGTTCTAAGGTGACCTTTATACTTTAGTCACCTTAGCTCAAAATGTACATGGGGTTTTAATTAAGTTCTACTCATCATAATTACAAAGTGGAAACGCATCTAGGTCCCGGTCGACTAATTAATCTTTACATAATCCAGACAAGTGGATCAAAATGATAAGACGTCTTTGACATAAAAATGGGAATTGGATAGGCTATATTTTTAAAAAAAATTGAAAAAATATTTAAAATTTTTTAAATTTAAAAAAATTATTTTTTAAAAATAAAAAAAGCAATATTTTTAATTTTTTTAATAAAAAAAGTATAAGCGAGCGAAACTTGTTTCCGACACAAAGGTAAAGGACAAAAACGGGGCGGGGAGGAAAAAAGGAAGAGGGGGGAGGAAATGAAAAAGGAGAGAGGAACTACACAAGAGTCTACACCAAACGCGTTTCGCTATATTAGCTCATCCGTGGTGTAAACAAAAAGGGAGGGTGGAAGGGGTATAAGTAGGGAGTCATGGTTCAAAAACCTGTACAAAGTACCATAGTTAGGGAGGAGAGGCTAGTTTGGAAGGTGAGTAATTCCTCTTTAAATGTAGGGGGTACAAAAAAAGGGTGGGAAAAGATGGGAGTACAAGTCACTTGGGGGCTATTTAAAGTTAAATGAGGGGAAAAAAAGGCTAGTCAAACAAAATTAAATGAGCCCTGTGTGACAAGGCAAGTGTGAAAAGAGGCATAGGGGTGGGAGAGGAGTTTAGTGTAGGAGAGGATAGCAAGGTGTGGAGAAGGTAAAGGGGAAACAAAAAGGGGTGGAAGGGTTGGTGGAGGAGAGGAAAGGATAATTAAGGTAAGGTAGGGTTGGGTTTGGTAGGGTTGGGTTTAAGGGAGAGGAGGGCACCAAGGTTAGGAGCATTAAGCCAACATATGATAGGCTTAGGAAGATGTGTGAGTTCGGGATCCTTTTTGAGAAGCTTAGCGAGGGGTTTGTTGATGGTGCGGGAGAGGTTTAGAGTGCGGGTAAGGGGAGCAAAGGGAATTTTAACAATGGTTGGTGAATGCTTGGTTCTATGCATTTTATGAAGTAGCGAAGGTCTAACTTCATAAGATACAAACAGGAAGCAAGCTTCCAAAAGAGAGGGGGGATAGCCTTTAGCTCTGAGCCTTGCATAGAAGAGGTTGCGAATAGTGATGAAGCTCGAAAGAGAGCTTTCCCTGACAATGTATCTTTTGAGTTCTGCAAGGATGAAAGCAATCATTTGGTGTGTTGGATGCCACGATTGCCAAGGAATGTAGTTGTAGGAGTTAAGGCTTTTCTAGTGACAGTGTGAATCAAGAATACCGAAGGTGGCAAAAGAGGGTCCCTTGAAGAAATGGATATCCAAAATAAAAGCCTCTTGGGAGGAGATGGAAGAAGTAATTTTTATATGCTTTTGGAGAGGATGTCCATAGCTTTGAAGAAGCTTTTTAAACCGAAGGCAGGACCATCCCAAATACCAAAAGCATCGTCGATGAATCTTTTGAAATAAAGGAGGGAAGGGGCGGTGAGTAGCTTCATGCCTTCTTCCAGGAAACAAAGGAAGAGGCAAGCGTAGACCACTACAAAATTTGACCCCATTGCTGTACCCTTAGTTTGATGCCATACTTCTCCTTTGAAAGAGAGATAGTGATGATTGAGGATGAGAGAGGCTAGGGACATAATGAAGTGCACTTTAGGTGAGGGAAAAACATCTTGGATGGAAATTTTGAGAGCTAAGAGTCCTTCTATAATGGGGATGCTACGATAGAGAGACTCTACATCAAAGGAGAAGAGGATAATATGGGGAGGGAAGGGGGTGGATAAGAGGTCCAAGATAAGGGAGTGGGAATCTTTTAGGTGTTGTTTTTTAGATAAAAGGATGGGACAGAGTTGTGTGTGGAGCCATTTGGAGGCATTTTCTAAAACATATCCCTACGTGTCTGTGAGCTAATGATTGAGGAGAAAAGGGGATAGCGACTCATGGGTGGGTTCAACAGAGATGGGCGACCCTATGGACATGCAGTGACGTAAATCAAAAATTGTGAGGATAGAGCCGGCACATAGGGATGTTTTCTGCAGTGAGCTAAAATAAAGGTAAGGAAGTATGTGTAAATAGTAATAAAAGATGTATGCAAGGCTTGCATGGAGCTATTTAATGCAAGTACGAAAGGTACACAGCTGGGTATTGATCTACTCGCCACAACAAGTTTGGTAAGCCATAACACAGGAGTCCAAGATTAGGTTGGAGAATCCCTTTGTGCATGCAATTGGCCACCTTGCATCGGTCCCATTAGACAGGTTATAAACCAAGTAGGGATCAGTCAAATCAGAACAATATTACTAAATACGTTATTGAACAATATCAAGCCATGTGTATATACAAGGTAGGCATAAATTTGTACATAGGAACCTGCATAGATTTATTGAATGAACCAAACTCCAATAACCGTCTAGTCACAAACTCCAATAATTGTCCAGTCAAACAATGTGGCAAGGGTAGGGTCTATGTACGCCAATTGGGATGCATGCTTGTGTGTGAGGGCATTAATGTACCTTCGAGTCATCCAGTGGGGACTTAGCTAACCCTATTAATGAAAGAGAATCTCCTTTATGTAATTGTGGGGCTTCCTACAAGGAATGGTTTATAGATTTTGGGTAGGAGAAAAAAGGGGCAAGGCTTAGACTTAACTAGAGAAGAGGAAAGGATGAAATCTCTTTCATTGCTAGGTAGAAGGGGGTAGTTTAAAATCATAGAGGTGAGGAGGGAGACAACAAAGGCTAGAGGAGGGGAAGAAATTTTGGAGTAGGTAGAGGGGTCCATGAGGTGGCGAAGGGCTTCTTTTTCATACCAATCTTTGGAGAGGACAACGGGACCAAGGTTTTTATCTACGGGTTTGATTACAATGCTTTGGTTATCTCTTAAGGAAGAGAGGGCATTCATGAAAGAAGGTTTGGTGTGGAAAGGAGGATGAAAAGAGAGAAGAGAATTGAGAAGAGAAAACACATTTTTGAAAGCCAAGTTTAGAGTGGAGGAAAGCAAAGGTGGATTCCAAGTGGGATTAGGAACGGATAAAGAGAGGGTAGAGGGAGGGGAAGAGTTTTTAAAGAACAATCTAAGTTGGAAGCTTCTTTTTAAATTTGAGTAGGCTTTAAGTATGGAATCCGGAGGGGGCGGGGGAGAAGGAGGGATGTAATTGAGTCCAAGACCCAAGAGTTTATGTTCGGAGGAAGAGAGGGGATGACATGAGAGATTGTGCGAAGAGAGGTTTGTAATTTTGTGCTCAAGAGTGAAGATAGAAAGATTGCTTAGATTTAAAATTCTAAAGAGGTGAGGAATAGTTAGAGGAAGCCAAAATTTATGACGCTTTTTCCGGAGTGGGAAGGATGGGGAAGGAGAGGGAAAGTACAAGGAGGAGGGGTCCAAAGGTGAGGAAAAAGGGGGGGTTTTGAGAAGAGTAGATGGACCCAAGAGGTAGGGTGCTCTTGCCCTAGTTGGTCCTCCTCCATTGCAAATTTTTTGAGCCTTTAGGTAGGCTAAACTTGGGATGTAGAGGCTTCGTTTTGGGCAAGTGGGGGGGTTTGGGGGAGGGAGAGTTGAGAGGGTAGTTGGGAGTTTGGAGAAGAGAGGGTAGGTGAGAAGTGTTGCTAGAGGGGGGAGAGGGTATATTGGAAGTACTCAAAATGGGGAGATTACAAGAGGGGGAGGAGTGGCGGTGGTACAAAGTAGGGGGGGTGGTTTTGGGTTTCTTAAATGGTTGCCGAGTGAATTCCTCATGAGGTTTCTTTGCCAAGGAAGGGTATGGTTTGAAAGGAGGGAGGTTTATGGTGGGTAGTGTGGTGAGGGTGTTTGGGAAAAGGAGAATTGTGAGGAGGTGAGAGGAGCTTTTTCATTTGGGTGGTGACCTCGTGATGCACCAATTCACCTACCGTTTCCTCTTTAGGTAGGGATTCTACTTCTTCTAGGAGAGAGATTTGTGACCTCTTCCTAGCACAATGAGCCGCCATGCTCAAGGAAGAGGCCAAGTGAGTTTGAAGAATTCATTTTGAAGGAGAGCATCAAATTCGTTGAGGGAAGTTTGAAGGAGTTGGCTAGCCCAAGCCGAAGGTAACACCCTCGGGAAAGAGATGGGTGCAAGTTTTTTAGTGAGTTCTAGAAGCCTCTCTTCCACGATGTCGTGGTAGTCACCAAAGCTTTTTTGAAGATTTTTTATGAGTAAAGTTTGGGCTTGGATGTAAGCTTTAGTGCAATCAAGTTGAAATTGTATGTTAAGTGCCTTTAGCTTAGCGCTTAAAAGCACTTGTGCATGAATGTCATCCAAGGTAAGACGAGGGGTTTTCATACAAAGACTATGAGGGGCCTTTTGGTTGGCGTGAAGGCTTAGAAGGTGCGTGAGATGGGATTTAGCTTTGTTAAGCTTGAGATTAAGGGCTTTAAATTCCTCCAAAGAAAGGGATACAATTTTGTTGAATTCTAAGGGCTTTTCTATGGAGTGTAGGATGGGGAGGGATGGTGGATGGGGAGAAAGATTTGAGGAGTTAGCGGAGAGGGAGCCGAAGGAAGAGGGAAAGGTAAGGGGTGGATTAGTGAGGATGCCACTTTGAGGAAAATTGGAGAAAATACCACCTTGGTTAGGGTAGGAGGAAATCGCGAAGCCTTGCTTAGAAGAGCTAGCCAAGCCGGGATGAGTAAAAGGGGAGGGGTTATTTTTGCCACGGTTGTTGGTAGAAGGGATAGAGAGTTGATCGAGATCCTCGATGGGTAGGTTAGCGGTGAGCCCCAAGATCTCCTCGGGACTAAATAAAGTCTTCTTAGAGGAGGTAATGGAGGGGGTAATGGGAGGGGTTGGGATTAGCATTGGCGTGGTTAGGTTTGAAGAAGGAGGGTTGATGAGGCTAGCCGCCGTGACAAAGCCGGGAAAGGAAACCACGTCAACGGGTGAGGTATTAGGGTTTTGGGAAGCCGAGAAGAGAGAGGGTGCAAGATCCATGGAAGGGAATTCAGGGGTTTCGTCCATCGTCGTGGGAACAAGGGCTAAGGACGAAGTGGAGGAGAGAGGAGGGGGAGCCGCCATCTTGGACTCGCCTTGACTAGTTGTTGTAGTAGTAATGTTTAGTTAAAAAGATGCCACCTTGTTGACTTGCTTTCGTCGTCGAGTGCGCAAGACCCACCGTTGCCGCCGTTGTGAGGTCCGCAGAACTAGCCGCTAAGCAGCCCCACTGTAGTTGCTCCGTTGTAGTAGTTGTACCCATGAAGCCCGCAGGACTGGTCGCCTAATTTGTAGTAGCTGCTGCTGTGACGCGACGCTGCAGGACTGGTCGCCTAAATGTAGTGGCTGATGTTGTGACGCGACGTCGCAGGACTGGTCGCCTAATAGCAAAGGCCGTGACAGTGCAGTCCGCATGCCTAGTCACCTAGCTGCCGTCGTGGTGCTCGTAGGAGGCCCACCAGCCGTTGTGCGGGAAAGACTGGTTGCAGTCGTCAGATGAGCAGGACTAACCACAGCCGTTGGGCGAGTAGGGAGTAGGACTTACCACAGCCGCCGCTGGGCAAGCAGGGAGCCTGCTGGGCTGAAGTCGCTGCAGGCAGAAGAGAAGAGCGCTAGGGACCACCGCCGCCGGGTAATGTTGTAGCCGAAAATAGAGCAGGGGGCCGCCACCGGGTGCAGCTCGTAGGAGAGAAAATATCACCCCTGCTGACTAGGCGCGGCCACTAACCGTCGGAGCCATCTGCCCACCGCTATTGGTAGCCGTCTGAAGGTCGCCGCCTACTGCTGTGGCACCTGTTTGTCGCAGACTATAGTTGTAGCACCCGCCATCGACTACGCTGGGTAACTGGAGCAGAGTGTCATTGCTGTGTGCAACCGTAAGGTAATAGTCGCCCGGCGAACGTTGTAGCTGCACTCAGTGCGCGTCTTCTGGTTCTAGCCGTAGGCAGAGAGTCGACAAGGGCCTCCCGCGGGAAGGAGTAAAGCAGGAGATGAAAAGCTGGATGCTAAAGATGCAGCGGCAGCTTCATAGCTGAACCCCATCGGAGCACTGTTACAGAGTTTAGCCTTAGAAACCGTAGAAGGGTGCCTGCGTTGCCAAGACTACCAACTAGGTGTCAGCTGAGCTTAAGAGTTGTCTTCGGAGCAGACACCAGGGCGGGAGATGGGTGCCGGGAGGAGGCGGGATAACTGTGGCGGGTATGAACAATGCACTAATTTGCGAGTTGTGCGTTGAAGCGAGCTGGTGCAAGTAGCGAGCTATGGAGGGCTGCGTGTTGAAGCGAGATGGTGTAGTGAATGAAGCGTGCCTTTGCACAGCCACCAAGCAAATAAAAGGTCTTCAAAGAAAAAGGCCGTTTACAACCTTAGGAAAAGGTAGAACTCGGAAAAAGGGACGGTTAGGCTTTAAGAAAGTTAAGCTAAAGGAGGTTTTACTTGTAAGGAGAGGACTAAGGGCAAGGAAGGGGAAAGGGAAGGAGAAGAGAAAAAAAAAAAAAAAAAGTTAAGCTAAAGGAGGTTTTACTTGTAAGAAGAGGACGAAGGGCAAGGAAGGGGAAAGGGAAGGAGAAGAGAAAAAAAAAGTTAAGCTAAAGGAGGTTTTTCAAACCCCCGCCCCCCCCCCCCCCCCCCCCCCCCCCCCCCCTCCCTTTTTGTCCTTTACCTTTGTGTCGGAAGCAAGTTTCGCTCGTTTATATTTTTTAATTTTTTAAAATAAAAATATCATAAATTTTTTTTTTTCTCAAATAGCATGACCATTACATGACTTAACAAAGAAGAACGTTAAGTATTCATGGACTGCTAGGGAGTGTTTTAGGGCAAACTACTCCCCTGTTCATGATCACAAGCATGACACAGACAACATACTTATCATCTGGTGACACGACTAACCCGTAGGTGCACAGAGGCAATCTCGTTAGCTTGTCAGGCTGAGACCAACCTACACATACGCACTTCTATGATGCATCAATCACTAATCCTAGTTAACTTCAACCCACTCTATCCCTAATCGCCCATAACACCGTTTGCACATCAAATGAACTCAGAATCATTTCAAACTTGCTAGGTGCTATCCCCTTACTAGGATACACTTACCTATAAGTCCAATCTCACCCGATTACAGAACTCTGAACTCCAGCTCTCTGAAAACGCTGTGAGACAGGCCAAAAACGTCCGAGCTATTTTACAAAGCATTTTGCAGAACAGGTCGGGAGAGCCTCCGAATTCACCATGTAAGAACCGAATATTCTCTCTCCTTCGGTCGGTCCTGGCAAAATCGAATAGTTCAGCCATGTGGGATTTCTGCTTTGTAAGGCTTTATGTTGGCTGTAAGTATAAGTTCTGGGTGTTGGGCAAAAAGTTCTATCATCTCTAAGCTCAGGTGGTGCATTGACTAAGTGGATCAGGTTGTTAGGATGATCCAAAAGCCACTGACGCCTCCACTTTGGCTGGCTATCTACTATTCTGCTTTGCTGTTTCCGAACCTGTAATTCTCCTTCAAATAGTGGCACTTGTTCTTCCTTTGCTAGCTGCCATTGATGTGTAAGTGTTTCATATTTCAGCAGAGCATAGGGTAACATCGGGGCATTCCACTCTTCCCGTAGCTCTGTTGCTGTCTTGTCTGATCTGGAGAGTGCTTGTAGCATCTCCTTCTCTAATTTCATGGCCTTGTACCACATCATCTCTGATTGCCTTTCCATTTCTTCGGCCAGCTTCTGCTCTTCACGTTTTGTGACTGAATCTTCGTCTTCTTCTTGGTTGTTGGAGCCAGCTTGATCATTCTGTGTATCAGGGGTCCCATGGTCCTCTGATCCTTCCTCATAGTCATCATCACCCCCATATAGTTCTGCCAGGCCAGCCAAATCCGTGGCTGCTTGCACCATGTGCACCCGCACCTGCCCTTGGGGTTGCTTTGCAGTTTGGAGACTTGCAATTTGTGCAGCCATTGTTTGATTATTGATTTGGAGTGTTTGAAATTCCATCTCCTTTTGGGCTGCAACCTCTTCTAACTCTTTTACTCTATTGTGCAGATTCTCATTTTCTTCCTTGATGGACTTGGAAACGAGGCTTTCTATTTCACTGTCATGAGCTGGTCCTTGTTATTGTTCACTTTGTAAATCCGATATTTGCCTTTGCAACTGATCCTCAGCTCTAAGTGCACTTTCGGCTATCATTAATCTCTGTTTTCTTTCCAATTCCAGCTCTCTCTTTAGTGCCTCCACTTCTTCTTGCGGTTGGACCACCTGGTAGCAGCGTTTTTTGTTTCTTTGCTCTTTCTATCTCCCTTGCCTGTATGTCCGTTACTGCTCTCAAATCCTTCACTTCGATTTGTAAGTCATCAATTATGACTTGTAAATTTTTGACTGTCTCCAAGGCATCTTGCTTTTTTGCCATCAACCTCTGGATTTGTTCATCTCTGTCATTGACATCTTCAAGAAACACATTGATTGTATCTTCACAAATGGCATTGAAACTTTTTGACTCCTGTAAATTTTCCTTGAGGAGGTTAACTCTGCTTTTGAGACCCAAGATCTCAGCATCTTTAATGCTGATCAGTTTAAGGTTGTCATCTCTTTGCTCCTGCAACTTCAACCTCTTGATGGGTTGTTTCCAAATTCTTTTTGTTTGCCCTGTTCTGATCGGCTAACAACCGACTGTGCAGTCTCGTTTGGTTTAGTAGAGTCTCCATTGACTGTAAATCCAGGTTTATAATAGCTTCCAACTCAATTTCTTGAGAGGAGGAAGCTTTTTCTCTTGTCGGATATACCTCTATGTGCTTGCCTTTGTCAATGTTTGATACTGTTCCAGTGTTTAGATGTCCATATGTCCTTTCTTCTTCTTCTCCATTGGGTGGTGTAGGAACTCTCTCATCATGATGTGAGCTTTCTGAATGCGGAGGAGAGTCAACAGGTGGAGTTGATTGCCTTTCACTTGTCTTTGGCCTTGGAGAAGGAGGTGGTGTTTCCTCATCTCATGTAGTTGGCCTCAATTGATCTCTCAAGGTTTGGAGATCCTCCTCTTCAAGTGGCAGTTCTCGCTCATCCGTAGCATTCCTCTCTTGGATGTATCTCTCAAACCAGTCCAACTCAAAAGCTGGATTGTGTTTATTCTGTGTTCTTAATGTGTAAGTGCTACTAGAGGGTCTCCAAGTGGCGCCTACATCACCTCGTAGAGATCTTTCTAGTACAAAGCCTTCTAGCATTCTTTCCATCTTTTCTACCTTCTGCAATCTGGTGTTGTTCTCAATTTCCGCTTTCCGCTTCTTTAATCTCAAGTTCTCTTCTTCAGCTTTTCTTTCTTCTTCCATCTTTTCCTGTGTACTTCTGGTGACTCTTTCCAGCCTGCGTCCTCTAATGGTGTTAGTAGAGGGAGGTACTCGCCTTTGTTGTCTGTCTTCAATATTCTCTCTTAGCACCAGCCAGTCGTTCTGTTGAGGAGTAGGTGGTAGCTGATCTGCCGCTCCTATGGCACGGTATATCATTCTGGTGAGTACTTCTCCTCCTGCAATGTAATTTGGCTTGTCCTGTTGTAGCTTTGTGACTTCCTCAAATAGATATGATGCATGATCTATATAGAAATCATGTGTCATTCCCATAGCCCATGTCATTGTTGTTGAGATGACCCCGTGTGGTGTAGTGTATCTAGGCGGTCTCTTGCTGTAGCTCAGTAAACATTGACTGTATACCTGTGTTAGTTCCCTCACTTCTGGGTTTGCTATGAGTTCAAAAGACGGTAGTTTGGATCTCTGCAGGTAGACTGTGAGATTCTTCCTTCTTTCTCTCATGTTGGCTCTTTGATCAGACAATTTTAACGCTTCCTTGATGATTTCCTTGGTGATCTGAATCTCCATCATCTCATTATCCATGCCTGCAACCCTGCAAGTTCCGTCTTCTTGGATAGTCTCAATTAGTTGTTGTACCCTCTTGAAATCTATCCCCACTGGTGGTAGTGAAACAAAGTTCCATAAGCCAACTTTCTTCAGCCATGACCTTTGCGGTGATCTTTTCAGGTATTTTTCTGCCTCCTTGGGGATCATTACTATATCCACTAAATTTCCTTTGTCATCCACATAGGAACCTTGGTAGATTTGGAAAGCTGCTGCCTGTTGCATGTCTGCAGTGTTGGGGTTAAGGCCTATGTGACTTGACCGGTCGCCTAGGTCATGGGCGCCCGCCCACTGTTACCCTATACTTATAGTGAGTATACTGTATAGGGGGAGCTGCCACTCTTTGAGTCTCCCCACCCACATCGTGTGTGTGTCTCCTTCTCTCTCTCACTCTCCGTCTGTGGTGCTCCCCGATCCCCTTCAATTGGTATCAGAGCTATGGTGACCGCGGAGAGCACGACGGCTTTGAGAGCTTCGAGGTGATAGCTCGCTCGCTCTCGACGGTAGAGATATTAAGAAAGCTTGGAAGCTTTGTGAGAATGCAATGGGAGCTTGTGAGCTCAGTTGAGAGTGATGTATGCCTTATGTGGTTTGATGCTCAGAGAAACTAATGTGATTGCATTTTGAGCTCAGCAATGTATGCCTCGAGCATGTTTTTTGGCAGTCACAGGTAGAGCAGATATTGGTGTACTAGATTTGCGGGTGTTTGCAATGATGTATGCAAAGTGTGGAAGATTGTGTGTAAGTGAAGGTGCTGCCCTAAAACTATGTGCGCAGCAGCACTGTTTTCAGATTCGTTTTTCTCCTTGTAGAATGCAGATCTGAGAATTCTATTTGGGGTCCCATCCGTTTCGACGTGGTCTACAACTTTGCAGAAGAAACTTTTTGCAAATTCCTCACCGTTTTGCTGATATTCAGCTCAGACTGACTGTATACAGAAATTCCAGATTTTCTGTTGTCGCATTGTATGCGAGTTTGATGCACTTTTGGAAGCACGGGAGATGCTTGAAGTTGAGTGCATAAATTCTGAGCTGAAGATGCAATTTCAGCTTGTGTTAAGCTTGTGGTTTGAGGGTTTTTTGGTAGACTTGGGCAACGAAGGACGGAGGCGTTTACACACCATCGAAGCGGTCTCTTGAGAGACACAGTTTTTTGGAGCACACAGGTGGAGCTTCTTTCACTGGTTTTCACAGGATACTTTGGCAGTGATTTTGTGCTTGGATTCATGATCCTTGTGGATGGTTTGCATATGGTTATGGCGCATGGTTGATGCCCATTATACATGCATTTTGGCGAGCACTTTCAAGTGCCAGTGAGCTCTCTTGAGAGCATTGTTTTCCCATTGATCAAGTTTCCGGATTGCAAATCTTTTGGCGTTTGCTTATGCGCAGTCACTCCGTTGATGTACGTTGAGTGCGGATTGCCATTGTATGTGAAAATGTGGAGCCATTTTGGCATTTCTACTCATTGGCATTGAGTAGTGTTATGGTTTATGGTAGAGATTGTACTTGACTTTTTTTGCTCAGTTTTCAGGGGAAATTCTGTCGGATTTTTCCCAGATTCTCGCCATAGTTTGTGATCGAGTGTTTACTCTCACTTTGACAGGTTTTGTCAGTTTGGACACAGTTTTGTGTTTTTGTATCCACTCTCGCAAGAGTGAGGAGTTGTGTATCTTTCTTTGCTTGAGACGGTGGTTTGCTCTCAGGTGGGAGAGTCTTGTGATCTCGAGCATTGTTTGCCATAGTTTTGCAGAGCTTATGCATGTATGTTGAGTGTAGTTTGATACACATTGATTGCTCATTGTATTGAGCTTGCAGGACAATGGTTATTTTGTGTTGATAGCCATTGTGCGTCGAAACTCTGGCGAAATTTTCCCAGGAGTTTTATGCGTATCATTTATGCGATTCTAGGTAGAGATTGCAAGTTGCACTCAGCATTTGCGTGGGGTGTTCTCTGTAGGTGGGAGATTTGTGCGCATGTATGCATCGATACCGCACAGTGTGGGCTTGGTGATTAGCTCACAGATTGCAGTGTGATACTAGAGCATGCGAGGCTTGTATTGACATTGCGGGAGCTCTATTTTGGAGTGTGTCTCACAGGTTTTACATTGTGTTTCTAGCCATATTTGTAGACAGTTTCCAGGTGTTGTTGGTGAGGTGGTTTTGCTTTCTAGTTTGCTACATTGTGCTCATGGCAGAGACAGGTGATCGATCAGATTATGACCTCTCACAGATGCGCATGTTTGATGGGTCAGACTTTGCGGCATGGAGAGAGTGTATGCTTGATGCATTGACACAGCGAGGGTTGCATCGACCATTGAGTGGTGATGCAGGTAGACCTTCAAACATGTCTAACGATCAGTGGCAGGAGCTAGAGGAGATGGCACTATCTACACTCTCTTTGCACCTTGCGGAATCTGTATATGCTCTTGTTATGTATGAGACTACTTCGAGAGCACTTTGGCGCAGATTACATGATATGTATGATAGATCTGAGTCATCACGGACTCGTGTGAGACCTGTACATTCACGAGCACGCCGACAGGTGACATGTTGGTATTGTGGTCATTCTGGATACGTTAGACGGTGTTGTTTTCGTCGTATGCGACATCGTAGGAGACATGACAGTCTCAGAGATGTATGTAGTGATGCCATGGACTCAGTTGCTTTGACAGTTGAGGCAGATGTAGTGTCGGAGTATACTAGTGACGGGGATGTCACTTTTACCTCGAGCTATGCATGAGATGCTATACATGTGGATAGTGCACTCCCTTCGCAGTGGTTGCTAGACGCAGATGCTATGTTACATGACACGCCGCATCGTGCATGGTTTTGTAGCTATTCTAGCGGGATGCTTGGCAGTGTACGTTTGACCGATGGATCGGTGCATGCGATAGCAGGTGCAGGAGATGTGAGACTGTCATTACCAAGTGGTGCATCTTACTTGTTACGACATGTGCGCTATGTACCAGATTTGACAGTGAGTTTGATCTCGATTGGTCAGCTTAGAGATTGTGGATGTCAGATTTCGCTACGAGAGCGAGATTTTGTGATGCATTTGGGTTCGCTAGTGATTGCGAGAGGTGCCAGGAGTGGTACAGGTTACCCATTGCATGTGGATCACGGGAGAGACGGTGTTGTCTCTGTGATCATGCAGCCAGGTAGAGAGCGAGAGAGCAGGCGAGTCTCTTTTGCTTGTGGGTTGCAGGATGCTTTGCATGGAGTGCACAGCAGCGACCTTGTTGTGTAGGTTGCGTCTACGGATGCACAGGTAGAGCGGGACAGCTCTAGTGAGTCACAGCAGGATGAGTCATCAGAGGTGATGACAGAGATGACTCACATGGATGCTGAGATGTCGGCTATTGTGGAGTCATTTCTTGATATGCTTATGCCAGAGCTTGATGCAGATTCAGGACAGATGGATACTCTTGGTACACATGTGATATGTGGTGGGCACGAGGAGTCACTCCAGAGCTCGGAGTCAGAGTGCCATGGTCTCTATGATAGGGGACAGGATTGCCATGAGTTGAGTTCTGAGTTGGAGGTGGCAGAGGTTGCCAGGGTTGAATCAACGTTCGATGTCCTCATGTACGAGATGCTGATCTTGAGGCCCGACATAGCAGCTGCAGTGGGAGCATTTGCAGCAGGGTTGATTAGTTGTTCGATGACTGATCTCGGCATAGAGCATAGGGGAGGTTTGCAGGTATTGGACCGATACTTGCAGGAGTGCATGAGCTCTTATAGACTCTTTGCAGAGCTTGGAGCTAGCTCTGTGTGGCTTCCGCAGGGGGATGTTTGTCTATCAGTAGAGCCAGATGCACTAGCTCATCGAGTGTCAGTGGGCATAGGTTGAGAGAATCTCTCACCTTCTATTAGTTGTACACTAGTAGATCTTGCTTAAAGGCACATTGGCCTTTAAGTGGGAGGTTGTTGGGGTTAAGGCCTATGTGCCTTGACTGGTCGCCCAGGTCATGGGCGCCCGCC
Source organism: Adiantum capillus-veneris (assembly GCF_014529385.1). Classification (NCBI taxonomy): domain Eukaryota; kingdom Viridiplantae; phylum Streptophyta; class Polypodiopsida; order Polypodiales; family Pteridaceae; genus Adiantum; species Adiantum capillus-veneris. The sequence goes on along the minus strand of NC_140948.1, from coordinate 54,248,638 downwards.
CACTGTTACCCTATACTTATAGTGAGTATACTGTATAGGGGGAGCTGCCACTCTTTGAGTCTCCCCACCCACATGGTGTGTGTGTTTCCTTCTCTCTCTCACTCTCCGTCTGTGGTGCTCCCCGATCCCCTTCATGCAGGTATCCATGTGGCTGCTGGCTTTAATGAATTGTGTAGAAGTGTATAGGGTACTGCACCCTCCGTTGCCAGGTTCTTGCCTTTTTCTTTTTCCCGGAGAAGCGTCCATGGATCCTGTATTCACAAGTAACGGTTAATGTACAAACATTGTATTTGTTTTCTAAATTGATTATCACTTGTGCATGCATCTAGGTGAGTATTTTTAGTCCCAAGATAAGTTAAGGAAAAATGTTAGCAGATAGGCAAGCTCTTTCAGTGTCTGACTCTGACGGCTTCAAATTAACGTTGTTGATGAAGGAGAACATGTCCAAATGCCTTGAAATTTTGTGTGGTGTATGTGCATAGGGCATGTAAGGTCACCCTATAGTCACAAATTGAAAATCAGCTCATTTGTAAATTCTACCCAGTCAATCGCGATAGACAGGCTATCTTTTGACAGGAGATATATTTTCCACATGTGACTCCACCATTTGGTTCCTCATGTCTTGTACATGATATGATCCCATTTCCATCTCAAGTGGATGTCAAGTGACCCCCTTTTGGATCAACTTTAATTTTTTCATATTCCCTCCAAGGAGATGTTGGTCTATCTCCCTCATTTTGTGTTGTTTTGGGCTCAAACTTAGTGGGTAGCCCTCTTGCATCATGGTGAAGCCAACTGTTGATTCCAATTTTTGATTAGATGGCCCTGTATCATTCTGCTTAGTCTATCGCGATAGACTAGGACTTAGTGTCATTTTGTTATATTTTGGCTCTGTAGTCATCTGTCTGCCTTCTTCTAGTTGATGTAAGGTTCCTTGACCCCTCACCTGTGCATTTTAACTGTTTGCCCTTGAGGTGTCCTGTTCTGACTCTGAGCTGCTGTCAAGTCTATCTCTTCTTGTCATATGAGTCCATCTTGTCTCAAAATTAGGTGTACTACCTCTATATGCTTCCCCAAGTCTATCCTTGTGCTAATTTTTGAAAAGCCCCCCCCAAAGATGAGTAGTTGGCCTATCGCGATAGCCTCAGTTTCTTGGTCAAGATAGAGCAAATTTGCACTTTGATTTGATATATGGGGTCATTAGGCTTTGTTAGTACCCTTTATGAAGTCACAATCAAAATTTTACGTGTCTACGTGTATGATCAAGCCTATCGAGATAGAATCAACATCTAGTCATTTTTACCAGTTTTTTTTAATGTTAGTTAACCACAATGGTGTTAGTAGGCTCTCCTAGACACACACATTAAGTTTTAACCAATTTGGAAAAGTGTACTCCCTGTTGACAGCACTTGGCTGTTTCTGGAGTCGGAGTAGACCACTTAGGTGATGGTCGCTGTACTTTCTGGTCATTTTATGAGTCAGGCTGACTTTCCTTTCCTTTTGACCTTCCGTCGAAGCAGTCGATTGTCCTTTTGGTGCTTACATCACCAAGGACGACCATTTGGACGTCTTTCTGGCCTGTTGGTGGCGTTTGTCCTCGTGGAAGTGCTTCTTCTTGAGTGGAAACATTCCAACTTGTAGTTGACCTCCTTTGGATGTACCCTATCAAATTTGGTATCATTTGGTCGCCTGGTCGGCCTGTTAGAGTTTCGTGACGCTTTGCGCAGTTTTCGTCAGATAGGGACTTTAGGCTCAGTTTTGACTGAATTTTTCATGGTCTAACCATTCAATTGGTTTGTCGAGGTTATTGGCTTGCTGCCTATGAATTTTGGCTCATTTTTGATCACTTTGGGTCAGCTGCCCTTCTGCAGGCCCTGTGAAATTAGGGTTTTTTGGGAGGCTTGATCCCTAAGCTATAGGCATTGTGCCTTTCAATTTTGGTTCCATTTGGTGGTCTCTAGGTCTTCCTAACAACCGGTCTACAGTATGTGTGCACAGGTTGTGATGGTGGTGCTGGCGAGGTTTTGCGACTAACTAAAGTAAACAACACTTAGAGTCAGTGTTGACGAGCATACCTCTCATATCTGATGTCGATCTGGTAACCGTGCACGATGGATGAGCTCCTGGAAGTCTCAGATGCTGTAGGGAGCTCTCTCTCTCTCACAATGGAAAATGACTCAAATGAGAGATTTCTTGCCTAGCCTCCCTCCCTATATGTGATCAAGGCTCTGAAATGGAATTTTCCCATCTTTTACCTGTGGCCATAGCTTTGCACGAGATGCGGTTTAGGCTCAAATTTTTTTTGATTTGGACCTCGTTTGCTCTAGTTCTACAATTTTTGCAGATTTCTCCTCCCGTCATGACAGTGGCCATTTTTGCCCTATCACCTTCACACTCCATATTTTTTCTGTGTCTTCTTTACCTTGCTCTGATTAGGCGTCTCTTCTGTTGTGTTTTCATCTGGATTATGGATTTTTTTCTATATTTTTTGCTAGAAAATGGTTAAAATAAAGCAAATAAATCCCAAAATAACCCGGAAATAGCAATTCTAACCTATAAAAATATCAATGAATAGCAAAACACTTTGTAACTCACTTTTCTCTCGTCTATGTACATTCTCGCTCTCAATCATCAACCTTGGCCTATTTTTTTGCTGTTTTTTTTTCGACGATTTTTGGCCAATTTTGACTTCCTTTACAGTATATACACATCCCTAGGGGCCCATATATGATCATTTGGTCCCCACTCTTGATTAATTACGAGGGCATATTATTTTCTCAAAAATCACACAATAAAACGCAAAAATGGTTAAAAAATTAATCACAAACATTGCCCTCTAATAAATGACGCGAGTCCGCATTTGGAATGCCTCCCCCCCTCCTGGTCGGAATCCTCCCAGACAACAGGGTATCGTCAAGGGTATGTGCTGTGCATGTGCATTAACTCGTGCTAATGCAGGCCTTGTAAAGTAGCCCTATATGCATGCACAATCAATGCATTTAGAAAAAAATTATGCGGTGTAAGAGGAAGGTATAAGCGATACGCTTATTGGAATTTGTTGTTGAGGTTTCCTGTGGTAACCTGAGTTGGCTGGCAGATTTTCTTGGCGATAAGAAGTTGTAATTCTGCCACTCTTTGTTTGATGGTCTTCCAAGGTGTATGATCTTTTGGTTGTGCCTCCGCTGAAGTCAATATGGTTGTATTCTTTGTTGCATGTTGTGTTTGAACTGTCTTTCGTTTCCATATCTTTTTGATGACTTTGGTTGTACAAATCCTCGTATTTGTTGTTGTGGATGCTACGTGTTTCCGCGTGATGGCTGTATGGTCTAGCTTGTCATTGACAGTTGTAGACAACTGTTCGTTGGTCTTCTTCGGCATCCATACCTGTGTTGTTGACTCGTTCTGAATTGGTAATTTTGACGCCATATCAATATGGTCCGTTGCGGATTCGGCTTGTTAATAATTGTTCTTTGAAGCTTTGCTGGTTTTGGGTGTTTTGTCTTTTCTTCTGTCAACTCTTTTATAGAAATTAAGCTGTCTTGCTTGAGCCAAACTTGATATTTCCGCCCTTCATGAAATTGTGCCTCAACTAGATCTGTACGTCGTACCCAAACTTGCCTGGTTCCCTGCATGATTGTTGGTTTTTGATAATACATTTCTTGCCATCCAACCTTTGATTGTTGTTGATTAATGCGTTGCGGAGGTATTGACTCCTGTCTCCACATTGACATATATCTATCATATGATAAGAAGGGTTCTGAAAAGTTTTCATTTCGGAACAGTGCTTCATTAGTATCCAAATCAATGAATATCCTGTTAGCTTTCATCCACGACACTGCTAAGATACATGGCGTTGCTGATCTAATTGGTGGCAGCACATGGAACTTATGAGTGTACGTGTGCCCCTGCAGTGTGATTGGTAACATAATAGACCACAACGTGGTCACCTCATCACCCGATGCTACTTTCAACCTGTGTGTATCTGATAATTTCGTCATTGGTCCAAGTTTTTGAAAGAGCTCAAAGCTGATGACATTCAATTTCGCTCCAGTGTCAAGCAATGCATAGATTTCTACTTGTTCTGTGCCTGCACATGCTTTTATGTAAGGACTACACAATGTATTTTCTAAAGTGTCAATGGTGCTGTCGTCCTGAGCCATAAAGTCTGTGATTGTCTTTGCTAATTATTTGCTTTGTATATCCGCTTCGATTGTTTGGAATGTTGGAAGAGGATATTCTTCAGTCATCATTGGTGTGACCATGTTTATTGTCCTTAGAAACTGCTTTCACTTAGCAATGCGTTCCTTGGCTTCTTGTTGTGCTTGGTCATGAACTCGTTGATGTTCGTGTCTATAGGCTTTGCCATAATGCACTTGAAACAACATCCCAGGAGTTAGAGGTAGATGATACTTTTTCAAACGACACCCACTAATCCAATTCGGCATTTCTTTTCTATCTAGTGTCGACAGTTTTACTGCTCCGCTAGACGAGATTTCTTGTATCAAATAAGGCCCCATTCCTCTTTTCTTTAGCTTCTTGGCATGCTGTTTAAGGGTGTATACCAAGACATAGTCCCCCGTTTTAAAGTCCTTGTTTTTGACATGTTTGTCAAAAAACTCTTTCTGTTGCCTTTTTTTTTTGCAAAAATGGATGCTACCGCATTGAGTCGTAACTCATCTAGTTTTTCTAGGTCATCTAACCTTTCTGAAAGCTCATGGCCCGTCCAATCCAACCGTTTAGCTACCCTTAGCATTGGAATAAAAAATTCAATAGGCAGTATTGCATTTAACCCATACACCATATTAAACGGTGTAGCATTGAGTGTTGTTTTATATGCAACTCGATAAGCCCACAATGCTGAAAATAGCATTTGATCCCAGTCCGTCCTTGTTTCACTAACCAGTTTCGTAAGAACTGTACACAAGATTTTGTTGGTCGCTTCCGCTTGGCCACTGGCTTGTGGATGGTAGGGTGCAGATTTGCGATGAATTACCATAAACTCGGTCAAGAGATGTTCGATAACTTCATTTAGAAAGTGTATCCCTCTATCACTTACCAGTTCGATTGGAAGGCCATATCGTGTAAACACATATTCATATAAGAATTGTGCCGTGGTTCTAGCATCTGCTTTTGTTGTGGCTTTTGCTTCCACCCATTTGGTCATATAATCAGTGGCCACTATGATGTATTGTGCTTGTGAACGATAAGCTGGTGGAGTAATAGGAGCAACAAAGTCCAATCCCCATTTAGAGAATGCCCGAGCACTCATCATTGGTCTTAAAGGCATGTCGTCTCTTTTAACTGGCACTTTAGTGCGTTGGCATTCATCACACCTTTTCATGAATTCTGCTGCATCTTGAATCATGGTCGGCCACCATATGCCTGCAACCATAATGATTTTTACGGTTCTCTCCGCTTAAAAATGACCTCCTGCTATGCCTACATGAGCTTGCTCCAATAATGGAAAGTAGTCATTTTCATGAGGGACTAACCTCAATTGGTCATCAGTTCCTCTTTTATACAATTGGTCATTAATGATGGTGTACCTATTCGCTTCGATTTGTAAAGCCTTTTGTTTGGCTTTAGAACAATCTCCTGGTAACTCCTTATTAGTTAAATATTCCACAATAGCATGACTCCATGCGGGTGCTATCGTCACTTGGTATAATGTGGCATAATCCACAGTGGTATTGGTTGTGCAGAAGTTGCATTTTTTGATGTAATTAGCTACATCTCCTGCCATTCCAGGCCAATACACTCCAAGTCTTCTTAATCGTTCACAGGTTATTTGATTTTCCTCGATGGAATCCCCCTGTCTGTGTATGTGCCTACTCTAGATACGCGTCGTACTCCTCTGGGTCTATACACAACCTTATAATCCCATCGTTACCATGATGATACATTCTTCTCGCAAGCATAGTGTAATTTTGTGCTTGTCTAATGTCTTCCACCGTGTGTCTTTCGTCAAGATTCATTCCATATGTCAACAACGGAATAATCTGTTCTGACCATTTCGGTACCATCTCTATATTAAACAGGTATGCGTCTGGGAGATCATCATTTACACCAGTAGCCTTTTCGCCATGTAGTAATAGAGAAAGGTGGTCTGCTCTTTGATGAGTTTTTCCTTTCTTTACTACTATCGTAAAATCAAACTCCAGCAACACAATGAACCATCTTACAATTCGTCCCGTGTTACAAGGTTTGTTTACTAAGTACAAAAGTGCCTGATGATCCACAAAAAATGTGAATTTGTTCGCAAGCAAATAATGACAAAATTTCTTTACCGCGTATATCATACCCAATCCTTCTCTTTCAGTGGTGGTATAATTCTTCTCTGCAGTGTTGAGTTGTCTACTAGCATAACTGATGGGAAAATCTGTATTACCCTCCCCTGGTTGTGCTAATATACAGCCTATAGCAAATGCCGAAGCTAAAGAAATGATTGTACCTCTCGTACAGTGTTTGGTCTTGGCAATTCTATGATCACCTTTACCTTGTCTTCATCAGTGGCAATTCCATTAGCCGATACTATGTGGCCTAGGATCTTACCTTGCCGTACCATGAATACACATTTTTCTGGGTTGAGGCAAATCCTATACGTTCTGCATTTTTCGAATACCTTTCTAAGATGATCTATATGGTCTTCTCTCAATAGAGAATAGACACACAAGTCATCCATGTAAATATCCAAGAATATTCGCAAGTATTCTTTAAAAGCATGTGTTACTAATCTCTGAAATGTGGCTGGAGCATTGGTCAAGCCAAATGGCATTACCCTAAATGCATGTATGCCCCATTCTGTTGCAAACGCTGTTTTGTACTGATCTTCTAGTTTGACCCCCAATTGGTTATAACCAGAGAATCCGTCCATAAAGCTATAGGCATGCTTGCCTACTACTCGTTCCAGGACGTGTTCCATGATAGGGAGAGGATAATTGTCCCTTATTGTTGCTGCATTTACCTTCTTGAGATTCACACACACTCGTAATTTCTCGTTTTTCTTAGGTACCACCACGATCGGCGACACCCAGTCAGTGTGCTCTATCTCATAAATAAATTCAGCATCCATAAGTTTTTCTATCTCGTCCTTGATCCTTTTGGCGAATGTCTCATTGTACGTGTACGGACGTTGTTTGCTTGGCTTTACATCCGACTTCAGAGGGATCGAATGTTCACAAATGTTAGGATCCACCCCCTTCAGATCTTTGTATGACCAGGCAAATACATCATGAAATTCCTTAAGCGTTTTGATCAATAAGTCCTCTTCTTCCTGGCTTAGATCTGTGGCAATGTAAGCAGGTTGAGGACTTTCTCCCGGCTCTGCTAGGTCTATTTTCTTGGCGTTCTCTGACCCATCATAGGACTCGTTGGATTTAGGCTCTCTCATCGGTTGCTGGACCACCAATTTTCTCTCCTGAATGGTGTACTTACAATATTGAGGAGGGACATCTATCTTTTTACTCCCATCATTAGCGTTCGATCCATCGCTACTTTCCATTTCCATTGTCCATACGTTTTTCAGTTTTTGTTTCAAATCATTGTATTTCTTTTTCCGCTCAACTTTAGTTATAATTGGATCTCCAAAGACATCCAATATTTCCCTTGCAACTCTTTTTTTTGCCTTGCTAGTTTTCTTAAGTTTTAACAGTCTTGCCTTACAACCTGGATCTTCACCAACCTTAAGAAATCTTCCTGACACTTTATTCTTAGCACAATCAACAACATGAATGTTCATAAGGAAACGTGTTTTGCCCCTGAACTCAGGCACAGGTCTGAGCCTAGTTGGTCGACTGTTATGGTGTCTCCTACTCTTGTATCTTTTTTGTCGTCTCACACTTTGGTTTGGGAAGTTGTAAAAGACGTCATTGTCTTGATCCTGATGGTCGTCTTCCTCCATATTTTCCGACTTCTCGTCATCCGCATTATCTTTTTTTTCACATTGACTAGGAGAATCATAAAGTTCTTCTCCATCCTGCTTGATGTTTTTAGTGGGGATGTCCACATAACCCACTATCTTAATATCAAGTTTCGTTTCCATTTGATTGACCCTCATATTTTCGGTGTCTCCTTCGTTCTCGTCTTCCTCCACAATTTTGCTTAACATGTAGTATGGTACGATATCGTAACATTCTCGTCACAAAATTTTGTGGGAGTGACTTCATTGACGCATACATCCAATGTAGCCAAAATTTGAGACCATTCTAGGGGTTCGAGCTTCTCTTCAGAGAAGGGTTCTCGTATATAGGCATCGTCTTCCAATACCTTCTCTAGTGTCCTTTCATTGTGGTCGAATTCACTACATTGAGATGCTTCGCACATCCATATCTCCTTTTTCTTACAGAACCACGCTGGGACTTCTGACCCACTAATGGTGGCTGAGTCGAATTCTTCCACAGGTGTTCTTGTGACATCATGGTAGTTATGATTCCTCATATTTACACGTGTAGTGGTTTCAGCATGTCTTAGATACAAATAATCATACCCCCAGTCCTACACCATCTTGAGTTGCCTCATGAACGACCTACCAAGGATAATTTCATAATTGTTTTTCTTGCCGAAATCTACTATGGCAAATGTATGTTCGTACTCTATGCCACATGAAGATACCACAATTGCCTCAAGCAATCCTATAGGCCTTTCTATGTGCCCATCCGCTTGTTGCAATTTCATTCTAGTTGTTCGTATTGCCGGTTTTCCCCATTTTTCCCATAGAAATTTGGTAGCAATGGCAATGCCAGCTCCAGTATCAAGTATGGCCTTAGTCTCTATGCCGTTATACTCGACTGGTAGAGTAGTGTTGACGTCTTCACCCTCAGAATACTCTACGACCTTGTTGAGAGGCACTGGTCTAGTGTTGACTCTCTTCGGTTCTGTGTCATTAAGCTCAGTTTCGAAGAACTTAAGAGGCGTCCTTATACCAAATTTTTCAAGACGTTTGCCCACTTCCGTCCACATGCTTGGCCTAATTTTTAACAATTCCGCCAATGTGATTGTACACTTGACCGGAGTAGACAACAAGTCTGTCAAAATTTTAGTGTCCAATTGATTTGACCCTCCTATTCTTTGAGAAGGTACCCTTCAAATTTCCGACCTTGCCTCGTAGTCTCCCATGTATGGCGGCAAAGTTCTGAGTGATGCTGGTCTGCTATCTTCGGATGCAACTGAACCATTATCCCCTTGAAATGATTTAGCGTCTAAATCCCATGGAGGCTTATTCAAGTTCAACTCCGAGAAAGGCGCTGACTCGATTGTTTTTGTCTCATATTTTTCTTGAGCTTCTCACCGTTTCCCATAGCTCTTCAGGCCAATTTTCTTCCACAATGGGTGTGTATGGTGGAAAATATTTCAGTGATTCATCACTGCTATTAGGCACGATTCTTGCATCCTCTACATTAGGCAAGGATTTAACGTTTTCTATCTTGTCAGTTACCCTTTGTTCAGTTTTGATAGGTGTTTCATTGTTTGGTGGTTTGATTATTCCATCCCTCACTTCCATAGGTGGAGGCTCTAGTAAGGCTTGTGCAGTTTCAATCAACTGCTTGCACATCTCTAGTCTTTGTTTTTCTATCTCTGGATATGGATATGTCATCCACCTTTGCTCTAGAGTTTGTATGTTCTTCAATATTGCTTCATATGCTTGCAAGATTGCATCTAAGGGTTCATTGACCTTATCTACCAATACAGACCCTACTGAGCTTGTGCTCCTTGGTCCCTCCGTCGATTTTAGAGAGTCAGACTCTCTTTGCTGTTTAAGTTGCTCTCGAGCCATTGTTAGCTCAACTTCTACAGCTTTCTGTTTTCGCTCACGTCTAGCTTTCATTTTCGCTCTTCGTTCTTTCCAAGGATTATCACGACTGACGCTAGACTTGTCAGTCTTGATTTCCTCTTGATTTTCATCATTACTATTGGGTTGATTGTCATTTTTCCTTGTTTGGGCTCTCGTCAAGACCTTAACAGGAATCGTAGTTTAGTTTTCTGACCCTCCACTGGAAGGCAGTGCTCCCAGCATATTCAAAGTAGTCTTTGCTCCTTTGCTTAGGTTCTTAGGGCAATCAGGAATCAAGTGAGTAATTCCACACTCGGTGCAATATGCGTTTACCCTAATGATTTCATCATGAGGAAAGTCTCTCAGCCAATGGTCTCCACCACACTTGTAGCATGGTCCCTTAGGTTGTTGAGGTGCTCCTTGAGCTCCTCTCTGTTGGTGTGCATGCCTCTACCCGCTCATGCCTCCGTTGGCTATGAACAACAATGTTCGTTCATCCAAGCTATATCTCCCTTCTCATGCTGCCTGTGTAGCAGTTGGTGGTCCTGTATTTCCTATCATGCTCCATGGTTCTGGTGTGGAGGGTTCTTTCGGTGGATAATAGACAGGATTTGCAGTATATCCATTGGGATCTTCGTAATATGCATGCATAGGCACCAAAGCCTTTTCTTCCGATTCAGTTACGGTTGGTGTGTATCTTATGCCGCGACTGGTCATAATCCTGGTAGGGGTGGTTGTTGCCCCAACACTAGTTGTGGTCTTTCTACACCTACAGGTCCTGGTAGGTTGCCTGTTTGATACCTAGGCATCGGTGGAATTTGAGGAGATGCTACCTGAGCTTGGGGAGCATATGGTTGTTCTCTCACATATCCCTTGTTATAATAACATTCCTCCGTCCCGTGGTTTGTCCATTTTTGTTCAATCGCACACCATTTTGGCTGTTTAGCCTGAGGTTTGGCATACAAGTTAATCTTCTTTAGCACTTCCTCTACAAGCTTCTCCTGGCTTACAACTATTTCTCCTTTTGGTGCTATCTTAATGGACTTGCTTCCACTTTGTTGTGAGGATGAATCGTCGTCAAGATCCTTGAATTCACCCTCTTTGTAGACCGCGCAATTGTCTACAAGGTAAAGAGCCTCCTTAGTCAACTCATTCAACGTCGTGCTCCTCTTCATATGTAAGTCCTTCTGGAGATCTGCATTCCTTAGTCCTTGAATGAATATAAGCATAAGTCTGGACTGAGTTGGCAGTTCTTCCATAGGACAGAACTTAACATATCTTTTTAGTCTTAGGGCTGCCTTTCGTACAGATTCCCCATCTTTCTGTTTGAATTTATGGATTTGTGAGACGGTATTATGAGCTATCCCCCTTTGTGAGAATTCCTCGATAAACTCGTCAAACACTTCCTCCATAGATTCAAAGTCTCTACGCTCTACAGAGTCAAACCAAGTAGCAGCGTCATCCATTAGGGTTAGTCCAAACCCTGCAAATTGGGTAGGAAAGTCTAACACCTCTTCGACTCTAATTACGCGCACAAAGGCTGCTACATGATCTCTTGTGTCTCTGTTTCTTGTGTATTTCTTGTTTACCCATTTTTTCACTTGAGAAGGTCTAATTCTACGATGGTCTACAAACCTCATCATTGGATCTCCATGTCCTAATCAATATACCTCCTCTGGTCTTCTGTAGTAGGCTGGTTCCTCTCCCAGTGGTGCTCTTAAGCCATAATTTCTAACAGTTCTTGCCAGAGATGGTTCATCTCTTCGAACTCGTTCTATGGGTGGTCTTCCAGGCTCTGTTGACCCTTGAGTTTTTGGCTTACTCTCTCCTTGATACCTTGAATAGAGTGGTGGTTCTTGCAAATCCCTTAGCCCTTGCGCGGCTTGATAACCATCTCGGTTTTAGTCTTGTTCCAATGTTGCACTCTGTTGAAGCCATACCTGCAATGATGGCTGAGTTGCTGGTTGGTTTTGATTGTTAAATGTCTGCGGTCGGGTAGAATGTGAGGTAGCGTCATACTCTTCTGAAAAGGGATTTTTCGACTTGCTAGGGGTGTAGGTAGTAATCCCCTAACTCAGTGCCTTGCCTGAGTTACACTCTCTTCAGTGGATGTGGTGCTTACTTGACTTTTGACACTTTTAGCTCCTGAATTAAAAAAGGTTCCTGGCCTTAAATACATAAGAATCAAAGCTGTATTGCAAAATTAAATCTTACATGGACTCCTTCTTCCTGTGCGGCTCTGTGATGATCTCCTTCTCGGATCTACACAAGTATGGTTAGTCTGTTCACAAGGGTTTTCCTTGAACCAAGAAAAATCTTTCAATTATGTACGACAACCACTTTTTTTATGACAACTGGTCAGTCTTCTCGTGGTCTAATTTCAAATGTGAAATGATGGCTGGGATCTATGTGAAGAGTATATCCTAGCAGTATAGTCACAATTTGCAAAAAATCATCTGAATAACCCCTTTCTGAGTCTATCGCGATAGACTGACCGATTACTCAGCATAAGTCAATTTAAAATTGTGACTTTACCTTTGAGTTCCCCTTACTCTCTAGAGTCTATCCCTCAAGTTTTATGAAGTTTGGACACTTGGTTTGGGTTTTGGGCCAATTTTAGTGTTTTTGTCAGAGCCTGATTCTCTATTTGGGCCTTAGATTCACTTTCAGTGATCTAAACACCTTGAAATTTTGTGTGTATGCTATTTAGGCTCTGCCTAAGCTCTCCCTAGGAGGAATTTGAAAAATAAGGTCCCTAGCCCCTACTTCCCGAGTCTATCGTGATAGACTCAGCAAATTCTCCAGTGTTGGCCTTTTTTACAAGTTCTCCCCACTGCTGGTTTCCTCACTCCCTGTATAGTGCATTGACAAGTTTGTGCACTGTTTAGACATTTGGTCAAAGACTTCTTGCCACACTATCTGTGAATTCAGATTCTAACACCAGTCTTGAGGTTTGGTGGTCAAGATGGTGTTCAAATTCACTCAATTTTGGTGAGCACCCTTGTATGGATGTGTTCAACGTGTGGTATAAATGTTTTTTCCAGATTATTAGTCTATCTCCAAATCACTAATCTATCGCGTAGACTCGCTAGAGAGCAATTGGGATGTGATTTTTTTAACTGTTTTTGGACAGTTGTGTTCCCTGTGCCCATATAAGTCTATCCCCTGAGTTTCACTGAATTTGGACTTATTTTGACCTTGGACTCAAACACTTGACAACTTTCACTTTTCTATGGCAATTCACAACTCAAATGCACTTAAAGTGATACAAATTTGATGACACTTCATCTTAAGCTTGTGAATATCAGTTGTACCTCATGACACAATCAATTTACCCCAGGCTAGTGGTTATATCTCTTCTTGGCCTCTCTAGGTTCACTTAGTGTTTTCTTATGGCAATCACTTGTTTCTTTTTGTTGGTTTTGGTCGCAATTTAACGTTTTCTCAAGTGTTGGATCATAAATTCAAATGTCTACTCCTTTCACACCCTTAAAGAGTATATGGTGTGGGTTTTGCTTTCAAGGCAAGCAAACAGCTTTACTGTTTCTTCTTTTTGTTTGTTTTACGTTTTTACAACGTTTTTCTACACTATTTCTACACAACCATAACAAGCACTCAAAACCATAAAACCATAACTCCACATTATCCTTCCTAACTAAATCTAACTAGTCACAGACCCTTGGCAAGACACAGGCTTCTTGGCTATCCACTAAATCTCAGGATACCCTCTCCTGGATCTTGTTCTAAAAGTTTAAGCTCTCTCTAGTCGAAACTAAAGTAAGCTAACCATCACACGAGTGACGTAGATCTCCCTACTTAAGGTCTTGTGTTCCCGGCTGCGGCGCCAATGTTTTAGGGCAAACTACTCCCCTGTTCATGCTCACAAGCACGACACAGACAACATACTTATCATCCGGTGACACGACTAACCCGTAGGTGCACAGAGGCAATCTCTCTAGCTTGTCAGGCTGCAGGCTGAGACCAACCTACACATACGCACTTCTATGATGCATCAATCACTAATGCTAGTTAACTTCAACCCACTCTATCCCTAATCGCCCATAACACCGTTTGCACCTCAAATGAACTCAGAATCGTTTCAAACTTGCTAGGTGCTATCCCCTTACTAGGATACACTTACCTATAAGTCCAATCTCACCTGATTATAACCCTAACTACCTCAAATATAGTCACGATAGACTCACAGGTCATAACCTAAAAGTGTGCAAAACCTAAGTCTATGAGCATCTATGCGTCGCTAGTCTCACCCTCGTTCCATAAAGTACTTGATTGTTGAAAAAAAACAAGCTCGTGGAAGGATCGCTCGCGAACAGCTCAAAGATGCGAATGCGTGGCGTGGGCGCGTAGCTCTCGAAGAGGCTACCGCGATGGTGTGGTCGTTTTGTGAATCCGGTGAGGGAGATGCGCGTAGCGAAGAGGATAAGATCACACTCTCTCTCTCTCTCTCTCTCTCTCTCTCTCTCAGACTCGTACGACACATGATTAATCATTCAAATGTTATTTAAAAAATGGTTCTAAGGTGACCTTTATACTTTAGTCACCTTAGCTCAATGTGTACATGGGGTTTTAATTGAGTTCTACTCATCATAATTACAAAGTGGAAACGCATATGGGTCCCGGCCGACTAATTAATCTTTACATAATCCAGACAAGTGGATCAAAATGATAAGACGTCTTTGACATAAAAATGGGAATTGGATAGGCTTTACAAGGTGGGCTCATTACAAAAGTTGGACAAGTTGGGCTCCAACAGGGAGCAAAAATCTTTTGACAAGCTCAAAGGTAAGCTTACCTCTCAACCAATCCTCATGCTTCCGGATCTCTCAAAGCCATTTGAGGTCCAATGTGATGCTTGTGGAAGGGCATGGCATAGCATATGAGAGCCGAAGGCTCAATACAGATGAACAAGTCTTGTGCATTTATGAGAAAGAGCTTTTAGCTGTTCTACATATCCTAGACACATGGAAGCACTATTTATTAGGGACTCCATTCATTTTACGAATATACCACCAAAGTTTCAAGTACTTCCTGATGCAAACCAAGCTTTTCGACAAACAAATGAGGTGGGAAAATTTTCTTTTGCAATTTTATTTTCATATTGGTCACATTGCTGGTAAGCACAATCAAGTGGCCGATGCACTTTCACGACAACCAAAAGTCAATGCGGTGTCTATAGCAACTCAAAATGATATGCTATTTACCTTGACTTCAAAGATGTAATGTCAACCCTTGCTTTGGGGAAGAAAGAGGAACCATTCACCTTGCAGGATGGTTATCTTCTCCATGGCAGTAGGCTATGTGTTACCCACTCCCTTTGTGAGAAAGTCATGTATGAATCCCATGCTCCTCCTTATGCGGAGCATAGAGGCATTCAACCTACTCTTCAAAGAGTAGAGACATACTTCTATTGGCCTACCATGAAAGTGGACATAGAAGAGTATGTTTCAAAATGTGTGGTATGCCAAAAGACTAAGTATGATAGAGGGAAGAAACCTGGATTACTCCAACCATTCCCAATCCCTAATTCACTATGGGAGAGTATATCCATAGATTTTATCTTTGGATTACCCAAGTCTATCCATGGGAATACGAAAATATGGACAATAGTCGACAGGTTTAGCAAGCAAGCACACTTTATTCCTCTCAAAAAGACTATTAAGACACACCAAATGGCAACCATCTTCATATCTCAGATTTCCAAACACCATGGATTACCAACATCCATCGTGTCGAATAGAGATCCTAGAATGACCAGTAATTTTTGGAAAGGTCTCTTTGAAAATCTAGGTACAAGATTGAATTTCTCTTCGACCTACCACCCACAAACGGATGGCCAAAGTGAGATAGCCAATCTTACGATACTTGATCTACTAAAAAGACGACTTATGTTACAAAAGTACAACGATCACAATGGGAGAAATACTTACCCCTTGTAGAGTATGCGTACAATAATACTGTCCATACTACTATAGGAAAAGCACCTTTTGAGATCATAGAGGGAAGACCTAAAAGTCCCTTGCTAATTAAAGTACATGGAAAGATCTTCGCTGCTGATGAGTATAGCCGTGACCTACAAGAATCTTTTCAAAAGGTTAAGGAGGCTATATCCATCTCTCAACAAAGGCAAAAAGCTGCTGCTGACAAGTACAAAAGGGCCTTAACGATTAAAGAAAATGATTGGGTCTTACTTAAGTTTCCCAAGGAATGATTAAGGCAAAGGATGGGCAAAAATCCTACGGGCCATCAAAAGTATTATGCTAAATTAGCAAAAAGATACTATGGTCCGTTTCAAATATTGAAGCCAATCAATTACATGGCTTATCAACTCAAGTTGCCCAACCATTGGCTCATACACAATGATTTTCATGTGAGCCTACTTAAGCCCTATAAAGGAGAGCCACCAATAGAACCAATTATAGAAGACCCTCCGGAAATTGAAGACCAAGAAGAGGTGCTACAATCCGAAGCTATCCTTTGGCATGAAGACAAGGTACTACGGCATGGTAAGATTATCTGACTGTATCTTATTAAGTTAAAAAATTATCCATTTGAAGATGCTAGATGGATGCAAGGAATACAACTTAAGGATAGCATGAACCTTGTCAATGCTTACATGCTGCACTAGAGTAAGCAAACGTAAATGCTTTCTAAATGAACAATGTTTTTGTCTTATAAGACTAATCCTCCTTTGTGCACAAATTTAAATAGTATGCATACTTAGAATTGTGTTTGTGATGATGACATCACTCTAACACTAAGTAGAATTTGTCACTCTACTTTGGAAATATGATATGGACTAAAGAGCAGACATGCTTGCCCAGCTATGTCTCCCAAGCTTCAATTGGACTAGTCATCCATTTTGGAATGATGTCGTAGGGTGAAAAGGAATCCTCTACCCGCCAAGAATCGTAGACTAATGGCTAAGACTTTATCTCTTCTACCTCGTAGTCGAGGACGACTATGATTTCAAGAGACAGGTAATGTCATAAAATCTAATATCTAACCAACCCAAATGATTTTCTCATATTAAACTGATCATTTAATGTGGGGAAATAAACGGGAACAAGGGTTAGAATTAGACATGTGCGTATGGATCTATCTCAACATAGGGCCAAGGTTTAAAGGGGTCCAAATGAGAGATGGTATGTTAAAGAGCAATGCTACTAAATAGAGCTTAAAGACCGTAGGGTTAGCTTCATTAAAAACCTCCAAAAGTTAGTATTCAAAAGTCCTTTGACCTTAGGCAAGCTAGGCCCGACCTTGAGGTGGGAATCCTACCCAAGCATGAGGTGCTTGTTGGCTTGCTAAGTGTTAGTGGGAACCTTACCCAAAAGCTTGAGGTATTTCTCACATGCTTAAATGACTAAGGTTCTTGAAGTATTCAATTCAAAGACAACTCTCAAGAGGCATCAACGTTTCCATGCTTGATTGACTAAGTCCTTGAAGTATTCAATTCAACCAAATGACTTAATAAACATAAAAAACACATGTTCAAATGATCCTCCACATGTGGCCCTCATGATGTGCTTGAATGCTACTGGATAGGTTTTAAAACGGCTCCAATGAGAATTTAGATACATAAATATAATAATTAAGGTCTTTCTCTCAAAGAGGAAAAAGAGGACACATGTCCAAATGAAATAATAAAATAATACAAAATAGAGAGAGAGAGAGAGAGAGAGAGAGAGAGGTGGACCAAGCATGAGAGGGGGGTATACTCTCTCTCTCAAAGACACACACACATTCTCTCATTGAATGGAGTGCAAAGTGCAAGAGCTCCATCTCCTTCTCCAAGCTTGTTGAGAAGTGGAGAGCCTACACCAACACTCTTGGATATGGAATGCAAATCCAACCAAGAGCCATGCTTCAATGCTTAAGCTTGCTATCTTCTTCATCTTTATTACTATGCTATTATACTATGCTAAGCAAGAAGAGTGATGATAAGTGAGGAACTATTTATTTCTCGTGTGGATGATTCTTCTTCCTCTTCCCTACCCTCATTCCTTGCTAGTTCTCTCCACCTTCAAAGGTGTTTGAGGCCTTGGGACCGAGGCTTGGGATAGTTAATGCTTTTTGCAAATTTTATGTTAAGCTCGTGATGCATGAAGCTCATCAAGGTCACAAGGAACACAAAGATTGTATTGTAACAAGTCTCTCTTGATGGGAGAATCTATAATAAAATGTCTTTTGGAGGGGGGACTGGCTCCAAGTAAATCCGGTCCTCAACTAGTGTCATGTTCTCTAATACTCTCTCTCTTGCAAAAGTATTGTTCATGCCAAGTTAATTAAGTACTATGTTCATGTTGATACCATCAATTAAGTTCACCCTCTATGTTCTCAAAGTAATGTCACAAAAATGCTCACTCTAATTCTCTTAATTCCGCTATTCTCAAAGTTCATAGGCCATTTCCATTACATAATCTTTCCCATTGGATTGCTTCTTGCTAACGTAGGCTCTTAGCATATCCTCTAGCACGAGATTAACACTTGCAAATTGCCTATTAGTCTCTGGATGACTGGTAGTACTGATATTGAGTTGTGTTCCCTAACCGTTTACAAGATATTATGAACAACGAACTTGGTTAATTGTAGAGATTGAATAGTGAACTTAATAAACTTTACAAAGTTTGGGCAACTTATCTACAAGCACCTATATTGAGCCATCACCTCGTACGGTGGTTGATAGACCCACAATAAATTTCATAGAAATATTGCACCTTTGTGAGAAATGCTTCATAAGCTATCAATTTCATGAATTTGCATGCTGCTCCAAATTTGCCTTTGCTAAACACTAGGGCCCATAACACCTAGTGTGTGCGTTTAGCAAAAGTTAATCCGAACCTGCAATTTCATGACTATAGTTGCCAATGCTGGTAGAGGATGTTTGTCCATAGCACATATGGAAGAGGGAGGTAAATAGCTATATAAAAATAACTAAATACTTCCCATTGCAATCACTTGAAAGCGTTGCTAAAATATTTGGACCATAATAGAATGTGAAAATGAATGACATCTAGGTACAAACAATGAAACATGTTTATTAATAGAACATAGCATTGCTATATGCGTAAAAAACCATCCGTTAATGTTGCCTGACAATTATTGTAGCCTTAACAAGTCTTGCTTGGTATCCAAAAATTTCTAGCCATTGAAGTTGTTTCTAAAACTACGTGCTCACAACCGGCAAAAAACCATGCAAGGGGAGAAAGGCTAGAGATGCTTGGAATGCAAAGATACTCAAAATTTCTCTTGATGTCTCAGATTGTATCACTAAACTAGATCTCCACATCTTGGGCACGTAGCACCCCAACTTTACATTCCCTCACTCGACTTTCTTTGTCGTACTAACATCATCCTTGCTTTATGCTTCACGCCCCTGCTTTGTGTGTCAATGCACTTTGATGTTTGATCAAGTCCTTCCTCATTTTATCTAGTGTTTTGACGCTCGATCAATGTTTTTCTTATACAATTCGCTTTTCCAGGGCGTCAATTGGTGGCATCTCTCTTTTTCCACGAATCCTAGAGCCTTTGCAGTATTTCCTCTTATTCAAGGTGCCTAACACTTCAACAACAGGTATACATTCTATCCACCCTCATGTAAGATTATCCAAGGTGCATTATCCACCCTATTTTCCGTCCACCCTCCTTTCTTTTATCTCGGGTGCCTACACCCCAATGGCAATGTGCTCTCTTATCATCTAGGGCCCCTAGCGAGTGAACCGTTGATTGTATCAGAATGAACAATTAAGAGAGAAATTAACAAGTTGCAGACATGGTACTTGGTACACAAATTTACCAAAATCCTTCTCTTCTACATAACCTTGTCATGTGTTCAAAGATCAAGGGAAATTTTTAAAGCTCAAAGGTACATTACCAAAATTCTAGCCTCAAAAGGCCCAATATTTCTTTGACATTTTAAACACTAAATTAGAGATTAGTGAAAATAGACCAATATTTAACTAATACTTTGGATGTTTCCTTGGCAATTCAAACCCCTTGGTTAGATTTTGCAAAGAAGGTAGCTGAGAGCCGCATAAGCCACTTTGCTACCAATAGTGAACGTGATAATCAGCTTGCTAAAGTGAACTTAGCCCTACCCCTGGAAGTTAAGGACAATTTTTTTTGAAAGCACAATTGTGAAGAGGTCAATCAATGACCATCAATACTTATGGTGCGATTTATCATTAGTTGAGTCATACCCTTGAAAAACCACTCCTATAGACATGATTAGTGCTATAGACTAAGCTTCATATCCTCTCAAGTTGGAATTGTATTCACAATTGGATCTTGAAACTATCATATTTCCCCATGAAGAGAAAGATTTTCCAAAGCAAAGAGAAGGTAGTCATACTAGATTTTTTCTTAAAAAAACAAGAGATTATTTTTCGTGAGGCTCTCTTAGGAGATTCATGTTATCCCATAAATTAGTTGCTTGATAGCAAGGCCATGCGTACTTGCTATTAACAAAAATCATCATCTGTAGTGCATGCACCTTTCATGTATAACCAATAATATAGAGTGCCCATCGTTGCAGTCATATGCAACGAACGCAAGCAAATATATCAGTCTCAACTGTTATTGAGTAGAAGGTTACAACTATGGGTAACTCCTTCAACAACTTTAACAGGAGAAGCATCAAGAAAATTATTGGAAACAAACAAGATCTTACCTCGTCCTTAACAGAGTAGCTGGTGTTATAGCGGAAGTGGAAACAATGATGGGGTGGAACTAATTCGACCTTATTGACATGCTATGCATGCAAATTAGAAAATAAAGTGATAAGCCCTTGGCTACAATGACGGCCTCAACAGTTTGAGCCGATACCATAAGTGCCTCCTTGCACAATCTGTACTGCATGGATACATCACAATTTGATCTTGCCATACGTAAAATGTCAGCTGATATCCTCATATTACCAATGCCCCAAACTTGTCTACCATTGCCCTTAATCCCGAGTCAATGAGCAATACCTTGGTATGGGATAGAATCCTTGCTTCTCATGGTGGCCTTCAAAGCATTTTTCTCTACAAAGGAGAAGATTTGTTTCAAAGTAAAGGTTAAAACATAGAAAAACGGGAAGAACTTGAAATTGTCTAACCTTGTTGCCCCTCTCTGGCCGGTTGCTTTGAAATTTAGAAGTAAAAGCTCGCTTGAGAGTGAATTTCAATCTGGTTTTGTTGCTCTTGCTTGAATCTAGCTGATAGTCGTGTATGTTGATAGATTAAGTGCTGTCATATGTACCATGTAGGCCCTCTTGGCTTGGTTCATACTAACATTCAATAGAATACCATCATTCAGACATGTTACAAAATCCCCCCAAGTTTGTGTGCTAATAGCATATTCCAAACTTTGGAAGCCTCTATGCAATATGCTTAAAATTGAAGACTTGCTTCACATAAGCAGATTGGAATGATTAACATGATGGAGCCTTTTTGCTCATAGCCACCAATGGATGCTCGTGTCGATATACACATGTCATGGCAAAATAAATTTACCTTGTCAAATTGTATGTCTTATTAGAATCGTAAAAGTGCCTTAGATTGCCTAATGGTGAAAGGAGATAGGTCATAATTTGAGCCCTTGAATCACCACCCTTGAATTCGTACACCCGTGCTGTGGTTGCCTATATAAGATGCCTCACATGTGTAGAAGCCTTACTTCACCATGTATAATCGCGTCTTGATCGACTTAATGAGCTCAAAGTCCTGCTTGTGGTGGATATTGATCATGGTCAGTTTTTACTGCATCTAGCTCAGAAAACTTGCCTAGGAGCCATGCCCTAGTAAAAATTCAAACCCAAAATTGAGAGAGAGAGAGAGAGAGAGAGAGAGAGAGAGAGAGAGAGAGAGAGAGAGAGAGAGAGAGAGAGAGAGAGAGAGAGAGAGAGAGAGAGAGAGACCCTTCTGTCACCTTCGTGAACAACGAAGAGCCGGCCATGCCAAACATCTTGCACCCTTCATCAAGGGAAGCAACATGCCTTGCCTTTGCATCATCAAAGCCATGTATGCTTTTCGTGTTTGGAAAACTCTGCAAAATTCAGAGAGTATAGATGTTAAACATAATTCCACAATCACCTTTCTTAGTGGCTTTTCATTGAAGTCAGAGTGATTGCCTCACCTCATAGCCAACCTCGCTTTCAAAGCTCGTAACTTCGTATTAGTCCTTGGTGGTTCGCTAGAAAGAGCTCAACCTTACCAACCATTGCCAATTATCTTTGACCATTGCATGATGGCTTAGCACCATAGTTAAATTATGCATGCAAAATGTTGAATTCAATTGCTGAGGAATGCAGGAAACCAAGATGGTTTCATGTTGTGATTGCATGCTAAATTCCCTTGCAGAAGGTTTGGCCACGATGTTGCATGACGTCCGAGCCAAACGAGCCTTGCTCCAAGGATGATGAGACCCAAAAATTAATAGAATATGATCAGCCTTGCAAAATTCAATTGCAAAGTTTGTTGAATGTTTTGAGTATGCTTCTTTCCAAGGGACTTACTTGACGTGCAACCCATGTTGAATCTTGTGAAAGTTGATTGCAAGGAAGCCGTAGGATGACCTTGGTTTGTGGAATTCAATGGAAATAGAACTACATGTGCCATAGGAAAGATCCCCTATAAATTTGGGGAGGGAGGGTGCCCAAATTAGGGCACCCTAAATGCAAAAAAAAAAAGAGATTCTTTGATGGCGGCATGCAGGTAGCGTAGAGAGAGAAGAACAGAATTGAAACCGCCTGTAGAAGCCGTTTCGGCCCGCACTAAAGAAGACAAACTTGCTACTCATGCCGATGCAATTCTCTTTGGTCCTAGTCCCACCCTCTTTGGTCCAGTTCTTCAGTGCTCCCTTGTGCCTATGAGGGATGGCTCCCATGGCTCTCTAACCTCTGTCGGTCCCTTGTATGCAAGGGTAGTTTCTCGTGTGAGCTTGCTCACCATGGGAGCTTCGGGGGGGGGAGGGAGAGAGAGAGAGAGAGAGAGAGAGAGAGAGAGAGAGAGAGAGAGAGAGAGAGAGAGAGAGAACACGCTTGCTTTGTGCAAGGCCATGACCCTCCTCTCCTTTCCCTGAGCTCTAATACCAATGTGAGAGACTAGGGACAACCACATGCCCTTCACCACCCAATCGTATTATATGTAGGCCCTTGATCTCAGATATATATAGACCCCTTTACTACATGTGTGTCCTTGCCCTGCCCTTGGCCTGACACTCTTGGTCATCAAACAACTTTTGGAGCAATGGTAGGTAAAGAGGGATTCTCTTAAGCATTGGTTCTTTTTCATTAGAAATTATTGAAGTTTTTTGAAGTGATATAGTTTAAGCATTAAGAGAGAATAGATTTAGTTGGCTAGTAATTCTTTGCAGATATATGTAGCAAGTTTTTATGTGGCACCCACCATGTATGCATGTAGGGAGACCTTGAAAGAGGTTGATGATTTTTTGAGTATAGGTCAATGCTCATCGGATATCTCAAAATTGTATAAGAGAAGGATTGTCCAAAAAGCATGCAAGATTACTCTTATGGGAGAAGATCTTATGATTTATGATCGTGATGGGCTTCTAAGGAGATTCCTCTATAAGAAGAAATCGAAATGGTTTTGAAGCAATGTCATGAAGAGAGTGGGTGTGAAGGCAAGGATCGGGTTTTCTTAGGGCAAGTTTTTGGTGGCCTTCCCTTGTGTGGATGTTCATTATTGGTGTAAGACTTGCCATGAGTTTCAACTGTAGGAGAGAAAAGTTTAGTTGCAGAATCACAAGGGGTTATTGTTGCTTAGAATGCATTCAAAAAGTGGGGTTTGGAAGCCATGGGTCCTCTTCCCAAATCTGCTAGTGGTAAGCATTACATTGTGTAGCCATTGATTATCTTATCGGGTGGGTCAAAGCAAAGGCGGTCAAGGAGATAAATGCTCACATAGTGGCTGTTTTTTTATTGCATTTTTTGCCATTTTGGAGTACCATGGGTTCCTATTTTTCATCGACATCAGGGGTTTTGCAGCAAGTTAGCATAGACATTGGTTGAGAAACTTCACATCTAGCATAGGTTCTCCTCACCTTACCATCCTAAGTGCAATGGTTTGGTGAGTCATCAAAATTCTTACAAAGCATATTTACAAATAGGTAGATGAATGGGAGACTAATCTTATGAAGTGTTTGTGGGCTTACAGGACCTCTTACAAAGTTACTTCTAGTTTCACTCCGTTTGATTTGATTTATGGAAAAATGAGGCACTTTTACTTGTGCATGCTCAATAAGGGGCATTAAAAGGTATCTAGCAAGTTAACACCATCCAAAAAGATAACGAAGTGAAAATAAATTTCGATGACGAAGTGTGAGCTCTCCTTATACTATCATCTCTACCGGATAGTTGGGACAGCCTTGTGATGGTTGTAAGTAATTCTATCTCTGGCACAAATACTCTTAAGTTTGATGATGTTGTGGGTGTTCTCCTAAGCGAGGAAATGCGAAGAAGCACAGGAGAATCATCAAGTGCTGCACTATCAGTGGAAACAAGAGGAAGGCTTAAGGAGAGGTTCAAAAACCATAAGGGTCGTGATCGCTCAAGGCGGAGCAAGTCACGCACAAAGTCAGTTCTTGAATGTTGGAACTGCGGCAAGAAGGGCCACGTCAAGAAGGATTGCTGGTCCAAGAAGAAGAAGGAGAAAGAGTCTCAAGACAACAAGCCAACATCGGAGGCCAATGTGGCAGGTAAAGTAGAGCAAGATGCTCTAATTCTCTCATTAGACAATGTGTCTAATTCCTGGATAGTAGATTCCGGGGCTTCATTCCATGCGACACCACACAAGCAACATTTCCAAGAATACACCAAAGGTAATTTTGGGTATGTATACTTGGGAGATAATGAAGCTTGTGAGATTGTCGGTAAAGGTACAGTTTCTGTCAAAACTGCTAACGGAAATGAATGGAAGCTTAAAGATGTTAGGCATGTTCCTTCTCTTCGCAAAAATTTGATCTCTACAGGACAATTGGACGATGAAGGTCACAACATTGCATTCGGAAACAAATGGTGGAAGATCTCAAAGGGATCTTTGGTGGTTGCCAAGGGTGAAAAAGTCGCTACACTTTACTTGTGTACTGTTAGCACGCAACCTTCAGCTTGTGCAGCAACTACAGAAGTTGACAGTGCGGTGTGGCACTACCGACTTGGGCATATGAGTGCCAAAGGAATGCAAATCCTTCAAACAAAGAAGCTTCTACCAGGTTTGAAAGAAGTGGACTTAGAGTTCTGTGAAGATTGTGTTTATGGTAAACAAAAGAGGGTAAAATTTCAAAAATCAAGAAATGAAAGAAAAAATAAAAAACTTGAGTTGGTTCATTCTGATGTTTGGGGTCCTGCAAGTACACCATCACTTGGTGGCTCATTGTACTATGTAACATTCATAGACGATGCGACTAGAAAAACATGGGTTTATGTCATGAAGAATAAATCCGATGTATTTTCCATATTTCAAAGGTGGAAAGCCTTTGTGGAGAATGAAACAGGTACCAAGGTTAAATCCCTCAGATCCGACAATGGAGGCGAATATTACAGCCAAGCTTTTGAAAGCTTTTGTGCTAGCAATGGCATTCGGAGGCAAAGGACAACCCTAAGGACACCTCAACAAAATGGGATTTTGGAAACGATGAACAGGACAATCATGGAACGAGCACGAAGCATGCGGTTACATGCAGGCCTACCGCTTGAGCTTTGGGCGGAAGCTGTAAGTACGTCTGTGTACTTAATCAATTGGTCACCCTCAACGGCATTGGATGGGGGAGTTCCAGAAGAGTCATAGACAGGTAAACCGGTGAATTATGCATTTCTCAAAGTGTTTGGGTGTGAGGCTTTCATGCACATAGATAGAAGCCTAAGATCAAAGTTAGATGCAAAGTCCAAAAAGTGTTTCTTCATTGGCTATGGAGAAGGAGACTTTGGGTATCGCCTATGGAATCCTGAAGATGGTAAAACTTAAGGAGTAGGGATGTAATTTTTAACGAACAAAATATGTACAAAGATTACTTGGAAAGAAAACAAACAAAAGAAACAGGTGATGAGTACATGGAGCTTGAGGACGGTGAAGACTCAAGGACTGCAAACGGTGACAATGTGCAACAACGTCAACCAAATGAGGAGCCTCAACCTATTCCCCGAAGATCTACAAGAGCAAGTAGACCTCCAGAAAGGTTTGTTCCTTCCTTCAACCATCTCTTGATCTCAGATTCGGGAGAGCCGGAATCATATGAAGAAGCTATGCAACATGAATCCAAAAAAGAATGGACGAAGAGCATGCAAGTGGAGATGGACTCACTACATCGCAACCAAACATGGGAGTTGGTTGAGTTGCCTAAAGGTAAGCGGGCACTTCAAAACAAATGGGTGTACAAGCTAAAGGAAGAAGAAGGTGGGAAGAAAAGGTACAAGTCTAGGCTTGTGGTAAAAGGTTTTTCTCAAAAGAAAGGTATTGACTTCAATGAAATATTTTCTCCTGTTGTAAAAATGAACTCAATTAGGTTTGTCTTAAGCCTTGTGGCTTCTCATGATCTAAATCTCGAGCAAATGGATGTAAATACGGCATTCCCTCATGGTGACTTAGAGGAGGAAATCTACATGCTTCAACCAAAGGGGTACGAAGTAAAAGGTAAGGAGAAAATGGTTTGCAGATTAAAGAAGAGCTTGTATGGTTTAAAGCAAGCATCAAGACAATGGTACTTGAAGTTTGATCGATGGATGTTGGATCATGGATTCACAAGATGCAACTCGGATCACTGCGTCTACACGGAGAATTTGGGAGATGGGAAATTCATCATCCTAATGTTGTATGTTGATGACATGTTGATTGCAAGTGCTAACATGCAGGACATCAAAGACCTAAAAGAGGAGCTGTCCAAATCTTTTTCAATGAAAGATTTAGGTGCTACAAAGAGGATACTTGGTATGAAAATATCAAGGGACAGGATGAAGAAGACAATAAAGCTATCTCAAGAAGATTACATCAAGAAGGTACTAGAAAGGTTTGCAATGCAAAATGCAAAACCAGTTTCTACACCTTTGGCTGGTCATTTTAAACTAACGAAGGATATGTGTCCATAGACACAAGAGGAGATAGCTTATATGTCTAAAGTTCTATATGCTGCAGCGGTAGGTTCTCTAATGTATGCTATGGTCTGGACAAGGCCAGACATTGCACATGCAGTGGGAGTTGTGAGTAGGTTCATGGAATACCCAGGTAAAGAGCATTGGCAAGCTGTGAAGTGGATACTTAGGTATCTAAAAGGGACAACAACAAATGCTTTGTATTTTGGAGGAACTGATATTTTTCTAGAAGGGTATGCTGATGCAGATATGGCAGGTGACAAAGTGTCAAGGCTAGGGACTTGCTACGCGCCGTGTGCGAGCCACAAAGGCTCCTAGCACACAGTCATACAACAGACAAGCTCACAAGAAAGAATGGTGTGTCACTCACCTTCCTGCGTAGTTGCGAATGAAGGATTCCCACGCCGCGAAGAAGAGGGAGACGCCGCTACGCCGCGCTCAACCGCCTCGCCGCCGTCGTGCCGCCGCAACCCTCGATCACACACACACTCTCACACATACACACACACACACACACAAGGAGATGGTGAAGGAGAAAGTGGAGATGGAGATGGAGCAAGAGCAGCTTCTATTGCACAATGAGAGAATGAGTAAAAATTAGGTTTAGTGGCTTTTATATGAGCTCACCCCATTCACACTTGGGCGTCATTACTTAGCCAACTAACTCCTTGAATATTCCAGTTAGAGTGCGCCTGTCATCGGCGATCACCCTTACCCTGTTCCTATTGGTCCGACAAGCCCGGAACCTGACTCTAAATAATACAACATTTATAGATCATAGGGTGTCCGTGTGCCGTGAGGGTTAACATATCCCCCTTTCTGATGTAGATTCCGTCCTCTAAAGCTATCCAGTTGAAGCTCGTTCGTCGAGATGGAAGAGTAGTCGACATGGATGTGCGTAGCCTTCTTCAATCACTGTTTGTGTTGATGGCCGTGCTTGATTTGAAGTGTGAACGAGAGAAAGGTTCCATGAAGGTCCAAATCCTATCAATAGCAACACGCTCCTATACACACTAGGAAACAAAAGGAATACCTCCAGAAGGCACATTAGTGGGAAAAGGTACCAACACTTATTGAACACAACAAAAAACATAAGGAACCCTAACCTAATTATTTGCACTCCCCCTAAAGAGTCAAGGGAATAGGATATTGTAGAGGTTGGGGGGAAACCCTAAAGCTAAACCCCTATCCTCGTCGTCGAGATAAACAAATTCATCATCCATGAGACCATATGTGCCATCCGTGTAGTCATGTAAATTTTCTTCTTCATCATAGGTGCCCATGTTTACTAAAAAGGTCACTAGACGCCTATAGTCATCTTGGTCAAAAGGGTAGGCTTGTGCAATGGGAGAAACGCTCTCTACTAAGTATGGATCAGACGTGGTCAAGAGACGTATCAGCCATTCTAACTCCTCAAAATTCCTCTCACATGCTAGCGTACCTATCAAATCCCATTCACATGCAAGCACTAGAAAGACCATGTGAAATATTTGTGAAAAGTAACGAGGGTACCTCTCACCCAAGGCAGGAGTGGATGACTCTAGCGTACTAGCCATATCTGTACACGCAAATAGATGATGGTTAGAGTGCAAATATTACAAGGGTCGTGTTTTTGTGCATAATTTGTTTTTATGATTTGTGTGATGGCTCTTGCTCTTTTACTTTTTTATCTTGTTTTTGTGAGTATAAGGCTTTATATATACATTCCCTAAGATCGGAGATAAAGAGGTCAGGGAGAAAGGTTGAGAGGGAAGCAAGTGAATGATGGATGTCCACAAACACTCCCCCCTTCCTTGGGTAGATCATACCGTTTGAAATGAGCTTGTCACCCTTTGAAACCAATTGTTCCAATTGGTAATAGGTGAGGATTTTTGCCAGTAGTTTTCTATTACCCTAGGTGCCTCGTCAAGTTGCAAGGGTGGTAAGGTACTCTCCCAGGATCGAACTTGAAGTGGTTCATCAGGTGATTCTTGAACACTGGGAGGTGTGGATTCTTTTGTAGCTTCATTGAGGTCCATTACTATAGATGGAGGCTGTGTAGAAGCTTTTACCTCTATGGATGTATTACATGAGGAGCTAGAAGCTTCATGTAACTCCCCCCTTCCTGAGCTAGGTGGAATAAATTGGGTTTGCCTTGGAGCCCAAACTAGCTCTGGACTAGGTGTGTAGCATTCTGTGATCTTTCCCTTCCCACGGTCTGCCATTGGCTTTAGCGTTACACTGTTTGACTCATATGGGTTTGTTGTCGATAGGGAAGGACACATTTTACGTTTAGGTACCCAAATTTGCTCATTTCCATCATAGTATCCTTGGGCTTTTAATACTCGTTTAGGAATCCAGAGCCACGTTTTCTTACATTTTTTGGAGCGAGTGGGATGTTTCTTACGAGGCTTCCGTTTTTTAGCATCAGCCATGGTTACTAAAGAAGCTTTAGGGACCCACTTGTATGCTTTCTTTGTTATATTAGGATGGTTCTTGTGTGTCTCAAGATTTCTTTCAACTACATCAGTTGAAGATCTAGAGAGTTGGGCTATGGGGACGTATGGTTCAACCTCCTGGACATGCAATGTCTTGGGTTTTATTTCATTAGGCAATATCTCAGGGACTATGGCTTGAGTGGTAGGGATAAGAGTTGGTTTTTGCGTTGTGACACCCCCAGTCCCCCAATCAATAGTGCATTTGGTGGCTATCATCCACGTGCGTCCTAGGTTTATATTACCCTCCATAGTTCTAGTAGGCATGACCAAAAAGTCTTGAGCTACAATTCCATTGTCATAACTGACAGAAGTGTGTCAGATTCCAAAAACCGTAGTTTTTTTCTTGTTGACACCCTTGACTTGGATAATACTCTCAGATAGAGGTGGATTCCCTAACTGACACCACACCCCATAGGATAGCAGATTATATTTAGCACCTGTGTCCAATAAAGCGTTATATAGCACTTTTCCATAGGCACTATTTAACTCAATAGGGTATTGTAGAGGTGTGTCAGAGTCCAACCAATCCTCTTCGATTTCCACGTGGAATGCATTTGTGACTCCAAGGTTAGCCTCTCGTTTTTGTCTTATACGTTGTTGTCGCTCCTTAGCCTCAGCTTGAGCTTGTATCTTCTTTAACTCGGTTTGTGCTTTGGCGGCCTTCTTTTGATGAATGGCCCGTAGTTCTTCTTGGCTTAAAGGATCATAATATCTTTTGAATTTACTCCCATTGAGGAATCCAATGGTTTCAACTCCATCAAGAGTTTCCACACGAAGGGTACCTTGTGGGGTAATTTCACATACTCTATATGGTCCTTTACCAGCATATTTCAACTTTTTCTTCTCTTTACGTACTCCATACATAAGGACTTTATCACCAACTTTGATGTCCTTGTCCTTCACATGGCGATCAAACCACTTCTTTCTCCTATCCTTTTCCACAAGAGCATTTTGCACAGCCAACTGTCTCTCTTCGTCTAGTTTTTCTAAGATATACAAACGCTCAGTTATGGGGTTACCAATCCATCCTTCTTGCGAAGCTACCCTAAGACTAGGAATGACAAACTCCCAAGGCATAACCGCTTCTTGGCCGTATACCATTTTGAATGGCGTACAATTAATAGCCAGTTTATAAGCAGTACGATAAGCCCATAGAGCAGATGTCAACTTCAAATCCCAATCAGTGCGATGAGCTTCTACCGTCTTGGTTAAAATAGAGATTAGAGTCTTGTTGGTGCTCTCGGCTTGTCCATTAGCTTGCGGGTAATAAGGTGTAGACTTATGGTGGGATATCATGAAGGTCGTGGTAAGCTCTCTTATTACCTCATTTATAAAATGGGTACCATTATCACTAACAATTTCAAAAGGGCAACCAAATCTTGTGATAATGTTCTCAAAAAGAAACTTAGCTGTTGTCCTCGCGTCAGCTTTTTGTGAAGCCTTAGCTTCAGCCCACTTTGTTACATAGTCCGTAGCAACTAGAATATATCGAGATTGATTGTTGCGAGCTACGGGACTAATTGGACCTACAAAGTCTAAGCCCCATTTTTCAAATGGTTGGGTTACTTTAATAGGATGTAAGGGCATTTTGTCTTTGCGTTGTGTGGTCTTGTAACGTTGGCACTCATCACACCCTTTTGTAAAAAGTGATGCATCCTTAAATAAAGTTGGCCACCAATAGCCTGATTGCAGCACCTTTCTAGCAGTCAGGTCTCCTGAAAAATGTCCTCCTGCTATGCCCATATGTGCTTCTTGCAAGATATACAAATATTCATCCTCGCGGGCACAACGCCTAAGAATATCGTCCTTGCCTAGTCTATACAGAGTTCCGGCAATCAAACAATAGGGTTCACATTCTTTTACTAGCCTTCGAGCGATATCCTTACGAAGTTCCTTGGGTGGAAAACCATTAACTAAAAAGTTAACAATGTTCTCACTCCATTCAGGCATAGTCTCAACTATGAATAGGGAAGTATCAGGTAATTCATCATCAACTCCTGTAGGGGCTTCACCATTGGGTATGCGAGACAAATGATCAGCCATGACGTGCCTTTTACCGAGTCTCACTACAATCGTGAAATCAAGCTCCAGAAGAATTAACAACCATCGTGTGATTCTTTTTATGGAGCATGGCTTGTTTACCAAATACATCAACGCTTGATGATCCACATAAAATACAAACTTGTTTGCCAGAAGGTAGTAGCAAAATTTCTTTACTGCATAAACCATTGCCAAACCTTCTCGCTCTGTAGTGGTGTAGTTCCTTTCAGCATCGTTCAATTGACGGCTTGCAAAGCTAATGGGATAGTCCAATTTATGTTCTCCCGGTTGAGTGAGAACACACCCAATAGCAAAGTTTGATGCATCAATATGCACATGGAAAATGACATCCCAATTAGGTGTCCTTAAAATCGGAGCACTTGCTAGTGTTTTCTTCAATTGTTCATAGGCCTGGTCACACTCTTCAGTCCATTTAAATTCAATGAGAAGCTTGTACAAAGGACGTGCTATCTCAGCGAAAAATAAAATAAACCGTCGATAATAACCCACGTGTCCCATGAACCTTTGAACTCCCTTGTAATTGGTTGGTGGTGGTAACTCTAGAATCACTTTAATTTTGCTCTCATCGGTTGAGATACCATTCTTAGATACTATATGCCCTAAAATAACTCCATGCTTGACCCAAAATTGGCATTTGAACGGGTTCAATGAAATACGATATAACCTACACTTTTCAAACACCTTCCGCAAACATGATAGATGTTCTTTCCAAGAAGAGTAAACACAAAGGTCGTCTAAGAAAGCTTCACAAAACTCTCTCAAATATTCTTTAAAAGCAGTGTTTATTAATCGTTGGAATGTAGCAGGGGCATTTGTTAAGCCAAAAGCCATCACACGAAATGCAAACACGCCAAATTCTGTGATGAAGGTAGTTTTAGCTTGGTCCTCTAGCGCTATCGTGATTTGGTTGTAGCCTGAGTACCCATCTAGAAAGCTATAAACTTCCTTGCCTGCAACTCTTTCGAGTACATGTTCGGAATATGGTAGGGGGTAATGGTCTCTTCTAGTAGCTGCATTAACTTTTTTGAGGTCCACGCACACCCTGAGTTTCCCATTCTTTTTTGGCACGATAACTATTGGAGACACCCATTCAGAGTGTTCAATAGGATATATGAACCCACATTTGATAAGCTTTTCTAGTTCTTCTTGAATGATCCTTGCGTACTTAGGATTCATCGGGTAGGGTCTTTGTTGTACGGGCTTCGGAGTGCTAATCATAGGGATTGTATGTTGGACCACAGAAGGTGGAACACCTTTCATATCATGGTATGTCCAAGCGAATACGTCCTTGAATTTCTTGAGAAGCTCTTTGAGGACCGCCTCTTCAACTTCTGTGAGGTCTTGGGCAATAAAAACAGGTTTTGATTCTTCACAGGGGTCGGCTAATTCTATTTCTTTAACTATTGCCGGACCATCATAGATTCCATTATTCCCATCGATAGGTATTCTTTGGGCTTTTGTGTACACAACCTTTGCTTCCCCCGTAGTGTAAGATTTGAAATGTTATGGTGCAGGATGCAAGTCTGTGGATTCTGGCTGTGCTTTGGTCTGTGCTTCCATTTCTTCTTTCTTGTGTTGTCAAGCTAACTCTTGGTTTTGACGCCTCCTTGCAGTGCGGCTCAACTTTGGCTTGTCTATGATCTCTAATTGGGCTATGTCATGGGGTCGTGGTCTACACCACATAACATTTTGGAGATATTCACCCCAATCGTCTACCAATTTACGATGAGCATCACACGCTCCTATATAACTGAGCCATTCTGCTGAGGATCTCTTCTTTTTTATCCTAGCACGTACATTGGCTCGATATCGACGCCTCTTAAAGTTTTTCTTTTTCTTATTTGAGACCTGATTTTGATTTGCATTTAGATCTGGCTCACTAAAGGAGTCCTCGTTGGTGTCCTCTTCACTCTCGGAGGAGCTATCATCGGTTGATGTGCTCGGTCCTTCCGAATGTTTTGACTCTGAACTTGCTCCACTCTCTAATTCATGAGATTCAGAATCCGTTTCACTCTGGGAGTCAGTGTCTGAGTCGTGTTGGTCAAAGTCTTCTATTGAGCTATCGATGTCATTGTCAGATTGGTCTACAATTGCCTTGCCCTTAGAAGATGCATGTATGGCACTTATCATGTTCAGAGGTGCAATTTGTGGTACCTCTTCCCCCTCTGGTGTGACCCAAGTGGTTCCTCTATTTCCCGAGGTATCTATGGTTGCAGCTAGGTGTACCCAGTCTACGTTGTCTGATTCCGTCATACCCGGTAACACATCCATGTAAGGAGAATCTTGGCCAATGTCTGTATCCTTCTTACAAGTGTAACAATATTGTAGTGGGGCCGAGTGAATTGTGGTGTCAGAGCAATGATCAATAATGGTTTTACTCCCTAAGGGGTGTACCTTACCAGTCACCAAATCCACTCTAAGGACAGAGTCTTGGAATTGCAAATAGACATGATTTTTAGACCAATCATGAACCATTTGTGCTTCCCTCATGAATGGTCGTCCTAAAATCATTTCATATGAC
Organism: Adiantum capillus-veneris; assembly: GCF_014529385.1. NCBI lineage: Eukaryota > Viridiplantae > Streptophyta > Polypodiopsida > Polypodiales > Pteridaceae > Adiantum > Adiantum capillus-veneris. Next base: position 54,214,706 of record NC_140948.1, on the reverse strand, counting down.
ATAAGGTGTTTAGAGAAATCCATTACAATAAACGTATGTCGTACCTTGTGTCCTAGAACTTTGATCCTAAGATCCTTGAGCATCCCCATAGGTTTGGCTATGGTACCATTTGCCATCTTTACCACAATGTTAGTAACACTGAGGCGGGGTTTTCCCATGGATTCCCAACAATCTTTTGTAACGATGCTAACTCCCGCACCACCATCAAGAATTCCCTTTATAGTTAATCCCTTGGTAGTGATGGGTAGGGTCGCATTAGACTCGTCGCCTTCAAAATACTGCCCTAATTCGTTAATGGGTACCTCGATCACAGACTCGTGTCCATCTAAGTCAAGTGATTGCACATGATTTTCCTCATCAATCATAATCGAGTCATGCCTATTTGGTTGCGCAAACTGTGGTAATCCCGTTCGTAGCTCTTTGTTAAGGAATGCTCGAAGTGCAAGGAATAACTCAGGATCTCCATACAGCTTTGCTAAGATCGTGGTTCGAACCTCAGAAGACATGAAGTCCACTAGTTTGGCAACATTCATTGGCATTTTGCAGGGTGTAGGTCCTTGACTAGGAACTGGTGAGGATGGAATCTCATATTCCTCAATGGGATCAGGTATTCCTTCATTAAACATCTTTTCCAACAAGAAAGGTGTATGCTCACTTTCTGATGTCCTCTCCTCACTCCCTTCTTGGATGATACTAGATATGGCTAACGGTCTATGGTTCATGTGGGGTGGATGAACTTGCGTGGGAAACACTATGTCATGAATTTTGACATGCATGGGTTCTGGTCTAGTTTCCTTTGAGTCTCCTCCACTAAACCTCTTAGATGTTTCACCTGCTCAATCTCGTCTACTGGGTTTGGGTACGTCCCAATCTTCTTTTTACGATTCTTCCCTTTTTGCCCCTGCGGTTTATCGTGGGGGTCTTGGATTGGATTTGGAAACACTTGTGGTGTTTTCAGAGGCTCTTTATGGTTTTCTCTTATTCGGTTTTCATTTGGTTCCATGTTACGGTTTTCTTTGTCGGTCTTTCCCTTTGTGGTATTGGTTCTAGTCTCCATTGTCTCGATTGAATCTGAATCATCCTCGAGGTCATTCATATACACGGGGTCATCTCCTGTTCCTATGTTTGTTTTGGAACTTGGCTTTGAATTTCCCGTATTCTGCGACCTCTTCCTTCGTGTCTTCTTTTTCTTTGCTTGGATAACTGACGCGGTATCTCTCTCTTCGAGGATATGGCCTGGCCCTTGAAGCATGGACCGTGTAATCGCATAAGCGGGTGCGACGGGTGGTATTGGCGATGTCACACTAGCAATTTCGACCAAGTTTAGGGGTGTGATTTTAGGCGCATTTGGGTTATAGGGGCATTGGGCAATCAAGTGATCTATGCCACAACGATTACATGTGAGTATTGGCATTGCAGACGTGCTCCCTTGATTCATTTGCATCTGTGCAGCATTCTTTTGCAGCCTAATAGGGCACTCCGCTGCCCGATGTGGTCCACCACACTCGTAGCATTGAAGAGGTGGCCTCCTAGCCTGGGTGTTGATATTTTGACCTCTGGATGCGAGAGCAGCAGCTTGATAAACCGGCTTGACTTGCCCCCAACAATCTTCCATGTAGTATATAGGACACTCTTCCAATATATCAAGTCCGTAGGCAATACTAGTGTCTATTTCCTCCTCACAGCCATCTGCATAAGCATTAGATGGCTCGCAACCCACTTGGTTCATAGGGGCAACTCTTGGATGCGGGGGCTGCGATCCTAGCACAGGAGGTGGTAGCGGTATAGCTTGTACAACATTTTGAGATCTAGGGACCATGTGTTGCAGCTGCTCAACAGGTGGAGCAGGCATCAATACAGGAGCTCGAGGTGCATCCGTCCAGGCTACAGGTGGTCTATTTGCCATCATACGTTTGATCATTAAACAATCCTTAGCTTGGTGACCATACCTACCACATGCGTTGCAAGTTCCATTAAATTTTACTCTAAACGTAGGGCACTCACTAGTGCTATGTGGACCTAAGCAAATGGAACACCATTGTTGCTCCCTTCTTGGATACATGTGACTATTTTGAGGGGGTCGATTATCCTTAAGAGACTCTTGGATTGCCTTGGTGAGGTCTGTCAAGAATGTCTCAAATACCTTTGGCTCATTGGCAATGGGCTTTGCAGTCATGGGTTCATACTCAATGGCTTGTGAGCTAGTAGATCTCGTGTCAGTAGACACCCTCATGCCTGCTATCATCAAGTTGTCCTCTAATTAGATTGCATTGGCAGTGACATCTTCCCACGTTGTGATACCTCTAATCACTAGTCCATTATAGATTCCTTCATTCCTCAACCCTCGAATGAATCGATCAAGCAGTTGGTTATTGTTGAAGCGCTCATTTACAGGGCAGCGAGAGTTTAAGTGCTTTAGACGACTAATGAAGTCCCTTACTGACTCTCCTTCCTTACGTTCGGCCTTCTGTAGCTGAGAAGCTACACCCCAAAGCACACCTTCTTGTATGTACTCCTTTAGAAACAACCTTCGAAGGGTAGGGTAGATTGTTTTCTCATCCACCCTTAGGGTTCTATACCAATCTCCAGCCTTCCCAATTAATGTCAAGCTTAAGGCATTGCACTTATGTAGTTCGTTGCGTTCCCCTAAGGAATCACATACTTGTTCAAACACTTCAATGTGTTTTCTAGCATCTTCGTCCCCATTGAATTTTTGCGTGAGTTTGGCAATTTGTACTGCCTTACTTCTAGGCTCTCTATCAGATGCATGACGCATATTTTCCGCGATAGATCGACCTATGGTTTGAGCAAACGCTGCCAAGTCACCTATGTGAGGAGGCAGGGCCGGTGGAGGTACTCTTGGAATCATATGTGGGAGAGGGACGGGTACCGCTCTTGGCATATGTGTGGATGATGCAGGATATGGAACATAACCGGGCATAGGTCCACTCGGATAAGGGCTAGGGAGCGGCACTCGAGGAGCATAAACAAGTGGTACAATTGGAGGTGTGGGGGCCATGTGTACATAAGGGGCTAGAGGCACATACGGTCGAGGCCCCATATTAGGTACTACGACACTAGGTAGTGGCACTGCGCTAACCGTAGATGTCATCGGTACATTCTCTGTCAGGCCTATCCCTGGAGTGAGCACTGTGTTTTCCTTAATAGAGGGTTGAGCCAAGTTAGGGAAGCTAAAGTTGTCGCTCGGAGGCTCAGATTGCATAGAGACCCTAGGTGAAATGACGTAAGATGGGTCCATGGGACTCATTAGAGGAGTCTCCATTTGTGATAGAGTAGGCTGTTGAGCCTTGCTTGTATCCAGAAATCTCATGGGGCCAGTTGAGAGTATATTTACCCCTCGGTTTTGCCTTTCTGATTGAATAATGCCATGGATAACATTACAGATCATTTTCTGTTGATCTTCGATGCTCGTGGCACTAGAGGTGGATTGTACAATCTCTATCCATCCTACATGGTAGGCGTGGCCAGAGTGTAGATCCGTCAACACCTCAGTGAGGAGGTCGTATGTCCAATGATCATTAATGAACAACCCTTCTAGAGTTGACGTGTTAACGGTTTCTTGTGAGGTAGAAGCAATGTTGCTCCCCGTGGTTTTACTTGTCACCAACGGTACTCTAGAGGGAACTTCTGAAGGAGGCACCTCAACAGGGCCTTCTTGGTAAGAAGTTGGCAGGATATCCACATGGACACTCTTTGGTGGTGTGGGGTCCACGTGCGATGTGAAAGGAGAGTCCACTTCCCCACCCCCTTCGTGTGCTTCATTTGCATCAGGTTCCGAGCGAGTAGCTCTACCTAATGTTTCCATGAAACGGCTAAACATACTAGTACTAGGCTGTGGAGCTTCGGGAGGTGCATGGCCTTCTCTCTCAGTGTTTTGGGTAGGGTATGCTTCCATGATTTCTGAGTCGGAGGAGGAATCACTAGCGGCTATTTTAGGGTCTTGGGTGGTGCTACCTTGTGTCCCCGCTGAGGGGCTAGAGCCTATCGTGGATGGGTAATGGGTGTCCGTATGAACAGAGGCACCCTCAATATGCTCGTGTTCTAGCACCCGCCCAGAGCGTAAGTGCATGTGCTTTTGATACCCTAAGGTGTCAAAAAGCTGCTCTAGGAGGCCTTGTGACTAGTTTTTTGCGTGTTTTTTGTTTGTTTTTTTGCTAGATATTTTAGAGCGTGTCGTGGAATGGGCCGTGTGATAGCTCAAAACGAGCGTATCGCTAGGAGGGACGCGCTGTGCTTTACAGCCCACCGTTTGGTTCTATTTTGCTCCAGAAAAGCCCGAAACAGTCTTTTCCTAGCTGGGGAACTAGGCTCCAAATAGCAAGTCTAAGGGTGCAAGTGGGAAGAGAAGGGAGGAGAGTGGAGGACTTGCCCCACATGCTCTCATTCCCTCTTGAGGGGGTAGGGTATATATATAAGAGTAATTTTTTTAATTTTTTTTAATATTTTTTTTTTTGGATATTATTTGGTACGCGTTTTGGTGCGCGTTGACCTCACCTAACTATTTACTGTCCCACCTACCTACTGACCTGCTAATCAGCGGTTCACCTAATTACTAACCTACTTAATTAACTAACTGTGCGCCTAACTGTGCACAAACCAGAAAACACAAAAAATGCAGAAAATTGAAACTTGACAGAACTGTGCAGTGCAAACCAAAAAATGCAGAAAACGCAGAAACGCAAGAAATGCTAACTGTGTAAGCTGAAATCTGAGCTTAATAGAACTAACAAAATAGAGCTTAACAGAACACAGAAAACTTGAATGCAGTCAACAACATTGTGTCTTTCTCTACTGTTTTTGCATAACAACAATGATCAAACTTAAGCCGCGCCTTTCCTACATAAAAAATAGCTTCAATACAATTTACAGGTCGCCATTGGAGCTTCACGCGCAGCAGCTTCCCGGCAGCGGCGCCAAAAATGTCAAGGCTAGGGACTTGCTACGCGCCGTGTGCGAGCCACAAAGGCTCCTAGCACACAGTCATACAACAGACAAGCTCACAAGGAAGAATGGTGTGTCACTCACCTTCCTGCGTAGTTGCGAATGAAGGATTCCCGCGCCGTGAAGAAGAGGGAGACGCCGCTACGCCGCGCTCAACCGCCTCGCCGCCGTCGTGCCGCCGCAACACTCGATCACACACACTCTCACACTCTCTCTCACACGTACACACACACACACAAGGAGATGGTGAAGGAGAAGGTGGAGATGGAGCAAGAGCAGCTTCTATTGCACAATGAGAGAATGAGTAAAAATTAGGTTTAGTGGCTTTTATATGAGCTCACCCCATTCACACTTGGGCGCCCATACTTAGCCAACTAACTCCTTGAATATTCCAGTTAGAGTGCGCCTGTCATCGGCGATCACCCTTACCCTGTTCCTATTGGTCCGACAAGCACGGAACCTGACTCTAAATAATACAACGTTTATAGATCATAGGGTGTCCGTGTGCCGTGAGGGTTAACACAAAGATACTCGAAGGAGCACTACTGGCTATGTGTTCACAGTTGGAGGCACAGCAGTAAGATGGGCTTCAAAGCTGCAGAAAGTGGTTTCACTTTGTACCACGGAAGCAGAGTATGTAGCAATGACGGAGGCAAGCAAAGAAATTTTGTGGCTTCACAGATTCTTAGAAGAGCTTGGATTCAAACAAGACAATTGTATATTGTACAGTGATAGCCAAAGCGCTATCCATCTTGCGAAGAACTTAGCCTTTCATTCAAGGACAAAGCACATTGAGGTGAGATATCACTTCATACGCACTCTTTTGGAAGAGGGACAGCTAAAGCTAGGAAAGGTGCATACAAGTGAAAATCCTGCAGACATGTTTACAAAGGTGGTCAACAAGGAGAAGTTAAGCTTTTGCTCATCTTCAATCGGCATTCAAGGATAAGAAGCCAGAATGGAAAGCAGTCACAGGTTTGGTTTGGAGATCAGTCTCCAAGTGGGAGATTGTTAAGTATGGAGCCTGATTTACCCTTGTAATTTTCTGTGGTAAAAGCGCACATTTGTAAGGCCCCCATTATGAGGAGAAGCCATCATGTGTGAAGGAAAATCACTCACCGGAAACCAAAATTTTCACGGACAAGAATCAGGGGCAACTTTAAAGGGTCCGATTTGGACTTATTCGCACAAGGGCGGCTACACATGGCTGTCTCTCATAAGAGAGGACAACCCTTTTGGCCTATAAAAGGAGGCCATTTCTACACACATTTCATAGTGTGAAGTTGATGCAACAAGGTGAGTGTGAGGTGGTGAGAGTGAAGCAAGGCGGGAGCTCCATTAAGGGTATAATCCCTTTGTAAACTACTTCTTGTTTTGAAGTACTAAAGCCATTGAGTGGCTGCTTTCCCCTGGACGTAGCCCACATTGGGTGAACCACGTATATCGTGTGTACTCTCTCTCTCTCTCTCTACTCTATAATCTCATGTATATAAATATGTCTCTCTCCATTAAGTAATCTACTCAATTATCTATTTAGCTACGTCTTATTTCCTAACAGAAGGATCAAGTGTGCAGAAGAGTACCAACTATTGAGGAGATCCCAGCCATTCTAAAAGGTTTGCATTAAGAAACATGTGGTGGTCATTTTGCCCAAGAATTAAATGTGAAGAATATTTTGCTTGTGGGGTATATTTGGCCACGTCTACATGTGGATGTCCAACATTGGTGTAAAAGTTGTCACAATTGTCAAATAAATGGGAATAGAAGATTGGTTTATGGTCCAAGGCAAATCATGCTTGCAAATGGACCCTTTGAAAAGTGGGGCATTGATGCTATGGGTCCTCTGTCTAGGACAAAAAATGGTAAACTCTACATTCTAGTGGCTGTAGACTATATGACTAGTTGGGTGGAAGCACAAAGTGTGACAAAGGTAAACGAGAGGACAGTGAGCAAATTTGTCTACACTCACATTTGTTGTAGATTTGGCACACCTTTGGAGATTGTTTCTGATAATGGTCCAGGGTTTAGGAAGGGCTTGCTCACAGAAGTCTGTGAAGAACTTCACATTCTACATCGTCACAGTACACCCTACTATCCCCAGTCAAATGGTATGGTAGAAAAAGCTAATGGTGTCATTACAGGCATCATTAGAAAGATGGTGAGAAACAAGACAAAGTTGTGGGATGACTTCTTGAATGGTGCCTTGTGGGCGTATCGAACCACATATAGGGAAGCCACGGAGTTCACACCATTTCACTTGGTCTATGGTCAAAAGGCTTTGCAGCCTATCGAGCTCAACATTCCAACAATGCGGCTTCATGGCAAAGGTGCACAAGATGATCAAGAGGTATGGATGGATCGACTTCTTACGTTAGTGGAGCTTGAGTGGAAAAGAGAAGCAGCTTACAGGTGCTACAAGAGGAAAGCCACACAAGCGAAAGAAAAGCTCGAAAAGAAACTGAAGGACAAAGGCATCAAGGAAGGAGAGCTTGTGCTAAGGTATGACAATCGACTTGACAATCGTTTTGATGCCAAGTTTGAAACTAGATGGCAAGGGCCATACATAGTCAAGAAGGCTTTCAATTCAAGTTACTATCAGCTTATGGACTTGAATGGTAAAGAGCACTCCAGAAAGGTAAACGGGTATCTCTTGAAGCCCTATTTGAGTCGCCTTCTACCAAAGGATCTACCAAAGATCTGTCCAAAGGCCGCTGTCTCATGTAAGTATTGTTACATGAAGCATGAGTGTAACTCCAGCCAAAATTCTGAGGGGCCAAACAATGAAGATCTCGTCAAGGACTCTGAAGCACTCTCTTTGGAAAAGATGCTCTATGATGGTACATGAATATACCATCATCATGGGGGAGGGCTAATGATAGCCGTTTTTTGACTCTCCGTAATTTCCATAGTGAGTTATCCCACCCTACCAAAATCACCTAAACACTGTGGCTATTCTTACCTTTTCATTGTGCATAGGCGTGTGTGAGTTATGGGGCTTTTTCCATATCTTCTTAAAACCCTCAGCTAGCTAGTCACTGGGCTAGTTGAGCCAAAAATAAATAAAAAAAATAAAAAAAATAAAATATATTATGGCCCATTTGTGTGTAAATATTGCATTGTATATATGGCCTAAATTTTAAGGGTTTTTATAATTATTTTTGTATTTTATTTAAATATTTATACTTAGGTGTGTGTTTTATTAAACCTGTGTATACCTTCTTTCATCGTCTTACACCATAGCATATTTTTTGCCAATGTGTACATACTCTAACCTCATATTTTTCTTTTATACAAATCACCCCCACATTTTCACCCTCACTCTCGTGAAAACAAAAATTGATTTCTACTCTCTTAGTCACGTTTATTATATTATTTACTTGCATACCTTTTCCTCTTTCACCCAAAATAATACAAAGAGGGACCATATCATATGATTCCAATATCTTTCCATATCCATAATTTCTCCACATTTATTTTATTTTATTTTTTTCTCATTATTCTAACACAATGTGCTCATTGAGCTAAAATCCATGAATAGTCCATACACTAGTCCCACCATGTATATATTGCTTTATTCACCAATAATCCTCCTCCATGCATGTGTAAAGGGCAACTTGGATGCTTTGTATTATGATATGACAAAGGAGGGGCTCACTCTTGGATGCATTGTACAAATTCAACAAAGGAGGGGGCCACTAAAAGACTTTTGCAGGCATAAAAAACAGGCTGTTTGGTGAGAGTTTTGGCACCCATCTCCACTCCAAATTTGGAGCGGTGGTCAAAAGAGAAAATGTGGAAAAAAAGTTGAATCATCACCTCAAAAATTTTGGTGATTTTTGGAGTAACCACCGGTGAGCTATGATTTTTTGAGTGGACCCCAATCTGCCCACTTTTCTCACAAAGTAACCCATAGTCTTCTCTCACCTCCTTTCCCACTTCCACACACATACACTCATTCCTCTCCATCCTTCACTCAAACCTGCAACTTTCATGGCTTACTTCATCTTCTTCACCATTTCCATCTCTCCTTACTCCATAGCTCAAAAGATTATCATCTCTACACACATATAGCTCAATTTCTCTCTCTAGAATCAAATTCATATTACCATAACCTCTTCATCCTTTCATAAAAGAGAAAAAAATCAGAAAATAACCAATCTCAAGCCCTGCAAAAGGAGGAGTTTGATCATGGAGAATTCAACTTCCCCATGGTCACAAGAATTGCACCGACAAGTTCTACAACTGCTTTATTCACCGGAGGAGAAGGTGGAAAATTTCATTTACATCTTGTGGTTTCCACCAAATTGTGTATATTCACATCCTTCTCTTACTTTTTATCATTGTATAAATCATATAATGCACCTTGAGTGCATATGCCATGTAATTTTACCCCATCCTACTAACTTCAAACTACTAACGCTAACCGCTAACCCTTTTTTTGTAAATTGCACTCAGTCTACTCTACCGTGGAGTAGGCAACCTCACCCAAAGAATCACTCACCTCTCTAGAATCTTCTCTATTTCACCTCAATAATTCTCTCCTCTTGAGCCCACATCCATGTGACTCAAGAGACAAGAGATCCCCACTCTCATAAGAACATATAAAAATTTTCATAAACATGGTTTTCTATGAAAATGTTGATTAGGTATAATCTTAATTAGGGCTCTCCTCACCTATAAATAAAGCCCTTCTCCCTTTGTAAATGGCAGGATCCCTACACTATTGCTCACTACTTTGAGTGTGCCATTCACCATCTTAGTTTTAGGGAGTGAGAGTGAGCTCTCTATGCACCATTACATGTGGTGTATAGGAAAGCTTCTTTGAGCTAGTTGTAACATTGCAAGGGAGTGAGTGATTCATAACTTCCAATCAAAGTTGTACCTACTCTTGCGCATCAATTTAATATATAAGTTGGGTGCAAATCGCGGGTCAAAACTCTCTTGAGTCTCTCCAATTCGGGCTTGGCAACCTCATCTCGTTTGGTTTAAGGTGACGCGTTTTCATTTTGAGATTCTTTTGTAGTATCTACTTGTATGTGACTCAAGAGCTCTTGTGTTTGTTTTCGTTGCTTGGGAAAACATTATAAGAGGGTTGTATGGTGAGAGGTCTCCCATAACCCTAAGATAATGTGTAGATTGCAACATCATCAAAATTAATCGTGTCTCTTGACTCTCCTCCAAGCTGTTCATACACCCACGTCAATCATTAAAATTGAAGCTAAATTCTTGCACAAAGATCTCTCTCTTTCTTTTGTGTGTGCGTATGTGTGTGTGTTTGGTGTGTGTATTTGTAGCATTTAAATTAGTGATAGTGTACCCTTCCTTCTCGCTTGTATTGCTAAGGGATTCTCCTCTTTTGCCTCCTAGTTCGCTCTCTAACTAGGTGGTGCCCCTATATTGTTTGGGTTTGGCTGTGGGTTGGTTGTTGTGTTGTGCTTGTGGTTGCCCCCAGCCCCAATTGAGCAACACGGGAGCCTTGAGGGGTGTTTAGAGGTCGCCTCTCTTGTTGCCCCCCCTGGACCGCCTCAATAACCTTGGGACTGCATATACTTTTCAAACTTTATGTACCACTACCTTGATCCTTGCTTTAGTCCTTACAAGGCCTTACGCAATCTACACAACAGTTCTATCCTTGTAGGCTTCCCAGGTTTGATTTCAAAACCCTATGGTTGTTTCACGTAGACATCCTCATCAAGATCCCCGTGAAGGAAATCCGTCTTCACATCCATCTAGACAAATTTCATGTCCTTTGTGGCTACTAGTCCAAGCACAAGATGCAATGTAGTAATCTTGACTACTGAAGAGAAATCTCATCAAAATGCATGCCTTTCTTTTGCTTGAAACCCTTAGCAACCTATCTAGCCTTATACTTAGGCTTGGGATCTTCTGCCATGTGCTTCTTTTTGTACACCCATTTGCAAGGCAAGGCTTGTTTGCCTTCTGGAAACTCTGTCAGCTCAAGTTTTGTTTTCCATAATCGAGTTATACTTAGATTGCATTGCCTGCTCTCACTTCACGCTATCTTCCATCTCAATAGCCTCTTGGTAGCAAGTAGTCTCTTTGTAATAAATATTCTAACCCTGACTGAAAACGCTCAGGGGCAAGAGACACGTGGAGAACTCCTCAATGCTTGATTGATGGACCATGCTCTCTTAGGAGCATCATTAGCTCTCTCTAGAGCACTACTAGAGATAGGTGCATCGCCGGTAGACTGAGTTGTTTGCATACTGGCCTTGATGCTACATCCTCAAATATCACTTTGCGATACTCAACTTCTTTTACAGTCTGTCTATGCATCTTTGATTCATTAAAGATCACTTGTGAGTTACAAATAACTCTTCAAGATTTTGGGTGCCATATATGATTACCCATCTCTCCATCTACACCATTGCCAATGAAGATGCATTTGTGTGACTTAGGGTTTAGCTTCTCTCTGAGCTCTTTAGGCACATGTGAGAATGCCTCATACCTAAACACACATAGTCTATCATAATTAGGCTTTCTGCATGTCCTTATCTCTTGTGGAATCTTGTATTTCGACGGTGTACTAGGTGACCTATTGATTATATGCACCGCTGGCATAACAACATCCCCCCAAAACTCATGAGGTAAATTTGCCATAGATAGCATGGAAGTAACCCTCTTCTGAATAGTCTTATTCATGCACTCAAAAACTCCATTTTGAGTAAGTGTGTATGGCGTAGTAAACTACCTCCTAGTGACTCATTTGCTACATAAGTCCTTAAACTCAGTGGAGAAGTATGAACAAGCTGTCTATGCCACAACTCAGTAGAAGGCAACTCAGAAGAGGCGTACAAGGAATATAATGAGCTAGACTTTTGGCCTTTGAGCATGACCAAGTTACCTTTTCTGATAATCCAAGAACACTTTAGTAAATCCCAAGATCATCAAGCTGTTTTGCTGAAACCAAGCTCTCAGTTAGTTTTGACACATGTCTAACACCTCGAAGCATGAACTCAATACCATTATGCATACACAACTTCACATCTCCCATGCCACATATCTCAAGCTGATGAGAATCACCTAGCTTAATTGAACCATGTGCGGAAGCATAATTGGAGAATCACTCCTTGTGAGGAGTAACATGAAAATTGGCACCTGAGTCAATAATCCAATTTTGCGCATAACATTCGTCAAGAGCTAATAGCGCCTTTGGACTCAAATTAGAAGTGAAAACTAGTACATTTGGCGACTGCGGCACGTTAGGAACAACATCAACATGTGGAGACTCAACGACATTGAGCTACTCTATGCTCACACCATTTTTAAGAGGTGCAAGACTTACGACAATGGCTTTACCCTTTTTTCTTTGCAATAAATGACAATCGTTCTTCATGTGTCCTTTCTTGTCACAATGGTAGCACTCAATGTTCCTTGTGTCACGTCCACGACTCTTCCTATGTTCATTCTTATGATTTTGAGAATGATCGCGTCTGTGACTGTGACCTCTTTGTTGTTGATGGTTTTTCTGGATACTTCCACTTGCCATATCCGTATCACCATGCCCACTAGTGTCAAGAGATTGACGTCGAATCTCTTCCGTGAGCAAAGGACTAGTAACTTCACTGAAAAGAAGCTTTCCCTAATGGACAGACTTACTAATGGTAGTGTTAAATGTATCCCATGATGCAGGCAAAGAGCATAGCAACAAAATGATATAAGTTGCATAAACAAGCTATTGAACTCATTTACGTGTGAACTGACACTGCTACCTTCTTTCATATTCAAGTGCATAAGCTTATTCATTAAAAAACACTGTGTTCGATGCACTCTTACCATCCCATGCTGAGCATAAAGACTCCCATAATTCCTTTGTAGTAGTCTTGTCCATAATTATAAAGAAAATAGAGTCACTAAGGTATAGATGAATAGTCGTCATAGCACGAGCATCAAGTTCTTCCCACTCATCATCACTGTAAACACCCTCTTTATGCTCTTTCAATGGCGTTGCAAGGCCCTTAATGACCAAGACATCAAGCATACGTCGCTTCCATATCGTGAAGTTTGTGCCATCAAACTTCTTGATATAATACTTTTCTTTCTCAGAAGTTCTAGCCATCACACTGACAAGAGCAAATGCAGGAGAGTGAGACTATGAATTTATGGCGAAAATTTTGTGGAAATTTTGGCAGAGTCTCTTTTTTTTAAAGATCAAAATCTCAACCAAAAACTCAGCAAAATCACTGAAATGTCAATGCAAAAGGGTACTATAAAAAAACTAGAGGACTCAAAGAAAAAAATTTGACAGTCTCCTGTGTACAGAGATCAATATTTCAAGTGAAACTAAGCCAAAAGAGAACGCATAAATCAACAAAGAGTGCTAACTGGGAATAATCTGACATATACTGCTCAAAGAAATTGTCGATGAATGACTGCCAACTTGGCATCAAAGCACCTATAGCCATCTATACGTGTCCTATGGTGAGGCCTTGAATGGGGATCTCTAGTAACCTAATCCACCTCACACTGGGTAACCTGATCCCCCAATGCTTGGCTTCAAAAAACCTCACGCATTGACCCTCACAAAAGGCTATGCAGACATGACTAGCCACAGTCTCAGAAAGGGCTCTTGCAGACCAAGTCTTAGAAACGGTTGGGACTGCCATAACAAGCCAAAATTGGCTCCCCAACATGGTATAATGGTAGCATTCACAACACAATGTACATCCAAAACATGAAACTGTCATTGCAAAACCATAGGACACTTACTCAAGCAAGCGCCAATGAATATGCAAGCAAAAGCACATAACCAACTTGTTGCGGGGAGTAAAACACTCTGAACAGAGCATAAACACTCTCAATCATGCTAGTCACACATAAACCATATGCGTCCAAACTCCCACTGGAACTGTAATGGCTGTCATTGCCAAAGATGCTTGCAGATGTTGTGTCTAGAGAACCTATGATTGTCCCTGTGTGTGTAAAAATTGTATCTAAGAGGTGTCTTTCAAAACCCGTCAACAACATGCATAAGCAATACCACAGAGAACATACATAAATGCCAAGAATGCATATGGAAATCCAAATCTTCTCTCAAAAATGCATAGGATTGTTACTAACGGCAATTTGTAACTTGTTTCCTTGTCTCGCTATCTACAATGCCAAAGAGTATGTGAAAAGCTATAGTCGATGCGGATGCCATTGCCGATTCCGGGTATCACTTCTTTATGGAAGAGGCACCTCACCCATGCATATCAATATCGGAGGTCAATGCCATAAGCCAAAAAAATGGGTTGTCAAACAATGTCGAGTTCTGCCGAACACCTAGTGAAGTTATTTGAGCAAGCCTAAATTCAAGCAAATTTATTTGAGTGAGCTATTTTCTCTCGTCTTAGACTTATATTAGTGTTACCTCTCTATCCCTCTCTCACAAAAAAAGCCTTACTTTTGCAATCTCTCTCTCTCTCTCTCTCTCTCTCTCTCTCTCTCTCTCTCTCTCTCTCTCTCTCTCTCTCTCTCTCTCTCTCTCTCTCTCTCTCTCTCTCTCTCTCTCTCTCTCTCTCTCTCATGATGGCTATTGTTGGGCATGAAGCCTTCTTAAGGCTTGGTGGTAAGGCTAGGGTTTGCAAAGAGCAGCAATCGTGCTCCTACTTTTTTTGGATTCACGCAAGTGCTCCATTCTCTTCAATTGTCCCCTTGTGAAGCCGACCACTCTCATTGTGTAGACTTTGAAGTCCAGTCCATGATTTAGCAACTTGGCCCAGATTATGAGTACCATAGGCCATCCCCATCCCCCTCCCCCTCTTCCTCCCCCCCCCCCCCCCCCCCCCCCCCCCCCTCTCTCTCTCTCTCTCTCTCTCTCTCTCTCTCTCTCTCTCTCTCTCTCTCTCTCTCTCTCTCTCTCTCTCTCTCTCTCTCTCTCTCTCTCTCTCTCTCTCTCTCTCTCTCTCTCTCTCTCTCTCTCTCTCTCTCTCTCATGGAAAAACATATTGCACCTTGTGCTACCTCTATTTGTTTGTATACGGCTGAAAGCATGTATTGGTGGTACAAAAAAAAGACCAATTTTAATTCACCTGTTTGGTGCTGCTTTGTTATGGCCATAAAACAAAAGATGTCATATTCTTTTTTCTTTTTTTTTGGGGGGGGGGGGGGGGGGGGGGACTCTCAATTTTATATTATGAGCTACTTTTGACTGAAAACGTGTGTGTGTGTGGTGTAATAACTGCAAGGATGGCCACTTCAAATTGTTCTCTCTTGCATGCGAGACGAGCTATCCTCTGTGCTTGGAACTGACAAACCGATTGGCCTTCCTATTGTCACATCACAAGCTTCCTCTGCATTGAGTTGTGTTGTGTGACCGTCCTCCTTGTTGTGCTCATCCCAATGTCTTCTTGGTGTCCCCTTTGATGGTTGCTATGAGGTCCCCGCGGAGGACTGCTGTGCTACTAAGTCCACTCCTGAGAGACCAGCCACGCCTACCAAGGGCAACTCCAAGCTCATGTCTCCTCGTAGCACCAAGACCACATCGTCTGTACCGTTCGAGGAAGTGAGGACACCGAATACTCACGCAAGCAAGCTGAGTTTCTCAGTCGTGCAATTTGAACATGGAGGTTATTCTATCCTTGCCGACGAACGACATGTCTACATCAAAGAGCAGAGGTGAGTTGTGCACGTTGCGATGAAAACTGCAAATTAAACATTTTTGCATGCAATGCTATTAATGCAGATTAGTTGAGCATTGTTTGGTCTGTATGTCAATACATAAATAAAAGATGTAGTTTTGTAGAGTTTAGGGTATCTGATTTTCAAAACAAGGTCTTGCATGTGTCCTAGTGCAAGCTGCATGTTTGAGATTTGCACTTCACATGCCAATTTTCATGTTACAAGATTTGATAATATATGTATGTTGTAAAAAAAAATCATTCTAACTATTCAAATGTGTGAATTGACTTGATCTTTGTAAGGAAAAATAGAATGGAAGATTAACCCATGCTCACAAAATTTTGTCATACAGCAGAGGAGCTACACAAGGAGTAAGGGCTAAGCCTACTAGGGGTGCTTCCAAAGGATCTAAATGAAGTTATGCTCCTACAGGATCAGTGGTTAACAGTGTTCAAGTTTAAGCACAACAAAGGTGCCAAGATTTATCTTAATCATGTGCACCCTCGGTTCATAGACGACTACAGGGTGCTCTTCCACAAGGTGTATCAAGCACCACCATTGGAGATATTACAATGAAGTTTGCTCGAGGTACGCTTTTGAGAGGTGCCATGCTGTGCGACGAAAGACCATGCAGGCCACACCGTGGCATGGGCCAAGTTTGGTGAGAACGTTGTTCAGATGTGTAGAGCAAGAGGAGGGGGGTTGGAGTGGAAGATTGAGAGTTGGAGAAAGGAAAATGATGCTTCTGAGGCTACCCATCACAGTGGGAAAAAGCCTTTCATTACATATTCTGGCAGCAACTTGTGCACAGAGACCGGGCCGACTGCATTATCGGCATAATTTGTAGGTTTGTGACTATGTCGATGATTTGGAGTTATCGGTGGAGAGGATGCCAGCAAAGAGCAAGCACACTATGGATAGGCTCTTTGAGATGCGGACCTTGATCCAATTAAAAAAGGAGGCACTGCTGAGGTGTGAGGGGTCCAACGTTGTGGCCAAGCAGATAAAGGCGGACATCGAACTGTATACAGCACGGCTGCAAGAGCTCCAAAACCAAATTCCAATTAACGATGAAGAGGTGAAGGAGGTGGAAGCTGATCTTGCAGCAAACCAATGCATGATACAAAGCCTAGGGGTCACTGAGGACATAAAAAAGCTCCAAATGGAGCTTGAGCAGGAGCAGGTATGCTAAGTGCTCCCTTGTGCCTAGTTTGTCTATCTGATTAGGGACTCCTATGTTTTACATTAGTTCATTTAGGTACATTTGATACTTCATTGGTAGTTGTGTAATACATTTTGGAAATACATCTTGCAATTTTGGATTGTGCATATAGTCGAAGGTTTCCCTTCTACATCAACATCCTTGGTCTTTGGTGCATACAATACTCTTTGGCACTACTGACTACTGTAGGATTGGCTTTGGTACCTTTCCATGGTCTCCTTGGTATTTATAAACACTACCCCAGCTAATTTTGGTACGACTTCTACCTAGCTCTAGTAGTTTGCTTTGTCTTGGTACTACGTTGAGGCTTCCTTGATATACCACCAAACATAGCTTTCTATGGAATTGCATTTGCATCTCCCTATTCTTTGGTGCATACAATATTGTTTGGTACTTTTGATGATTGTAGGGCTGTCTTGGATATTTTTCCACGGTCTCTTTGGTATTTATAGGTACTACCTCCCACTGTATCTGATATTACTTCTAGCTGGCTTTGGTATGTTTACTTTATCTTGGAAGTTCCTGGGTGGACATCTAGGATGGTACTGCCTTGGTGCTTCCTTGTTATAGTACCAAATCTAGCTTTGACTAGAAGATGCCTTGGTATCTTCTTGATCTCTTTGATGTATAAGTATCGTTGGACTCTTAGGTACAGGTTTTGGTAGTTTTTGTAGGTAGTTTTGGTCCTTTGCATTGTTTTGGTAGAGCCTTGGACCTTATCATTATAGGATGCAGGGAAAGAGGTTCTTCCTCTTCCTTGCATGCATCACATGTGCCAAATACATGGATTGTTTTGTCACTATCCATCTTCTAGCTTTGACTAGAAGATGCCTTGGTATGTTCATGATCTCTTTGGTGTATAAGTATCCTTGGACTCTTAGGTACAGGTTTTGGTAGTTTTTATAGGTATTTTTGGTCCTTTGCGTTGTTTTGGTAGAGCCTTGGACCTTATCATTGTAGGATGGGACCCATTTGGTACCTCCTTGGCATAGTGCCAATCTTTTAGTCTTGGTACCTTTCCATAGTTTCTTTGGTAGTTTTTAATTCCTGCCTTCTAGTATTTTTGGTATTGTCTTAGCTGCATTGGATCTCCCTTGATATACCACCAATCAAAGCTTTCTCTAGGACTTCCTTGGCATCTCCTTGGTCTTTGGTGCATACAATATTGTTTGGTACTTTTCATGATTGTAGGGATGTCTTGGGTACTTTTCCATGGTCTCTTTGGTATTTATAGGTACTGCCTCCCACTCTATTTGGTATTGCTTCTAGCTAGCTTTGGTATGTTACTTTGTCTTGGAAGTGCCTGGGTACTTAGACATCTAGTATGGTACTTCCTTGGTGCTAATCTACCTTTGACTAGAAGATGCATTTGTATGTTCTTCATATCTTTGGTGCGTACAGTATCCTTGGACTCTTAGGTACAGTTTTTGGTAGTTTTTCTAGGTAGTTTTGGTTCTTTGCTTTGTTTTGGTAGTGCCTTGGACCTTATCATTGTAGGATTGGATTGCCTTGGTACTTCCTTGTCATAGTGTCAATCGTTTAGTCCTGGTACCTTTCCATAGTCTATTGGGTGGTTTTAAACTCCTGCTTGCTACTATTTTTGGTACTGTCTCTAGCTACTTATTGTACTAGTGCCTAGTTACTACCTTGGTACCTTGCTTGGTAGTCTTAGTGGTTTTGAATCTAGGTAGCAAGTCCAAATATGTATGGGTACTGCTGGTGCAATGATTGATATTTTGTATGCAATGTCTAGCGCATGAAGTGTTTTGTGAGATTGATTATTTTTATTTGGTTGTGTAACAAACAGAACATGACAAGCTGGAGGCCTCCTACAAGGAGGGACATGTACATTGCCAATTTTTGAATGGGATGCTCAAGGAAGTGAAGCAGGGAAAGAGGTTCTACCTCTTCCCCAGACCACCCTTTGTAGATAGTGACAAAACAATCCATGTGTTTGGCACATGTGCTGCATGCGGGGAGTATCTAGAGGCGGCGTATGTTGTGGTCAGCTTCATGTTAGAGTGCAGGCATCAATACCAATGCACTTTTGCACACTAGTGGCACATGTGTGAAAGAGGGGTGTGGCATGGTAGTGGAAAAAGCGTATATCAGTGGGCATTATACTGTTGGCATTGTTTTAAATACGTTGAGGCTTTCTAGTTTTGGATTACAATGTTGATTGAGTGAGTCATTTGTGATTGTGCAGATGAGGAAGATATGATACCTGCAAGCCAAGATGTGATACCTCCAAGCCAAGATGTGCAAGGAACATACACGATGGGTGTAAAGAATGGTGGGCCTGGACCATCAAAGGTTTCTATTAAGGATGTGGAGGACCTTGCCAATATGGAACGGGTTCAAGATGTCCTCGCAGACTTGGAATTTGTTACGAGGAAGGAGAAAGTGGAGGGGTAGGATGTGTACACAATGGGTGAAAGCCAAGGGGTGGATATTTCTATGGAGAAGAGGGAGGTTGCTAAAGGCTAGGATAGTGTTGGAATGAATACTGTTGAGGCCTCTGCAATGAACGTCAGCAAGCCACATGAAGAGAAAACCAAGTTTGATGAACAGGGTGCAATTGACGAGGTGCTGCTAACTGTTGCTGAGGTCGTGGCGGGGCAGGGTGCTATTGAAGATAATGGTGAGGGAGCGGCCGATGGTGTTAAGAAAGTGGACAATAGTGAGGATGGTGCTAAAGGTGGGACTATTGAGAAAGATGTAAACAAGGCAAAAGTTCAGGATAAGGTGACTGATGCAATTGATGTGGACGTGGACGCTACTGATCTGGAGAAGGTAACCGACACGATGCCGACATCCCCATGTGATTTCACCTTGTCGGACTTGTTGTGCATGTGAAATAGGAAGAAAGCGAGTCCGTGGACGTGCCAACAAGTCGCCTGCTTGCAAACTTTAGATTATGACTACCCTTGTAATTGACAGTTTGTGTCTTGATGTAATACACTATGATTATATTTTGGTCTCCATCTATTACCATATGTTTTAAGTATAGGTTACATTTTCCTTCTTATGTTGTGATCTCTTGTGGTAGATTTTGATCGTTTGATCTTTGAATTGACCCTGTAAGTAAGTTGTTGTAGGATCTTCATTGTGTGCTAATTGACTCAATATATTATATTGGCACTGTAGAAATTGATCTGTGGTGGCTAAAGGAAAATTCAAATGACACAGAGCTGCCAAAAGATGTTATGGCTATAGGCAGGTGGTTGATTGTATTTGATGTGAATGGTGTGCTCTTAAAGAGCTACAACCAACCACCATCAAAGGTGCAATTTTTGCACCTCCCAGCGGAGGTGAGACCATTTGTAGATCGTCTAGGTTGAGAGTTATGATGTGCGATCAGGCTGGATGCAGAGGATGTGCTTGTAAAGTTGTCCAAGCAGCCAGATATTATGATATGGTCATGTTGTAGAAGAGAAAAGCTAATGCACCTTTTGGAAACATGCCTGCCATACTGTTGTAGAGTAAAGGAGTGGTCAAAGGTATACGTCTGACCCTTTTCTTGCCTCATGTTGATTACCGATGTGTACTCTCATTAATTTTGCTTAACTTTCTCTTACTCTTACACACGTGTTCAACCAAGAAGATTGTGAGATGTGGCTACCCAACATCCTTGATGTCACTAGATTTGGTTTGTAAAGTACCAAATTTGGTGTTAATCATCTCATTATAGGGTGATTGTAGAAAAAAGCTTATTTTGGAGAAAAAAAAAATTTATGGGATGGGGAAGTTTTAATAACAGTACCAAATTTGAATCTTTTGAGGCTTGAAGTATTGGTATCGGTAAGTACCAAATTTGGTTTCAGTCTTCTCATTGTAGGATGATTCTATGTCATGGAAGTTGATTATACAAACTTTGTAGTAGAGTCAGCCTTGTTTTGAAAAAAAAAAAATTGTGAGCTCGGGAAGTTAAAATTACCAGTACTAGTAAGTTCCAAATTTGGTAGTGGATTTTGTAAGAAATGCAAAATACAATAAGGATCTAGTAGCAAGGAGCATAGAGAGAGATACGATGCAAAGTAGATTAATGGAAAATCAAAAACTTTAGATTAGCACATTATTACAAAGTGATGGCGTCATCCACCCATGTGCTCCCAAGGTAGAGCTTAGATAGCGATTTAGACAACTAGAGCAAGCAGGAATACAAGGGACTAACAATCCTTCAACAAGGATGTGTTGTGTGCATCAAGTGTGCACACCATTCTACCGAATTACTCATGAGAAGGCCTCCTTATATAGATGTAAGGGAGCCTCTAAACGCCCATGTGTAGCCGCCCTTAGATAGCTAATTCCAAGTAGGAGTCTCCCATGCGCCCATGTGTAGCCGCTTTTGGGTAGACAAGTCCTCCTAGAACTCGAACACCGGCCAAGGAAATCCGGCCGCCGACCAAAGACCACGAACAACCAGCCATCGATCACTGGATGGCCATTTTTAGATTATCTTTTGGCCAAGATATTCCGGCAAAAGGAATATTCCGGCAAATAAAAAGTCATCCCCAAAGTTGGCCTTGAATTTGCGTTGTACCATCCACGCTCACAAATAGAGATCTCATCACGTGCAAAGCTGGAATCCACCAAATATATGTGCACCATTGGCTTCTCCTCATATGGGGGCCTTACAAACTGTGTAGCATATATTGTGGTGGCAAAACTGAGAGAGGTGGGCATTGCAAGTATATCAACAGTCTTCTCATTGTAAGACAATTGTAACTCAATGTTTTTCAAGTTCTGTAGATTATGGTATATTACTAACCTCAACAGTGTAGCATGTGATGTACATACATTGTGGAGGTAGAGAGGGAAAGAAAAAATTACTCAAGCTTGAATGGCAAACCTAGTACAAATTACTCAATCTCTCAAATGGCAGAGGTGTGGATGGGTCAAATTTCCTCATCCTCTTCTCCATCATCATCATACGGCATACTATTGTATACATTTTCATAAACCTCACTGGTTAATATAAACATGTTTTGGAGTCCAGACATATGCTCCATCGGAATTTGTATGGCTCTTACAAGGTGGGAATAGATCATGACTAGTGGTGTATGATCAAGAAGGTTGTATGTATCACATTTCCCATCCATTTGGCCATAGTACAAGCCTTCAACCACAAGTCCACCTCTAACAATCTTGTTGTGCCACTTATCCCTTTGTGATTTGTGTCCATGGTACATGGCTTTGGTGCATTTCAAAAGATAAAAGTCCTCACCGCCTCAGTTCCCGCCTTTAGTTGCCTTCACTGCAAAGTTGTCCCCAACGGACAACATTTCACACATTGTCTATGGGTTTCCCTCGTATATTGGCAAGTTGATGTCCAATCTCGTTGCTACAATTGTCATGTTGCTATCATCCTTCGTGGCTCCCTCCTTTTCCTCACTATCGTCATTGTCCACCTCTTGCACCGGTACAATGGATATGTATTTCCATTATTCAATGTATTGCTTGCTCTTGCATCTCCTCCATTTCTTACTTAAACATGCATCACAAAAGCATGAGAGTGTATGAAGACATAGAATGCATGGGTCCTCATGTGAATAACCATCTATACAATGGGTCGCACACGAGCCTCGGATTTGTTGACATTCCCACTGGATATCCCATCTCACTTCATCCTTTGAAACCAGCCAAAACACTCTCTGTGTGACCCAGTTGTGTCTCCAAATTTTTCCTTTAGAAAATTAACAACATCAACTGCACCCTTCATCGGCACCCCCTCTATTTTAATCTCCTCATGTGTTAGTTTTTCTCTTGATGACATCACCAGCTCCATCGTGCTCCCCTTTTCCATGCCTTGATGCGAAGAAGTTCCACATCATGTGCAAGCCTATTGTTACCATATACATGTGGTAGTGATGCGTGTGAACACACTAGGACCGCCGGGGCATTTTTTCCCTCTTTAGGAGGTTTTTTCTCCCGTGCATTGTATATACGCCCATCGCTCTACGGCTATCTATCTTTCCATTGCACACTAAGTAACACACTCTCTATTGTGTGCCTTGAGCTTCCTTCGTCTTCTCCAAGCTGTGTGTGTTTCTATGCAACCCTAATTCCAACAATTGGTATCAGAGCAGGTTGCGTCCTCCCGGGCTCATGCATTGATTGCGTTGTCTGTGAAGCGCACCATTGTTCCTCACATCCGTTCAGCGAAATCTGCAAAACAGGCTTGGGATATTCTAGCTGGTCTTTATGCAAGTCGTAATGAGGCTAAAATTGCTTTGCTGCGTAAAGAGCTGGAATCGAAGATTATGCATGAGGAAGATGATATGGACACTTTCCTTGCTAGTGTCAAGGATATCAATGAGCAACTTATTTCTGCAGGTGAAGTCATTTTAGACGGTTCCCTTGTGCAGACTGTTCTCGATGCCTTACCAGATTCTTACCAGACTTTTCCTAGTACTTGGAGACTTATGACCAAAGGAAATCCTAAAGTTGTCAAGTTTGATGCATTATGCACATTGCTAGTGCAAGAGTCACTTTCTAGAAAAAAACAAGACTAGGCAGCGTGCAGTTCAACAGGCTTTTATTGCTTCTCAAAGAAAGGGTGGTAACAGTAATGCAGCCACTTCTTATGGTTCTGCTGCGAGTGGCAAAAATTCTGTTCCTAATGCTTCTGCTGGCAGCACTTCGTCTAGCAATTCTGGTGATAAGGGCAAAAAGAAGATGCGTTGTCATTATTTTAAATCCAATGATCACTTGATCAAGTCGTGTCCTAAGTTGAAGGCCAAAGAGGCTAAGAAGAAAGAGGGTGGTTCCACTGCAAATGCTGGTTCCACTACAAATGCAGCCATTGTTGAGTCTTCTGTGCAAGGAGACTGTAATGTTGATGTTGATGCAGAATGGGCTTTTAGTGCAGAGTGCACTTACAATCCTGTTGTCCATGATGCATGCTTGTCAATTGCTGCAGATTCACATGTGTGGTATTTCGACAGTGGTGCTACAAAGCACATTACCTCACCTCGTGAATTGTTAACCTCTCTCGAGTCTGTCCCTCATGGGAATTCAGTCACTTGTGCCAACAATGCCTCTTATCCAGTTCAAGGAGTTGGAAAGATTGTGCTCACTGCTGCTAATGGCAGTTCCTTCACACTTGTTGATGCACTTTATGTACCTGGGATCAAGAAGAATCTCTTGTCTGTCTCCGCACTTGCTAGACTTGGACTTGTAGTCAAATTTATGGATGACAGATGTACAGTTCATGATCTCAGTTTTGGTGATGAAATTGTTGCATCTGGGCTTTTGTGCCGTGGGATGTATAAGCTCACTTTGTATGCCAAGTGTGGACAAAATTTTGCAAATGTTGTTGCAGATTCAAGGGCTATTTTAGATGCAAAACTTTGGCATGCACGTTTTGGTCATTTGAATTTTGCCAGTTTGCTGCGTTTGCAAAAATCTGATATGGTTGCTTCTTTGCCGACTCTTGCAGCACCTATCAAACATGTTTGTGAAGGCTGTATTCTGGGTAAAATGCAGCGTTCTAATTTTCCAAAGGATGGTTCAGGTAGGGCCACATGCAGGTTGTAGCTTGTGCATAGTGATGTTTGTGGGCCCATGCAAACTCCGTCCTTGGGCAATTACCTATACTTCGTGACTTTCATTGATGATTACTCCAAGCATGCATGGGTATTTCCGCTTAAAGCGAAGTCTGAAGTTTTTATGTGCTTCAAACAATTTTTGGCTATGGCTAAAAATGTCTCGAAATGTACTATGGGCACCTCCGTTCCGATCGAGGGGGGGAGTATATGTCTCATGAATTTAATGCATTTCTGGCTAGTCGTGGGATACAACACCAATGTACAGTGCCTTATACACCTCAGCAAAATGGTGTTGCTGAGAGGAAAAACAGGTCACTGACGAAAATGGCACGATGTATGGTCAAAAGTCAAGCTTTCCCGCATTCTTTTTGGCTTGAGGCCATCATGTGTGCCACTTATGTACTTAATAGGTGTCCTACGAAAGCTTTGCAGTCTATTACTCCATATGAAGCATGGCATGATAGAAAGCCTTCTATTGAGCACATGCGTGTTTTTGGCTGTTTGGCATATGCTTTGGTGCCACAAGTGCAGCGCAGAAAATTGGATGATAAGGATGTCCAATGTATTTTTGTTGGTTATAGTGTTGAAAGCAAAGGTTACAGGCCTAGGTTGTATCATCCACAAACAAAACGTATCCTGGTTTCTCGGGATGTAGTGTTTGTGCAAGATTCTGTTCAGCCCTTGCTGTCATGTACTAGAGATAGTAATGTAAGCTCACGAGATATTTACGACACTTTGTTGCCTCTTTTCAGTGGTGGAAATACGAATGTAAGTTCCAATGAGGCAAATGTACAGCCTATGGGGATTTCTGAAAATGTTTTAGATCAGCCTATTACTGATGCAGATGTACATGATGTACTTGATGAGGAAAGGGCTGAAAATGAGCAGGCTAGAGGTATGCCAAAATGGCTGGTGCACACTTTGCGTGACAGTAAAGTGGATGCACCTTTGTCTAGTCGTACTCATTCAGGCTCTCGCCATGCATCTTATGCATCAGATTGTTATGCTTTGGCTGTGTCTAGCTTACATGATGTTGATGAGCCTTTGTCTTTTGATGAAGCACAGAATTCAGAAAATTGGATGGCTGCCATGCAATCAGAATATGATGCACTTATAGAAAATGACACATGGACTTTATGTGATTTTCCTCCTGGCAAAAAGGCCATTTGTACAAAAGTTGAAACGCAAGCCGGATGGTGAGATCGATCGCCATAAGGCTCGACTTGTTGCAAAAGGTTATGCACAGCAAAAAGGCATAGATTATGAAGAGAATTTTGCTTCTACTTGTCGGATGACTACTGCATGTTTTCTATGTGCATTGGCAGCTCATTTTGGTTGGGATGTACATCAATCAGACATTGTTACTGCTTTCTTGAATGGTGACATATTTGAGGAAGTTTATGTAACGCAGCCTCGCGGTTTTGTCATAAAAGGACAAGAGGACAAAGTGTGCAGATGTAAGAAGTCTTTGTATGGGTTAAAGAAATCTCCTCGTGCTTGGTATGAGAAAGCTGACACTCATTTGGTTAAAGGAGGCTTTCATAACATTCCAACAGAAAGCACGTTGTATGTAAAGCGTGAGGGTGATGTACTTCTCATTGTAGTTCTTTATGTTGATGATTTGCTGATCACTGGACCAAATGAGAGACATATTGCCGAATTGAAGGCTGATTTGAATGCTACTTTCAAGATGAAAGATTTGGGGCTGTTGCATCAGTACTTGGGTATACATTTTAAGCAGTGTGATGGTGGTATTGCCTTGTGTCAGAAAAGTTACATAGAGACATTGCTATGTAAATTTGGACTTGAGGATTGCAAACCTATTGCCACTCCCATGGAAACAGGTTTGAAGTTGATTCTACATGATGCTGGTGATCCTCCTCATGTCACTCTTTACCAAACTGCTATTGGCTGCCTCATTTATGTATGCAACACGAGGCCGGATATTCAGTTTGCAGTCTCACAGGTCAGCAGATTTATGCATAGCCCAGGGTCTAAGCATTGGAAGGCTGTCAAGAGGATTTTCCGCTACCTTAGTGGCACTTTACATCTTGGCTTGTTTTATTCCAAGGGGGGATCATTGCCACCAGACTTACATGCTTTTTCGGACTCAGATTGGGCTGGTTGTTTTGACACGCGAGTGTCCACAAGTGGTTTTTGTTTCATGTTTGGCCGTTCATATATATCATGGTTGAGCAAGAAGCAACCTACTGTGGCCACTTCGAGTTGTGAGGCTGAGTACAGGGCAGTCTTCATAGCTACGGTTGAGTGTGTATGGCTCAGATGCCTTATGGCTGATTTGGGTGTTGGACAGGACACTGCAACACTATCTACACTGACAGTCAGAGCGCATTGGCAGTTGCGAGGAACCCAGTTTTTCATGCTCGCAGAAAGCACATTGAGGTGCATTACCCCTATGTCAGGGAGAGGCTCTCAGCAGAAGAGATCATCTTGGCTTATGTGCCAACACAGGACAACCTTGCATATATTTTCACAAAGGCATTGTCTCGTGAGAAGCTTGAAGCTTTCTGCAAAGCTTTGGGCTTACTCCCCTTTGTGGGCTGATCCTGTCCTTAGGGCATGGCACTTCCCTTTACTCATGTGCCAGCTCTCATTCACCGCATCACTCCAGGGGGGATTTGTTACCATATACATGTGGTAGTGATGTGTGTGAACACACTAGGACCGCCGGGGCATTTTTTCCCTCTTTAGGAGGTTTTTTCCCCCGTGCATTGTATATACGCCCATCACTCTAGGGCTATCTATCTTTCCATTGCACACTAAGTAGCACACTCTCTATTGTGTGCGTTGAGATTCCTTCGTCTTCTCCAATCTGTGTGTGTTTCTCTGCAACCCTAATTCCAGCACCTATCAATTGATGGTACCTGGCAACAAAGAAAAAGATCGGCGTACCTTGAATTGCGATGCTGCATCATCTGACCACACCCAATGATATCACAAAAGGTGACCTTGATCTGTCAGCCACCTATCATGAAGCATAAAGCAATGCTGCACAAACAAAGTATAATGCTGCTTATCATCATATATGTAGAAATGCAGTGTCTTATGCACGGCACCTCCCCCCAAATTTCTAACATATGTAATATGCATTAGGATTGTTACTTGTGTTGAGCACCAATGCATTGATTGTATTTCATTATGTACTTTGAATGAATAATTCTCCGCAAAGTTAATCACGGATACAACAACATTGTTAGGAAATCTAAGCATGCTTTCTTTAAAATGTTGTGCCTACCACCGAAAGTTGAAGTTTTACTTGATGAAATATTTCAGATGCTTTGCAAAAAGGCCATGGAAAGAAGCACCTGACATTCTTTGTAGAACCAAGTCCTTTCTTTTCTTTCACTTCCATCGTCAGCCACATGTCCACTGCTGACGTCCATGAACACCTTGACAGACACCTCCTTGTTATCATTGGATATCTCATCTGGACAGAAGGGAAACGTGGTTACGCCGCATTGAGAACATTCCCCGACCAAGCATTTCTTTGCACGGAACTCGTTGTCAACCGGCTTGAACACAAAATGGATTCCCACAAACTACTTGTGTGCTTCCACACTACCTGGTTTGCAGAGCACTGATTTGCATCATTATTGCTACAACACACGGAACATCTGCAAGCGAGCTTTTTCATGATGCCCAAACTTATTTTTCTGCATGTGATTGAAAGCTTATTTGAGGAATAACATCTACACATGATACACACAGCAACAAGTAAACCATTCTTTTAGCTTTCAAACAAAGAATGGAATCAAGGCCTTAAAAGACCTAAGAGACAACTCGATTGTGCGTGCGTTCGTTGAATCTCTTGTATAGTTCCATCTGAGATACAAAAACAATGTAGGTTAGAATCCTTGAAGATGAAACAGAGATGCAAGCTTCAAAAGTTACAATAACCAAACCCAAAAGTTGATAGTAAAGTACCAAATTTGAAACCGAGAATTTAGCTAGCAAAGAATTCAACACAGTACCAACCTCAGAGACTTGGTACTATGCAAATAGTACCCAAGCCATTGTAAAGTTCCAAAATTAGAGCTTTGGGTACTGATTAGCCTTAAGTTTTGTAAGGTCATTGGATGAAGTACCAAAGTACCAAAGTATTAATAACATGGTAATGTGCAAATACTACCCACAACATTGTAAAGTGCCAGGTTTGGAACTCTGGGTACTAGTCCCAGGGACTTGGTACTATGTAGATTGCAGAGTACCAGGATTGGTGGTTTGGGTGTTGTACAACTCTAAGTTTTGAAGAATCATTTGATGAATTACCAAAGTTCCAAAGCCTCAATGACTTGGTACTGTGCAAATACTACACACAACGTTGTGAAGTACCAGGTTGGGAACTCTGGGTATTCTAAAGTTAAGATTACCAAACAAAGAATACTACAAAGATACATGTTAATAGCAGTCCCATGGACTTGGTACTGAGAGATAGTACCCAAGCCATCCTAAAGTACTAAGATTGGTGCTTTGGGTGCTGGTCAGCTCTGTAGAATCATTTGATGAACTACCAAAGTTCCAAAGTCTCAATGACTTGGTACTGTGCAAATAGGACACACAACATTGTAAAGTACGAGGTTGGGAACTCTGGATACTCTAAAGTTAAGATTACCAAACAAAAAACACTACAAAGAGACATGATAATAGCAGTCCCATGGACTTGGTACTGAGAGACAGTACTCGAGCCATCCTAAAGTCTAAGATTGGTGATTTGGGTGCTGGTCAGCTCTAAAGAATCATTTAATGAACTACCAAAGTCCCAAAGTCTAAATGACTTTGTACTGTGCAAATACTACACACAACATTGTGAAGTACCAGGTTGGGAACTCTAGGTACTCTAAAGTTAAGATTACCAAACAAAGAATACTAGAAAGATACATGATAATAGAAATCCCATGGACTTGGTATTGAGAGATAGTACCCAAGCCATCCTAAAGTACCAGATTGGTGCTTTTTGTGATGGTGGTAAGCTATGAAGAATCATTTGATGAACTATCAGAGTTCCAAAGTCTCAATGACTTGGTATTGTTCAAATACTACACACAACTTTGTGAAGTACCAGGTTGGGAACTCTGGATACTCTAAAGTTAAGATTACTAAAAAAAAACGCTACAAAGAGACATGATAATAGCAGTCCCATGGACTTGGTACTGAGAGATAGTACCCAAGACAACCTAAAGTACTAAGAGTGGTGCTTTGGGTGCAGGTCAGCTCTGAAGAATCGTTTGATGAACTACCAAAGTCGCAAAGTCTCAATGACTTGGTACTGTGCAAATACTACACACAACATTGTGAAGTACCACGTTGGGAACTCTGGGTACTCTAAAGTTAAGATTACCAAACAAAAAACACTACAAGGGACATGATAATAGAAATCCCATGGACTTAGTACTGAGAGATACTACCCAAGCCATCCTAAAGTACCAAGAGTGGTGCTTTGGTGTTGGTCAGCTCTAAGTTTTGAAGAATCATTTGATGAAGTACCAAAGTTCCAAAGTCTCAATGACTTGGTACTGTGCAAATACTAGCAACAGCACTGTAAAGTGCCAAGTTGGGAACTCTCGACACTCTAAAGTTAAGATAATCAAACAAAGAATACTACAAAGAGACATCATAATACCAGTCCCATGGACTTGGTACTGTGCAGATAGTAAACAAGACATCCTAAAATACCAAAATTGATGCTATGGGTACTATACAGCTCTAATTTTTAAAGAATCATTTGATGAAGTACCAAAGTTCCTCATCATTTGGTTCTAGCTTTTGACAAGTACCCAGGTGAGAAACTTCTGGCATTGTGAGTTGAAGGTCTTTTTGAAATATCAATTGGGTATGGTATGTAACAAACAATACCTAGACCTTTGTAAAGCTTTGGAATGATTACTACCTTCCTCGACCTCAAAGCATATTCCCATAAGAGGTAGAATTGCTCCCCTTGAAACTATGTACATGGCTTCATAATACCAAATTCAAACCTTTTCACACTATACATAACCCAAGTAAGAGGCAACATTATTAAAAAATGATATGATGTACCTGAGAGTCATCTAGAAAATGAACCGGATGTTTCACAACACCCTTCTCTTCAGTTCTGAATTTACAATTTCCCTTTTTATTAGGATCAGAGACCCTAGTCTTCAATGACCAGGAGGCATAGATGAAGCGATCTTTGACAGGAAAACAATGGTAACACTTCATCCTCATCTTTCATGTGTAGCCGAGAAGTTGTCGTTGCAGTGTTCCTACGATGAACATCTAATAGTGTTGCAATTTTAGACCAATTCACTGTTGAGCCACCTATAGTATTTAAAAACATGCTCAAAGAGGTTTTCTTGATGAAAAGTTTGTTTGCAGAACGAGGGGCCTTGAGCTGTGTAAGTGTATTGCAGATGCCAGACTCAAGACTGGATTCAACATCGACGACCTGGAGCTTTGAACATGTATTATGTTGCAGTAGTTCCTGGAAGAGCTCCTTTTGCTCGCTAGCCAAAAGACCTCCTTGTGTTTGGTTGCGCCAACATCGGGCCACTACTGAGCAAATATTCTTCCTTGACTTGCATGTTGAAGCTCTCCCAATGATGTTGGGAACCCTTTCCTTGCTCCTTTGTTGATGCTACTTTGCAGCCCAGTAATCTCTCATGTAAACGAGGTTTGTGAGAGATGAAGTGACTGGAATGCTCATGCTTGGAATAGTATCCATTTCGTGTTCAGTTGTTGGCTCGTCGAGGCATCAAAAGACAGGAAGCTCTCTGAAACCGGTATCTCCATTGGCGTGTGCAAAATTGTGTGCAGCTTGCGCCCACACACACACACACACAGAGTACTATGGCTATGGTTATGGCTGCTCAGACCATGGTTAGCGCAGCTAGGACAAGGAGCACACTATTTCTGCTGTAGATTTTCATTGGCATACAATCCGTGGACGCAAGAGCCACGCAGAGAGAGAGAGAGAGAGAGAGAGAGAGAGAGAGAGAGAGAGAGAGAGAGAGAGCGAGATAGAGGTATGGTTTTTGCATGCTCCTTGCATTTCCTTGCCCTCCCCCCTCCAAAAAAGCACCCCACGCATCCAATGAGCCCACCCGATAGTTTTCTTGTTGCCATAAAGTAAAAGACCACCACTTTGTGAAAATACATATAAAACATATAAATAAAAAGAACTTGATTACATAATACTTCATTTTTTTTCAACAAGAAATTCGCCAAAGGTTTGTTGTGTCAAGGACACCACATTTTGTACCACCAATACCTGCTTTCAACCATATAGTACCTCTACTTCCATTAAGTTTGTTTGGAGTTTTAGCTACCCTAATACCACAACGCTGAACAGGGAGAGCTCACAACCATAGATACAAATGTGCCTCTATAAAAGGTCACTGAATTGACATGACTCTCCTCTTTAAAGAGCCCACAAAACTCTTAGTTGTTGCACAAGCGTAACAAAATTGATCTCTTAGTGCTTGAACTAGTATTTCATAAAAGTTAAGCTTCATGTAAAGTATCTTGCTTGCAAAAGCACCTTCCATCCATATACCAATACAGTAAACATCAGTCTCTGGATTAAGCAAGCCATGTAGCTTCTCAATTAAGCAAGTCTTGTAGCTAAGGGTTTTAGAAAAGAAAGAAGGCCGTCCATTAATTCTTGTGAAGAAAATCGTCCAAAACCTTGAAGATGCCATGTACAATGACCAAAAGAGATTTGAGCAAAAGCACAGAAATCAGCAGCGATCCCACATTGGTCAAGAACACCACAATCGTTAGCACCGTCATTATCGCCAAAATTTCTCTATCACTGAAGGGTCCATTGAAAAAAACCAATTGCTATGTCCGATATAGATAGAGGAACATCCAACACCCAAAAGAATGCAAAACATGAAAAGAAAAACAAGGTGTGTCACTAGGCTAAAACCCGTAACTGCTAGCAAAAAGAAGAGGTGCTTTCGACGAAATTATCCCCAGTTCTTCTGCACTTTATTTATTGCCTCCCCAATTGATGAGTCTGGTTTATGAAATTGATTTTTCTTGAATATCGACAAACACGTAAATTATCGCATACAAAAAACCTGTGTGAAACATTCCGCGCCGGTGCGGACTATTTCAGAAAGTTTCTTTTGGGTCAAATTCGAAAAAACTCATTGATTTGTGGCCAATATTCTCCGACCGCTCCTATCAAGCTCGACAACCTCCATCGCTCGCATGTCCAAGGCCAAATTAAAGCCAAATCTGGTTGGCTAGCTACAACAGCTCCTACACACGATCGAGTATTTAGATATTATTGGGTGGTCAAGCATGACCCGCATCCAACAGAAGCTCTCCAAAATAGTTGTGCTACACCACAACAAGCAGCAACATATGTACAGATCATGGCTAGCAACACAAAAAGCAACGGAACCACAAAATTATGCCAGGTTGTACAAGTGCAACAGCATATTCTGAAGCGCAACAACTATGTTCATAGAAACATGCGGTACGTCTAGTTGATACTTCGCAATCACAAGAAGTTTTGGACAGATTCTCACAATAATTCCCACGTTATGACTTACCTCAACATCATGAGCTTCTGTGAGGAAGGCATAGCATACCTAGCTAGGTACGATTGGGGGCAGGGGACCGCCGGCCCGGTGGGGGGGACCGGGGGTAACCTGCTCCCAATCGTACCTAGCTAGGAATGCTCTCGAGCAGAAGCTCATGATGTTATGCATTGTATGAAAAACATTGAAAAAGGCTCCCTTTTCCTACGTGAGAAAATTTCTAAATCTTCTTGTGAATGTACTACTTCATGCGCCTACTACTGGCACGCAGTATATTTTATTCAAATCATTTTGAGATTCCTTTGATTCTGTTTCTTACCTTACCCCCCAGGGCACTGCTTTAGTACCTCTATAAAAGGTAGATGGCGGGCTCGAACCCGTAACCGCTCTTTCAACAGCCTTTTCTAGATGTATCGTAACCACTCAAGTAGCCAAGCTAGCTGCTCCCACGCTTCAATCCATGAAAAAAAAAACTCTACGCGGCTCAAGCTCTCGGCACCTCCTTCTCACTCTCCACCCTCTGTCCCTACACTACCTCTGCTCTGCTACCCTCCGCCTTGCTCGCACCTCCTCCTGTCTGTTGACTGCTGCGTCACCCGACAATTGGCATTGTGCTTCGACTTTCATTGCGTCCCTCGTATCTACATTGATTCTTTGTAATTTCCGATTTAATCTGATTGGGCCCCCCTACTACTCCGACTACTGATCATCAATTGCAAGTTGGGGCACTCCATCCTCCCTAGTACAGATTCAAGATGATTGTTGCGTCTAAGGCTAGGGCAGCATGGGTCGCATTCATTGACTGCACATATCTTTTGTGTGCACACCTACGCGACAGAGAGAAAAAGAGAGAGACAAAGAGGCTGACCGCGGTACAAATTTTTTTCTCAATTTCTACGCGCTTCTCTTGGTATGGATCGTCTCTTTGTTTCCATAACCTCGGAGAAAAAACTTCCTAAAACAGTCTGCATCGGTGCAGACTGTTTGGGATGTTTTTATTGCGAGGTTTTGGAAACGAAGAGTGAGTTCACATAGGTAGATTCCCAGCCGGCACAGACTGTTTCATGTTGTGTTTTTTTGCATTATGAAAACGAAGAGCGAGTTTACATAGGTAGGTTCCCAACTTGTAGTTGGCAATTGGCAACCAAATGCACACATGCTCAGATGAAGCGTGATTTTTTTTCCTTGAGATGTTTTGATGGGAAATTTTTTCTATCCTTGCACGCCAATTTTGAATTTGCATATGCTATGTGTCCTCGCGCAGGTGACCCGAACGTAAAGATGTCCCAAGGTAGACTGCAATACCATAAGGCTTCAAATGACATCCCAAGACAGACTACACTACTATAAGGTTTCGAAAGAATTAAGCTCTTTGCTCGTCCTACCAAATGCGTCAAAAAGAGCTGATATAGGTATACATCCTATGTAAAGCTTAATTGAAGGTGGGTGTTCCGGGTTTGACCAACTTGGCATGCATGATACTTGCCCAACACCCTTCGCTTTCCTCTTGTAATAGTTGCCTGACCTACCAATTTCCAAAAAGGACTAGGGTGCCACTTTGAACAGCATGGTCACCTCAGCTATCGATTGCTCTTAGAATCTTCATGATTGTGTCTCTCTACAAAGAGTATCATTAGTCTTGGTAATCTTCAATTCCGTATTTCTTGTTTGTAGCAGCTAGGCAAGCAATTGTCACCCTTGCAAGTCAACATATGTGCCTATATATAGATGCTATGGTGGTGGTGGTGGATACCATCTAGGAAATAGGGCAGATGCAACTAGGTCTGTTTGGGCCACATGGCAGAAGAGAGCACCGCCAAAGAAAAGACAAGGTAGGGCTTATGGCACCTCACGGTTGGTGCTCGTGCAAATTCTCATGACGAAGTAATTGAGAGGCTATGGGTGGTGCTACTACCATTATCGCTATCTAGCAAGGAGATATTATAGCCGAGGAGGGACTATGGTGTGCAAAAGTGAAAAAGGAGAGGGAGTCTTGGCAACTTAAGAAAATCGGTGGAGATATTGGGAGAAAGATGTGACATCTCCATAGGGTAGCCGTAGTGGGGAAGCTCGGGACTAAGAAATCGATAGCCATGGTGGTTGTAATGGAAATGGCCTATGAACTTTGAGAGTAGCGGAATTAGGAAAACTAGAGAAAGCACTTTTGTGAGATTACTTTGAGAGCATAGAGGGTGAACTTAATTGATGGTAGCAACATAAACATAGTACTTAGATAACTTGGCATGAACAATACTTTTGCAAGAGAGAGAGTTTAGAGAACATGACAAACAGTTGAGGACCGGATTTATGTGGAGCCGGTTCCCCCTCCAATAGGCATTTGTATTATAGATTCTCCCATCAAGAGAGACTTGGTACAATACAATCTTTGTGTTCATTGTGACCTAGGTGATGCAGTGAAGATGGAAAACTTCATGCATCACGAACATAACATAAACTTTGCAAAAGCATTAATCATCCCAAGCCTCAGTCCCAAGGCCTCAAACACCTTCGAAGGTGAATAGAGCTAGCGGGGAATGAGGGTAGGGAAGAGGAAGAAGAAACATTCCATAGGAGAAAGAAGTAGTTCCTCATTTATCATCACTCTTCTTGCTAGCATACGTAATAGCATAGTAATGAAGATGGAGAAGATGGCAAGATTAAGCATTGAAGCATGGCTCTAGGTTGGATTTGCATTCCATAGCCAAGAGTGTTGGTGTAGGCTCTCAACTTCTATACTAGCTTAGAGAAGGAGATGGAGCTCTTGCACTTTGCACTTCACACAATGTGAGTGTGTGTGAGTGTGTGTGGGAGAGTATACCCCCCAAGCAACCCCCCTTCTTGCTTTGGTCAACACCCCCTTGTAGCTCATGCTTGAAGCTCATTGGACCCCTGCAAGCCTGGCCAATCACATGCAGGATGCATAATAAGCAACAAGCGTAGTCTTGGGACAAGTGTCCCCCTTTCCCCTTTGAGAGAGAGGGCTTGATAAATGCAAAAACAATTAATTAAATTAACTAATGTATCATTGGACCCCTTGGGAGGCCAACCAATAGGCTTTAGGCACACCATGAGGGTAACATGGGTAGGGGCTTGACATGTGTCCTTGCTGCCTCTTAAGGCTTGTCTTATCTTGTGTTTGTGTGTGTGTGTGTGTGTGTGTGTGTTCTCTCTCATCCCCCTAGCTTTAGGGCTCGCCCCCTCTCTTGTAGGGATGCTTTGACTTTGTGGAAAACAAGCACCATAGTCAGCAAGCACGACAAAGCACCTCAAGCTTGGGTAGTGTTCCCACAAGCACCTCAAGCTCCCTAGTCGGCAAGCACGACAAGCACCTCAAGCATCTTGGTCAGCAAGCATGACAAGCACCTCAAGCATCTTAGCCAGCAATCACGACAATCACCTCAAGCACCTTAGTCATCAAGCACGACAAGCACCTCAAGCTTGGGCCGGGTTCCCACCTGAAGCACAACCCTAGCTTACCTAAGGTCAAAGGACTTTTTAACACTAACCTTTGGAGGTCTTCAATGAAGCTAACCCTAAGGTCTTTTAAGCTCCATTGGTTAGCCTTTCTCTTTGACAAACCATCTCTCATTTGGACCCCTTTACTATTGGACCCGTGTTGAGATAGATTTGTAAGCACATGTCTATATTCTAACCCTTGTTCCCGTTTATTCTCCCACATTAAATGATCAATTTAATATGAAAAAATCATTCGGGTTGGTTAGATATTAGATTTATGACAATGACTAACCTAAAATGATGACTTAGGGATACCTTAGAGTAGAGACATATATTCCAATTTTCAAATAAGTTGCGGGTTGGGCGAAGAGAGAAGGGGGGAGAGACAGAGAGAGAGAGAGAGAGAGAGAGAGAGAGAGAGAGAGAGAGAGAGAGAGAGAGAGAGAGAGAGAGAAGAGATGTGTTTAGGAACAATCATAGATAGCTAAACTATTGTATGTTTTGTGCTATGCAAATGACTTTTATGATCTACCTTTATATCAATCATGTTTTGCTTTGCTCAGTTTTATGATTGCTTGGAAAGTTTTGCTTGGATTTTGAAATTTCCCGTCAATGCCAAGAATTGGAGTGTGTAAGCGTGTCGTAATATGCACACAATCCCTCTTTCTTTCTATCGAATCCGCTTTCTCTTCTTCGTCAAGAGTGTATATTTGAGGCTTCAATGGTGAAGTTGAGGTGAAGCTATCTCTTTCTCTCTCGTTACACTCTCTCTCCTCTCTGACTCAACTTGAATGCACAACCTATCATGAGAAAACAGCTTTTGTGTTTTTTATTCTAGACATATTGGCACTTGGAATGAGTTGATTATTCCTGCTACAAAGTCGTAGATATCAAAGCGATGTCCATTTTGATTAAAAGAGATTTGGAACCAAAGTTCTGTAGCTCAAGTTATGAGCAAAACAGTGACTTTTTGTCAGTGTCCTAAATTGAGCAATCTGCATCCCTCTTTCTTTGAGCTTACAAAAAGCTCAACCTCTCATTCTTTGTGGCTTATGGAGTTCAGTCCCTTGCCACCTTGATGCATGAGCTCTATGTGTCAAGCTCACAATGCCTATGGAATTAGTATCTTGATCACTGACGATATCCTCTGGCAAACCATACAGGTTGTAAAGCTGGTCGACAAATAAGACCGCCAACTCGTGGCTTTTTACTGTCCGAGTTGGCTTTTTACTGTTGACTTCGTTGGTATAAACTTCTCCATTTTTGTGAGTCTATTGACCACAACCCAAATGGCATCATTGCCCCGATTAGTATTTGGTAAACCAACGATGAAGTCCATGGAAATACTTTGCCACTTGGCATCTGGGATTTCCAATGGATGTAGCAAGCCAGCTTTCTTAAGGCGCTCTACCTTATTGACCTGACACTGAGCACATCTCTTCACATAGGTCTCTATGTAAGAGCGCATTCTTGGCCACTTGGCATCTGGGATTTCCAATGGATGTAGCAGGCCAGCTTTCTTAAGGCGCTCTGCCTTATTGACCTGACACTGAGCGCATCTCTTCACATAGCTCACTATGTAAGAGCGCATTCTTGGCCAATAGAAATATCACTTGACCAAAGCCAAAGTTCTTTGGATACCCTAGTGCCCATAGCCACGGAAGCTCCGAACTTTGATCCGTTTACCAATGTGAATCTCGTCGGGAGAAGGGAAACATCGAGAGATAAGTAGCACTGCAACATTATGCTCCGATACCACTTGAAGAGTGCATGGTACATGCCGAAAGCAAGGGAGAAGAAGAACAAACACAAGCACGATGTGGGTGGAGCTCTCTGTCAAGATTCAGGCACTACTCCTTATTGCTCTATATGACCAAAAGAATAGATAAGGTTAGTACGGTCAGTATGATGGGTGTTTGGCCAGTTGGCTTGAACCCTAATAAAAATGGACTTTCATGTAAATAGAGGGAGAAAAGAGCTGCCAAGTTTAACCAGAGCTTTCTAGACAAGAAGATATAGGAGGCCAATTTGGTGATGAAGCATGAGATTATCTGGATTTCACCTTCCATAAGAAGTTTAAGATGAAGTGGATTGGTCCTTATAAGATACACAAGGCTTTTCCCAATGGTACTTATCGGCTTGTGTGGATGACCGATAAGCATCTAGAAGCTATATTTTGACAAGGAATTGGTGCGAGATGTGCATCAGAATGTGATTGAATGGATTTGGGCCAGAAGGTACCATTCTGAGGCTAATAGGGGATGATGATTAAAACTAGAAAAAGGTTAGGCTTGAAAGTTGATATTATGCTCTTCAAGGTGCTCTCTCAAGTCATCCAAACAACTCCTCAATTTGAGCCCTAATGTGCAAGATATAACAAGTTGAATGTCAAAATGGTTTGCAAATTTGTAATGAATGGTGCATAGATGGTGATGGCCCAAGAGACATATGAAACTGTTCAATTTGTTGTCCATTTTAGTCTTTTTGTATCTCAAATTGGAGTTCAAACGACCAAGTTATGAGCAGATGAAATTTCCCAAGGGATCAGGTCTGCACCATTTTTTGTCACCTTGGGAAGTGCACACTCAGAGTTGTTTTAAAGATTGCCAAAGTTTCAAGAGGAGGTGTGCACTATATGAAGCAAGCCATAAGAAATTGATCAATGATCGGAGCCCTCAGCATCAAGTTATAGCTTGTAACAGGTTGCAAAGGATGGGGGTTGCAAGTTAATATATTTTTTTCTCATTTTTGGATCGTCAGTTCGGGGCCTTGGAAGCATTGGAATGTAGAGTGGAGGGTCTTTTTAAAAGAACGTAATATGGATTTTTAACGAGTCTTTACTGATTGATCATTGTATTAAGAAGCAAAGAGATATTGGGGGCGCAAATGGGCATGAAAATTAAATTTGCTGAAAGCAACTTGGTGTTTTTTGGGGGCTCTAAAGGAGGTTTAATAAGAGCAGCTACCAAGTGGACAATTGGTAATATGACATGCGTATTTTTAAAGAGATTTGATGTGGTATATATAGCCCAACACTTGCTCTCCATACCATCTCATAAGTGAGGCCCTCCCTTAAGGTGGAGATCTCACAAGCTATGGTGTCTACACCCATGCGCTACTCTCAGTGGCTCCCCTCGTAAACAAGCAACGGCATTGACCATACCCAGTGGTGCATTGCACATGCTCCCATGCAGAGGGGGCTGCTCCCCTTTTATTGAGGGGGAGTCTCACACAATGTTGTGTGTGCATGCAATTGGAGGGCGGCCGACTTCTTGTATAGGTGTTGGTTGAGAAATCTGAGTGGAAAGTCTAGTTTCCATGCAAAGCTACTATGATTTAGTGTGTGGTTGAAGGGGGACTCCTAAAAAAAGAAAAAGGGTCCACATTTTTGCACGTTTTTGGTAGGAGATTGTTTTGTGGGACAAAGAAGAAGGAGAGAGGGTCCCAAGAGACTTGGAGCCATCTTTTTTGTATATACTCCACCATAGTCCATCATTGAAAAAAGCAAGTTTATAGCCTATAACATTTCTCTATCATCATCTCCCCGTACCCTTTTCTCTTTTCTTCTCTTGTGCAACGGCATATGGTTGTGTGTATGTGAGCCTCAAGGACAATTGTGGGTGTGCACGTGCGCGCGCACACACACATAGAGGTTGTCCTTGCGATTGAGAATAGAGAAGTAATTGTGCCGATTGTTGTTTAGTAAGGTATGCTCTTGTGTGTGATTGTGTGCTCGAGAGTGTCTAGTCAAAATATGGTTGATAAATTTTTCTACTTGCTGTTTTTTTTAAAGGATCGGGTGTCGTGATTCCACTTGGGCTATAAAGAGGCGAGTGTGTGTTGTTAGTTGTGTTTCCCTTTCTCCCCCTTCTAGCGTGCTCTCAAATTAGATTGGGATTTGTTCAAGTTTGTGGTGCTAATTTTTTGCAAATACTGAAGAAGCGAAGTTGTAGAAGGCCGGTTGAGGACATTAACTATTGCTGCAACTACCTCAACACACAAGGTCTTCAATATTCTCGATGCTCGAGCATTATCGATGTCATCTCCACTAGTGGCTAATAGCTCAATAATGTTAAACAAGTCTAGAAAGACTCCAATATTAAGACGATAGTTCCCAATGGTGTCCCCTATAG
Source organism: Adiantum capillus-veneris (assembly GCF_014529385.1). Taxonomy (NCBI): domain Eukaryota; kingdom Viridiplantae; phylum Streptophyta; class Polypodiopsida; order Polypodiales; family Pteridaceae; genus Adiantum; species Adiantum capillus-veneris. The sequence goes on along the minus strand of NC_140948.1, from coordinate 54,174,211 downwards.
GCATGCCAATCGAGATAATAGATTAGGCCTAGTTCCACTGACCATAACCTTTCATAGATTACTCAAGGTCCTCTCTTCTTAGGTAAGAAAAGAGAAACCTAGGCTCTAATACCAATGTTAGAGAATCTAGCTATTTCTTAGATTTACAACGGAATTAAGTAACATGTGTAATTTCCCTAAGAGAATTTCAGAAAGGAGACACAGAAGTTGTTCCATGGTGATTTCATTGCACTCACACATTAGAGCAATTAGCCGCACACATAAACTTGAAGAGAATCACAAAATTAAGAGTGAAAAATTGATGAGGACCGGATTTTCTTGGAGCCGGTCCCCCCTACAAAAGGACCTGTATTATAATTCTCAAAGAGAGCTTGGTTACAATACATACTTGCGCTCTTGCGGAGCCTTTCTTAAATTATGGTGTACTTCAAGATTTCATGGTGTAACCCTCCTTCCCAAACCCTAAACATCCCAGCTAGGAGAAAGAAAGTGGGGGGGGGAAGAGGTAGATGAGGGTGAAAAGAAGTATTTTTCAAACAAGAGAATTGTACCATGTATACGCCTACTCTATCGGCAAGCTCTTAACATAGCTTAGCATAATAAAGTAATAGGAGACAATAAAGAAGAGGATGAATCTTTCACTTGGCAGTATTTGCATCCATAGCCAAGGTTCTCGAGCATGGAGACTATCTCTTAAGCTCCCATGAGAGAGGGAGTGAGAGAGTGCTTTGCTTTCCTTCAGCAACTTCAAAGCTTGCAAAACGAAGGAGAGTGAGAGGGGGAAAAGCCAACAAGCCCTTCATGCTATTTTCCTCCGCCAACTTACCCAAAGTAAAAAAGGAATGCTCACTAAGTGTATTAATGAAATGTAAAACACTAAAGATTCAAGTTATGCTTGCTTAAAAACTTGTCTAAAACTTGTTATCCTTGAAGAACTCTTCCTTTTGACTTTGCTTTGGCAAGGGTGCACACACACACACATCCCACCTTCCACAAAGCAAGTAAGTGCTACTTTGAACATGTGGACTAGCCATACTTTGTGAAGCAAGTCTATGGTCAATGTACTAATTAAGATCGAGTTGATTTAACCTCAGACTTTCAAGTTTTCCTAGCCTTAATTAAAAATCTTAGTCCTAGCTTTGAATTTATCAGCTCGAGCACAAGACCTTTGCACAATCTCTTACCAAGGCAAAATCATAATGAACTTCTACCAAGTTACATAGTATGTGACTTGCCCCTTAGGTATATTGCATAAGGAAAACACTACATTGAGAAGCACTATTTAAGTTTTGAAAAAAAGGTTCTTTAACACCATGTCTACAAAAGTGTGTGTGTGGATTCTAGTATGTGGTTCATAAATCGTATTTAAAAAAATATGTTGGCTCTAAATTATATGAATATGTGGTGTTTGCAAGTAAATAGAGTGGCACATAAAGTATTGTGACAAACAAAATTCATCTGATCTTGGAAAAAAATCATTCAATATGAGTGGGTAAGACAAAAACATGCCAAAATCAAGGAACACTGATGTGTCCATTAGAATTTTGAAAACTTTTTTATCTATAAAAAAATGGCTTGTTCTTGCATATTTAGATTTTCTCCTATGAAGCTTTCCCAGAAAAATCCATTTGACATTGTTGGGAGCATAGAAATGACCTATGATTTTTTCCTAGTTTGCCATAATCTTGTATACTTTTTTCATTCATGGGTTTAGAACTCTTAACATCTCTAACAATTACAACAACCTTAAGAATGATGAAATGTGAACAACCCTATAAATCTAAATTCCAAACAATATTTGGAAAGATGTTTGTTTCTTAATTTTTCATGTGAGTCTTGTGATTGCTATGGTCCATTCTTAGCTCTCAAAGCTTACCTTAAATTCAAAACACTTGATAGCCATTGTTGACATGTACCATTCCTAACACAAACACAAATCTAGGGAAAGAGATTTGGACAAACATCCAATTGCATAATATGAGATATGGACGGTCATCCAAATTTCATAGACTTGTCACACATAAATTTATGACTCTTAACATCTCTAAAAAATATACAGTCCTAAAGTATGATGAGATTTGAACAGTTGTCTTGATCTTAACTCCAAACTAGATTTGGAAAATCGTCCAAATCTCAAACCCAAGCTTCGGGATTGTTGTAGTTAAACACCAAATTCTACTTTTGTTTGGTATATTGTCCTATTTCCAAGGCTTATCTCAAATTTAAGATCCCTCATCATTGTTGTCAACATCTTCATATTCCTAACACATACAATTCCGAGTGACAAGATTTGTGCTAGCATCCAACTCTCATCCCAAATGAGATCCATGCTTGAACATGAGATTTGGACAGTTGTGCAATCTCAAAGACTTGTCACTTATAGGTTTTGAAATCTCTACATCTCTAGAGGACGATGAGATTTGGACAACTGTGAAAATCTTAATATCAAACCAAATTTCGATAACCATCCAAATTTCAAACTCAAGCTTTGAAGATGACTCCAACACTTCCAAGAGCGTATATGCATCTTGAGGTGACATGATCTGCTAAGAGATAAATTTTTGCCTATCATTAAGTTGGATAGATGATTAAAACTCAAGAACAATGACAAGAGAATGGCAGTTGTCTAAATCTCATCTCGTTGTTAGTCATATATTTATGCTCTTTACATCTCTAACAAATAAAAAAATCTAAAATGTGATGAGAGTTGGGGAACCATATAGATTGAAGCCCAAATTAGATTTGAACACCCATCTAAATCTTCAAAGAAGACAATTGTCATGGGGGTTTTGTAACTAGATACCAGATTCTATTTTTATACTTATGGATCTTGCACTAGTTACATAGATTGTCTTATTTCCAAGTTTTTTCTCAAATAAAAAACCATGATCACTGTTGTTGACATCTTAATATTCCTAGCACAAATACTATCTTAGGGGATGAGATTTGGATAAGCGTCAAAATCTCAACCCCAAACGAAATCCAAGCTGGAAGATGAGTTTTGGACGATTGTCTAAATATGATAGACTTGTCATTCACAAATTTAGAGCTCTTAATATCTCTCACAAATACAAAAACAAAAAGGATCATGAAGCTTCAAGAACCACCTTTATCATGGGTTTGTTGCTTTAGATAATACTAAAAAATTATTTTTTTATTTTACATATAATTTTTGCACATGTTACAATCAATTTTTAGTTTTCAAAGCTTATCTCAAATCCAAACATTCTTAATATTCCTAACACATATGCAAATCTAGGGGAAGAGATTTGGACATACATGCAAATCTCAAGCAAAATCAAATCCATGCTTGAATATGAGATTTGCACGATTATTTGAATCTCATATACTTATCACTCTCACTGATTTATGACTCTTAACATTTCTAACAAATACGGAGTCTTAGAGTATGACAAGATTTTGACAATTTCCGGATCTTAACTTCAAACTAAATTTCCACAACCATCCAAATATGAAAACCAACCTACAAAGAACACCTTTTCCATGGGTTGTTGCATCTTGCACTCGTTAAGCCATTGATTTTTTTGCTTTCAAGGCTATCTCAAATCTAAACCCTTGAGCATTTTTATTTATGTCTTCATATCTATGAAACATACACAATACTTGGGGATGAGATTTGGATAAGTGTCCAAACCTCTATTCCAAACAAGATCCATCCTTGAATATGAGATTCAAACAATTGTTCAAATCTAGCAAGCTTGTCACTCATAGATTTAGAATTCTCCACATCTCTAGAGGATGATGAGATTTGGACAATGGTACAAATTTTAATCTCAAACTAGATTTGAAGAATCATCCAAACCTCAAGCTCAAACGTCAAAGACAACTTTGTCATCTCCAAAGACATGTGTGCATCTTGTGTTGATATGGTATATTGTGGTTAATTTTCCATATATCCTTAGCTCCCCCTCAGTCTTTATGAGATTTACATAATCGTCCAAAACTCAGAATATTGACTAGAGAGTCAAACTTACTCACACTCAAATGTTTTTGTATATTTCTTATAAATGATTGTTTGCCACTCTAAATTGACATTCATGAACTAAAATTTTTTAGACTACTCTTGATTGATTGATTTTTGTGGGTGCTAGTGTTTGATTGGGTTTCTTTCATGGTTTGCAAGTATTAGTGGAAATTAGTGTCATTACTATTGGGAAAGAGTTTGAAAATTGTGATTTTTTTCCAATTAGAGGAAATTAGTGTCGTTACTATTGGAAAAGAGTTTGCAAATTGTGACACCCAAATTGTGTGCTCATTAAAGGAAGTTTAGGAGACAGGTGGATGAAAACCATATTGGTGCATGTAAATGATGATTTTGGTGCCCACCAATAACTTTTGCATACCATCATCTTGCATGGTATGCATCTTTCCATGCTGCTTGCATGGTACACATCTTTCAAGGAGAGTATATGGATTTTGTAGTAGCACTACTTAATACAAATCATGGCCATGATGCCATATGGGTAATTGTAGACCGTTTAACAAAGATGGGTCGATTAATTCCCACTAAGACTATGATTAAGACACCGGAGTTAGCACGGCTATTTATAGAGCATATATATAGACTCTACAGTCTTCCAGCTAGTATCATTAGTGATAGAGATCGAAAGTTGATAATTACTTTTGGAGATATGTGTTCCAAAAGTTGGAAACTACACTTAATCTTAGTACGGCGGATCATCTAGAAACAAATGGTGAAAGCGAAAGAGTTAATCAAGTGCTAGAGGATATGCTATGAGCGTATGTTAGCAAGCTGACATAGAGATCAAGCTAAGCACCATAGAGAAAACAAAATTCATTTTCATCTAGAGGAGTTTGGTGAATATATCCTTCTTTAAATCAATGACTACATGAAACCAAGAGCAGTTAAAAGCAAAATCCTATTGAATTGAAAATTACTCGGAGGATGAGATAGTACATTTGAGAGACTGGTATAATACACCTGAGAGAATTGGTAAGGATACATTACAAAGGTCTGGTGCCTCTATAGATAAATGCTAGGGGCCACTACAAATCATAAGTTCCACTCACAAGTCATCCGTAAACATCTTTATTAGGATAAAGGGATCCTCCACTCTAAGTACTAGTTGAACACACCTTCATAATAATGGCTCATGTATGAATAAGAGGAGAACACAACTTTCTTCCAAGATAAATTGTAAAGGATAGAAGAATTTGTTTTTTGGAGCCACACACAAAGAGAGAATAAAAGTAAGAGTAAACCCATCATGATTGCAACCGACATTTATGGCCCCAGACCTGTCAACCTCCCAAGCTTCATAAGTTTCTTGAGACTTCTTTGCATGACAAAATGAATGAATCTTACTAATTTTATTCATAATTCTACTCTGAAGAGTGGAGCTCTTTTCCTAGATCCTATACACAAGAAACTTTACACAAGAAACTTAAATCCTTAAATATGCCTCTTGAAATACAAATAAAATGCGGTTAAGCTTGTCTTTGCTAGTTGTTCAAATTTCATTCTAAAAGCCAATGAGTGGCAAACCAAGGAATGCTGAGAACAAGAGCAAGAGAGAGTATGAAAGTAATTTAATGAGCTTTCATGGGTGTATATGTGTGTGTGGGTGAGTTATAAGGTTATCTCATGCTAAAAGTGGCATTGAAAAGCAGTGCCATCACTGCTAGAGAGAGAGAGAGAGAGAGAGAGAGAGAGAGAGAGAGAGAGAGAGGCCGCACTCAAGCACTGGCATGTACAACCAAAGAGGGGGTGAGAGATCAACAAGTGGTGCGGCCCACACTGGCCATTGGCATGCTGCCATAACCATGAAGGGATTGAAGGTGACTAGATGGTGGTTGGGAGAAGTAGGGAGTAAGAGCAAGAAAGAGAGATATTGAGGCTTCAATGCAAACTGGATGTGGGAGGGGAGAGGTGGAGGAAATAGAATAAAGTAATAATAAAATTATAAGAAAAATGTACGATAGGGTGGTCTTTAGTATGCATTTGGGTGCTCCCTGTTTCTTGCACATGCTAACGTTGCTGGTGTGGTCGATCACTGACTGTTCAACTACCAACATTAATTGCAATTCATACCACACACCCCAACAACACACCGATGGTGAAGGCTTCCCCATTGCTGAACTAGTGATCCCCCTCCCAAGTCTGCTATTGTTGCCTCCGATCCACTACCAGTATGCAGTTGTCGCATCTTGCACTGTCCCTTTGGCTCTCAAGCTGCCCAATGTTTTAGTTATGCCAAACTAATGGGCACATTGTGATCAACTACGGTGATGCCAAGTTAATGGGCACCTTGCTTTTTTGCGATGGTAGCTCAAATCATTTCTTTGACGAGGGGTAAATTTTAACCTTACCTTTATAAATATTATGAGATCGTGCAACTGGTTTGGACACAATATTTTTTTGAAAAAACAAAAGCATTTCTACTAGGGTAGTTCTCACAAAGACGAAGCATCTCAATTTGAGGTCACTAGAGGTCTTTTGGGGCTACTCTCACGACATCAAAGGCTTTCTCTAATTCTTCTTCTTCTTCTTCTATCAAATCTCTCCTTGATTTTATATCACCACTGTATACCAAACCCCAATTACTTGCATGGTTATTCATGCAGACAATATCATAAATGAAATCTAGTGCTAACTTATGTATTTGGGGCATGAAGGTGGAATTCCAAGAGGTAAATCATGCATGAAACAATCTTTAAACTATGAAAGAAATTCATCGTGTGCACAGTGGTGTGGAGTTTCAGTTTTAGCAGAGAGCTGGTTTACAAGCACTGGGTATGTTTTTCCTTGCTTTCTAATGGCCCATTTGGCTTGAGTGTAAGAAAGAAGTGAAGTTTTTTTATACTCGAGTGTTGCTTGGATGGAGAAGGTTTTGTTTTCATGGGTGAGAGTCATTGTGCATGCTTTGTAATTGATTGATGGGTTAAATCTATGTCAAAAAGACATTTCCAAAATCATATCAATACCATGCAATGGTGTGACTAAAAATGCATGTGTATGTGAAAATTCACAAATACAAACTTCAACACTGACTTGAGTTTTACAGTTAAAATGTTGATTATTAAAAACAATCTTTACTTTGTGAGGTGAAGAGAATTGAGAGAGAGAGAGTTGTTTTGTCAATTGTGCAGAGATGAAACTGTGACTACTACTACTATCATCTGAGAGAATTGGGATATCTTCACCCTTAAGTATGCCTTTCACTTTAAGTAAAGCGTGTGGAGAAATACCACAGTGGCAAACTGATAGCATTTCACATGTTTGTTAGGGTGCAATTTTTCGGCGAGCAATTTTTGGCGAGCGCTTTTTAAGAATCGGGCGAGCGGATTCCCAAAAGAAGGGATAATCTACCCATCTCTCTCTCTCTCTCTCTCTCTCTCTCTCTCTCTCTCTCTCTCTCTCTCTCTCTCTCTTCAACTAAATTTTGATTGTCGGTTCACGGCCAACTTACATTCAAACAAAAAACACCATGGATGCATTCAATACACTATTAATAAGACAAATAGAAGTTCCTTATACACAATTATGGTCTATTTCATATAGCAAACCCCAAATCTATGTGTTCCATTACATCAAAAGTATTTACATATGGGGGGGGATACATCATGGGTGAGGTGGCTGAAAGAAGGGCGATGGGGGGGCATATGCTCTAGGAGGAAACAAAGGTCGTGCCAACGGGGGCAGTGCACCAAATGGTGGGGAAACTCCTCCAAATGGCAGAGGGTACGAACTATATGTGGGGGGGGCTGTAGGTAGTGAAAGAGGCAATGGCCCTGGGCGGGGCCTTAGATGTGGAGGCAATGAATGCACTGGGAGACGGTTCAGTTGCACGCCATGCCAAAACTGGGGCCATGAAAGTGGGATACGGAGCTGCTACTGCCCTGCCCTGACTGTTGAGTGGTGTCGGGAAAGGTGGCTCCAGCGGATGAAGCTGCCCTGTCACCTGCTTTGGTTTCTCAGTTACCTGAGCTCTGACACTCCTATGAAACATCAATGTCAAGCCTAAATCAAAAGGTAGGCACTGAGCTGGCTCTAGACAAGCACTGAAAACTGACCAATCCTTCTCACAACTGATGCAATGCCTACGTAGTAGTAAACGTTGTGCTGCCAATGTCCCCACACCTGCAAAACAATCCAACACAGCATCTCCCATGTTTGTGAAGGTACCTAGTAGCCATCTACAAAAAAAAGTAATCTTTAGATTTGTTATACCTATAATTTTACAGGTACATGAAGAAAAACTTCCAAAAAAATTCTACCACCTGGCAAACGCTGGACTCCTCTCAACACCTCTATGATAAGGCATGCCCATACGATCAAGCGTCCACTGTGTGGAATCTGAACCTGGTAGCTTCTCCCACAACATGTTGTCATCTACAGAGAATCCACGTACATTTGCTGCAATCTCTCCATCTGCTCGATCATACCTTAGAAGCCGACACCACCGGTTCTAGGGGGTGAAAAAATGACCAGCAACAAAGTACCAACCTATGAATAACAGTAAAACGTTGTTATTTTGAAATGCAAACATTGAAGTTACTATTTAGTATCAAAACAAAAAATAACATACCTTCTCTACATAGTCCTGAACAGTCGTGCAACTAGACTCCGGCAGCAGTATGTACAATATCCTCAACAACTGGAAACGAGCTCCCTCTGCCTTCGAAGTGACAATGGACAGATGTTTTGCACGACATGTCGCGAGAACCATGCCATCAACCAAAAGAAACTCAGTTGCCAGAAGGAATGCAACATCCACAAGCTCACTATCCCATTGGTTCCATAAAGGAACCCCACCCGTGCTAGTTGCATGTGGCCTAGTGTGTAAGGGAAAGGCCATGTACATCAAACGTACGCCACCCAATCTCAAGCTGGGATTCATCTGCCGTGTTTTTTGATAGAGAGCCCAAGAATCTACATAGTGACTGCATAGAGCTGCATGCAATCTTTGTAATTGTGGACATAACTTTGATTGTAAATTAGCATGGCTTACCTATCATTGCACAACACATCTGGAATAGCTTTTGCCAAGCACTTGACACTAGCATGCACTACAAGGTGGCATGGCTCTACATGCATATCTGTATGTAGCAACATAAGATCAAATATATCTTTCAAGCAATGTTAAAGAGAACAACACAACATTAACAATTTTCACGTACCTGGATGGTTATCTCCCACAACTCTGGCCATGTCTGATAGGTCCTATGCAGGCCTGCCATGTGCTGGTGAACATGGAGGGGACTCTTGGATGCCCCCTACTGGTCTTGGAGTGAAGGAAAGTGTCAGTACACTGTGGCTCATAGCACCAAGGCTATGAGCACTATTGCTAACTTCTATAGAATACTCCTCAACCACATGCTCGCTCTCACTATCACTGGAAACAACAGCCCTCTTCTTTCTCTTCCCACGTTGCCGGTCAGCCAACGGTGCTTGCGGGTCTTTCTTTGAGTCCTGTTTCTTTTTGTCCGGTTTCTTTGATGTGTTTGGAGATAGAGCATCCTCGATTACAACGGTTTTCTTTTGTGACGCAGTATGCTCCGCTATTAATTAAAAAAAGAACAGTTATTGAGCCCATGTTGTATTGCTGCATGGCAAAGGTAAAAACTATATAGTATGATACCTATATATAGCGCTTCCTCTTCGGGTGGGTACTCCTTGTCCGGGTAGTCCATCCACCAAGGACACTTGAGCCACGCTCCCTTTGGCCGCAATTCGTCTATCCACTCGTCAGGATATAAGCCCATCTCCTCTCTCTCCAACATGCACCATGCATCACTGGGGTGCTCGGGAATGGGGAAGACAAGAGCATATCTCCACCATCTACAAGAAAGACCACAATGTTTTGAGCCACCGAGAACAAGATTAGTGTATCCTACTACATTCTTAATTTGTCAATTAAAGATGTCAAACATGTACAACAAGCGTCGTGCCGTGCAAGCAAAGTGGGGTTGCTCTTAGGGATCCTGTGTGGACTTGATCCGAGCACTCCACTTCTTGAAGGCCTTGTCAAAGTGCTTGCGTCTGTATGTCAGTAATGTGTGGGCAAGTGCGTAACCATGTCTACCTTCAGCCTTCTCGTGTTGGATAACAACATTATGATTCTTGGCCTCCATTTTCTTGGCCATCTCAAGCACTCTCCTGCAGCAAACAATAAGTGACAAGTTAGATTATCAACAAATTGCTAGCTGGTGCACATAATCACTAAATCTACCCTTGCCAATTGCCATCAATACACGTGATATCAAAGCCACTGGATCCAAGCCTTCTCCGTCAACCCTATGCCATTCTCCTTCAAGGATGCATCACCACCTTGGAGCAAATCAATCAAGTAGCAAAGGAAAAGCGAGACTTATTTTTCATTGCTACATAATAAAAAGAGAAAGATATCGAATGATTTAAATGAAATTTACTTACTCTTTTCGGCTAATGCGTGAACGCGCAACCTCTGCCACTCTTGAGGGTGTCATTTTGGTGGTCTTCTCGCCCCAACCTGTAAATGATATACATTTCTGGAAAAAATCGTTGCCATTCTCTGGATTTGCAATGGTGGCTATCTCAAGCCCTTTGCGCATAAAATATTGCTCCGTTTGAGATAGCGCTAGATTATGCTTTCCTCCTATGCGTCAGGTGCCAACTCATAGTGAAAACTCCCTTTTGATGGCAGCCCTTCCGTTTTACTACTATACATAGCATCGAACTCTTCCTATCATTTGCCAAGGACTCAATCAAAATACACATAATAAGATTTCGCAATCAAAACATATTCTCATTTAGCATTGGTTTAAAGCATACCTTCCAAATGAGTTGTGAAAGGACATCCATTGGCAATTTTAGCCACTTTGACTTGTTTGGACCCCTAAAATCCAAAGCCCTTTCTGCTGCCAAACGCGCTCTTTCAAGAAATTTTTGCAAAAGTGAAGTAGGGTCCGCCAACCCTAGCTTTCTCATCATGAAAATATCATGAGTAGTTGTGTGAGGCACTGAAACCCTCGTGGCCCTGTTTAACACTCGATTGTAATTTACATTGTCAAAAAAATAAGATGCATTTACATTCGCAAAAAAACAGTTGGGCTTACCTATTGATCATTCCCAAAACCAATAGAAACTCCGTTGTCTCATGGGGTTGAAAATCAACTAGAACGCACTCCAACTTTGGTGCCTTCTCAATTGGGATGTCATTCTCGTTCATCCACCGCATCCATGCCTCCAATCTGTGATTACCATCCCAAACCACAAAGTACCTCTCGACCATGTGACTAAGCTCGGGGATTTGACGAAGCTCCTCATCCAAATCATATGACATTGCAAGATCTCTCGAAGGGTGACCACGACGAGAAAATTGCTTGTGATCCTCCCTAGGAATCCGTTCACTAACAATATATCTTGCCATGGTTGGTTGGTATCTTTTGTTTGCAATGGAGAGTTGCAAATCCACCACATGGTCATCATGTGTGCAGATGGCGGGGTTTGAAAGAAGTCGACATAGAGGCAAGCGTGGAAGTTTTCCATCGTATGGAGCTCTATGAGAATCCACCCAGCATGACTCAATCCTCCACTTGATTATGTTGTTCCATCCACTCCGGTTACGATGGACACAATGCGATCTAAAGAACTCAAGGCTGGAGATTGTTCGGTCTCTTGAGTGCATCGCAGAGGGACTTCTTGCGACGCAATAACATCAACCTCATCCACGGCACCAATATTTTTGGATTGATTTCTTGTTCTCATACTTGCGTTAAAGAATTAAAGAAGATAGATATAAGTATGACTTATGAGAAATTGTAGCTAAGAGTTTGAGAAAGATAAGTGAGCAAAAGAAGACTTGACAGTGAGAGATCTGTGCAATAGAAGAAAATAGAGATGAGGAAAGTGAAAAGAGTGTGTCAATGCTCTTTATAAAGCTTTTTAATTTTATTTATTAATTTTAATTTTTTATTTAAATTAATTTGAAATGTGTGTGTGTGAGAGGTGGATGAAGGGTGTGTGTGTGTGTGTGTACATGCACGTGTGTGTGTGTGTGTGTGTGTGTGTGTGTGTGTGTGTGTGTGTCGGTCTATGCGTGTGCATATCCGTGGGTGTGTGTGCGTGTGTGCGCGCGTGCGTGTGTGTTGACATGTGCGTGTCCATGGACATGTGCGTGTGTTTGTGCCACACACAACATGCACACATGCACTGGCGTGTGTGTGTGTGTGTACACACGCCAACATGTGTGTGTAACACGCGCCTGTGTGTGTGTGTGTGTGTGTGTGTGTGTGTGTGTTCACACACACACGTGTACGCCAGTGCACGTGTGTGTATGTGGACACACACACATGGCAGTCCACGTGGCCCCGAAGCGGCCACGCAAGCCGCCTCGTGGCCACATGGAGTTGCCACGTGTATCGTCGACAGCCGATGGTACACGTGGCGTGCCACATGGCCTAGCGAACTGCCACGCAGGCAACGCACAGGCCACGTGGCCTGCCACGTGTACTATCGCTGGTCGACAGTACATGTGGCACGCCACGTGGCCATGGCTTAGTTGGTGGGAATTCGTATTGCACATTGGGGTGGCATTATGATGTGCGTAGAAAGTAGCTCTGATGGACCAAACACTCCACACACAAACCTTGCGGAGAGCAAGCATGGCAGCTGGCTAGTAGGGGAGGGTTTTCGTAAACGCATTTCATTATATGATGCATGTACAACCGACCTTGCAAATTCCATCTTACAGAACACAAAGGCCATTTCATACAGACATGGAAAACACATTGGGAAGGGTCCATCAATACAAAAGGTTGTGGAACCCCACGAAAAACGTCCCAGCCAAGTGATAAGAGTAGTGAATGAGGCTACTAAGGGCACTCCAATGTATAAACAACCAACTCCATTGACAAGAGATAAGGAGACATCAAGGCAAAAACGCAAGCCAAATGAGGTTATCAACGTGGAAGATGATGCATCGCATAGGCCTGAGTACAACTCGGTCACCAAAAATCGCAAGAAGTGTGGAAGACCACGTAAGATCAACTTTGCAGAAGAAGGGATAACACAAATCCCAAACGAAGTATAGGTTCGGGTGGGCAGTATGTAGTTGAGCGCAAGGTCAATGAGGCAATGTGGGCCATACGCCGAACTCCACAAGGTAGTAGGGTCACATGTAGCGACACGCCAAGGGGAGGACGAAGGTGTGGATGTAGTATTGCAGGTTCTAGCCTTGGAATACCGGCCCCATCTTTTGAAGGATACCGGTCAATGGTTTTGGTTTTGTCCGGATCATGTCTTGCATTGCCATATAGTAGACCAGAACATTGAGCCGCAGCCTCAGCATCCACCACACACTTGACCCATGCATGTGGGCACCAACCTATCGGAGGATGAGGTGCAAATATTGCATGAAGGGGGGTATCAAGTGGAGCTCAGCAAAGAAGGAATATCTAATGTAACGTCGGTTTCTCCTGCACAAAATATGACCAACTCTCCTTTCAAGTCAAAAGATACATCCACTCCTGAAGGCGGTGCAAGAGCCACAATGCGAGATGGTGTGTGTGTGTACGTTATCGGACTTCCATTTCTGAGGATGTTGCTCGCAAGATCAGTTTAGCACTAGCCTTGAGAGCGAAGGTCGTAGAAGAGATATGTGCAACAGATGTTGTTAATGAGGTCTTCAAGTAGAGACCAAAAGTGAAGATGGTCATGTTGAGATGTACAAAGTTTGTATTTGCAACCAGCCATCATGCACATGTCTAGACTTCATGGAATAGGTGTCAAAGCAAAAACCATATCTTGCATGTAAACATTTGTATTTTATTTATCTGCGTGTGCTAGGGTTAAGCCAAAATGAGAACATGTTTATCCATCAACCAATTCTGGCAGATGCTGATATCTTCAGGGCACTGAGCCAAAGCCGGACCTATCAAGGCATGGATGCATAGCATTTGTCAATTCTCACTTTTTGTTTGTATGCTTCACAAAATGGACAACTGTACTAGTTTCTAATTTTATCTTATGATGGCCACATTTTGGTACATTGATTTGTTGTTTTTTTCAAATTTGGAAAATGGTTGTTTGTTTGTCAAATCGTGAATAAATTAATATAATATTTTCACAATGGCTAAAAATTACCATTGCTTGAATCTATTTTTGTGAAAGTGTCCAGTAGCTTTCGTTGCACACCTCTATTACTTTTCACAATGACCGATGATCTTGAGAATAAAATCAAGTCTGCGTGGGGGATGCCATGGAAGCCATTCCCAACGGAGAGGCGTTGTATGGAGCCGACTGGTTTAGGGAGTCTCTAAAGGCAACAATCAATGTGTATCACCTCTATCATTGCTGCAAGGAAGTCAATATGCGGACCTTACTCAGCTTGGTCGAGAAGGGACAATTCGCTTTCTCTTGCTGGAAGAAGATTGGGCTCATCACAAAGGAGGATGAGGAGGAGATGACGCAGCAACTAAGGAACGTGGTGAATCTTCTTTTGCCACTCGAAGGCATCACATCTACTCCTAAAACCGGGCCTTCCAAAAGATGAACGCTTCTTGCCTATGTAATGCAAGTGCAATAAAATGTAACTTTCTATTATTAATGGATGTTATTGTTTTAAGTACCCTTAGCTCGCATACCTTTGTCTATGTCTCAACCTCCCTAATACCTCTCTCTCTCTCTCTCTCTCTCTCTCTCTCTCTCTCTCTCTCTCTTTTGCCACTCGAAGGCATCACATCTACTCCTAAAACCGGGCCTTCCAGAAGATGAACGCTTCTTGCTTATGTAATGCAAGTGCAATAAAATGTAACTTTCTATTATTAATAGATGTTATTGTTTTAAGTACCCTTAGCTCGCATACCTTTGTCTATGTCTCAACCTCCCTAATACCTCTCTCTCTCTCTCTCTCTCTCTCTCTCTCTCTCTCTCTCTCTCTCTCTCTCTCTCTCTCTCTCTCTCTCTCAGAGAGAGATATGAAAAAAGCGAAAGAGTCGACAAGGAGGAAGAGAGAATCTTTTTAGGAATTTTCTCACCTAATTCCTAAAAAGCGCTCACCAAAAATTGCTCGCCTGGAAATATCCTCCTTTTTGTTATTATTGGAAGGTTGAGTAGGATGTTGATTGTTTAAAGGATTTTGGTTGCTGTTGACTGAGCCGACGTCAGTTAACAGGAGCTGCTAAAGATCAAAGCCTTATGAATGCGCATTGAAGATGAATATGAAGAAGCAGTGAAGATTGGAGTTACACACTTTTCACATTTTCAAAAAATGGCCATGTATTGTAATTTTCTGAATTATTTAGCCATTGTAATAATTGTAACGTGTTACGGGCTCAATAAGAGTTCCAAGGTGTAAAGCATAGGTCAGTTAGTATACCTAGGTTACAGATACAATAAGTGTGGAGCCTCAAAGGTCTTGGGCACCGGACATTACACATTTTGGACCTTGGCTAAGGTATAAAAGCCAACTTTGCAAAGATTTTGTTAAGTTTTTGGATAATAAATACACAGTGTGAGCTAACAGCGCTCACTCCTCTCCTTCTCGCGCTTCCTACTCCCTCCCTGCTTGTCACATTGCAGTCACGTTCGTTGCATTGTAACCGTAGGTAAGAGCTCTACGCATTGGCGTAAGCAGTTCACAGTAGTTCGTAGCTTTTGGCATCACTGACCCGTGGCCGAATTTCATCATAACTAGGAATTTACACGTTCAAATCAAAAACTAAGCATAGGCAGGGTATTGGGGCATCATTGCTAAGCATTTAGATGCATTCTGGGTCGAAAACGACTAGGTCAAAAATCCACTGCTGTTAATAATCGCGATTTTGAAACTTGACCTAAAGTGGGATTTGAGACCATAAGCATGTGTGCTTAGGTCTTATAAACTTGTCGTAGAAGTTTCGTTACCTTTGGATGTCATTTGATGCTGTAACGGATGTGATTTGTTTGTCGATGAGCGATTGGCTTTTGGTGATTTTAGTCACTTGAGTGTAGCTTGAGTTAGATGCGAGTTGTTAGTTGTTTTTTGAGAGATTGACAACCTCTTGTAGCCTCTATGCACTAGTCGAGTCAGGTTCGTCCCATAGATTGACAATTTAATCATGGTTCTCGCTAATATTGCAATAAGATAGGATGATGAGGTTAGACATGCGTCCCTCATTTGGCGCTGTTGCCGGGGACGAATAGACCTAAACCAGGGAAAACACGAGCGTCTTGTGTAGTTGTCCATTAACTTCCTCTAGGTTCACCTAGAGTAAAACTTTCTTTTTAGAAACCGCATAGCTTAAGATTGTCGTCTTTTGCTGTGTAGAGGTAGCTTGGAAGTAATCGTACTTGCTGAGTGCCTTTAGGATTGTAGGATTGTAAAGATAGAGTAGGATTTTGAGAATGATTGGTAGACGTGACAAGTCTTAAGATCAATGCTCAGGAAACCATAAAAAACAAGAAAATTAGTGTTTGTGGACACTTTCCACAATCCCTTTGCATGAGAATCTAGGAGTAGGGTAAGTAGGATCCGAGGTGGATTTCAAAACATTGCTCTCTCTGAAAGAATCAAGTGTGAGTTGTTATTGGAAGCTGCAGAATTTCAGGTCTACGGCTAGAAATAGCACGAAAAGACTTTAAACCACTCAATCCGACTGGAGAGTAAGCTTAAAACTTGTATGAACCAGTGGATAAGCTCAAGAACACTTTGAGATAAAATTTTCAAGAGTTGGCCAAAACTCAGATTATTTACTTTTTCTTGACATTTTAGGCCAAATTAAGTTTTGACTTGATTTGTAGGGTCAAAATAGATCATGAAAAGACTCTCTAGTGAAAAGTTCAAAAAAGTGTCAGTTTTGGGCCAAAAGTTAATAATCGTGATTATTAACTTTCAGCTCAGATTTGACTAAGGTTCATACCATTGACTCCTTTCATGTATACAAACAACTTTTGTAAGGGCCCAAAAGATTTGGATCACCAAACTGGCAAAAAACTGGGTAAAAACTAAAGTTTGTACTGACTTTTTAAAACTTGAGGGTAAATTGGGAAAAAATTTGTCCAAACTTGATTAAATTTGATTCATAGGCTTATATTGATGTGATAAACCTTTGTACATGATCACTTGATCAAAAAGATGAAAAAATTTATCAGTTATAAATAATCGCGATTATTTATATCTGCCCCATTTTTCAACTTTTTTTACCAAGTCGGCATACCACTAGTTTTACCATGTTGTAATAAGCCCACAAACCAAATTTGGTAAGATTTGGATCAGTGGATTGAAAATTGTGACCAATTTTACAAAGTTAGTCTATGGACAGAAAACTCATGACCATTTGACCAAAAGTTGTCCAAACTTGATGAAACTTGGCTAGAGGCCTTAACTTGAGGTGCTTAACAGATCTGTGTCAAGATTGGAACAAAAACTTGTAAAAATTTAGTAGAAGTAAATAATCGCGATTATTTACATCTGCTCCAAATTTTGACAATCTTGCAAATTTGGGCATACCACAGGGTCAAGCACATCAAGTAGACTCCACAAATCAAATTTGGTGAAATTTGGATCACAAAAGTGAGACTTAAGCCAGATTCTTGAAGTCTGCGGACACGAAACAATTGATAAACTTGGTGAATCTTGTCCAAATTAAGTTTTAACTTGACTCAGAGACTCAATATAGATCATAAAAAGATTGTCTAGTGAAAAAGTTGAAAAAGTTGTTCATTTTAGTTCAAAAGTTAATAATCACGATTATTTACTTTTGGCTCAAAACTGATCAAGGTTGATACCAGAGACTCTTTGCATGACTGCAAACATCTTTTGTGAAGGCTCATAGAGTTTGGATCACAAAACATGCTAAAAACTTGGTAAAAAACTGAAATTTGTACTGATTGTCGAAAAATTGAGTATGACTTTATGAATCTTGTTCAAATTAAGTTTTAACTTGATTCATAGGCTCAAAATAGATCATAAAAAAACTGTCTAGTGAAAAGTTGAAAAAATTGTTCATTTATGTCAAAAGTTAATAATCGCGATTATTAACTTTTGGCTCAAAACTGATCAAGGTTGATACCATAGACTCTAAGCATGATTGCAAACGTCTTTTGTGAAGGCTCATAGAGTTTGGATCACAAAACAGGCTAAAAACTTGGTAAAAATTGAAATATGTACTGATTGTTGAGAAATTGAGTCTGACTTGATGAATCTTGTTCAAATTAAGTTTTAACTTGATTCATAGGCTCAAAATAGATCATAAAAAGACTGTCTAGTGAAAAAGTTGAAAAAATTGTTCATTTTAGGTCAAAAGTTAATAATCGTGATTATTAACTTTTGGCTCAAAATTGATCAAGGTTGATACCATAGACTCTAAGCATGATTGCAAACATCTTTTGTGAAGGCTCATGAAGTTTGGATCACAAAACATACCAAAACCTTGATAAAAACTAAAATTTGTACTGAATGTCGAGTATTTCAGTGTGACTTGGTAAATCTTGTTCAAATTCAGTGAAACTTGACTCATAGGCTTATATTGATGTGTTAAACAAATGTACATGCTCAGTTGACCAAAATTATGCAAAAAATTACCAAAAGTAAATAATCACGATTATTTACTTTTGAGGAAAAAATTAAAAATTTAGTATTATTTTTAAAAATAAAAAAATAAAAATTGCAGTAAATAATCGTGATTATTTATATTTGCTCCATAATTGAGAAATTTTGCACAACTAAGTATACCATAGGGTCAAGCACATCAAGTAGACTCCACAAATCAAATTTGGTGAAATTTGGATCACAAAATTGAGACTTAAGCCAGATTCTTGGAATCAGAGTCTGCAGACACTAAACAGTTGATAACTTGGACAAAATCTTGATCAAACTCAACCAAACTTGTCCAGAGACCACAACAAGGTAATTACTTGGCAAAACAAACCTAAAAAGTGTAGAAACTGAGAAAAGTAACTAATCGTGATTATTTACTTTTGAGCCCCAGAAACAAGATTTTGGACTTTCTAGCTTGTATAGTGTTTGAACAACATAATACAAGGCCACTGGCCAAGTTTGGGTTCCATCGGATCAAAATTAATACATGATAACTCAGTTAAGTTACAAATTAGTCCTTTAGCTCCTTGCAAGGATAGAATTTGGAAATCTCAATTGTTGACTCACTTAGCTCAAATTGAAGAATCAGGTTGCGGGCAAAGAATTGGGAGCTTGACAAGAGCTGAATTCAAGTCAAGTGGAAAAAACGGATAACAATCTAATCTGCAGGTTAGGTTATTCAAGGCCTAGATTTTCATCATTTCAAAAGCTGCAATCAATTCTGACACTTTCGAGCTAGAGTTAATCAACTCTTGTGAGTCTAAGAGAAATCAACTGCCAAAAGTACTTTGGCAAAAGCAGTCTTATCAAAATCGAGCAGAAATTTTTTTGCTAATCAATACCAAAATCTGCTAGAAGGCAGTTTTTACAGAACCAGTCAACATGGACTCATCTCTAGCTGAGAGTTCAAGTACATCAGAGCAAGCTAGGAGCAGTGGTAACACAGGTACAAGTGCGACAGAGCATATTTTACAACTTTTTGGCTACAATGGAGATAAAGTCTTGTATACATATTCAAAAGGCCATAGATACTTGATGAACAACAAAAGCAGCACAAGAGCCAAGATCCTACTGATAAGAGTGAAGCCAGATTTAGAGAACTCCCAGATGTTCACAGACTTCACGGGAGCCAGGTATTGCAAGCTCAAAGATGAAGTACAGATAGGGGTGCCAAAAATCAACACAAGTGATTATTCGGAAATCTGCACAAGCCAGCAAAACATACAATTAGTGCATATGCAATCAGGGTCATTGTACATGGACTACAGTGGTCAGATCTATAATCGAGAACTAGAAATGAAAGATCCAGCAGATCAACCAATTGAAGCCAGTCTAATTGGAGAACCGAGCCAAAGACGGTACAAAGGTCAAGATGGAGCATTCTACAACTTGATGCTTAATGTTTTAAAAGAAGATGTCGACAACCTGGCCAACATAGAAGCAGAAACTTCTCAACTAGAGCAGCTTGACATGACAGAACCAAATGAAATATCACCAGTCATGGCATATTGTTACGAGACTGGGCACCCTCCTATTGTAGTGGTTAGCTGCAATTGGGATAGGTGGCGTAATGGTTAATTATGTGCTGTCTATTTATTTTACTAATTGAGTTGATGATGTTTTTGTAGAGTGGAATGCGGGGAGTTGATGAAGAGGCGACAGCAATTACTCTTGGCCATTTTATATTTGCACCATAGCTTAAAACATCATTTCAATAAGCCACTATGGCTCTGTAAATAGTTGCAGTGGGAACTCCCCTTATGGGTCATGCAAGAACTAATGAGCTTCACTCATTTACAAATGTGAAGTGGTTGTAAAAAGAGGGGCCTCAAATTTTGGCACCTTAAACTCAAAAATAATATATTAAATACCAACTCCACAAGAGAGGTGCCATGGAGTTTGGGGCTAGATTTAGGCCTTTCTCTTGCAGATTCTCTTCTCTACTCTCTTATGCTATGGTTATTTGCTGTGTACTCTCTAATCTAGTCTCCATCTCTTACACATCTCTTACACTCTCTTACCAGCATGTCTATGTCAATTTTATGTCTACTGTGTGTGTGTGTGTGTGTGTGTGTGTGTGTGTGTGATAGTCTAGGTGTGAGTGTGTGTGCTTGGAAATTGGAAGAAGAGGTGGACAGGTTGATGGTGATTGCTTGGAAGCTTGTGTTGAATAGTTTAAGCGGTCGATCTCCCCCTCTTCTCCCAACAGTGGAATCAGAGCCTCAAGTTCGAGGATAAATCAGCACTAGATTTCAATTTTAAGAAGGAGTTCCTCTAATTGATAAACTCCAAATTGCAATTCATCGACCTTGCAATTCAAGGATTCGAGGACTCGTGGAAATTCAAAGTATAATTGATCGAATTTGCAGAAGAAAACTCGATTGTTAATTGGTGGTTAATCGGAAAATTGGTTTCCAATTCGGCTTCATAACGATCAAAATTTGGTATGTCAAGTGTTCACCTTCAATTCTAATGCATAATCATAGCTGATTGTGAAGGCAAGAAGAAAGCAGAAAAGCTTCGAGAGTCGGAAGATTCTTGATTTCGAAAACTAGTTGCAATCGAATTGCTTTGTCATGAAGGACGATATCGGAAAGCTTCATTAGAGAGAAGATTGAAGGAAAGAAAGAAGGATCGAAGAAGAGAGGAGGAAATTTTAAGTTTGCCACGAAGACTTGAAGATAGAAGGAAGGATGGAAGGAGCCATCAAAACCATCGAAGAACTGCCAAAATTCTCCTGCTTGAAATCCTCAAGTCCACTATCCTCCCTTGCCTTGTGCTTCCTCGAGTCAACCACAATGCATCCACAACTCTTGACACCCGGTTCACCCCTGCTGGGGGAAGGGCTGCCTAGCAGTGAACCCAATTCCAATTCCACCGTGGGAAGGGCCGCCAATCCATGCTGTCGACCTACACGACAATGGTCGCAGATGCCACCAACACGGTCGCCTAGGACTGCTGGGCAATACCCGGTTCTTCCTTGCGGGCTGAGGGTGACCCTGCACGGCTCTATGAGCCCTTCTTCCTGCTCGCGCGACTGTCGAAGTCCTGCCTGCACGCCATGCAAGGTTTCAATAAGCCTTTACACACCCTTTTTTTTTTAAAAAGGTGGCTTAAAACTTTGGCCGGCCGCCCGGTTTCAACCTTTCCTTTAAAATAAAAAAAAGAGAAGCCCCTTGCTTAACTCCCATTCACCCCTACTGCCTACAGTGCTCTCCACTTGATGGTCTCCCAAATCGATCGGTTTCCCCCCATTCGGTCACAAGGGGCTACTGTTTTCCAAGAGGTATCAAACTCGTGCCACCAAGAAGTGGAAGGACAACCACCGAGGTAAGTCCAAGAAGCTCGACTTTCCTTTCTTGCAAGTCAACGGGTTGGTATTGGCACAGGAGATTTCCACATTTGCTAAATATTTTGCAAAGAAAATTATTGGCTCTTCCAACTTAATCCCTCCTTGAAATCGACTAACTCAATGGAGTTGCCAAATTACTTGCCAAGAATCCGAATATCGTCGAATTAATATTTAAAAAATTTATCAACCTACGGACTTCCTCTACAATCGATATTGTTGTCTTCTTTCGGGAGGATAAGGAAGACCGGACACTACAAAATTCAACTGGCTCGCTAAAGCACCGTCGGACCGTCTACTTCTCTGGCAATTTCCTAGTGCATCGCCATTCCGGACTGGATGCCACCGCTATTTCTCAGCTAAGTACATTACATTTCTGTCATTTACTTTACTCTTTTATTCCGCATATTGCATCTGTGAATATCACCAAATAGCCTTTTTAAGCATTACCATTTAAATATTTATTTAAAACAAAAATTAAGGGGGGAAAAAAGAGAAAAACATAAAAAGCACGCAATCATGGCACACCTTCCTCAGGCACCCACGATTGCGGAACAACTTCAAAATCTGCAACAATCACTCACATATGAACGCATGAGAAGGTAAGAACTTGAAAATAAATTACTGCATTCTGCACGCACCGAATCTACACCGGCACCCAAGAAAAACAAAATTAGCAGAAAAGCCTTCACTTTCAAGGATTTTGATGGCACTAAAGATGCTAGCACGGTTCTAGCATGGGTTAGTCAACTAGATGACTATTTTCATGATGAAGACTTTCCCGAGCGTGAAATGGTAAAGTGTGCATCAAATCATCTCACTAGCAGCGCTGCATTGTGGTGGAACGCCACCAAACAACATGGAAGAAAACCACGCACCTGGAATGCATTTAAAAAGGTGTTTTTATCCCAATTTTTGCCCACACAGTACAAAGCTAAAGCACGACGTCAGTGGGATTTAATTCGACATGGTAGAAATGAAGATGTGCAGGGTTACACTGACCATTTTTGGAATATTTTAATTCAATTGCAAGCTATTGAACATGTTAGTCGCAGGAAATTGAAGCGAAAGTACATATCAGGCTTGGCACTACAAATTAGTGCTGAGGTAGATATGTTCGAACCAGATTCTCTGTCAAAGGCTATTAATTTGGCTCTCAACGTAGAAAAGAAGAAAGGTGGACATTCCTCTCACACTGATCAACCTGCTAACACTAACCGCAACAAGAGACCTCCTTTCTCTACTAACTTTGACAGAAACAAACACCAAAGCCGTACTTTTTTCAAAAGACGTAGATTCGACAATTCTCCTACAACTGCTCAACCTCATACGAGCAACAACATCAACACCACCCAACAACGAGGCAACCAAAATCCTTTCGACCAACGTTCTCCTCCAAATTCTAATGGTAACAAAAAGGTGAAGTGTTTTAAATGCTTTCAGTATGGTCACTATGCAGATAAGTGCCCAAATGGTCATGCTAAGGGCAATGGTCAATCCAATGGCCATTCCAATGGAGTCAACAGAAATTCATGTCAAAAACCCTTCAACAATAACCGCCCCAACGGAGCTACTCTTAACCTCATCGAAGATGCTACACCCAACGACAATGAAGTGCAAGTTAACTACGGTGAGGGATATGATCTTGATTATGATAACGATGACAACCCATCCTCAGGTACTCCTATATCTCCTCCTCACACTTTGTTTAAAGTGCAAGGCATTGTTAAGGGTGAAAATGTCACCATTCTGTTAGATGATGGTAGTAGCCATGATTTTATTTCCACACGATTGGCACAGCAACTATCACTCTCTGAAATCTCATCACCTCACAAGGTCAAAACTGTTTTTAATAATCAACGTTTTAATTGTAAAACTCAAGTCACTGTTGAAGTTTGCATTGGTGAGTTCACTCAAGCACGTACATTTTTGGTAGCACCATTACATGGTCTTGATATGATTTTGGGAATGCCATTTCGTCATGAATTTGATCCGTTGATGAAGATTGTCCAAGAAATCCACACAACATGGACATATCAATTGAAGGGGATCGGGGAGCACCACAGACGGAGAGTGAGAGAGAGAAGGAGACACACGACACACAGCCAACCAGTGAAGGGGATCGGGGAGCACCACAGACGGAGAGTGAGAGAGAGAGAAGGAGACACACACACAGATATGGGTGGGGAGACTCCAAAGAGTGAGCAGCCCCCTATACACTTATGCTATGTATAAGGTATACAAGTCAGTGGGCGCCCAGACTCTGGGCGGCCGGGCAAGGCACATGCGCCTATACCCCAACATCAACTACTAAGCAAGGTACAGAGAATATTGGAAATGTAAATCTGGATGTAAGTGCATTTAACTCGTCACTTTTAATGCAATCAGCTTATTTTGCATTACCGTTAGAAGCACCAACAAAAACACTGCAAGTACAAAATCAGTATAAATATACACAGGCACCTGAAAAGCTTAAAATTGATTCATTGAACAACAAATTCTTGCATGAATTTAGTAAAGGTGTCGAGATATCACCAAAGGGTGAAAGGACTGTTAAGTTTGCAAATGATTCTGCATCCACTGCCACAAGTGTGCAATCATTCACGAGTCTAAGGGACACATCAGGCAGAATGATATTAGCTTTGTATGGTACACATAATTAATATGCACACTATGTAGACCAAAAAAGGCAACTATCCAAAAGCTGAACGGCCCACATACCAACTCATAGAGGTACGTCCAATGATAGATCAGAAAGGATGGTTCATTTCGGAGGAAAGAATCTACTATAGCCCATCCTCTCTAGAGCTGAAGGATATTACCCGAGTGAACCCAAAAATCTGTTCAAAGCCAAACTCTCCTCCATCGAAAATGAAGCTTCGATGTTGTGACCAAACGAGCATATACTTTGACCAAAACATTCGTAGATATAGACGAGAGAAGTCCATATCATAGGAGACCCATGGGATAGACAATATCAGGGCAAAGATAATGCTATCTACACCTTGACTTGGGGAATAATTTGTCATATGTCATGGAGATACATAGGAAACCATGTAGAAGATTTACAAATGCCAAATGTCAACAATGCTACCCAAAGTGTACCTTCACAGTCCCAAAAAGTGAGACTAAATCAAAGACAAACAATTTTAAACTCTTACAATGAAGCAGGCTATAATGATCACCCTAGGAAGGGGAGAGGTGTAAATCCATCAAGCTCAGGTTATGTACCAGGAAATGCTACACCAATTAGAGGCCCTAGAGCCTTTAACCAACAAAACCCTTCAAAGAAAAAACCATTAAAAGATCCAATTAATCGAGGTTTCCTTAGAATCTGCAGAAAAATGCTTATATGAAGATCATCAAGGACAAAAGTTTCAGCTAATCTACACAAGTCAAAGTCAAAAACTGACAAGTCCAATAGTGTTCAAACAATTACATGTGACCAAGCTCACATATGCATATCAAGATGCACGTGGTAACAAATATCAGCAAGGTCATGACCTTGTACAAACCCCTATGGATGGTAAGACTGAAGTCAAAGACTATCTGAAGATGATGCAAAGCCTCAAGCTGCCAGAACAGGTAACAGATAAGTCAAAGTCAATGGGAGCTAAAGTCCAGAAGGCTACACAAAGATCACCACCAAAATCTCCTCCAAAGAGATAGATTCTGCCAGAAAGTACAGTGGATCTTTTAAGGTCAAAGGTTACTCAGATGCAAGTAGACAATGCTCAACAATTGCAAAAAAGTGCAATATTACAGCCAATGGAGTCAACATCAATTGAAGCAGGTGATCAAAGCAAAGAAGTTGAAGACAAAGCTGAACTAAAGGACACTGCCACAACAAAAGCAGTCAATTCAGACACGAATCCTGAAATGATCAAGTGCAACATCATTGGTAAACACGAAGAAAAGCTGTCAAGAGAAGTAAAGCTAGATCTTCAGTTAGACAGGAACCTCATGTCTTTTCACACTTGGAAAAGATGTAGCCAACCACAGCTGGAAGATGCTGCTGAATTTGTGAGCATATCAAGAAACAAACGAGCAGAACGCTGGGGAATCATTTCCACCACCATTGAAGTAAGTTCACAGATCATCATAGCTCAATTTCATGTGATCACCGCAAAAGATACGCCAGACGACATCATATTAGGAATGCCAATGGCTCAGAAGATGCTAGAGATACAGAATGTAAACAGGATGCAGTCATCAAAGACAATAAAGAATGAAGACCAAGAATGGTCACTCGCGGACAACAGCACAAAGTCCTCAAGCACAATTCAAATGAAAGATCTTATTGAAGATGATTCATCTCCATTATACAGAACTTCAGAAGAGCTTAAAGCAAATCAGGCAATAGCAAGTGTAGATCAAACAGATCAAAGAGCCACCACAATAGCTATTGAGCAAAGAATGCTACAAAAGCCAAAAGTAATGAAGAATGAGGTTGCAGACAACCAGGAAGAAATAGGAAGTCCAAAGATCAATCACTCATTGCCAGCTAAATCAGTTTATGAAAGTCAGATTGGAAATCATAGTCTCAAGCTACCCTACAACGAGACACAGTTAGATCAAGATGAGACCATGGCAACAGCTGAACAAAGATCTTCAATAGAACCAAAAATGCCAGATTCAGAGTTGCAAAAGTCACAAGGATCGAAGACAAATCTTGCACACAAAGGTAATGCCAAAATGGACCCTCCACCGACTAGCAAAGAAGACGTGATAGCATATGCCTCTACATCAAAGAACCCTCATGGATCAGCTTCTTCAAGCGAGTCAAGCTTTCAAAACTTCAAGTCAATTGTTGAACCAACTAAAACCTTTAAGGAGACACCCAGAAGAGAAAAGATATATCAGCCAAAGTACTCACAAATGCAAAGGAAAGTAAAGCAAGTGTTTGTTCAGAGCAGTTTAGTTAAAGTCAATGATCAAGTTTGGGTTAAAGACAGGAAATCAACACAGAAAGACAAACACATGGGATGGATAGCATCACTGGAGCTTAAAAGAACAAGAGTACTATGAAGGTAACATACAGATATGGGTGCCAAAACTGCAGGTTAGAGCATATGAAGTAACTTCAAGTCCCTCCCAAGAAGGAAGGCCCACAAGGTATCAACCTCGACCATATCCTAGGATACCTAAGAAGCAGGTATACAATAGAACAACATTGGAAGATGCTAAAGTCAATCAAAAGTTTCAAGAGGATACAAAACAAAGATGGATCTCAAAAAATCTTCCTCTTGGACAAAGATTCTACACAGGTTATACAAAGATTTGGCTACCAGTCAACCGCAAGCCAACTACAACTACACCATACTTGCATGAAGATCTCAAGAGCTCAACAAAGTCAACAAAGGAGTTACAAAGGTCCTCAAAAGGTTTGGATTCCTCAGTCTTCAATGCTCTTAGTCAAAAGACAAATGTCAACGATCAACAGAGGCCTACAACAACATCTAAGACTCCTATCAACAGGCCCAATTGGAGAATCAAACGGATAATGGAGTCTTCACAGTCAAAGAAGGACAACCCAACCAATGTGAATGTATATTCAAAGATGATAAAATAGGTATGGCAAAAGAAACCTTCAATGCCAATTTGGTCCTTTACTAATCCTCTTTTTGAGGATTCAAGCTTACTTTTACCTGAAGAAATGTTTGTAGTAAGCACAAAAATGTAAAAAGTCAAGTAGCTAGGGTGCAAAAAACACTCTTTGGCATAGTCAGAGTCGGGCTGCTAAGCCATAAAATGAGCAAAGCATTAGACCCAAAGCTTCAAGCCATATTAAACTTTGTGCTAAGAGTCGTAGTTATTAGACTTACGCTCAAGCTGGAAGAGTTGAGTATATCTAAGTCATGTTGCTCATGCTGGATGAGATGAGCATAAGAGTCAAAGTCAATTAACTTACAATTGGTGGAGTGTCGTAGAGACCAACACTCACGCAGAGTGCACAGTAAGATGAGAGCACATATCCTCGTCAATGAAAAACCATTCTTAAAGGGGTGCCAGCTTGCAAAGCCGTGTCATATGCTTTTATAGCTACACCATCTTTTTGAATAACCCCTCAAAACCTTTCTTGCACAGCATATTGTTTTCCATACATTTTTGTGTTTGCATAAATAGGTCAAATCAAAAACTAAGCATAGGCGGGGTATTGGGGCATCATTGCTAAGCATTTAGATGCATTCTGGGTCGAAAACGACCAAGTAAAAAATCCACTGCTGTTAATAATCACGATTTTGGAACTTGACCTAAAGTGGGATTTGAGACCATAAGCATGTATGCTTAGGTCTTATAAACTTGTCCTAGAAGTTTTGTTACGTTTGGATGTCATTTGATGCTGTAACGGATGTGATTTGTTTGCCGTCGATGAGCGATTGGCTTTTGGTGATATCAGTCACTTGAGTGTAGCTTGAGTTAGATGCGAATTGTAAGTTGTTTTTCAAGAGATTGACAACCTCTTGTAGCCTCTATGCACTAGTCGAGTCAGCTTCGTCCCATGGATTGACAATTTAATCGTGGTTCTCGCTAATACTGCAATAAGATAGGATGGTGAGGTTGGACATGCGTCCCACAGTTTCCCCTCTGCTACATGTTGTTGCTGTTGTTGCCAAGGGACTAAGAAGGTGTAGCAAATGTTGAAATTAGGGTTGCAAGGAAATGCACACAGCTTGGAGAAGGTGAAGGAAGCTCAAGGCACACAATAGAGAGTGTATTACTTAGTGTGCAATGGAAAGATAGATAGCCCTAGAATTATGGACGTATATACAATGCACATGGGAAAAAATCTCTTAGTGAGGGAAAAAATACCCCGGCGGTCCTAAGTGTGTTCACACATACCACTACCACATGTATATGGTAACAAATCCCCCCTAGAGTGATGCGGTAAACGAGAGCTGGCACATGAGTAAAGTGAAGTGCCATGCCCTGAGAACATGATCAGTCCACAAAGGGGAATAAGCCCAAAGCTTTGTGGAAAGCTTCAAACTTCTCACGAGACAATGCCTTTGTGAAAAGGTCTGCAAGGTTGTGCTGTGTTGGCATATAAGCCAAGCTAATCTCTCCTACTGAGAGCCTCTCCTTGACATAGTGGTAATGCACCTCAATGTGCTTTATGCGAGCATGAAAAACTGGGTTCCTCGCAAGTGCCAATGCACTTTGACTGTCAGTGTAGATAGTGTTGGCATTGTCCTGTCCAACACCCAAATCAGCCATAAGGCATATGAGCCATACACACTCAACCAAAGATGTGAAGACTGCCCAGCCTCACAACTAGAAGTGTCCATAGTAGGCTTCTTCTTGCTCAACCATGATATACATGAAATGTCAAGCATGAACAAATACCACTTGCAGACACTCGCGTGTCAAAACAACCAACCTAATCTGAGTTCGAAAAAGCATGTACGTCTGGCGGCAATGATCCCTCCTTGGGATAAAACAAGCCAAGATGTGAAGTGCCACTCAAGTAGCGGAAAATCCTCTTGACAGCCTACCAATGCTTAGACCCTGGGCTATGCATACATTTGCTAACCTGTGAGACTGCAAACTGAATATCCGGCCTCGTGTTGCATACATAAATGAGGCAGCCAACAACAATTTGGTAAAGAGTGACATCAGCAGGATCACCAGTATCATGTAGACTCAACTTCAAACCTGTTTCCATGGGAGTGGCAATAGGTTTGCAATCCTCAAGTCCAAACTTACATAGCAATGTCTCTATGTAACTTTTCTGACACAAGGAAATACCACCATGACACTGCTTAAACTGTATACCCAAATAATGATGCAACAGCCCCAAATCTTTCATCTTGAAAGTAGCATTCAGATCAGCCTTAAATTCAGCAATATGTCTCTCATTTGGTCCAGTGATCAGCAAATCATCAACATAAAGAACCACGATGAGAAATACATCACTCTCACGTTTTACATACAATGTGCTTTCTGTTGGACTGTTACAAAAGCCTTGTTTGACCAAATGAGTGTCAACTTTCTCATACCAAGCACGAGGAGATTGCTTCAACCCATACAAAGCCTTGTTACATTTGCATACTTTGTCCTCTTGTCCTTTTATGACAAAACCGCGAGGCTGCGTTACATAAACTTCCTCAAATATGTCACCATTCAAGAAAGCAGTAACAATGTCTGATTGATGTACATCCCAACCAAAATGAGCTGCCAATGCACATAGAAAATGCACAGTATCCATACCACAAGTTGGAGCAAAAGTCTCTTCATAATCTATGCCTTTTTTATGTGCATAATCCTTTGCAACAAGTTGATCCTTATAGCGTTCAATCTCACCATCCGGCTTGCGTTTCAACGTGTAAATCCACTTTGTACCAATGGCCTTTTTTCCAGGAGGCAAATCACATAAAGTCCATGTGTCATTTTCTATAAGTGCATCATATTCTAATTGCATGGTAGCCATCCAATTTTCTAAATTATATGCTTCATCAAAAGACAAAGGTTCCTCAACATCATGTAGGCTAGACACAGCCAAATCATATCAATCTGATGCATAAGATGCATGGCGAGAACCTGAATGAGTACGACTAGACAAAGGTGCATCCAATTTATTGTCATGCAATGTATGCACCAGCCATTTTGGCATACCTCTAGCCTGCTCATTTTCAGCCCTTTCCTCATCAAGTACATCATGTACATCTGCATCAGTGAGACCAAGATACACTTTGTTTGCGGATGATACAACCTCTAAGCTTTTCTTTCAGCACTATAACCAACAAAAATACATTTGACAACCTTAACATCCAATTTTTTGCGTTGTGTTTGTGGCACCAAAGCATATGCCAAACAGCCAAGAACACGCATGTGCTCAATAGAAGGCTTTCTATCATGTGATGCTTCATATAGATTAATAGACTCCAAAGCTTTCGTAGGACACCTGTTTAGTACATAAGTGGCACACATGATGGCCTCAAGCCAAAAATAATGCGGCAAAGCTTGACTTTTGACCATACATAGTGCCATTTCCGTAAGTGACCTGTTTTTCCTCTCAGCAACACCATTTTGTTGAGGCGTATAAGGCATTGTACATTGGTGTTTTATCCCACAACTAGCCAAAAATGCATTAAATTCATGAGACATATACTCCCCCCCTCAATCGGAATGGAGGGTGCCCATAGTACATTTCGAGACATTTTCAGCAATAGCCAAAAATTGTTTGAAACACATAAATACATCGGACTTTGCTTTAAGCGGAAATACCCATGCATGCCTGGAGTAATCATCAGTGAAAGTCACAAAGTAAAGGTAATTTCCCAAGGACAGGGTTTGCAAGGGCCCACAGACATCAATATGCACAAGCTGCAACCTCCCTGTGGCCCTAACCAAACCATCCTTTAGAAACTTCGAACGCTGCATCTTACCCAAAATATAGCCTTCACCAACGTGTTTGACAGGTGCTTCAAGAGGCGTCAAAGAAGCAACCATATCATAGTTTTGCAAACGCAGCAAACTGGCAAAATTTAGATGCCCAAAACGTGCATGCCAAAGTTTTGCATCTGAAATAGCCTTAGAATCCACAACTGCATTTGCAAAATTCTGCCCACACTTGTCATACAAAGTGAGCTTGTACAGTCCACGACATAATATGCCAGATGCAACAATTTCATCACCAAAATTGAGATCATGGATTGTACATCTGTCATCCACAAATTTTACTACAAGACCAAGTCTAGCAAGTGCATATACAGACAAAAGATTCTTCTTGATCCCAGGTACATAAAGTGCATCAACAAGTGTGAAAGAAGTGCCATTTGCAACAGTAAGCACAATCTTTCCAACTCCCTGAACCAGATAAGAGGCATTGTTGGCACTAGTGACTGAATTCCCATGAGGGGCAGACTCAAGAGAGGTGAACAAATCACGATGTGAGGTAATGTGCTTTGTAGCACCACTGTCAAAATACCACACATGTGAATCTGCAGCAACTGACATACATGCATCATGGACAATAGGATTATAGGTACACTCTACACTAAAAGCCCATTTTGCATCAACATCAACGTCACACTCTCCTTTCACAGAAGACTCAACAATAGCTACATTTATAGTGGAACCACCCTCTTTCTTCTGAGCCTCTTTGGCCTTCAACTTAGGACACTGCTTGATCAGGTGATCATTAGCTTTACAATAATGGCAACGCATCTTCTTTTTGCCCTTATCACCAGAATTTCTAGACGAATTGCTGCCAGCAAAAGCATCAGGAACATGTGATTTTCCACTCGTAGAAGAACCATAAGAAGTGGCTGCATTACCACCCTTTCTTTGAGCAACAATAAAAGCCTGTTCAACTGCACGCTGTCTAGGCCTGTTTTTTTGGAAAGTGACTCTTGCAAAAGTGTCCATATCATATTCCTCATGCACGATCTTCGACTCCAGCTCTTTACGCAACAATGCAATTTTTGCCTCATTGCGGTTTGCATAAAGACCAGCCAGAATATCCCAAGCCTGATTTGTAGATTTTGTTGAACGGATGTGAGGAGTAATGGTGCGCTTCACAGACAACACAATCAATGCATGAGCTTGCGCATCCTTTACATTCCAACGAGCTTGTTCTATCGTAGGCAAAAAACTCTAGCAACAGTAATCCTTGCAGCAAGACCTGCAACATCCTCAACATCGCCTACATCCTCAGAACCAGGACGTACATCAATGCCCTGCAGAATATTCTAGATGCCCTTTGACACAATAACATGTTGCATCATGCAAGCCCACATAGGGTAATTGTCTCCATCCAATCTGTCCTCAACAACAAACATCTTGAACACGTCTGTGTTGTTGTCAACCATGGTAAATGTTGCACCTGATGTGAAAACTACCCAAAAAGAGGAGAAAGGAAGCGAGAACAACACGTGCTATAAATCGCAAACCATAGAAGACTGTAAGAGACTTGTTATGCAAAAAACGACACTGATAGAAATTTTGCACAAAATGACGAAATAGCCTGTTCAGTACTGCGTGTAGTGGAAACAGAGGCCGAAATGAGCCCGAATCAAAAAAAAATTGTCGACTGCAAATGCTCGCCAAAGCTCACAGAAATCAGAGAAAGTGAGGAGGCGTGTGGTGACTAAGCCCGGGAGGACGCAACCTGCTCTAATACCAATTGTTGGAATTAGGGTTGCAAGGTAACACACACAGCTTGGAGAAGACGAAGGAAGCTCGAGGCATGCAACAGAGAGTGTATTACTTAGTGTGCAATGCAAATATAGATAGCCCTAGAATTATGGGCGTACATACAATGCACGGGGGAAAAAACCTCCTAGTGAGGGAAAAAATGCCCCGGTGGTCCTAAGTGTGTTCCACACATCACTACCACATGTATATGGTAACAACAAAGCTGCCAAACCTGCATCTTTTGAAGAAGGTATGTCTTTAATTCATGTTGCTATCAAACCTAGGAGAGAAAGGAACTCACTTGTTACGGTTAGTGTTAGTAGGTTGATTACTGCGGAGTTGATGTCCACCTTTCTTCTTCTATGCATTGGGAGCCAAGTTAATAGCTATTGATAGTGAACTTGGTATAAACATATATATTTCAGCACCAATTTGTAGTACTAACCTAGATATGTACTTACGCTTTAATTTCCTATGGTTGACATGTTCAATGGCTCGCAACTGAATGAGACAATTCCAGAAACCATTAGTATAAGCTTGCACCTCTTCATTTCTTGTCGCATTCAAGGAAGTCTTTGTTACAAAAGTAGTCGTCTAATTAACTAACCCATGCCAGAATAGTGCTAGCATCTTTAGTGCCATCAAAATCCTTGAAAGTGAAAGCCTTTCTACTAATTTTGTTTAGGTATAGTTTTGGCACGTGCAGTATGTAGTAACTTATCCTCTAATTCTTGTGGTTGCCTACGCTCATATGCACGTGATTGTTACAAATTTGTGAGTTGCTCAACAATAGAGGGTGGATATGGAAGATGAGCCATGATGGCCTCTATTTTTCTTTTCTTTCTTTTTCTATCTCTTTTTTTATATTTTTTCGTATATATATATATATATATATATTTCTCTTTATACATATACATACATATATAAGGATGGCTACATATATATGGATATGATTGGTATGGAAGCAATAATAAAATAAAAGAAAAAAGAAAATAGTTTTTACTTAGTGGGTGATGACGCCCAGTCCAGAAGTGCAACACCAAGGCTAAGGTTGAAATCTGCGATCGGTTGAGCGGGTCAATATGCAAGAAAATTGAACTTTTATCTGGCATTCAAACTCCCTTGTCCCAGTAGTAGATGATTAGCTAAGATTATCTATTGCCAAGGCAACTCGTAATCGCTAGCATAAGCTTCACAGTTCTTTACAGCCTCTAGGGGTTTGGAAAGACCATCGAGAAGTATTCTTTTAGCCGGAAAATGAGGGTTCAATATTTATGCATGGATTCGGTGGGCACCCTTTGAATTTTGAAAAGCTTTGGATTTCAATAAGTGGCTGAGAGTAAGCTTTTCTTTGTTTCAATGGACAAAATTTAGGGAGCGACCAAAGATGCTCTGATACCACTATTGGGGAATTGGGAGATTGGATGCTTATTCTATTCAATTTTCCTCACTCACACACCCATCAAACTTCTCACCGTCTCTCCCAAAACCCAAGTACATAGAAATAGACAAGCACATCATAGACACACACACATAGAATAGACATGATAGTAATAGCCGAGATGTAGACACAATTTTTGCACACACAACTTAGCATAAGTGTTGAGAGAAGAGAATCTTGCAAGAGAATGGCATAAAATTGTAGCCCCCAAACTCCACGGCACCTCTTGTGGAGTTAAGTATTCAATTTTATTATGACCTATTTTAATTGCCAAATATTTGAGGACCCTCTTTACACTTTATTCCATGAGTGGTGGCTATTACTTATTGCCTGACCTCTTATAGGGTGGATTCTCATTAAATATGTACAATGGAACCATATTGGCTTAATGGCAAAAATAACTATAGCACTATGCAAATATAAATGGCAAAGAGATATTATTTGGTGCCTTCTCCTCAGTTTCCATAGTTCTAACACAACATATTAGTAAAAATAAAAGACAACATCATAATCAACCATTACATGCCAGCTATCCCAATTGTAATGCTAACCACATACAACAAGAGGGTGCCCAATCTTGTAATACATATGAATCCCCATTGTATCTTTAGTAAAATCAATTCCAAATAAATGATCAATGATTATTCCAATATGCATTTCCATTTAAAAAAACCTATAAAAGAGCCTTACATCATCACGTTCTATTTTATGGATTTAGTATGCCACCATGAGCACTCACCTTGTTCTCTTTGTATAATTGGCTTGCATAAGGCCATAGTTCCATGGTCAATTCAAGAGCACAATTCATGCACTGTTTGATGCAACAATTGAATCTTTGCCACATAGATAATTAGTCCAAATTGCAAGCACAAGTACATCTCCCCTTCTCTTCTTACATACACTAAACAAATAATGGATGTATAACAACCAATTCCTCCATGTGGAGTCACACCTACTGTAAAGTTTGGAATTGAATTCTAACCAAGTGAGCAAGAAACATTTTGATTTATATTTAGGGAGAGTAAATAGTATTTGTAGTGGAATAAGAAAAGGCGTATTCCTTTCTCCGCCCTTCATGCAACCAACATAAGTAGACAATAGAAGACTTTAGAGGCCATAGCCACAAAAAGGCTCAAGGAAAGGCTCCACAACTACCTTCCTCTTTTTTGCTTCTCTTTTTTAACTTCTCACTTAGCCAAACAAGTGAATCGGCATCACCAATCGACGTTGATCTCCGAACTTCACTCTGCTTTGTAAGAGACTCAGGACTCGCACATGCTTGTCACCACATAAACATGCTATTTATAGGCCCTTGATCCATGGTATATATAGACCCCTTGTACCTCATGTGAGTCTTGGCCCTTGGCCTGAAATTACTCCCCCCTTGAAGAGTTTCATCCTCAAAAACAAAAGTGGTGATATCTTCATAAGAACACTACTATTTTTTATAGTGGCAACCCTCACGGGTCCAACTGTCCATTTGACCGAGACATGGTTCAGTAGAAGGTTCAATTAAATCAAGAGAACATCTTGATTTTCCACATTGTTGTCCATGTTCATTTTTTTGTGTAACCAGCTTATATCTAACATAGTGTGTAGAATTTATTTATAACTTAAGTATTTTAAATGAGTCACCATAATTTAAGATGTGTCTAAATGAATAACTAGGTTTTAAGCTTTTTCAAGGTGCTAGAACACTTAAGAATACCTCTTGTCAACTTTCCATGAAAGTCACATGCTGACATAACTCATCAGCACAGATTAATTCCTTGACTTGTTGTCATTTCTCATCCACAGGCAACCCCAACATAACCGGTGATCAAGGTTGAAACCTTACATAAACATGAAGGAACTAAACCTAGTCACAACATGCTTTACATCATGATAAGAAACTCCAAACTAGAGAGGTCATCTCTTCACTTGGATTGCTTCTCGCTAACGTATACTCTTAGCATATTTTGTAGCACTAGATTAAAACTTACAAGCTACCCATCCATCTGTGGATGAGTGGTAGTACTGATTGTGATGTACCCTATAGCTAGGCGGACATGCACGACCACACGCAATACCGAGGTAAGGGGTCATGGTTGTGGGAGAAACCTCTAAGCAAGGATAAGAGCCAAGTTTCAATGACAGAGGGAATTTTTCCATGCACGGAGGGTCAGCACCATAAGCCATAAAAGGGGAGCGAGGAGGACACTGGGTGTGTGTGTGTGTGTGTGTGTGTGTGTGTGTGTGTGTGTGTGTGTGTGTGTGTGTGTGTGTGTGTGTGTGTGTGTGTGTGTGTGTGTGTGTGTGTGTGTGTGTGTGTAGCTATATTATATCTTACTTACTAAGACATAATTGAACTTTTACATTCAAAAGACAACTGTCCAAGGATCAATGAACTGATTTGTACAAAAATAACTCAGTATCAGAATTATCTAAGTACAATGATTGTAAGAAAGAGATCCTCTTTCAATGTGGTTGGTAGTAAAAAAACTTCCCCGTTTTTCAATGGATATTTCATAACAGAAATGTTGCTTGCCAAAGAGAAGAAACCCTCCAAGATAAGATAGAGTCCTTACCTGCATCCATCCAAACAAAACAACAATTCAATTAGCCTTGGATGTGTTTTACAGGTATTAATGGACTATATCATTTGTTATCCATGTCCATCTTACAGAATTTAATTACTTTAGACAAGCTAGGTTATTAGATTTTTAAAGAATGGTGAGGTTTACTTGTTAAGACATAGCTTGGTAGCTATGCTTGAGCCCATAGTAGCAGCCATATACTTACTAGTTAATAGAGTATTGTAAAACTCCATTTTTACCAAGTGAGACCTCATTTCTCGAGCCATATCTCGGTATTTATGCCAAGTTTGAGAGTACCAGCCATATACTTACCTTCAACTTCCCAAGATTTCTCCATAGCTCGGTAGCTATGCTTAAATTAACAGTAGCAACCATTCACTTACCAATCAAAAGAGAGTATCAAAGAAAACCTATTCAAGTGGAGCTTTATGTCATGAAAAAAAGGCCAATTTTTTACGCCAATGCTGAGAGTAATCCCCACATACTTACCTTCAAAACTTCAAGTTTCTCTTTAAGCCCTTAGTATTCCATT
The DNA here is from genome assembly GCF_014529385.1 of Adiantum capillus-veneris. NCBI lineage: Eukaryota > Viridiplantae > Streptophyta > Polypodiopsida > Polypodiales > Pteridaceae > Adiantum > Adiantum capillus-veneris. Next base: position 54,136,632 of record NC_140948.1, on the reverse strand, counting down.
CATTTTGACAGTGTTCAGCCCTATTTTAGCCAAGATACTTTCAAGTGTAGAGTCATTTTTCAGTTCCTTTCCACATGCCAAGCTACAAAAAACCATATACTTCCCTTCAGAAAGAGCAGAATAATCAAAGATTGGTAGTTCCCCTAAAAAACCGAGGGTTATGCCAAGCAAGAGGTCATCCTTCCTCACATTGTGAATCCGTACAAGGTACCCCATGTTTTGAATGATACAAAGCTAAGATTAGCTTTTTTTTTTTAAAAAACCAGTTTTAACGTCGAAAGACCAGTTAGGCCTAGTAACTTGAGATAACTTGCAACGGCTTGAGAAAGGCCCCAAAAAAACCAGTTTAAAACAGCGACATAACCAATCAACATGCAGCGGCCAGAGTCAGAGCCAAGTGACCATTAGGTCCACACCAAAATGCTGCCTCTATTTACATATTTGGGAAAAAAGAACCAGTTTTCCGTCAGTGAAACAGATGTTTAAGCACGGCCATAAAGCCAAGCCAACCAACATACTCCCAACGATATACACCTGTACATGCAAACACACTGCCCCATACATACCTAATACTTTATGCAGAGGTGAACTCTTTCAGCGGCTGTTTTAAAGAGCCATTTCATCACACTGTGGCAAGCCTCGGCTTCTATGAAAAAGTTTTACTTTCAATTAAAAAAAACAGAAAACACCTACCTTCATTTCTTATGCACAAGTGATTCCAAGGCCATCAATAATACCTAGGCCTAGCAAATTTTTTCCATATACAGTGTTTTCAAAAACAAGTAGATAGGAGCTTGGTTATGAAAAACCCCATTCATAAAACTATATGCAGTAACGAGCTAAAAACTGCCCAAGGTTCCTTTTCAGATAAAGCAGCAGAACAACCACTATCCACAAAAATATGCCATAGTTATTACATCCAGTCACTTCCCTTGATCTACCCAAGAGATGCCAGCCCATATAAATATGTCCAACCCTATTTGAGGGCAAAGAGTAGGTAGCAACACCCATATGCTACTACAATCTATCTTTAGGGAAAACAAATTCGTTTAGGCAGAGAGAAAAAACAAAAAAAAACCAGTAAAAAATGCCTATTCTGCAGTCATTTAAACGATTGCCAAAGCCTTTGAGAGCTTATGTAGTATTTAGCAACCATATGCCATGCTAAAACATCTCCAGAACCACAGTCAGTCAAGGGATAACAACCACTAGGCTTGACCAGGCCTCATGCTAAAACATCTTTTTTTTTAAAACAGCAGTCGGTCTCTGGAGAAAAAAAGGAAAGTTTAGGTAAACTTATAATACCTGTGGCGACTGAGCAGCAAGCTCCATTGTTTTCGGTATTTCAAGTAGAAATAACATAGAACGGGTTTACCCAACACACACACTGAATCTCAAGCTAAGTGAGGGCTAAGGAGTTCCCTCACCTTTAGAATTTATAGGTTTGGTATGCACACTTCCTGAGTGTCTGAAGTGAAGAGAGCAGAGCTGCCCCATGCTGTGAGAGCCCCTCGTGCGTCAGAAGCCATTACTGCCAGGGGAGAAAGAGCGCGCCTTTACACGGTCCGAGGATGGAAGGAGCCGCCTTCCTTTTGTATTATAGTTTTGAAGATTTTTTTTACGAGCCCCTTGCCCAATACCCAAGTCGGTGGCACAATGTTACTAATGTAGGCCCTACTTTGTCAATAGGGAAAGGGGGGGGGGGGGGGGGGGGGGGGGGGGGGGGGGGGGGGTTGTTGTTTTTTTTATAAAAAAGAGGAACCCTATGAGGGGACGATATATATGACTCCATAGTGTTCAACCATAGTGTGTGTGTGTGTGTGTGTGTGTGTGTGTGTGTGTGTGTGTGTGTGTGTGTGTGTGTGTGTGTGTGTGTGTGTGTGTGTGTGTGTGTGTGTACCCGCCCTAACCCAGGCACCATACACAATGGGTCAGTAGTAGGCCCATTGTGTATGGGCCTACTACCTTATGAGAGTGATAAGACTCTCTTTTTGGAATAACAATCCAGGCCAGTTGTGCCTAATGAGAGCTTGAGTGATGGTATTACGGATCTGATTGTAATTAAATCCATTCAGGCATTATTTTTTAATAAGTACTGAAATTTCCTCCCAAGCTATGGAAGGTGATGAAGAAGAGTAGCAGATTAAGTATAGAAGACCAATACAGGAGCTGATAGAGGATTTGTAGGGCCTATTGCTGTTTCTTTTGATGAATTCTATGTGTGGTAGTTTGAGAAGATCCTTTTTCCAAATGAATCTCAAGTCGTATCTACCTGTAGATGGGGAGTGAAGGGATATCGATAGGTTAAGAAAGTGGGCTGTTTTGCAGAAGTTCCCAAGAGTTGAATCCTCTGGGATAGAAGTTGGCTCAATTTTTAGGCAATGGGGGTATATTTGATCAATCTCAGATGAGAAAAATCTGTTGTTGACACTAAGTATGTCATCCATATATCTGAAGGTGTTTTTGAATAGTGGGAGAATTTTATGGTTGGTTTCCATGTTTTTCAGGCACCATTTGTACTCAAAGAAAGCTAAGTAGATGTTACACATAAGTGGTGAGCAAGAGAAACCCATCGGGATTCCAAGGCATTGATTATAGCATTCGCCTCTTGCTACAATAATACAGTTGTTTAACAACCAGAAAATGTAGGAGCATAGTTTTGTTTCATCAAAGTGTAAAGGGTTAATGGATTGAGATGCTAGAATCCATCTTGGTTTTTTGGCAAGAGAGATAAAGAGATGTTTTCTTTTTTTGGCATTGGTAAATGCTAAGTTAATGACCTTGGCCAGTACAGTTTTAAGGCCAAGATCTCCGTTCAGTGGGATGTTTTCGTAGCACTGTGTGATATCAGCTGTAAAGATGTAAAAAATATGCTGAGGAAGGTTAAGTGTAACCTCTGTGGCATTTTTTGTAAGCCAGAAGAGATTACATTGGATATTAAGAAAATCCTTACAAATTTTTTGTTTTTCTGCACAGATGATTTCAAATTCTGTGAGAATAAGATCAAGGCAAAGAGTAATATCTTTGGTGATATCTGTGAAGATACAATTGGAGGCATCAGATATCCACCTGAATTTATGTTTGTGGATTTTAGAAGCCGGAAATAGTATTGGTAACTTGGTGTTACTGATAGTGTAGCCTAGCTGTTCTAGATGTTTAGAGATTTTGTTGGAGATATCTTGTGGTGTTTTATTGGTAAGATAGAATTCTTTTCCTGCAACTCGTTCCCGTGCAGCTTTCCAAGCAAGTTGTTTACACATAGTAGTAGGGTAGTTGGAGCTTTTGTCAAGCCCTACTACTAACCAATTCTCTGAGATAAGTTGAAAGTCGATGGCTAACTGAGGTGTAAGCCAAGAATTATCAGAAGAAAGCCATTTTCTAGGAAGTAGAGAGTTTTTTTTAAGGAAGCATTCCTTTAACTAACTCTTTTAGCTCCGGTAGGACTGTCATCTCCAGTCGGAGAGTACTGACAAGGTCAGTGAGGCAGCTAAGTAAAGCTGCTAAGGCAAGGTAGGGGTTTTTTGGATAGTTTGGAATGTGATTGAGTCCTTTGGCGAGGAGCTTTCGAACTGTAGTATTGTTGATAATGTTGAGGTCTTGAGTACAGACATGGTTGCCACATTCTTTAAAATTCCTACAGAATGCAAAAAAATGATTGCAAGTACAGTGAGGGATCGTTTTTTGTCTAAGAAAGTCATTGTTAAGAACTAATCCTTTTAAAGGACGGTGATATCTCCATCCAATGAGAATGTTGTCAAGTAGTTTATGGTTACCAAAAAATATGTCAAAACACTCACAAAAGAGACTTTCAGGTGGGATCCAATCAAGGAGAATGTTGTGATAGAGACAATGTACATAGGTAGCACCAAAATTCGAATCCACTTTGCTGAGAACTCTTCTTCCACATGAATTTGTAGATACCTGCAATATATTTTAAGGGTTAGATTTCAGGGAAGTTTCTGATAGCCGGGAATCTGCCTCTCCCTCCAGTAATGCTACGAGATTTTCCTCGATTAGATGAGGAGCTAGGTGTAAAAAAGGAGGTAAAAGAGTTGGGAGTAGCTAAAGAGTTAGCTCTTTTAAAAGCAGGGGATTCATCTTCTTCAATACAAGGTTTTAGCAGATTAGTGATGAATTTGACTCCTTTGTAATTTGCATATGTGGTGAGGTAAAGACCGGGTTCCTCAGCTTTTAGTTCTTTCAGAATATCATGCATCGGTCCTCGGAAGATGTTAAAGGCAATTTGAGCAATCACAATCTGCTTGGCCTGCCCACCTAGCCAAGAGCAGATGAGGGATAGATGAAAGTCAACAGGTTTCTCTGGGAATAGGAGTTCCAAATGGTTGAGGATAAACCATATAGCATGGTTAAACCACATAATGCTTGATTCGCAGGAGGCTTTGGGGTCCAGAAATCTGCAAGCACATTTTACATAGGGACGGAAGATGTTCCAAATAGACTCTGTGTAGAAGTCCGGATTACTTTTAGCAAACTCCGTGCTACCCTTAGTATGTATGTACAATCCAGTGTTAGATGGGCATTTAGAGTGATCGATCAGGTGTAGGTTAAAAGGGGCTTTAATTAGTTCACCTTTGTCCAAGAAAAGTCCTCCTTTTAGAATTTTAAGTTTGCAGTCCTCCACCGTTGATGCAGGGAGGTTGGCCAGGTAAACCCAAGTTTCACTAAGAATTGGAGCCAAGAAAGCTTTGTTTGGTAGAACCCAGAGTTGATGGTCTACACCGAGAGATTCAATTTCTATTTGTCTTAATGGTAAGACAGGAAAGACTTTTGAGATTTTAGGGACCAACTCAAGGAGATTGACATCATTGAGAGAGCAGAGGTTAGATTGAAACTCTTTTACTACCTCTATCCCGACAGAAGATGCCACCTGTTGAAGGGATGGCGGGGGTATTAGGGATGCAAATAAATGATGGATTAAGTCCACGGAGTTTTCTAAGGAAATTTGTCAGCTCAGCACCAGATGAGGAGAATAGGGCAAGCTCTTGCTGATATTGTGAAGCAAGGACAGGAGGTTGGGCAATGTACTAGGATAGTAGATTAACACCTTCTAGGGGGTCTTTGTCTAAAGATGCTAGAATTTTTACCCAATCATTAAAAGATAACATATGTAAGACTAAAAGCTTTTTGTCCGAAATTAGGGCAGAATCATAAATAAGTTGTGACGCATCCAAACTGCTAATACATCTGAGGACCAGAGAAGAGGCCACGGAGAGGGGCTCCGAGGTGAGTTCCAAACCTTGAGAAAGGGCAAGAGTCTGCAAAAAACGTTGAGGTCAGGTAAATCATTTCTTGCCATAGTATGTGATACATGTTTTGGCTTTCCTAGGAGGGAAAGGTCTAGATCTAGCAGCTATGGAGTCTTTTAGTGCATGGTCTTTTATGAAGAGCTTGATCTGGTCAAGGATCTTTGCGTGATTTTTAGGGTTGTGATTTGTACTCATGCGAGCTGTCAGTCTATACTGTGAGCAGTCCTGAAACACAGTTGATATAAAGATTAGAAAAGTGTCTTCGAGGTAAAGTCTTTTTTAGTCCTGCAAACCTTAAACCGGCTGAGTCAGAGACTATGGTAGCCGTGAGCAGGGGACCAGAAGAGAGTCTAACAAAGGGGCCACCTAACACCAGCCTACCAAAGAAGGATTTAACGACTGTGGGTTCCAATATAGAACTCTATTCTATCGAAAATTTCCTAGGCCAGCATCCTGGTATCCGCGGAGGGGAGACCCTATGTATAGGATGTGTGTGTAGCTGTATTAAATCTTACTTACTAAGACATAATTGAACTTTTACATTCAAAAGACAACTGTCCAAGGATCAATGAACTGATTTGTACGAAAATAACTCAGTATCAGAATTATCTAAGTACAATGATTGTAAGAAAGAGATCCTCTTTCAATGTGGTTGGTAGTAAAAAAACTTCCCCGTTTTTCAATGGATATTTCATAACAGAAATGTTGCTTGCCAAAGAAAAGAAACCCTCCAAGATAAGATAGATTCCTTACCTGCATCCATCCAAACAAGACAACAATTCAGTTAGCCTTGGATGTGTTTTACAGGTATTAATGGACTATATCAGTTGTTATCCATGTCCATCTTCTAGGTTATTGGATTTCTAAAGAATAGTGAGGTTTACTTGTTAAGCCATAGCTTGGTAGCTATGCTTGAGCCCATAGTAGCAACCATATACTTACTAGTCAATAGAGTATTGTAAAACTCCATTTTTACCAAGTGAGACCTCATTTCTCGAGCCATATCTCGGTATTTATGCCAAGTTTGAGAGTACCAACCATATACTTACCTTCCACTTCCCAAGATTTCTCCATAGCTCGGTAGCTATGCTTAAATTAACAGTAGCAACCATTCACTTACCAATCAAAAGAGAGTATCAAAGAAAACCTATTCAAGTGGAGCTTTATGTCATGAAAAAAAGGCCAATTTTTTACGCCAATGCTGAGAGTAATCCCCACATACTTACCTTCAAAACTTCAAGTTTCTCTTTAAGCCCTTAGTATTCCATTCAGTTTGACAGTGTTCAGCCCTATTTTAGCCAAGATACTTTCAAGTGTAGAGTCATTTTTCAGTTCCTTTCCACATGCCAAGCTACAAAAAACCATATACTTCCCTTTAGAAAGAGCAGAATAATCAAAGATTGGCAGTTCCCCTAAAAAACCGAGGGTTATGCCAAGCAAGAGGTCATCCTTCCTCACATTGTGAATCCGTACAAGGTACCCCATGTTTTAAATGATACAAAGCTAAGATTAGCTTTTTTTTTTAAAAAAACCAGTTTTAACGTCGAAAGACCAGTTAGGCCTAGTAACTTGAGATAACTTGCAACGGCTTGAGAAAGGCCCCAAAAAAACCAGTTTAAAACAGCGACATAACCAATCAACATGCAGCGGCCAGAGTCAGAGCCAAGTGACCATTAGGTCCACACCAAAATGCTGCCTCTATTTACATATTTGGGAAAAAAGAACCAGTTTTCCGTCAGTGAAACAGATGTTTAAGCACGGCCATAAAGCCAAGCCAACCAACATACTCCCAACCATATACACCTGTACATGCAAACACACTGCCCCATACATACCTAATACTTTATGCAGAGGTGAAGTCTTTCAACGGCTATTTTAAAGAGCCATTTCATCACACTGTGGCAAGCCTCGACTTCTATGAAAAAGTTTTACTTTCAATTAAAAAAAAAACAAAAAACAGAAAACACCTACCTTCATTTCTTATGCACAAGTGATTCCAAGGCCATCAATAATACCTAGGCCTAGCAGATTTTTTCCATATACAGTGTTTTCAAAAACAAGTAGATAGGAGCTTGGTTATGAAAAACCCCATTCATAAAGCTATATGCAGTAACCGGCTAAAAACTACCCAAGGTTCCTTTTCAGATAAAGCAGCAAAACAACCACTATCCACCAAAATATGCCATAGTTATTACATCCAGTCACTTCCCTTGATCTACCCAAGAGATGCCAGCCCATCTAAATATCTCCAACCCTATTTGAGGGCAAAGAGTAGGTAGCAACACCCATATGCTACTACAATCTATCTTTAGGGAAAACAAATTCGTTTAGGCAGAGAGAAAAAACAAAAAAAAACCAGTAAAAAATGCCTATTCTGCAATCATTTAAACGATTGCCAAAGCCTTTGAGAGCTTATGTAGTATTTAGCAACCATATGCCATGCTAAACATCTCCAGAACCACAGTCGGTCAAGGGATAACAACCATTAGGCTTGACCAAGCCTCATGCTACAACATCTTTTTTTTAAAAAAAACAGCAGTCGGTCTCTGGCGAAAAAAAGGAAAGTTTAGGTAAACTTATAATACCTGTGGGTGGCGACTGAGCAGCAAGCTCCATTGTTTTCGGTATTTCAAGTAGAAATAACACAGAACGGGTCTACCCAACACACACACACTGAATCTCAAGCTAAGTGAGGGCTAAAGAGTGCCCTCACCTTTAGAATTTATAGGTTTGGTATGCACACTTCCTGAGTGTCTGAAGTGAAGAGAGCAGAGCCGCCCCATGTTGTGAGAGCCCCTCATGCGTCAGAAGCTATGGGGAGAGAGAGCGCGCGTTTACACGGTCCGAGGATGGAAGGAGCCGCCTTCCTTCTGTATTGATAGTTTTGAAGATTTTTTTTACGAGCCCCTTGCCCAATACCCAAGTCGGTGGCACAATGTTAGTAATGTAGGCCCTACTTTGTCAATAGGGAAGAGGGGGCGGGGGGGGGTTTGTTGTTTGTTTTATAAAAAAGAGGAACCCTATGAGGGGACGATATATATGACTCCATAGTGTTCAACCATAGTGTGTGTGTGTGTGTGTGTTCCCTGCTAGACTTGCTATTTATATCTCATCGCTACACTGCTACACTGATAATGAGTTGCTTCTTCCCAAACATGTACAGACAATCCTCTAGAAATGATTGGAAAATGTGGGTCACAATTACTCCCAATATTGTTGGGTAATCTATATAATCGGTAGAGAGTGTAAACAATCAACTTGGTTAACTTTAGAGATTGAATATTGAACTAAATAAACTTTGCAAAGTTTAGTCAACTTATCTACAAGCACACATACTGAGCCATCCACTCGTATAGTGGTTGCTAGATACACTCATAGAGATATTGCACTTGTGGTGAGAAATGCTCCATAAGCTATCAATTTCATGAATTTGCATGTCGCTCTAAATAAGCCTTTGTTAAACACTAGGGCCCATAGCACCTAGTGTGCATGCATTTAGCAAAAACATATAAGCATGTATTTTCATGACTCTAGTTGCCAATGCTCATAGCACCCCTAGAAGAGGAGAAAAAATAATGGTTAAATAGTTCTACAAAAAGAAACTAAATACTCCCACTACAACTGCTTGAAAGTCTTGCTAAAATAGTTGGACCATAATAGAATGCAAAAATTAATTGTATCTATGTTCCAACAAGGAGACATTTTAATTAACAGAACATAGCCTGCTATATGTGTAAACAACCATCCGTTAATGTTGTTTAACAGTACTTGTAACCTTAACAAGTCTTACTCGACACCCGTTAATGTTGTTTAACAATACTTGTAACCTTAACAAGTCTTACTCGACATTCGTTAATGTTGTTTAACAATACTTGTAACCTTAACAAGTCTTACTTGATATCCAACAATTTATGGCGACTGAAATTGTTCCTGATGCTACTTGCTCAAAATGGTCTAATAATCGGATTTGACCAGCACTAAGGAACTCTATCATGACACATAGTTGAAGAAACAGACGTCGGTGCTAGTTTTGTAGAGACTCATACTCTCCACATGTGGAGTATGTCTCATATAATGATGTCAAGAAAAATGATATCCATCAAGTACGAGATGTACATGTGTGTGGAGATAACTGTAAACACTTAGCAACATGAGTGAGATGAACCTTTATAGACCTTGCTGGTTAAACCAAACTCCATGAGTTCCTAAACCATGTTGTACACCTTGTGACTAACAACATGTGCTAAACAAAACCCTACCATGTAGTTCTATAACTGCATGTGCATAAATGTTGGACACTACTTTCCCAAAATTCTTTGCTCCCACGTGACCTTGTCATGTGTCTGAAGAGCAACATGGATGAAATTCAAACATATGCATCCCACTTGGAAAACTCAATCAAAGCATATTTAGAAACGAAACTAAACCAAATCATATGCTCATTAGGAGGTACAAAATATCTTACACTTATCTGGAGGTGAAGTGCACTTTTCAAACTTGAAAGGTTCATCACCAAAAGTGCAACCTCAAAAGGCCCAATATATCTTTGACATGTTAAACACTATATTATAGATTAGTGAAAATAGACCAATATGTAACAAATGACCATGGGTGTTGCCTTGGCAATCCGAAGCCCTTGGTTAGATTCTACAAAGAAGGTAGTTGAGACCAACATAGGCCATCGTGATAGCAATAATGATTGTAATTAGCTTGCTAAGTGAACGTAACCCTACCCCTTGGCATTTGAAAACTTCTTTCTGTGAAAGTACGTGTAAAGAGGTTAATTAGTGACCATCAACACTCATGGAGTAATTTGGCATTAATTGGCTCAACACCCCTGAAAATACCACTCCTATAGCCACAATAAGTGCTATAGACTAAACCTGAGATCCTCTCAAGTTGGAATCTTATTCACAACTAGATCTTGAAAAAATCATAGCTCCTCATTGAAAGAAAAGAAAGATTTCCCAAACCAAAAAGAAAGTAGTCGTACTAGATATTCTTTGGTTTGTTAAAATAGAAGATTACCTAACTTGAGGCTCTCTTAGTAGATTCATGTTATCCCATGAATTAGTTGCTTGATAGCAAGGCCATGCCTACTACTACCGATGGAACGAATCATCTATAGTACATGCACTTTGTGCATATAACCAATGATATAAAGTGCCTGCCACTACAATCATTTGCAATGAACACAAGCAAATATACCGTCCTCAATTGTTATTGGGTAGAAGGTCATAAGGTTACATCTATGGGTAGCCCCTACAATAACTTCAACAGGAGAAGCATCAAGAAAAAAACATTGAAAACAAACAAGGTCTTACCTCATCTTGGACAAAGTAGCTGGTGTTATAACAGAAGCATAAAAAATTATGGGTGGAATCAATTCCACCTAACCGGCACACCATGCATGCCAATCTAAAAAATAAAGTGATAGGCCCTTGGCTACTTAGACGACCTCGACAGTTTGAGCCGATACCGTAAATGCCTTGCACAATCTATACTCAATTCAACGTTGTCATGCATAAAATGTGAACTTATATCCTCTTATTGTCAATGTCCCAATCCTCTCTACCATGGTCCTTGATCCCAGGGCAGTACCTTGGCATGGGATAGAAGCCTTCCTTCTCATGATGGCTTGCAAAAACATATGATTCTCTCTCATAGAGATGTAGCAAATACATAAGTCACATCTTTACCCACCAACCTTGTGTGTGGTCGTGATTGTACCTTGTTGACTTAATTATGGCATTTTTTTGGGTTCCTTTTCCCGTGTTATGTGTATTATTTGTTAGCGAGCACCAGAATGTGCAATTCTCTGTAGTAACATTGGCAAAAACAAATACATCCAAGACTGACCAATACAAAACATGTAATGTATCAAAATGGGTATCACAAACCCAATGTCCCAATGCACGAAAATATTGAGCTTGTGCTTTACCACACTGTTATGCCTTTCCTATGGTTAATGCTTTCACTGGTGTGGTCCCAAGTAATTGAGCAAATTTTCAAGCACTTTGCCCTTTGAAACTCTAGTTCAGACAATTTGTGCTTCCATGGAATTCCATCCAAAAAGTTATCTTGATCACACTTCCCCACTACCCTTGGTGGAAACTGAACATATTGTCCTCCACAACTGGCTCGTCACATGGAATCACCTCTAGGGTAATCTACTCCTTCGTGGTAACAAAATGGATGACCTACTTCAGGTCATCTCCTATCCTCCATCTCTTGAGTGTCTCGGAACTTGTATATTATTTGCGTTAAATCTTGTTCATGTTCAAGATGAAGCCCAGCCGCCACCTCTTGGTCATATGGTTCCATATTTCTGGTCTCCACCCTTTCCTTGAATTTGAGGGTTGATTTGTTGGGCCGTGTGGATACACACACACTTCTAGGGCTTGTAACTTTTGAAACATGTGGAGCCTTTGTGTTTGCGTATGTCCCCCACCGTGTACTCCACTATGGCTTAACCTGGCTTTAGCAAGCTTGGTGCACCAATAGGCTATTTTGAGCCATGTCTTGTGGGCTAGCCGGTTGCTTTACACCCTTGCTTACAATAGCCTTTGAGCAAGCCACTCCACATCCAGCCCCATATCAGTTGTTTCTTGCTTTTCAAGTGGTAGCATCTGGGCTATGATGTGGAACTAGAGAAGGTTGTTGCAAAGTCTTACCAGCTTGTTTTGATGTTGAGCCCATGTGGAAAACATGTCTTTAAATATGTCCCCTCTTGGACTAGTTTGCAGCATTTGATCCATGGATTTGTAGTTTCCCTCCATCTGAACCCTCCACTTGGTGATCTCTTGTACCAATGCTACATATTCCGAGTGTCTGCTGGCTCTATTATTCCTGGATAAAGGACTGAGTAGAACTTGTGTAGATCCTTCGAAGGTGGTGCTATGTCATATAGCATTGTCAGGTTGTCTGGGAGATTTTCTATGCAGGTGTCCAAGAAATGCACTTGTTCTTTAGTCAGAGGATGCCAAGATGGTTATGATTTTGATCAGGAAGGCTTTCCATAGCTCTCGGTTGCCTGCCTCTGGTGGTATCTTAATGTTCAACAAATCTTTTTTCAAATCCAACATTTTGATTCTAGCTTACATTTTGATCTCCTCAATCTCCCGTTGGCAGTCCTCCATACATTCATACTTGGGCTTGTCCCCGAGTAGCAGCTCCACCTGTATTGTTAGGCTCTGCAAGTTGAATGTTTTCCATCTAGGTCTTGGTCCCATTTCTTTTGATAGCACCACTTTAGGAGGATTTTCCAATACCTAGATACACGTTGAATGAGGTGGTACCCAATATCTATTCTTGTTGTGTAGGCATTGGCTAGGCATTTGCTCAGGAATCTCTTAATTATGCGTTTCAACTCCTTTAGCTTTTCTTCATATGTGTTTCCCTCTCTGGTGAATTGACTGATTTTGAAATCCCTTTTGATCATCTTCAATTCCCTGTGTCCTTCAGTTAGTTTTTTGATCAACTTGACCACTAGGAGTTTTTTCTCAAACCAAGCATTTGAGCTCTCTTGAGTTGACCAATTGTTTTCTTTGATCGTTCAAAACCTTTCGGGTCCCCTCTTGAGGTGATCTGTCCTCCCTCTTCCAGTTTTTTTGGTTCCTCGTCTGACTTTGCCCCTTCAGTTTATTGACTCCCGGCTCCTTCTTGACTGTCTCCATCATCATCATCATTATCCTTGTCGAAGTTTGTCTAGTTATGGTCGTCCTCTTCTTCTTCATTCTCATCCTCATCCTGATCCTCTTCCTCCTTAAGTTGCTTGGGTGGTGACTCAGTTACCTTCCTATTCAATTGTTGTAGGAGCTCTTGGTTGTAGTGGTTTATCAGCTCCATGGAATTTTCCATGAGACCCTACAATTGGTCACCATTCACCCAAATTCCTTCCTTAGGAAATGCCTTCATGCTTTCCATCACTTGGAATAGTACCACTAGAATGAAATGTTCTACACAGTCCTGGGCCTTGGCGGTCTCCTTCTGTGCTAGTCCTTTTTGCTTCTATACCTCCTTTTGTGCCTGGGCCACTTGCTTCTTCAATTTCTTCCTGGTCTTAGCCCACTTCTTCCTCTTGGCCTCCCAGCTCTCCTTCTCCTATTGATAGACTTTGAGTTGCTCCTCTAGTCTTGCTTTTTGTTCATCTAGCTATTTGTTTCTTCATGCCAGTTCCTCTATATCCTCCTTGAGCTTGGCACCTGAAGACCCTTCAATGGCTACCTTGAACAAGTGTTCCACTTGGAGGGTTAAGCCACCATGATTTCCCTGAGCCTTGCATCCATTTCCCTGGCTAGGTATGTTTATTCTTCCTTGAGGGTTATTACTGGAAGCCTATCAAAAGGTAATCCATAAGGCTCTTCCAAGGCTTTGGTCCCTAGAACTGCAACTGGTTGGGAGACTGGTGCTTAATGTTCTTCCTATGTTTGCATTAGCCTCAGTTCATTTTGTTCCATCTGATGCTTCTGCTTCATTTCCTTTGAGTGGCCTGGTTTTTCTTATGATGCACCAAGGGGGGCATAATCTTTCCTATCAGATCCTTCAGACTATCTCTAGCTGTCTCTTTGAGCTGGCTTGTTCCACCTTCAGACTCTGTAATAATGTTAGTGCTCCCTTCTGAGCACTGACGTGGGATGTGTGATGGTGCTTTCCTAGCTTCCGCTTGGCCCTAAAGGCTTTGCTCTAGTCTGTGTCTGGCTTGTCTTTTCTGCTCCCATCTTTACCTTTTTAGATCCTGACCTTGAGCTCTTAGCTTGAGGGCCTCTTACAATTTGCCTCACTTTTCTTGATCCGGTTGTATAGTTCTTGCCGAATGGAAGCACATGTGTACACTTTATGGTCCTTGTCCTTAATGGTTGCCAGCTGAGTGTTCATGGCCTTTGCCAGCATCCTGGCCTAGTCACACTTCCCCCCATTGAGGAACCTTGCAACCTCCATGAACACCTGCTCCGACATGTACTTGTCATCTTTCTTTAGACATACTACTTGGGCCACAACATCAATTTGGTATGTTCCTCGAGCTTCTGTGTAGGAACACCTTGAGCACCTTTCTTCCTCTTGGTCCCATCCTCCTCTGTATCTTTCAAGTGTCAGATCACCATTTCAAGTGTCTAGGCTTGGCCTACTGCTTTTGCCGTCAGGCCCAAGTGATGGCTTAAGGATTCCTTATCTGCTTTCATAGCGAGCCCTTTGATTGTGGTTTGTTGCAAGTCTTTTTTGTAGTTTTGCACTGCTTCTTCCGCTATGTCATCATCCACTTGAAGTTGCATACTATTATACAAACCCATTTGCCCTGCTGCTTTAAACTTTGCTTACTATTCTGCCTCAAGCTCTGCCTCAAGCTCGGCTATCTTGATGCATGTGGCTTTGGGGTTGCTTGATGAAGAGGCCATGGTGTAACTTTGTGAAATCAACCTTGTGGTATACAAAGAGGAAAAGTAGCTCAAGGAGTGTAAAGAAGACTGTGTATGCGATGAGTGCATAGAAGGAGAGTGCTAGTAAGGTTATGCTCTCTTCGTTGGTCACATTGGTTGGCATATTTGCGCTCCATCATCGATGCTCGTGTCAAGAACCCTAATGTTATCAATTGAATAATTAGTGTAATGATGAATGAGTAGTGGCTCTTAATTGTTAGCCGCCCTCTCCTTCCCTTTACTTCTCCCTCTACCTTTGTATTGATGGTTCGTAGGCTTGCCATGTCAGCATTCCCGTGCGAACCTTCTATTTCCTAGTTGGTCTTTTTTTGCCAGTGTTGAGCTCTTATCATTATACCCTCTCTTGGCATGTCCATGTGTGGCATTCCTTGGTCTAATTCTCTTAGGGCTTGCCTTAGCCCCAGGTCTTCCTATATGCCTTGGGCTGGATTATACTGATGTGAGGCTTCAGTCCCTTCTTGATCGTGGGATCTGGTGTAATACTTTCTGAGTTTTGACATGTTTACTCGTTTAGGAAGTTTTAGTCCGTGAAGATCCCTGAGTATGGCTGAACCATTCTCATACAATCTCAACAACTCATAGGGTCCTGCTCAGCTCATGGTGGAATTTTTCTTCTTTCCATTCATTTTCCTAAGGAACCACAACACTAGGTCCCCTTCCTCGAACCTTCTCATTTTTGATATTTTGTCATGGTAAGCTTTCATTCGCTTTTGGGCTACTTCCTACTCCCATAGCGCCCTTTGACGCTACTCAGCTAGCTTCTATAGTTCTAATAGCTTGCTTTGAAGATTTGCTTCTGGATTGAGTTGATGTTGGGCCGCAGTACGTAGTGATATGATGGTGAACTCAAATGGCACAATGGCCTCTTGACCAAATGCCAGGCGAAAGGGTGTCTGCTTGGTTGTGATTTTGAATGTCTTCATGTATGCCCATAGTGCTAAGTGTAAATGCATATCCTAGGATCCTTGCACCGTTTGCACCACTTTGGTCAGTATGTCCTTCAATGCTTTGTCGGTGCTTTCTGCTTGACCGTTGCACCTTGGGTAGTAGGTGGCTGCTTTTCGATGTTTGGTGCAGAACACCTCTGTAAATGCCTTTACTGTTTCATTCAAGAAGTGGGTACCCTGGTCACTGACTAACTCCGACGGGCAACCATACCTAGTTATGATATGTTCATAAAGAAAACTGGCTGTCTTTTTGGCTTTGTTATCTGTGAGTGCTTTTAGTCTCGACCCATTTGGTGACACAGTCAATTGTTGCTGCCACTATGTACTTGTATTTCCCCATATTTTTGAAGGGTCCCATGAAATCTATACCCCATCGAATGAAAGGCGCCAAAGGCTGAACAGGCTGTAATGGATGCATGTTATTGGGTGATGGTCTCCCCATTTGTTGACATGCATCACATCCTCTCGCCCATTTCTAAAAATCCTTAGATAAAGACTTCCACCAATACCTTGCTTGCAATAGTTTTCAGGCCATCACTTCCCATGATACATGCCCTCCTTCCTCCCCCTCATGAGCCTCTTCTAATAGCTCCACTCTTTCTGCCAATGGTATGCATCTTCTCACGACTCCGTCCTTTCCCAGTCGGTATAATGCTCCTACTATCTAAAGTTTCTATTTTGCATGATCAAAGCACATTTCTTTTTAACGGACCAGCCCGTCGGTTTTTCTCTTGTTTGTAAGAAATTCAACATTTCAAAATCTTTTTAAGTCCCTTCAATCCTGAATAGAGCCACATCAAGACCTTCATCCACTGGTGCAGATCTAGATAAAAAATCTACCCCAAAGTGACTTTTACCTGGCTTATGAATGACTTTGAATTCAAATTCCTATAACCGTAGCATATATCTGAATAGACTACCTTGAATGACCACCTTATTGATTAATTGTAGAAGCGCTTGGTGATCAACATAAAACACAAAGAAATTTCCATGTGTCTAAATTTATGGACAACGGACACAATTCAGAGAGCCTCCCTCTCCGTGGTGGTGTAGGCTTGTTCTACCTAGAAAAAGCTCATGCTTGCAAAGTATATTGGAAAATCTATCTCTCCTTATGGTTGTGCCTATATAGCTCCCAACACTAGTCTTGATGCATCCACATGAACATGGAAGATCCAATCCCACTTGGGTTGCCGTAGAATTGGTTTTTGTGAGATGATATCCTTAATGGCCTGAAACCCTTTGTGGCATTCTTGTCCCCAACAATAAATGGAATCCTTCTTAGTCAAGGCATACGTGGGTGCTGCGAATCCTGCTAACTTTTCTATGAATCTTCTGTAGAAGTTGACACATCCCTGGAAGCTTGCAATTTTATTTGTAATGGTGGGTGCTTCTTGGATTGCTTTGATCTTATCTTTTGTCATTTCAATCCCTCTCTTTGGCACCACATGTCCCAATAGCATTCCCTTGTATGCCTTAAACACACACTTGTACGAATTCAGGCTTCCCGACATCGTTCAAACATGCATTGCAAACATTCCAGATGTTGATTCATGATTAAATACACTGTGAAGTCATCAACAAAAATGGCCATGAATTTCTGTAGATATTCTGCGAATATGGTCATCATTGCTCTGTGGAATGTTGTTGGTGCATTACATAATCCAAATGACATCGCAAGAAAATGAATGCTCTCCACTTTGTTATAAATGTTGTTTTCTCTCTATCTTCCCTAGCCAAGATGATTTGGTTGTATCCATTGTGTCCATCCACAAAGCTATACATTTAGTACCTAGCCACTTGATCCAACATTGTATCTGTAAAAGATAAAGGGAATGGGTCTTTTATAGTTTTTTCATTTAGCTCCTTGAAGTCTACATAGATTCTCAACTTTCCGTTCTTCTTTGGAACCACTACGATAGGAAATAGCCAATCTCAATGCTTTCCACCTCGATAATGAATCCACCTCTTAGCAATGCATCTATCTCTTCCTTTTGCTTTTGCTGCATAATTGGGGTTCATTCTATATCTTTGCATCCTTACTGGCATGGCATCCATCTTTAGTGGGATTTTGTGCTGACACACCATGGGTCAATGCCTTTCAGTTTAGAGTGGTCCCAGGAAAACACATTCTTGAACTTCATAAACAATGTTTTGTGTGCTTTTTTGACTTGATTTGACAGTTGTTTATTGACTCTCACTCACTGTTTAATTTTATTCAGTCCCAATTCCTATTTCTTCCACCTCATCTCCAGTCACTTTCTTGTTGGTTTCCCTTCACACCTGCTTGGTGCCTTCTTCCTCTTATGTGAAGTGTGCTAGGAACCTTCCCTGCTAGTCTACCAGCTTCAGATTAATGGTTACCAATTTAAATCTAACATGGACAGTGGGACAATACTAATAGCCTCCAGCTTCCTCCATAACTCTTGAGCTTCTGTTGGGAAGATGATTCTTGGTCTCTGACTCCCTGAAAACTTGTAGATGATGTTGAAACAGTGATCTTTTTATTACCCATTTGCATTGTCGACTCATTTGTGCTCCAATCATGTATTGCCCCTACCGCTCTTAGCCAGAGCCTTCCCAACAACACGTCGTATGAATCCCCTACCTCTAGTATCACCCCTCCCACCCTGATTGGTACATTCTCTACCATTCTTAAGGGATATGAGATTATATGATATGCCATCCTCAGTTTGAATGGAGATGGTTTGACTTTCAATCCAAAGTGTTTCCTAGCCTTTTTCGACATGATGTTTATCCCAACTCCTTCGTCCATAGTTGCTCTGTCCACTGCTTTTCAGTGTTTCCTGATCTTACATTCTACTAGCACCATTAGGGTTGGGTCGTCGCGTATTCTTATCCTGTTAATCTCATAGGCTGACTTCAAACCCTCCTTTTCCAGTAATTCCTCAACTATTGGTATTGTCAAAACAAGATTGGTCATTTTCAAGGATTTGTGATTCTTTCAAAAATATTTTTCCATAGGGAGCCTTTTGGTTCCTCCTCTTCATTGATATTTCCTGGCATTCTGTTCTTGCGACTCTCCTCTTTAGTGAATTGTTGTTGACTCAACCTGCCCTGTGTTTTCAGACTTATGCATGTCCTTTCTAGCCCAAACCATTGTTTTCTTTACTTCTAAAGGTCTAGTGGTACCTCTTATTTTTTGCATTTCTATAGTACTTTTTTCATGCTAGGATGGTTTCTTTTGAAGGTCTCTTGTTATTTGAGTTGTCTCTTTCTTCAATGCCTGCTAGATTTTTATTGGCGCTTTCATTTTGATCACTTTTTTGGTTGTTCTCTAGTTTTTGATCGAGTCACTACATCCACCCCAGATGCCAGTACATTTATGCTGGGATTGTTAGGTTGCTGAGGAGCCAGTGGTTCCATGCATTCTCTAGCAAGGTGGCCCTCTTTCCCACACCTCCAACAATTAAATTTCATGGGGAGTGGTCTCAAGTATGGTTGCAACATTGTTTCTGCATGTTGTCTTGGTGCCTGCTGCCTCGCTACCGTTGCAACCAACCTTACTACTGCTAGGGTCGAGATCTTGATGGGGCACTCCTCCCATTCATGTCCTCTGTGCTCACAATAGTTGCACTTTATGCACTCGCTGCTCGTATGATTCCTTTCCCGTCAATGCTCCCCCCTTCTTTGGCATCTTTGTTTATACTCTTGACATCTCCTCTACCTTCTTTTTGAGTCTTTTGAGTTCCTTTGCCCAACCCCTTGTCTTGGAACATTTGCTAGCAGGTTCATCGCCTAAACTGCTAGTATCTTCCGAGTTGCTGGAGTCACTTAAACTGATATCTTTTTCTCTCCATCTTCATAGCTCTTCGAAAGTGTTGTAGGGTTGGTGAGTACTGACTTTGCCACCTCTTTCAATGATGTCATATTGAGGAACCAAGCCTTAAGACTCTTGTGCCCTGGTGGTGAAGACAATTGTCTAGCTAAATCTTTACTTTCCGCCACAAACTATCTGACACAGTTAATCTTTTGTTTGATTCTTTCAACCTAATTGAGCAACTCCTCATCAGTCTTCTCATGCTTGAGAAATCCCAACAACAACAACAACAACAATCGGTCCAAGGAGAAGGGAGTTTACAAAGGCAAAAACAAACTCTCTCCTGAAGAGCTTGAAGCTTTTCACAAGGACCATAAGTGTTTTAAGTGTGGGGAGCAAGGACATGGCTAACGTTCTTGCCCCAAGAAAAATGCTCGCAATGAGACTCCTAGGGCTTCCACCATCGAAGCTCCAAAAGAGGATGCTCATTGCAAAGGTGCACCTCTTTCCAATGCTTGGGGAAAGGTAAGGGAGCATGATGCCTTCATCTTGTTTGACCTTGGCTCTACTGACAACTTCATATCAACAAAATTGGCCACCAAGTTGGGCATTTAAGCTTTTGAGATGGGAGATGTTTTAACGGTCGACACTGCTTTCAAGGGACAATGAGCCTCCGTTACTCCCTTGATTGGGAAGTTGAGGCTCCATGTCCAAAGCTATGTCGAGAAAGAAGCTTTTTTCATCTCTCCTCTCCAACATGAGGATGCTATCCTAGGGGCCCCATGATTCAACCGCATGGCTGCCAACATAAGGCTCCTTGAAAGGAGAATCTACTTCACCTTCAGGGGAAAGAACATGTATATAGATGCTAGTGAGTGTGGTTGTACTATACCACTTGTAAATCCTCCTGCTTTTGATAAATCATGAAGAACTCAATTTATGTGTATATGATTTTTGTCAAAGAGTCCCTAAAAGATCCTATTGTTTCATCAAATGTAAATGGTAGGGATCAAGAAGAGTTAGACTTGTCTAGTTTTCTAAAAGTATTCCAAGATGTGTTCATCGATGTGGACTTACCTCCAAAACGAGGGGATGATGACCATCTCATTGAGCTCCTTCCAGGAAGCTCACTGCCTAACAAGCCTCCTTATCGAGTTTCTCAAGCTTAACAAGAGGAGATCATGAGGCAAGTACAAGAATTGGTTGACAAAGGGATGGTGAGGCCTAGCTCCTCTCCCTTTTGTTCTCCAGTCCTTTTAGTGCTGAAGAAAGATGGTACATACCGTATGTGTGTGGACTATCGAGCACTAAACCATATCACTATCAAAAACATATTTCTCGTGTCTCGAGTAGAAGTTCTGTATGATAAGCGACAAGGCTCTACCTACTTTAGTAGGATTGACCTTAAAAGTGGCTATTATCAAATAAGGACAGTGAATGAAGATATCCTTTGCACCGGCCACGTTCAATCGATTAATGGAGAAATCTGTAGACCCTACCGCAAATTCACTGAAGTGTTCTTTGATGATATCATCATCTACTCCAAGTCCTTGGAGGAACATAAGCAACATCTCCAAGTGATTTTTCAAGCATTGAGGGAGAACAAGCCTTTTCTCAACCAAAAGAAAAGTGAATTTTTCCTCCAAGAGATTCAATACTTAGGTCATATTATCTGTCAAGATGTCCGAATGGATCCATCGAAGTTAGAGGTAATAGAAGGATGGCATAATCCAAGGAATCTACATAAGCAAAAAAGCATTATTTAGTAGGTGTGCATACTATAGACGCTTCATAGCAACATTTTCTCAAATAGCAGGACCATTACATGACTTAACAAAGAAGAACGTTAAGTATTTATGGACTGCTAAGGAGCAAATGCTTTTGACAAGCTCAAAGAGAAGCTTACCTCCCAACCAGTCCTCATGCTTCCCAATCTCTCAAAGCCATTTGCGGTCCAATGTGATGCTTGTGGTGATTTCCTTGGAGCAGTCTTGCTTCAAGAAGGACACCAAAGTCTCAAGTACTTCATGACGCAAACCAAGCTTTCCGACAAACAAATGAGGTGGGAAAATTTTCTTTCGCAAGTTAATTTTTATATTGCTCACATTGCGGGTAAGCACAATCACGTGGCTGATGCACTTTCACGACGACCAAAAGTTAATGCAGTGTCTTTAGCTACTCACAATGATGTATCTTCTATGGTAGATGAGTATGATGTTGCCCTTGACTATAGAGACATAAAGTCAACCCTTGCTTGGGGGAAGAAAGAGGAACCAATCACCTTGTAGGATGGTTATCTTCTCCACGGCAATAGGCTATATGTTACCCACTCCCTTCTTGAGAAAGTCATGTATGAATCCCATGCTCCTCCCTATGCAGGGCGTAGGGGCATTCAACCTACTCTCCGAGGAGTAGAAACGTAATTCTATTGGCCTACCATGAAAGTGGACATACAAGACTATGTTTCAAAATGTGTAGTATCCCAAAAGACCAAAGTATGATAGAGGGAAGAAACCTGGATTACTCCAGCCACTGCCTATTCCAAATTCACCATGGGAGAGTATATCCATGGATTTCATCTTTGGATTACCCAATTCTATCCATGGGAATACGGGAATATGGACAATAGTTGACAGGTTTAGCAAGCAAGCACACTTTGTTCTTGTCAAAAAGACTATTAAGGCTCACAAAATGGTAACTCTCTTCATATCACATATTTTCAAACACCATGGATTGCCAACATCCATCGTGTCAAATAGAGATCCTAGAATGACCAATAATTTCTGGAAAGGTCTCTTTGAAAATCTAGGAACAAGATTGAATTTCTCTTCAATCTATCACCCACAAATGGATGGACAAAGTATGATAGCCAATCTTACGATACTTGATCTACTAAAGACTTATCTTATAGAAGTAGATCAATGCTCACAATGGGAACCCTCTTGTAGAGTATGCATACAATAATACTGTACATACTTCTATGGGAAAAGCACCTTTTGAAATAATTGAGGGAAGACCTGAAAGTCCCTTGCTACTTAAAGTACATGGGAAGATCTTCGCTGCCGAATGAGTATAGCCATGACCTACAATAATATTTTCAAAAGATTAAGGAGGCTATATCCATCTCTCAACAAAGGCAAAAAGCTACTGTTGACAAGCGTAAAAGGGCCTTAACATTCAAAGAAAATGATTGGGCCTTACTTAAGTTTCCCAAGGCTCGATTGAGGCAAACGACCAGCAAAAATCCTACGGGCCATCAAAAAGCTAGCAAAAAGATACTATGGTCCTTTCCAAATCTTGAAGCCCATCAATGAGATGGCTTATCAACTTAAGTCGCCCAACCACTGGCTCATACACAATGCTTTTCATGTGAGTCTACTTAAGCCCTACAAAGGAGAGCCACCACGTGAACCAATTATTGAAGACCCTCCCAAAATTGAAGACCAAGAAGAGGTGCTACAATGCGAAGCTATCCTTTGGCATGAAGACAAGGTACTATGACGTGGTGAGATTATCGGCGACGGTATCTTATTACGTTCAAAAATTATCCTTTTGAAGATGCTAGATGGATGCAAGGAATACAACTTAAGGATAGTATGAACCTTGTCAATGCTTACAATGCCACATTAGAGTAAGAAAATGTACAAATTTCTTTTAAATGACCAATGTTTTTGTCTTATAAGACTAGTTCTCTTTTTATTGTGCACAAATTTTAATAGTATGCATGCTTAGAATCATGTTTGTGATGACGATGTCTCTCAAACACCAAGTAGAATTTGTCACTCTACTTTGGGAGAATGAAATGGACTAAAGAGCATACATGCTTGCGGCAGCTATGTCTCCCAAGCACCAAATGGATTAGTCATCCATCTTGGAAAGATGTCGTAGGGTAAAAAGGGATCCTCTACCTGCTAAGCAAGATTGACCAATGACTAAGGCTTTATCTCTTCTACCTCGTAGTTGAGGACGACTATGATTTCAAGAGAGAGGTAATGTCATTAAATCTAATATATAACCAACCCAAATGATTTTCTCATATTAAACTGATCATTTGGAACAAGGGTTAGAATATAGATATGTGCTTTCAGATCTATCTCAACACAGGGCCAATGGTAAAGGGGTCCAAATGAGAGATGGTATGTCAAAGAGCAAGGCTATAATGGAGCTTAAAGACCTTAGGGTTAGCATCATTAAAGACCTCCAAAGGTTAGTGTTAAAAATTCCATTGACCTTAGGTAACCTAGGGTTGAGCTTGAGGTGGGAACCTCCCCAAGCGTGAGGTGCTTGTCGTGCTTGATGACTAAGATGCTTGAGGTTCTTGATGACTGAGATGCTTGAGATGCTAGGGTTGTACTTGAGGTGGGAACCAGGTCCAGGTTGAGGGGCTTGAGGTGTCAAAAAGTCAACAAGTATCCCTACACGGGGGGGGGGGGGGGGGGGGGGGGGGCAAGCCCTACAAGTTGGGAGCATGAGAGAGAACACACACACCCTCACTCAAGGCAAACCTAGACCAAGGAGGCAACAAGAACACATGTCAAACTCCTCCTTGTGTTGCCCTCATGGTGTGCCTAAAGCCTATTCATTGGCCTCCCAAGGGGTCCAATGATAAATCAGTTAATTTAATTAATTGTTTTAGCACTTATCAAGTCCTCTCTCTCAAAGGGGAAAGGGGGACATTTGTCCCAAGGCTACCCTTGTTGCTTGATATGCCCCTGCATGTGATTGGCTAGGCCTGGAGAGGTCCAATGATCTTCAATCGTGAGCTACAAGGGGGGGTCGACCAAAGCAAGCTAGGGGGTTGCTTGAGGGGTATACTCTCCCACACACACTCTCATTGTGTGAAGTACAAAGTGCAAGAGCTCCATCTCCTTCTCCACACTCTTGGCTATGGAACGCAAATCCAACCAAGATTCATGCTTCAATGCTTAATCTTGCCATCTTCTAATCCATCTTCATTACTATGCTATTATGTATGCTAGTAAGAAGAGTGATGGTAAGTGAGGAACTAATTCTTTCTCCTATGAAATGTTTCTTCTTCCTCTTTCCTACCCTTGTTCCCCGCTAGCTCTCTCCACCTTCGAAGGTGTTTGAGACCTTGGGACTGAGGCTTGGGATAGTTAATGCTTTCCAGAAAGTTTATGTTATGCTTGTGATGCATGAAGCTTTCCATCTTCATAGCATCACCTAGGTCACAAGGAACACAAAGATTGTAGTGTACCAAGTCTCTCTTGATGGGAGAAACTATAATCCAAATGCCCATTGGAGGGGGGACCGGCTCCACATAAATCCGGTCCTCAACGGTTGTCATGTTCTCTAAACTCTCTCTCTTGCAAAAGTATTGTTCATGCCAAGTTAACTAAATGTTGTGTTTATGTTGCTACCATCAATTCACTTCACCCACGATGTTCACAAAGTAATTTCACAAAAGTACCTTCTCTAATTTCCGCTACTCTCAGAGTTAATAGGCCATTTCCATTACATTAATAATAAAATTAAATACTCAACTCCACAAAGGGGTGGTGCTTGGTGCTATATAATACTATTCAAAAAAGGATGAAAAAATTGGCCAAAAAATCTCTCTTCAACAACTGACCTTGATGGCATTGTAGTGAGGTGATTTGTCACTCTTATAGGACACTTGTTCTAGTTTTTATAATTGACATACCATTGTCTTTAGGATGCTAACTTTGGCATGTAGAGCATAAGCTCCTAACAAGGAGCCTACCTTGATCCTGTAAGCATGTCAGATAAGCAACATGCTGTAAGGTAGAGCAACTGTTATGGAGTTGATATTTTATTATTTACTGCAGCTGACAGGTGGAAAAGACTGGACCGAGCTAGGCTTATGCGAATGGAAATATATATATATTGTACAATTTATTATTCAAGTGCTCTTTTATGAGCTTTGGCCATTTATGACCGGCTGGCCAGTTTGTACTCAATTTGACCATTCAAGAAATCTATAAATGAAATACGTGCAAGAGGGAAATGGTGACTCTTGCACAGGGGGGAGATTGCACCCAGTGCCTGTGTCTCTTCTTCTCTCCTCTCCTCTCTTCTCTTTCGCCGTGCCAGTGTAGCACTCCCCTCTAGGAGGTGGACTTGCATGTGTTTTCCTACTCTCTGTCGCCCCGTGTCTCTCTCCTCTTACATATAGCTTGATTTATGTGCAAGTACGATTAGCAGGTATGCAGGTTTTGTCGTTTTTCATGAACTATGTTGTGCTATTTTTGATTTTTTGTAGGGATCTCCACGCCTCCGTCTGATAGCGGCAACACATTGATAAAGTAAATGAAAGGTTCAAGGGCTCGAACATAAGGTTACCAACATCACTATAATGATGTAGCAACACCAAATTTGGATTTAGAGAGAAAACATTTATACATTGTCATAAAATCTAATATCTAACTAACCCAAATGATTTTCTCATATTAAATTGATCACTTAATGTGGGAGAATAAACGGGAACAAGTGTTAAGATATAGGTATGTGCTTTTAGATCTATCTCAACACGGGGCCAATGTAAAGGGGCCCAAAAGGGAGATGGTCTATCAAAGAGCAAGGCTAACCAATGGAGCATAAGACCTTAGGGTTAGCTTCATTGAAGACCTCCAATAAATGTGTGAAAAAGTCCTTTTGACCTTAAGTAAGCTAGGGTTGAGCTTGAGGTGGGAACCCGGCCCAAGCTCGAGGTGCTTGTCCTGCTTGAGGTGCTTGTCATGCTTGAGGTGTTTTTCATGCTTGAGGTGCTTGATTAAGATGCTTGAGGTGCTTGACTGGCTCCATGCTTGAGGTGCTTGACTTGCTGCATGATTAAAGTACTTGAGGTGCCTTGAGAAGCTTGCGTGAGATGCTTGTGGGAACCCCCCCTAGTTCAAGTGCTTTGTCATGCTTGGTGAGTAAGGTGCTTGATCACCTAAAAGTCAAAAGCATTCCTACAAGAGGGGGGGCGAGCCCTTTTCCTAGGAGCTAGAGAGAGAACACCCACTCACACACACAAGGGAAGCCCCAACTTGAAGAAGCAGCAAGGACACATGTCAGGCCCCTACCCATGTTACCTTCATGTGTTGCTTGAAGCCTATTGGCTAAGCTTCAAAGGGGTCCAATGATAAATTACATGAATTATCTAATTGTTTTAGCATTTATCAAGTCCTCTCTCTCAAAGGGGAAAGGGGGACACTTGTCCCAAGGCTACCCATGTTGCTTGTAATGGCTCCTGCTTGTGATTGGCTAGGCCTGGAGGGGTCCAATGAGCTTCAGGCATGAGCTACAAGGGGGGGTCGACCCAAGCAAGCTAGGGGGGTGCCTAGGGGGTATACTCACCCACACACACTCACAATCACTCTCAATGTGTGCTATGCAAAGTGCAAGAGCTCCCTCTCCAAGCAAGTAGAGGTTGAGAGCCTACACCAACACTCTTGGCTATGGAGTGCAAATCCAACCAAGAGCCATGCTTCAATGCTTAAGCTTGCCATCTCCTTCTTCTTCATTACTATGCTATTATGTATGCTAGCAACAAGAGTATGATAAGTGAGGAACTAATTCTTTCTCCTACGAAATGTTTCTTCTTCCTCTTCCCTACCCTCATTCCCTGCTAGCTCTCTCCACCTTCGAAGGTGTTTGAGGTCTTGGGACTGAGGCTTGGGATAGTTAAAGCTTTCTTCAAGTTTATGTTATGTTTGTGGTGTATGAAGCCTTCCATCTTCATGGCATCACCTAGGTCACAAGGAACACAAAGACTGTATTGTAACAAGTCTCTCTTTATGGGAGAAATCATAATACAAATGCCTATTGGAGGGGGGACCGGCTCCACATAAATCCGGTCCTCAATTGTTGTCATGTTCTCTAAACTCTCTCTCTTGCAAAAGTATTGTCTATGCCAAGTTAACTAATTGCTATGATTATGTTGCTATCTTCAATTATGTCTACCCGCTATGCTCACAAAATCATTTCTTGAAAGTACTCTCATTAAATTCCGCTATTCTCAAATTGAATAGGCAAATTCCATTACATACATGCTTAAACACAATGGACATTCAATGCATACTTCTCAAACTTGTGCATGCTTAAACACAAAGCATATTCAATGCATACATCTTACGCTTTCATGCTTCTCACAAGTGCAACATTGTAGCTATACACTAACAATTCACCACAATCCGTATCTTCAGACAGGGAGTTATTAGACCTCTCTAATTTGGCTCTCGTCCTTGCACATCACTTCTCTAATTTTGATGTGCAAGGACGAGAGCCAAATTAGACCTCTCTAATTTGGCTCTCGTCCTTGCACATCACTTCTCAACACTCAAGCACCACAAAAAATTGTGTATTTGGTGAATTTTTGATGAACAAAATTCAAAATATGTAGATCAATTGCAAGGTAACAGAGTTCATCATTTTGCTGGATTGTCATTTATATATTGCAAATAAATCTCAATCAACTAAGTAAGCAAATCAATTTATTTCACTTTCTTGGAAAGGTTGAAAACTTCATTAGAATTGCACCAAAAGATGGAAAAACTTTCCACAAGATGATAGATCCCTTTGCCAATCTACAGAGTCTTTAATGAGCACAATAAGGTAATTTTCACTAAAATTAATCAGAGTTTGCAAAAAACATAAACCATCTAAGTCTAGTGTAAGTCTCTTTTCCGTTTTACAAGAAAAGTTTGTCACAAGCATTTGTTGCTGTTTGGAGACATTAAATAATACGGGGTAGAACTTGTTCATTTCACAAAAAATGTATGTTAGGAGCATCGTTCCTCGTTGGAGACATCAAATAAACCTTTTGACTGAATATAACATATTATCTAGCTACTATAACCTGTTGCATTGCATATGGAGGCCTTTGTGAGTTCTCACCTTGGCACTGCTTGGTTGCAGGTAATGATATAGGAGTGGTGCCTATCAAATCTTGTACACATTTTTTAGGCTTTCTTTTAGACTTTTTAAGCCTATTTTTTAGGCTTAGTAATAAAAATAGCTTCTCTCTGTGTGTGTGTGCGCGCGCGCGCGTGTGTGTGCGCGCGTTGCCGTTCAATAGCTTATCTCTCTCTCTCTCTCTCTCTCTCTCTCTCTCTCTCTCTCTCTCTCGTGTCTGCGTTGCCGTTCAAAGCAGTCAAGATCTCTCTCTCTCTCTCTCTCTCTAACAATAACAGGCAAGCAGTGCCGCCATCTGCGCGTTAGTGTTGGCCTTGTTCCTATTCGTAATTGTACAAAAGCTGTACTTGACGTAGTTGATAGGAACTTTCCAATATCCTTCTTTAAACTCGATCAACTGCTTTTTCCTCCCCACCTTGGCGCCATGAAAAGCTCCACCCGTCTCCTTCTGTACGACTCCAGTGCAGGTTCAAGGAAAGCTCAAGGGGAAAAGCATATAGGTAGGAAAGGTTCAGAGTATTCAAACATAACTTCCACGTAGGAGGAGATCTTTAACCAGAGGACATGGTACTTTGTTTTATTTTAGCTTGGTTTGCTTGAAAAAATTACCTTGTTCGTCTCTCTCTTCTTCTTCTCTTCTCAAAACTGACCATCGCCGTCAGATAGGGTTGCATATCAACCGTTAGATTCAGGGTATTGCTGTAGGTTGAAGACTTCATATATTTTGTTCCGAGTAACGCAGCTCGTCTCTGGTTGCAGCGAACGATGGCTAAGATTCGGGTATGTCCTCTCTCTCTCTCTCTCTCTCTCTCTCTCTCTCTCTCTCTCTGTGCATGCGATCCCTCACGCTTGAGATGAGGGAGTGCAGGTCCATCAGTATCATGTGGTGGGAAGAGCTCTGCCCACCACAACAGATGAGCAGCCCAAGATTTTCCGTATGAAGCTCTGGGCCACGAACGAGGTCCGCGCTAAGTCTAAGTTCTGGTAATGCCAATCTTCGTACGCTCTCATACAATTGTCGTATTTTCTCTTTTCCAACTTTGATTGTGACGTTTGGCGTTGTAGGTATTTCCTGAGGAAATTGAAGAAGGTGAAGAAGTCTCATGGCCAGGTTCTTGCCATAAATGAGGTGTGACATAGATTTTTTGCCTTTGATTTTGATTTTGGATGCTTGGCGCTGTTTTGTCAGGCTTAGATTCTATGAAAATGCTTTCATATAGCTGTTAAAATTTATTTAGGTTCATTTTGTGATGCGATGATGTTGAATGCCTATGATCGCACAAATGTCTGATATGTTAACAATATTCTTGCACTCGTAATTGATTGATGTCTCTCAATCGGTGCCTTAGAAGCAGAACCTTTAAGCTTTATTCCGGGCTGGCCTTGGATTGTTTTCTACTTTGGTGATCGTTAGGGATTTGTGGTCAGGGCTGTGGGTATTGCTCTGCTAACCTCTGTGAGGTCCAAATGGCCCTTTTTATTAAATGCTTGTGGTGCTGAAGGGTCCTTGCGAGGTTGAAATAATGTACCTTAATTAGGATGCTCTTGATGATGACTAGTTAAGAGGGGGTAGCTACACTCAGGGTGATGTGGAAGTGGATAGCAGGATGATGTGCTTGAGATATCTGTTTGTAGTGGTTATGGGTAGCTCCTATCATGGCTGAATTTTTCAATCTGGTTCTATTTGCTGCAGATATTTGAGAAGAAACCAACTACTATCAAGAACTATGGCATTTGGGTTCGCTACCAGAGTAGAACAGGTTATCACAATATGTATAAGGAATACAGAGATACTACTTTGAATGGAGCAGTTGAGCAGATGTATGATGAAATGGCCTCTCGGCATCGTGTGCGGTCACCCTGCATTCAGATTATCAAGACCGCCACTGTACCTGCCAAGCTTTGCAAAAGAGAGAACACCAAGCAATTTCATGATTCGAAGATCAAATTTCCTCTAATCTTCCGCAAAATTCGCCCTCCAACAAGGAAGTTGAAAACCACATACAAGGCTAGCAGGCCCAATACTTTTGTCTAGGACATAGCTGTGTATGGACAATATAAATGTATTGGAGGCATAGTTTTCAGAAGATATGCGAAGGAATTTTTGAATACAAGATTGAAATTTTGTAATTTATGATCTGGTTATGCACTGTGAAGAATGCAAGTCTTCAAGAAAGCAACTGTTATTTTGGCCTCAATGATTCTACCAAGGCTTTTGATGTTTTTGAGGTTTATGTGGAGGGATGGACTTTCAGCATTTAAAACTGTCTGCATTAGTGATTGTGGCTGTCTTGTAGGTCGAAGCTATTTGAGTGAATGGGTATGGCTTCTGGAGTGCAACCAGTGCAGCCTTACCTTCGTCTTGTTTTCTCTAGTTTACCTTTTTGTAGAAGGGGTTATTTACACTGGTTTTTGAACAGAACATGCTGTAATCAATTTATTCAACAGATTTTTTGAATGCAGCAAATAGCAGTGAGGGGTTCTAATCGTCAGCGGCTCAAAACCCTGCAGGCACCCTTGCGTGCACCCTTTTTGTTTGTCTGCTAAGTGGTTGGGAGGTTGAGGGGTCAAGCTGCCCCTTTAAATGTAGAGGTGGGCACCTCAAGCCATCCATTAGCTCCTACAATTGGTATCAAAGCAGGCCTTGACATCCTAGGCAACAGCACCAACATGCTCCTGTCTCTGTTCCAAGGATCGTCTCATGTGCTGTAGTCAAGGTTTTAATATTATGGCAGATTCAAGGGAAGGCACACGGATGAAATTGGGAGTGGCTTCTCTGAATGCCTTAAGGTGTTGTTAGGATTGTTATTCAGACTCGATAAATTGTTAACATGTTTGCTACTTTTCTTGCATCTGCGAGTCCCTAACCGCTGTGATCCCAGTGAAGTGTAATTATAGTTTAGTGGCCCTCAGTCTGTATGCGAGCTTGTGTGGACAATGGACCACTAACAGCTACCTTGCAGCAAACTTAATGCAAACGAGCATCCTCAAGCTTGGATCTGTGTCCACATCCGAACTTGAGGGCTTTACTTGAGAAATCATAATGCAGAACTCCTTAACTACACGTTGCCTTATGTTAAAATGCGTCCTTAATGCAGTTCCTAAGTTAGGTAAGGCTACCCTCTGGAAACTTGTTAGACCACATTGATGGAAGCGAAAGCTCTTTGCATGGGATATAGGGGTGATCATTTAATTCCGCAATGCTGTGTTGTTTCTCTCTTTCCTGCTCTCTTATTCGTAAAAAGGTCAATCCAGAAGAAAAATTATTTTCATCAATTCTTTATTTATGCGAGTGATGGCCGTTTCTATTTGATTTTTCATCAATTCTTTATTTATGCGAGTGATGGCCGTTTCTATTTGATTTTTGTGACATCATGGTCACAATTATGGGTATGTATGGTTGTGCTCATGGTTGTAGTTTCGAACATGCAATGTCCTGAAACCTTTGATGTTACTCCTTTTTGTGAGCTTTTGCTACAAGTACTCCAGAGACTGAAGGTATCTCTGATAAAGGGACAACGAGCCCTTCCTGTCTTAAGCAATGAAAATCCCTGTGGATATGAGAGTATGCTGTGCATCTGCAGATATAATACTCCTTTGTCATTGGCTCTCTCTTCTATGGAGGTGTATATGTCTATCGCCCAGTCTCTATCTCCAATTGGGAGATGAGATGCACAGTTGACCAATAACTCATATAATGCCATCGTATAGGTGGGTGTCCATGTACTTGGCATGAGATAGACCCATCATTTGTTGTGCGGAGAAGATGGTCTTGCCAAAAAGCGATCTTCGTACCCAAATCATGTGATGGACACCCTAGTCCTAGTGTTGAGCTCAATGAGATCATGTGTGATAATCCTACTATGTATGAGTGGGAGGGATGGTGTACCAAAGGAATATTGTAAAGAGGGCAGCTCATTCTTATTAAATATATGTAGCTCAGACCAAGATGATATCTGTGCAACCCAACATGAAGTATCACCGTCACTGGCCATCTGTCGTGATGACTCAAGCGCTAGTCGAGCCTTCACTACAGTCGGTGGTCAAGGCACCGAGCCTCTCGACTGTGTCAATTTGTGACAATGCACAGTGTGTTGCATTGTTGTATGCTATGCTCCCAATAACACCCGGCTCAAGCCTCCCATCATCGAATTAGATTTCTGAGATGTGTATTTCGTTTTTCCATCTCCAATCCTTCGATCACAAAACTTGACATACATGCCAATGTCTTTCATGAGCAGTTGACATTGAGCGTATTGCTATTTCATTGTGATGTTTTCTATATTGCACAATGATCCTCTAATTACTTTGTGCTAGTGTTCGAAGAAAACTACAATGCCGCAGCTCCGGTTTTGTATTGATCTGCAAAATAAAATTTTGAAATCTTGCTAAGTGTGGTTATGATTTTCTAAAAAGTTTTGGATTTTAGTTACCTGGTCTTTTGTTTCTTTTCAGATATGTTCTTTCTTGGGGGGGGGAACACTGGTTTGTATTCTCTCTCTAATTTATTGTTACCAATTTACTGATTTTGGACACTTTACCATGTGTCTTTTTTTTGCCAAGGTTTCCTTGTCCTCTTGTATCCTTCTTTTTTATGTGCTTAAAAAAAAAAGGTTATCAATAGACACACACTCTCTCTCTCTCTCTCTCTCTCTCTCTCTCTCTCATACTCTTTAAGGTCTCTTGGGATAGTTTTCTATGACGTTAAAACTCTCTTCTTCTCGGGGGTGTGAGTCCACGTGCGCGTGTGTGGTAATAAAAAGAGGAAAATCGTATAACCTTTCTATCACCCAAGTGTGGTAGATTGGTTATGCCATTACCCTCTTGAATAACAAATATCGAGTTCCAACTCTCCTCATCAGATAGATCTTTAAGGTCTCTTGGGATAGTTTCCTACGACGTTAAAATTCTCTTCTTCTTCTTCTTCTTCATCCATATTTTGCCAAAAATCGGGGGTTGAATGTTTTTTTGTTTTTACTTGACTAAAATTGCAAAATCTCGGCTAAATTTCGAGCTTGTCGTTAGGCAAAACTTCACAAGTTTTAGTGCATTGGTCAAAACTTCTTTTTTTTTTGAAATTTTCACCTAAAAACTGATAGAGCTTTGACAAAGCCCTTGTTTTCTTCGCCTAATTTTTTTTTTGGCGGGTCTTGGGGAGAGGTGCTGAAAAAAAGTCCCACGTTTTTTAACCTTGAAAAACATGGTTCAATGGTTACAACCGTGGTGGTCGTCCTTTTCAAATGGGAATTTTACACTAGAAAGTTCAAACTAGGAGACGTTAGCATTATGACATCTCTCTTTCTCTCGTAAATTTTTTTAGGTCACGTGTCTTTTTGTCTCTCTTTATAGAGACTAGTACGGCCGGCCGTCTCTCTCTCTCCCTCTCCCTCTTTATCGCGTGCAAACGGGCTTTTTTTAATTTTGGACTTTAGCCTTCAAGTTGCAGATTGCGACACGTGTAAAGGGCTTCCCCTTCCGCCATATTATGTTAGTAGATTTGAAAGGGAAAAATGAGTGTTAACCCTCACGGCTCACGGACACCCTATCACCTACGAGACGGACGTTGTAACCTACGGTGGACATTGTATTATTTATTTGGTAGAGTCAGGTACCGGGCTTGTCGGTCCAATAGGAAAAGGGTAAGAGTGATCGCCGATGAGAGGCGCACTCTAACTGGGACATTCAAGGGATTAGTTGGCTAAGCATGGGTGCCCAAGTGTGAATGAGGTGAGCTCATATAAAAGCCAACTAAACTTAAAATTCACTCATTCTCTCATTTGTGCAATAGAAGAGTGCTCTTGCTCCATCTCCATCTACATCTTCTTCTTCTTCACCTCCTTGTGTGTGTGTGTGTGTGTGTGTGTGTGTGTGTGTGTGTGAGAGAGAGAGAGAGATAGAGAGAGAGAGAGAGAGAGAGAGAGAGCATTGCGACAGCACGACGGCGGTGAAGCGGTTGAGCGCGACGTAGCGACGTCTCCTTCTTTTTCGCGGTGAGGAATCCTCCACGGTAGGAGCATAGAGCAGTGAGTGACACCATTGCCCTCTTTTGAGGTTACTAGTTAAGCTAGTTGTGTGCTTGGAGCCGTCTGTGGCTCGCACACAGTGTTAGGCAAGTCCCTTGCATCGACAGTGCGGCAAAGAGCGCACGTTTTTGGCGCCGCTGTCGGGGAATCACCCTGCACTAAGCCCAAGAGGCACTTTGTGCTTCTCCTATGAGTTGTTTGTAGTAGGAAAGAAGAGGAAGAGGAAGAGGAATGAGTTATTTTTCTGCAAGTTGTTAATTTCTGTATTGTCTGCAAGTTCTGTGATTTCTGCATAATGTTGTGTTTTCTGTTTGCACACAGTCTTTGCACAATTAGTAGTCGTTAGCTTGTTCGCAGTGAATGAATAAGTAGGTAGACAGTTAGCAATTTTTGTTTGCACACAGTCTGTACACAGTTTTCTGTCAAGGTTTGCCTGCACACAGTCTTTGCACAGTAAGGTAGTGAGAGAGGAAGTAGGTGGACAGTTAGCCCACTGTCAGTAAGCAGTTAGCAGAGTGGTTAACAGATTAGTTAGTGGTTAGCAGCACTGTTAGTAAGTAGATAAGGTAGTGAGCTGTCTTTGAGCTGTTGACAGAGAGGTTAGGTAGGTGTTGACAGTGTGTGCGGCCAAGAAAGGGGCACCTAAACCAAGCGCGATCGTCGCCTCAAAAAAAAAAAAAAAAACCGAAAATATTTAAGCGTGAGTGACTGGGGGGCTACACTAAAATTGTGATCGGGATCGAGATCATCAAGCCCAAGCCCAAGCCCAAGCCCAGGCCTCAGTCCTCAGTTTTATGATATATACTAAACTCACTCTTATATATATACCCTACCCCCTCAAGAGGGAATGAGAGCATGTGGGGCAAGTCCTCCACTCTCCTCCCTTCTTTTCCCACTTGCACCCTTAGACTTTCTAATTTGGGCCTAGTTCCCTACTAGAAATTGACGGTTTTAGGGATTCCGAGGGCATAAAGTGACCAAACGGAGGGCTATAAAACACGGCACGTCCCTCTGACCGAGACGCTCGTTTTGAGTTATCATACATTCTATTCTATAGCTGGGTCAGAAAAAAAGGACCAAAAAATCAAAAAATAAATAAATAAGAAAAGACTTGGGTTGCAAAACACCCAAAATTATTAGGTGAGCAGCCTTCACGGGCACTCACTGACACTTCTAGGGGATCCAAGTCATATGAACCTACGCTCTGGACGAGTGTTAGAGCACGAGCATATTGGTAGTGCCTCCATTTACGCGGGCACCCATTATTCCTCCACCCTAGGTTCTGGAACTTCGACCGGGACTCAAGGTAGCGCGACCCAAGATCCTCATATCGCGTCTAGTGATTCTTCCTCCTACACCAAACCCTGATAGTTCAAGTCAAGACATGCATGCCATGGGCCCACGGCCCGGGTCCAGCGTGTTTAGCCGCTTAAAAGAGACCCTTAGTAGAGCTACTCGCTCCGAACATGCGGTTAATGAAATAAATGACGGGAGTGGGGAAGTAAATTCGTCATTCATGCCTAAAATAGACCCTATGCTTCTTGAGAGTGTGCATGTGAATGTTCCATCCATTGCACCTCCTGATCCTTTAGGACTATCTCCCTCTGAGGTTTTACTACCCGATGGTAGGAGTCTTGCCGAAGTACAAGAGATCAAACGCTATATGCAAGCAACAAGGGAGAGGGAAATTGAGAACCTACGAAGGCTAGAACAAAGTCGAGCTCTGAAAGCAAAGGCTTCTATGACAACAATCATGCCAGCCGAGCAACCGAGTGCTCCCAAGGTAGCAGTCACGGAGGGGCAAGCGATGGGGAGCAATAATGCTTCCACTTCAAGGGAAACCTCCAGCACGCCAGGCCTAAATGGGATATTCCTAAACGAAAATTGGGAGTATGACCTACAAGCAGAAGCTTTAACTGATCAGTACACAGGACACACCTATCATGTGGGTTGGTTCGATGTTCTACAATCCACATCGGGTGCTACTAGCATAGATGAGCAACAACAGAAAGTCTGTGATGTCCTCCATAGGATTGTCGAGTTAGAAAGACAGAACACAGGGATCAACATGCCTTCAACAGGCCTAATGAGATTCTTGGATACGGGAAAGGCCAACCAACCAACCCTATCACAAATGGAGACTCCCTCAGTGAGCCCCATTGATCCTCCATATGTTGTTTCGCCAGGAGCCTCAGTACAATCTGAGCCCACAAGTGGCAGCTTTACCTTCCCAGATCTAGCTCCTCTTTCTCTTAATGACACTACGGCTACCATGCATATCCCAGTGGTGAGCATGAAAAGAAGTACACCATGGAGTTCATTTGTTAACACTGCGCCGATGTCTAGTAGCACAGTGCCCCCAACTATACCTACATGTATGTATCAATCATGTGCACCTGTCGTACCTCAGCCTCATGTAGCTCCTACACCTCCGATTATTCCAAGAGCTTACAATCCACAATGGAATTATCCAAGATCTTATACAAGTGGAGCCATGCCATTTAATAATAACATGCCATATCAGACACCCCCTATGCCTAGGGCCACGCCTGTAAACTTTGGACCACGGTCTGGTACACCACCATACGAAATATGGGACCCAAGAGCCGCATGTATGCCAAGGCCAAGGCCAACTCCCATCTCACATGTGGTTCCAGGAGCACATACACCCATTATACCTGCTCAAATAGGAGATTTGGCAGCATTTGCTCAAACTATCGGTCGCTCTATTGCGGAAAACATGCGTAGTGCACCTGATAGAGAGCCTAGGAGGAAGGCAGTTCAAGTAGCTAAGCTCACACAAAAATTCAGTGGAGACGGAGATGCTAGAAAGCATATGGAAGTCTTTGAACATGTGTGCGATTCCTTGGAAGAGCACAATGAGCTACATAAGTGTAAGGCTTTGAGTTTGACCCTAAGCGGAAAGGCTGGAGATTGGTATAGAACCTTAAGAGTAGAAGAGAAAATGATCTACTCTACTCTTAGGAGACTGTTCTTAAAAGAATACATACGAGAGGGAGTACTTTGGGATGTAGCCTCTCAGCTCCAGAAAGCCCAACGAGAAGAAGGTGAATCCGTGAGAGACTTCATTAGTCGCCTAAAGAATTTGAATTCTCGATGCAATCCAAACGAGCGATTCAACAACAACCAATTGCTCGATAGATTCATTAGGGGACTACGACATGAAAGTATCTATAATGGCCTAGTCATTAGAGGTATCACTACTTGGGAAGCAGTCACAATGAATGCAATCCAATTGGAGGATAATTTAATGATTGCAGGAGAAAGAGTGTCCGCCGAGCCGAAGTCTAGTAGCTTGCAAGCGTCAGGGCATGAGCCAATGAAGATAAAGCCAATCGTGAAAGAGCAAACGATATCTGAGATGACTTTGGCAGATCTCACCAAGGCCATCCAAGAAAGCCTTAGGGGTAATCGTGCTCCACAAAAAACTCATATGTATCCAAGAAGGGATCAACAATGGTGCTCAATTTGCTTGGGCCCACATACTACGAGTGAATGCCCTACTTTCAGAGTAAAGTTTAACGGGACTTGTAACGCGTGTGGTAGGTATGGCCATCAAGCGAAGGATTGCCTAATGCTTAAACGCATCATGGAAAATAGACCGCCTATAGCTTGGGCAGACTCACCTCGAGTTCCTGCATTGATGCCTACCCCACCCATGGAGCAACAGTTGTCATTACAGCACATGGTCCCAAGAACCCAAAATGTGGTCCAAACCACACCATTGCCACCTCCAGTGCTAGGACCGCAACCCCCTCATCCAAGAGTTACACCTATGAACCAAATAGGTTGCGAGTCATCTAGTACTTATGTAGATTGCGAAGAGGGCATAGACTCTAGTATCACCTATGGAGTCGACATGCTTGAGGAGTGTCCCATGTACTATATGGAAGACCATTGGGGACAAATCAAACCGGTATATCAAGCTACTGCGCTAGCAGCAAGAGGCCAAAACATTAATACTTTTGTCAGGAGACCACCTCTTCAGTGCTACGAATGTGGTGGACGACATCGAGTAGCTGAGTGTCCCATTAGAATGCAAAAGAATGCTGCACTAATGCAAACAAGTCAAGGGAGTGCATTGGCAATGCCAATACTCACTTGTAATCGTTGTGGCATAGATCATTTGATCGCACAGTGTCCTAACAATCCAAACGCACCGAAAATCACACCATTGAACTTAATAGAGATTGTTGATGGGACACCACCTACTATAAACATAGCACCAGTGAATGCACTCACACGGTCGATGCTCCAAAAGCAAAATTCCATCCTCGAAGAGAGAGATGCTGCATCCATTGGCCGAGCGAGAAAGAAGAAAACACGAAGAAAGAAATCCCTTAATGCTTCTAGCTCAAAACCTAGTTCAAAGACTAA
This sequence comes from Adiantum capillus-veneris, assembly GCF_014529385.1. Classification (NCBI taxonomy): domain Eukaryota; kingdom Viridiplantae; phylum Streptophyta; class Polypodiopsida; order Polypodiales; family Pteridaceae; genus Adiantum; species Adiantum capillus-veneris. The sequence goes on along the minus strand of NC_140948.1, from coordinate 54,097,899 downwards.
CATAGGGACAGGAGAGGATCCCGTGTATATGAATGACCCTGAGGATGACTCAGATTCGATAGAGACCACGGAGACCAAAACTGTTACTACAAAGGAAAAAGCTAGTGAGGAGGATCACGAGAGGGGATTACGACGAACACCAAAAGAGTATTCAAAGTTAAACCACTCAGTTGCGAACCCCCAAGATAAGCCACGAGAGACAAAAAATGAGGATTGCAAGAGAAAGATTGGAACCTATCCAAACCCAACAGTGGAAATTGAACGAGTCCAACAACTGAGGGGTTTGGTGGAAGAAACTCAACGAACATTAGAACCTGAACCTAAACATATCTAGATGTCGGACACAGTGTTTCCCACACAAGTTCAACCTCACAAGAACTACAGGTCGTTAGCTATACCCAGTATCATTCGGGAAGAGAGTGAGGGTAGGACATCTGAAAGTGGACACACACCTTTCCTACTAGAGAGAATGTTTGGTGAGGGAATGCGCGACCCCCTTGAGGAAGTGGTGATTCCATCTTCACCATTCTCTTGTCAGGGTCCTACGTCCCACAAGATGCCATTAAATGTTGCCAAATTGATGGATTTCATGTCTTTAGAAGTTAGAACCACCATCATGTCCAAACTATATAAAGACCCCGAGCTAGTCTCAGCTCTTCGAGCCTTCCTCAATGGAGAATTACAGGCCGGATTACCACAGTTGCACATATGAACAAACCTGACTCGGTAATGAATGATGAGGAACATTTAGCACCACCATCTGACCTAGCGGGACATGAATCTGTAATTGAAATACCCGTTAACAAGTTGGGGCAATACTTTGAAGGTGATGAATCTAATGCTACTCTACCAATCACTACTAAAGGATTAACTGTAAAGGGGGTCCTTGACGGTGGTGCGGGAGTCAGCATGGTGACAAAGAGTTGTTCGGAGTCTATGGGGAGACCTCACCTTGAAGCCACAAGCGTAGTGGTAAAAATGGTAATGGATCTATTGTTACGCCTATTGGAATGCTAAAGGATCTCAGGATCAAGGTCTTGGGACACAAGGTAAGGCAGACTTTCATTGTTATGGATTTTTCCAAGCATCCTATGTCATTTGAGATGATCTTAGGGCGTCCATTCATGAGGGAAGCAAAAATGGTGCATGATTGGTCCAAAAACCACGTCTACTTACAGTTCCAAGACTCTGTCATTCGAGTTGATCTTTTAACTGGTCGAATGCATCCTCTAGGAAATAAATTCATCATTGATAATCGATCAGACACAACAATTCACTCAGCTCCATTACAGTATTGTTACACGTGTAACGAAGACATGGATATTGGGGAGAACTCTCCTTATATGGATATCCTTCCCGGAATAGCTGAGTCAGACAATGTCGATTGGGTGCACCTAGCGGCAACTATAGATACATGGGGAGCTAGAGGAACAACCTGGGTAACACCAGATGGGGAAGAGATACCACACATTGCACCAGTAAACATGTTAGGTGTAGCGCATGTAACATCCGATGATAAGAAAGAGGCACACCTACCTGAGAGTGAAACCGATGATTCCTCAAAGGCTTCAGGCCAATACACATCAGAAACGGAATCTCAGGGAGAAATGGACTCAGAACCTGAGGAAACATCGAGTGAACCAAGTATAGAAACTGAACACTCAAGGCCTAGTATGACCATCTATGGTAATTTATATGAGAGTGAAGAAGATACAAGCGAAGACCTATCAGGCGAGTCGAGTTCAAACATTTACCAAAATCAAAACCTTAACAAGAAACAAAGGTCATATAAGAGACGAAGATATCGAGCAAATGTGAGAGCTAGGATAAACAAGGAAAGATCTACTGCAGAATGGCTTAGCTATCTAGGGGCATGTGATGCTCATCGAAAGCTAGTAGACAATTGGGGTGAACATCTCCAGAGTGTCATGTGGTGCAGCCCGCGACCCATTGACCTCGCTCAATTGGAGGTTACAGAGCCGAAATTGAGTCGAACTATAAGAAGACGTCAAAACCGAGAGTTAGCACAACAACAAAAGAAGGCAGAACTAAAAGAAAGGTCTCCATCAGGACAAGAGCCTGCTGACTTACATACGGCTCCTGAACATTTTAAATCTTATACCACGGGGGAGCGAAAGGTTGTGTATGCCAAAGCCCAACGAACATCTACCAATGGAAGCAGTGGAGTCTATGATGGTCCAGCGGTAGTTAAAGAGATAGAATTAGCAGAACCAGGTGAGGAGTCTAAACCAGTCTTTATTGCTCAAGACCTTACCGAAACTGAAGAGGCTATACTTAAGGAGCTCCTCAAGGAATACAAGGATATCTTTGCTTGGACATATCATGACATGAAGGGCGTTCCACCTTCTGTGGTGCAACATACAATTCCCATGATCAACATTGCTAAACCCGTCCAGCAACGACCCTATCCAATGAATCCTAAGTACGCCAAAATTGTACAGGAGGAGATTGAAAAACTTATCCAATGTGGATTCATATACCCTATTGAGCACTCAGAATGGGTTTCTCCAATAGTCATTGTGCCAAAAAAGAATGGGAAACAAAGAGTGTGCGTGGACCTCAAGAAAGTTAATGCAGCTACTAGGAGAGATCTTTATCCCTTGCCATATTCAGAACATGTGCTTGAAAGAGTTGCGGGCAAGGAAGCTTATAGCTTTTTAGATGGGTACTCTGGTTACAATCAAATCACAATTGCATTAGAGGACCAAGCTAAAACTGCTTTTATCACAGAGTTTGGAGTGTTTGCATTTCGTGTTATGGCTTTTGGCTTAACCAATGCCCCTGCTACATTCAAACGATTAATAAACACTGCGTTTAAAGAATTTCTAAGGGAGTTTTGTGAAGCTTTCCTAGACGACCTTTGTGTTTATTCTTCTTGGGAGAAGCATTTGTTATATCTACGAAAAATATTTGAAAGGTGCAGATTTTATCGCATATCATTGAACCCTTTCAAATGCCAATTTTGGGTTAAGCATGGAGTCATTCTAGGGCATATAGTGTCCAAGAACGGGATATCCACAGATGAGAGTAAGATTAAAGCCATTGCCGATTTGCCACCACTTACTAACTATAAAGGAGTTCAAAGATTTATGGGCCATGTTGGTTATTATCGAAGGTTTATTTTAAACTTTGCCGAGATAGCGCATCCATTGTACAAGCTTCTTATCGAGTTTCACTGGACGGAAGAATGTCATCAATCTTATGAGTTATTAAAGAAGGCCCTAACAAGTGCTCCAATCCTGCGAACACCTGATTGGAATGTACCTTTTCATGTGCATATTGATGCATCAAATTTTGCTATTGGGTGTGTTCTAACTCAACCAAGAGAACATAAATTGGACTACCCTATTAGCTTTGCAAGTCACCAATTAAATGATGCCGAGATGAACTACACTACTACAGAGCGCGAAGGTCTAGTTATGATTTACGTAGTAAAGAAATTTCGCTATTACCTTCTTGCTACCAAGTTTGTGTTTTATGTTGATCATCAAGCATTGCTATATTTGGTAAACAAGCCGTGTTCCACAAGTCGAATTACACGATGGTTGTTAATTCTTCTTGAGTTTGAATTCACCGTTGTTGTGAGGCCTTGGAGGAAACATGTCATGGCGGATCATTTATCTCGTATCCCTAATGGCGAAGCTCCTACGGGGGTTGATGATGAATTGCCTGATACTCCTTTGTTCATTGTTGAGACAATGCCTGAATGGAGTGAAAAGATTGTTAACTTCTTAGTTAATGGTTTTCCACCCAAAGAGCTGCGAAAAGATATAGCTCGAAAATTAATCAAGGAATGCGAACCCTATTGCTTACTGGTTGGAACTCTCTATAAGAGAGGAAAAGATGATGTTCTTAGACACTGTGCCCGCGACGATGAGTATTTATATATTATACAAGAGGCACACATGGGTGTAGCTGGTGGTCACTTTTCAGGAAAGTTGACTGCCCGAAAGATCTTACAGTCAGGCTATTGATGGCCCACTCTGTTTAAGGATGCATCACTTTTTGCAAAGGGATGTGATGAATGCCAACGCTTCAAGAAGCCACAAAGAGGGGATAGGATGCCTCTACATCCCATCAAGGTAACCCAACCATTTGAAAAGTGGGGCTTGGACTTTGTAGGACCGATTAGTCCGGCTGCACGTAACACGCAATCACGATATATCATTGTGGCTACCGACTATGTAACCAAATGGGCTGAAGCAAAAGAAACACGAAAGGCGGATGCAAAAACAACAGCTAAGTTCCTCTTTGAGAACATTATCACACGTTTTGGATGCCCCTTTGAACTTGTGAGTGACAATGGAACTCATTTTATAAATGAAGTAATAAAAGAACTCACATCAAACTTCATGATATCTCACCACAAGTCTACACCCTATTATCCCCAAGCAAATGGCCAAGCTGAGAGTACCAACAAAACTCTCATCTCTATTTTGACAAAGACAGTGGAGGCTCATCGCACTGATTGGGACCTAAAGCTTACATCAGCTTTATGGGCTTATCGTACTGCGTATAAAGTTTCTATTAATTGCACACCGTTTAAGATGGTGTATGGCCAAGAAGCAGTTATGCCATGGGAGTTTGTCATTCCTAGTCTTTGAGTAGCTTCTCAAGAAGGTTGGGATGGTAACCCCTTAGTTGAGCGATTATATATTCTGGAAAGGCTAGATGAAGAGAGGCAATTAGCTTTGCGAAATGCTCTAGTGGAGAAGGATAGGAGAAAGAAGTGGTTTGATAGCCATTTAAAGGATAAAGACATCAAGGTTGGTGATAAGGTTCTTATGTACAGGGTACGTAATGAAAAGAAGAAATTGAAATACACTGGTAAGGGACCATATTGAGTGTGTGAAATTACCCCGCAAGGTACCATTCGTGTGGAGACTCTAGATGGAGTTGAAACCATTGGATTCCTTAATGGGAGTAAATTCAAAAGATATTATGATCCTCTAAGCCAGGAAGAGTTGCAAGCCATCCATCAAAAGAAGGCTACCAAGAAACAAGCAGAGCTTAAAAAAATCCAAGCAAGAGTTGAGGCTCGAGAACGACAACAACGTCTTAGACGCCAACGAGAGGCTAATCTGGGAATCACGCAAGCATTTTTCAAGGACACAGATGACGACTCATTAGAATCTGAGCCACCCCTACGATACCCAATTGAGCTAAATAGCCCCTATGGGAAAGTACAATACAATGCCTTATTAGATACGGGAGCTAAACACAAATTGTTGTCCTATGGAGTTTGGTGTCAATTAGGGAAACCGACCCTATCCCCGAGTACGATGCAAGTCAAGGGCATTAATAAAAAGAAAACTGCTATTCTCGGAGTCCTTCAGACCCCTGCTGTCTATGACAATGGAAGCATAGTGCAGAGGTTTCTAGTCATGCCCGCGGGAGCTATGGAAGGCAACGTAAACCTGGGGCGCACGTGGATGTTGGCAACCAAATGCACTATTGATTGGGATACTGGTAGTGTCACGATGCGACCACCGACTCTTACCCCTATCATTCAAGCAAAGTCACTTACGTTGCAAACTCTAGCAAAGTTGAAGGATAGCCAACATTCACAAGCCAAGGTGGTTAACTCGTCTTTGCCGGCTACCCATGAACCTAGCACTTCAACACTTGTAGTTGCAGCAAGCAGTAATATTGCAAGTACTCAACCTGCACGACCTAAGAGTACATATCAATGGGTCCCCAAGGCCTTACTTCTAACTACCTCAACCCTCCCATCCATTCCAAGAAAAATTCCCATGGAAAACCAAGAGCGCGCTCTAGGAGAGTCAAGACCAAATCACGATGGATACCAAAACGACTATTAGAAGCCCAAGGCTACTATGATGGAAATGAGCAACTCTGGGTACCTAAACGTAAAATGTGTCCTTCCCTATCGACAACAAACCCATATAAGTCAAACAGTGTAATGCTAAAGCCAATGGCAGACCGTGGGAAGGGAAAGATCACAGAATGCTACACACCTAGTCCAGAGCTAGTTTGGGCTCCAAGGCAAAACCAATTTATTCCACCTAGCTCAGGAAGGGGGGAGTTCCATGAAGCTTCTAGCTCCTCATGTAATACATCCATAGAGGTAAAAGCTTCTACACAGCCTCCACCTACAATAGTGGACCTCCATGAAGCTACAAAGGAATCCACACATTCCAGTGTTCAAGAATCACCTAATGAACCACTTCAAGTTCGATCCTGGGAGAGTACGTTACCACCCTTGCAACTCGACGAGGCACCTAAGGTAATAGAAAACTACTGGCAAAAATCTTCACCTATAACAACTTGGAACAACTGGTTTCAAAGGGTGATGACATCATTTCAAACGGTATGATCTACCCAAGGAAGGGGGGAGTGTTTGTGGACATCCATTATTCACTTGCTTCCCTCTCAACCTTTCTCCCTGACCTCTTAATCTCCAATCTTAGGGAATGTATATATAAAGCCTTATACTCACAAAAACGAGATAAAAAAGTAAAAGAGCAAGAGACATAACACAAAATCATAAAAACAAATTATGCACAAGAACACGACCCTTGTAATATTTGCACTCTAACCATTATCTATTTGCGTGTACAGATATGGCTAGTACGCTAGAGTCATCCACTCCTGCCTTGGGTGAGAGGTACCCTTGTTACTTTTCACAAATATTTCACATGGTCTTTCCAGTGCTTGCATGTGAATGGGATTTGATAGGTACGCTAGCATGAGAGAGGAATTTTGAGGAGTTAGAATGGCTAATACGTCTCTTGACGACGTCTGATCTATACTTAGTAGAGAGCGTTTCTCCCATTGCACAAGCTTACCCTTTTGACCAAGATGACTATAGGCGTCTAGTGACCTTCTTAGTAAACATGGACACCTATGATGAAGAAGAAAATTTACAGGACTACACGGATGGCACATATGGTCTCATGGATGATGACTTTGTTTATCTCGACGACGAGGATAGGGGTTTAGCCTTAGGGTTTCCCCCCAACCTCTACAATATCCTATTCCCTTGACTCTCTAGGGGGAGTGCAAATAATTAGGTTAGGGTTCCTTATGTTTTTTGTTGTGTTCAATAAGTGTCCTTTTCCCACTAATGTGCCTCCTGGAGGTATTCCTTTTGTTTCCTAGTGTGTACAGGAGCGTGTTGCTATTGATAGGATTTGGACCTTCATGGAATCTTTATCTCGACTCACTCTTCAAATCAAGCGCGACCATCGACACAAACATGTGTTTCTTGTCCATTAGCATTGCCCCTTATCTTTTTTGCATCTATGATTGTCTGCTTTAATTGTGATTGGTAGCCTAATATTCACCGCATTTGCTTAGTATCAAACATTTAATTCAATGTAATTTTTTGTCATAATCACTTGTCTAGGTTTAAAAATCAAGCAGTCCGACTAAGCTAGTTTGACCAAGTTAGGTGTTAGAGATCTTCTCTTAATACCATGGGGAATGCCTTCCTAATAATCAATGGTTACTTAGGTTCTTAATCCGATTTAGTTAGCATTGTGTGAAATGTACTAGGGCTTTCTAGTGGGCTTGACCCTATTGACCTTTAGCTTAAGTATTATAAAGGGAGTTTACTAGTGTGATGAGCCTGGGGAGGTGTATCAGTGTTATATGACCCCCCAAAGTTACAAAATTAAAATGATGAAAATGAATAAACAAAAAATCAAAGTGCCACAATGTAAAATCTTAAGCTGGAAGAGAAATCTCAGCTTGATTTGGTACTTCACTCACATGTATTCCCTATGGTACTAGAGCCCTAGAGGTTCCCAGTGTGGGCGCTTTTCCTTGAAAAGCAAAAAACCCAAGGCATACAAAATAAGCACACACATCAAATTGAATCACTGTGAAAAGACTTTGGGGGGTCAAAGAAAAGGTAATCAGTCAGGCGATGATTTCATGAGAAATTCCTTTTATCGTAGCTTAACTACAAGGTCCTCTAGGTATAGCCTCTAGTCAGCCCTCGAACATGAAATACTTGGCTCTCGCGATTAAACAACTTAACTAACCAGAGAAAATTAAGAAGCTTACCCATGGTATTAATAGTCGATCTCTAGTGCCTTTCGACCGTTAAACTAGCGACTCCAGACTTGTTTAATTTTTTACCTTTACATCTGTTTATGCATTTGATTACATTGCAATTTAATGCTTATTGCTGACAAATTGTTTAAAATTCTGTTACCAATCAATTGTCTGCCTAAAATTGCATATGCTTTTTAATCGCTTATGAGAATGCAATTACTGTGCAATGTTGTTTGATTTTGCAGTGACTAATGAAGGCTAAGGACATTCATCTCAAATGCTCTTCCACCTCGACCTATGAGCTTCAACTCAATAGCTTCCGAGGATGGAATCTACATCAGGAAGGGGGGCATGTTAACCCTCACGGCTCACGGACACCCTATCACCTACGAGACGAACGTTGTAACCTACGGTGGACATTGTATTATTTATTTGGTAGAGTCAGGTACCGGGCTTGTCGGTCCAATAGGAAAAGGGTAAGAGTGATCGCCGATGAGAGGCGCACTCTAACTAGGACATTCAAGGGATTAGTTGGCTAAGCATGGGCGCCCAAGTGTGAATGGGGTGAGCTCATATAAAAGCCAACTAAACCTAAAATTCACTCATTCTCTCATTTGTTCAATAGAAGAGTGCTCTTGCTCCATCTCCATCTCCATCTTCTTCTTCTTCACCTCCTTGTGTGTGTGTGTATGTGTGTGTGTGTGTGTGTTTGTGTGTTTGTGTGTGTGTGTGTGTGTGTGTGTGTGTGTGTGTGTGTGAGAGAGAGAGAGAGAGAGAGAGAGAGAGAGAGAGAGAGAGAGAGTGCGATCGAGCATTGCGGCGGCATGACTGCAGTGAAGCGGTTGAGCGTGACGTAGCGGCATCTCCTTCTTCTTCTGTGGCTCGCACACAGTGTTAGGCAAGTCCCTTGCTTCGACAGTGCGGCAAGGAGCGCACAATGAGAGTAAGTACTAAGGTGACACTTTTATTGAGGCTTGAATTGGTGTAGTTAATGTGAAAATAGGATATGTGCAAACATGCACACAAGAAGTTTTGGACAAATTCTCATAATAACTCCCACATTGTGACTTACCTCAACATCATGAGCTTCTTTGAGAGAGGCGTCGCATACCTAGCTAGGTACGATTGGGGGCAGGGGACCGCCAGCCCGGTGGGGGAGCAGGGGACCAATCGTACCTAGCTAGGTATGCGGAGCCTCTCGAGCAGAAGCTCATGATGTTATTCATTGTATGAAAAACACTGGAAAAGACTCTCTTTTCCTACACGAGAAAATTTCTAAATCTTCTTGTGATGATAGTGCATACATATAGACCAAAGCATTGTCAAGGACAGCAAGTTCTCCAACAACCCCTATCTAATAGTCTAATTTTATGACCCATGTAAAGGCCATGAGTCGAGTTATCCCTTCCCTACAGGAGAGAGAGAGAGAGAGAGAGAGAGAGAGAGAGAGAGAGAGAGAGAGAGAGAGAGAGAGAGAGAGAGAGAGGTGTTAGTATATGCAAAAATAGTTTGTTACTTAAAAGAAACAACAATTTAGGATGGATCACCGAATTATTTGTGTGTGTGTGTGTGTGTGTGTGTGTGTGTGTGTGTGAGAGAGAGAGAGAGAGAGAGAGAGAGAGAGAGATGCAATGCTGATGAATAAACGCGAATTTAAGTAGCAAGACATAAGCGTGGTTGTTGCTGGTAGTAAATGTAACGGGGCAACAAAAACAATTTGAAGTACGATATGAATGGGCGTTGCGCAAGTTATCACAATGGAAATATGAATGAAAGAACATCACAAGACATATGAACATGAGAACATTAATTTGTAACCCAAGAGTAGAAGACGACATATCAAAGATTGTGTACTAATAAACAATATATAGAAGAAGAAGAAGACATTACAAGGGCACATAGCATTTAAATTCTCCCTGTTTCTTTTAGGTATGTGTATTTCTTGCAATGCAGGGGGTGCAAAGAATATAGATTCTCCTTATTTCTTTTAGGTATGTGTATTTCTTGCAATGCGCCGGGTGCAAAGAATTTAAATTCTCCCTTGTTTCTTTTAGATATGTGTATTTCTTGCAATGCGGGGAGTGAGTTCGCAAGATGTTGTATGGTATTGTACGTACTAATAAATTATTTTTCAAGTACTCTTGCTACATGTAAAGTTCTACAAGTGTATAGTTTTTCAAAAAAAAGTTTTCAGCAAAAGGGTAGAAGTGTAGCACATCGCTTCGCATCTTAGAAAGTGGATCTCGAGTGTGTTTTGCCTTTCTTCAGCTATATTTGTTTGTGATGTCTATAAACTTGCATCCGTTCTTACGTGATGGAGTAGACCGTGTATCCGCTGATGTCTGCTTTCTCTTGTTGCTTACATTGTCCTGTTCGAGTAGTAGTACCTGGCTCTTGTTGTCATGTTCTGCACAGTAAGAACCATAGCAATTTGAGATAAGATACGGAAGAAGGGAACAATGTAGTAAAGATTTTATGCTACCAAATGAGATTGACTGAACATAAATTCACCTACAGGCTGGGCTTGGTTGTTGATGTAGACATATGGATCAAACTCGTCTTGTAAAGTTCTTTGTCGCGTTGCCATATGACCTTTTGTCTTAGATAGATGGTGTATTTTCTCTGCACTCTTTCTTAAAGTTGGCTAAAATCTCACTTGCATCATTGTTTGTCATGTCTGTGAGATCTAAAGGTCAATGTGGTAGGCATAGTGGAGCATCTCCAGAATGTACGACCTAACGCTTGTCTTTGTTTATAGTAGGTGGTTTGCATCCTCTCTGTTAGTGGGTCGCCACAACAGACGTCTGTAGGATAGCTATCTGGCACTAATATAATGTCAATACTTAGGGAAGTGACTCGGATGGGGTACGGAGACTCTTTGAGATTTTGAATCCTCAAGAAGTTAACCTAACAAGCAAACACAAGAACTCAACAAGAAACACATCAACACTCAATGGTCAAAAAATCTGCCTATGTCCTTTCTCACCGCTCTAGGTCGTCACGCCATTTTGGCACCCAAACGAAGTCAAATTGCAATGAAACTTTAGGAGGAGGTATAAGACACCTAGGAACGCTATCCTACCAAGTTTGGTCACAATCCGACAAGATACCAGAATCATGATCCATCATGATCAAGGTCCTAAAATCTACAACAGAACTATCCAGAAAGGTCGCTCAATGGTCTACGAGCACTCTCCTATGATTGAAATGTTAAAAACTAGTGATTTAAGCACTCAATTATTAAGATTAGGCTCACTAGTGCATAGTCGAGAACCTCAACAAAAATGAGAATGCTTACACTTAATTGAAAGACAAGGAAAGAGGAACACAATGCAAGTTTTGAAATTAAACACGGATTGCTCAATCATTAGTTGCGATGATTACAAGTTGGAGCTTCGTATTTCTCCTCCAAAAGATAAGCCTCCTTTCACATTAAGGTTATTGACTTTTATACCTAGGGCTTTCTAAATAATCAGTGGCCGGCTTACATGGGTCTTTACACTTATCATGATAGAAGTACAACTCAGGAAATCAATCTGCTAATGGAATTAAGATTTACACAGAGTATCTCTATGCTAACTCGAAAAAATAATAAAGTAAAAATGTGGTGCCAAGTGGACGTCCGTTTTAGCCGATTTGCCAACATTCCCCCTTTTCCCACTCGTGTCCTCCCTTGACAGGACCATGTGCAACCTTGTTGTTAGGGTTGTCTGCAACTTTGTCTTCAAGGTTGGTCTTTAGCTTGGGACGCTCTCTCCTTCTTTGAGTGATTCATATTTGTTGTGTTTTGATTGATGCGTGTGTTGGAATTCAATTGTCAAGGTAACTTCACATCTTGTTGCTCATTCTTCTCTTTGTTGCCACTTTTGGTCATGAAGATGGCTTTTTGGTGTTGCTTGCCTTTGGGAATTGAGCTTCGTGGGCTATTGACTTTATGATGGATCTTGATTTTGGTTCCGCTGCAATGCGAGTCTTCTGCAAAATGTCGCCAACTTCAAAGCATTGTGTGCGCTATTTTGATTGTTGTAGATGGCTCTCTTGCTGAATTTGTCATTGCTTGTCATGGCTTGTCATTGTAGGCTATTTTTTAACTTGCCATTGTTTGATGGAGCTTTGTTGTGTCCTTGAAGATAAGAGTTTCTCTTGACTAGCATGTGGCATGCAGCCATTATTCTAATTTTTTGATGAATGATTTGGATAGCCATTTCCTTATTGCTGATGTAGAAGGTATATATACAAGAAGATAGTTCTGAGTGTTTCTAGATTAGGGTATGAAACCTGATGACCCAAGTGAAAAAACCCGTTGGGAAGAAAGTGCCTTCGGTATACGCTCTTATTGGAATTGATCATTGGAACTTGAAGTACCTGTCACGGAAGATGAGTGCTTGGGGGAAACAAAGGAAGAGTGCCTAATGCAAGTGCCAATTATGGGACACTCTATATGCATATGAGAAGTTTGTCCAACAAAAGCATGCAGTGTGAAATATGGTGTTGATGGGCTATTCTTCATTCATAGGCATGGTGCACCACCACTCTCTCTTGATGAGAGCATGCCATTTTGTGTGCTATGGGCATGACTCCTACAAATACCATCATGCGACAATACTTGACAGAATTGGCATATGCAGTCATAGATTTTGGGCTTTCATATCTCTTCTTTCATTACTAGTCTTGTGGAGCTTTTGTGTTTGCCAAATGACCTTTGTTTGGAGTTTGGTTGTGGGACTGCTCTTGTTCTCAGAGTACGTCTCCCTTTGGGACGGTTTGTGTTGTTGGAATTAGGGTTGCAGAGAACCACACACAGCTTGGAGAAGACGAAGGAAGCTCAGGGCACACAATAGAGAGTGTGTTACTTAGTGTGCAATGGAAAAATAGATAGCCATAGAGTGATGGGCGTATATACAATGCATGGGGGAAAAAACCTCCTAAAGAGGGAAAAAATGCCCCGGCGGTCCTAGTGTGTTCACACACATCACTACCACATGTATATGGTAACAAATCCTCCCTGGAGTGATGCGGTGAACGAGAGCTCGCACATGAGTAAAGGGAAGTTCCATGCCCTGAGGACAGGATCAATCCACAAAGGGGAGTAAGCCCAAAGCTTTGCGGAAAGCTTCAAGCTTCTCACGAGACAATGCCCTTGTGAAAAGATCTGCAAGGTTGTCCTGTGTTGGCACATAAGCCAAGCTGATCTCTCCTGCTGAGAGCCTCTCCCTGACATAGTGGTAATGCACCTCAATGTGCTTTGTGCGAGCATGAAAAACTGGGTTCCTCGCAACTGCCAATGCGCTCTGACTGTTAGTGTAGATAGTGTTGGCAATATCCTGTCCAAGACCCAAATCAGCCATAAGGCGTCTGAGCCATACACACTCAACCGTAGCTGTGAAGACTGCCCTGTACTCAGCCTCACAACTCGAAGTGGCCATAGTAGGTTGCTTCTTGCTCAACCATGATATACATGAACTTCCAAGCATGAAACAAAAACCACTTGTGGACACTCGCGTGTCAAAACAACCAACCCAATCTGAGTCCGAAAAAGCACGTAAGTCTGGTGGAAATCATCCCCCCTTGGGATAAAATAATCCAAGATGTAAAGTGCCACTAAGGTAGCGGAAAATCCTCTTGACAGCCTGCCAATGCTTACACCCTGGGCTATGCATAAATCTGCTGACCTGTGAGACTGCAAACTGAATATCCGGCCTCGTGTTGCATACATAAATGAGGCAGCCAACAACAGTTTGGTAAAGAGTGACATCAGGAGGATCACCAGCATCATGTAGACTCAACTTCAAACCTGTTTCCATGGGAGTAGCAATAGGTTTGCAATCCTCAAGTCCAAACTTACATAGCAATGTCTCTATGTAACTTTTCTAACACAAGGCAATACCACCATCACACTGCTTGAACTGTATACCAAAATAATGATGCAACAGCCCCAAATCTTTCATCTTGAAAGTAGCATTCAAATCAGCCTTAAATTCAAAAATATGTCTCTCATTTGGTCCAGTGATCAACAAATCATCGACATAAAGAACCACAATGAGAAGTACATCACCCTCACGCTTTACATACAATGTGCTTTTTGTTGGACTGTTACGAAAGCCTTGTTTGACCAAAAGAGTGTCAGCTTTCTCATACCAAGCATGAGGAGATTGCTTCAACCCATACAAAGCCTTGTTACATTTGCACACTTTGTCCTCTTGTCCTTTTATGACAAAACCGCGAGGCTGCGTTACATAAACTTCCTCAAATATGTCACCATTCAAGAAAGCAGTAACAATGTCTGATTGATGTACATCCCAACCAAAATGAGCTGCCAATGCACATAGAAATTGCACAATAGTCATACGACAAGTGGGAGCAAAAGTATCTTCATAATCTATGCCTTTTTGCTGTGCATAACCCTTTGCAACAAGTCGAGCCTTATGGCGATCGATCTCACCATCCGGCTTGCGTTTCAACTTGTAAACCCACTTCGTACCAATGGCCTTTTTGCCAGGAGGCAAATCACATAAAGTCCATGTGTCATTTTCTATAAGTGTATCATATTCTGATTGCATGGCAGCCATCCAATTTTCTGAATTTTGTGCTTCATCAAAAGTCAGAGACTCCTCAACATCATGTAAGCTAGACACAGCCAAATCATAACAATCTGATGCATAAGATGCATGGCGAGAGCCTGAACGAGTACGACTAGACAAAGGTGCATCCAATTTACTGTCATGCAAAGTGTGCACCAGCCATTTTGGCATACCTCTAGCCTGCTCATTTTCAACCCTTTCCTCATCAAGTACATCATGTACATCTGCATCAGTAATAGGCTGATCTAGAGCATTTGCAGAAACCCCCATAGGCTGTATATTTGCCTCATTGGAACTTACATTCGTATTTCCACCACTGAAAAGAGGCAACAAAGTGCCATAAATGTCCTGTGAGCTTACATTACTGTCTCTAGTAGATGAATGCAAGGGCTGAATAGAATCTTCCACAAACACTACATCCTGAGAAACCAGAATACGTTTTGTTTGCGGATGATACAACCTGTAACCTTTGCTTTCAGCACTATAACCAACAAAAATACATTTGACAGCCTTATCATCCAATTTTCTACACTGCACTTGTGGCACCAAAGCATATGCCAAACAACCAAAAACACGCATGTGCTCAATAGAAGGTTTTCTATCATGCCATGATTCATATGGAGTAATAGACTGCAAAGCTTTCGTAGGACACCTGTTAAGTACATAAGTGGAACACATGATGGCCTCAAGCCAAAAAGAATGCGGTAAAGCTTGACTTTTGACCATACATCGTGCCATTTCCGTCAGTGACCTGTTTTTCCTCTAAGCAACAACATTTTGCTGAGGTGTATAAGGCACTGTACATTGGTGTTTTATCCCACGACTAGCCAGAAATGCATTAAATTCATGAGACATATTCTCCCCCCCTCGATCGGAATGGAGGGTGCCCATAGTACATTTCGAGACATTTTCAGCCATAGCCAGAAATTGTTTGAAGCACATAAAAACTTCGGACTTTGCTTTAAGCGGAAATACCCATGCATGCCTGGAGTAATCATCAATGAAAGTCACAAAGTACAGGTAATTACCCAAGGACGGAGTTTGCATGGGCCCACAAACATCACTATGCACAAGTTGCAACCTGCATGTGGCCCGAACTGAACCATCCTTTGGAAATTTAGAACGCTACATCTTACCCAAAATATAGCCTTCACAAACATGTTTGACAGGTGCTTCAAGAGGCGGCAAAGAAGCAACCATATCAGATTTCTGCAGACGCAACAAACTGGCAAAATTCAGATGACCAAAACGTGCATGCCAAAGTTTTGCATCTAAAATAGCCCTTGATTCTGCAACAGCATTTGCAAAATTTTGTCCACACTTGTCATATAAAGTGAGCTTATACAGCCCATGGCACAAAAGCCCAGATGCAACAATTTCATCACCAAAACTGAGATCATGAACTGTATATCTGTCATCCATAAATTTGACTACAAGTCCAAGTCTAGCAAGTGCGGATACAGACAAGAGATTCTTCTTGATCCCAGGTACATAAAGTGCATCAACAAGTGTGAAAGAATTGCCATTAGCAGCAGTAAGCACAATCTTTCCAACTCTGTGAACGGGATAAGAGGCATTGTTGGCACAAGTGACTGAATTCCCATGAGGGACAGACTTGAGACAGGTAAACAATTCACGATGTGAGGTAATGTGCTTTGTAGCACCACTGTCGAAATACCACACATGTGAATCTGCAGCAACTGACAAGCATGCATCATGGACAACAAAATTGTAAGTGCACTTTGCGCTAAACGCCCATTCTGCATCAACATCAACAACACAATCTCCTTGCACAGAAGACTCAACAATAGCTGCATTTGTAGTGGAACCAGCATTTGCAGTGGAACCACCCTCTTTCTTCTTAGCCTCTTTGGCCTTCAACTTAGGACATGACTTGATCAAGTGATCATTGGCTTTACAATAATGGCAACACATCTTCTTTTTGCCCTTATCACCAGAATTGCCAGATGAAGTGCTGCCAGCAGAAGCAATAGGAACAAAATTTTTGCTACTCGTAGCAGAACCATAAGAAGTGGCTGCATTACTGTTACCACCCTTTCTTTGAGAAGCAATAAAAGCCTGTTCAACTGCACGTTGCCTACTCCTGTTTTTTCTGGAAAGTGACTCTTGCAACAACAATGTGCATAATGCATCAAACTTGACAACTTCAGGATTTCCTTGGGTCATAAGTCTCCAAGTACTAGCAAAAGTCTGGTAGGAATCTGGTAAGGCATCAAGAACAGTTTGCACAAGGGAACTATCTGAAATGACTTCACTTGCAGAAATAAGCTGCTCATTGATATCCTTGACACTAGCAAGGAAAGTGTCCATAACATCTTCCTCATGCATAATCTTCGACTCTAGCTCTTTACGCAGCAAAGCAATTTTAGCCTCATTACGACTTGCATAAAGACCTGCTAAAATATCCCAAGCCTGTTTTGCACATTTTGCTGAACGGATGTGAGGAATAATGGTGTGCTTCACAGACAACACAATCAATGCATGAGCCTGCGCATCCTTAACATCCCAACGAGCTGGTTCTACCGTAGGCAAAACAACTCTAACAGCTGCAATCCTTGTAGCAAGACTTGCAACATCCTCAACATCGCCTACATCCTCATAACCAGGACGTACACCAGACACCCTTTGACAGAAGAACATGTTGCATCATACAAGACCACATAGGGTAGTTGTCCCCATCCAACCTTTCCTCAGCAACAAACATCTTGAACACATCTGTGTTGTTGTTGTCAGCCATGGTAAATGCTGCACCTGATGTGAAAACTGTCCGAAAATAGGAGAAACGGAGCAGGAACAACCTGTGCTATATAGCACAAACCGTAGAAGACTATAAGGAACCTGTTATGCAGAAAATGGCACTGACAGAAATTCTGCACAAAATGACGAAATAGCATGTGCAGTAATGCCTGTAGTGGAAACGGAGGCTGAAATGAGCCCAAATCAAAAATCTGAGCAGACCTGCGAACGCTCGCCAAAGCTCATTGAAATCGGAGAAAGTGAGCAGGCATGTGCTAGAGCAGCTGGCGACTAAGCCTGGGAGGACGTGACCTGCTCTGATACGAATTGTTGAAATTAGGGTTGCAGAGAAACACACACATCTTGGAGAAGACAAAGGAAGCTCAGGGCACACAATAGAGAGTGTGTTACTTAGTGTGAAATGGAAAGATAGATAGCCCTAGAGTGATGGGCGTATATACAATGCACGGGGGAAAAAACCTCCTAAAGAGGGAAAAAATGCCCCGGCGGTCCTAGTGTGTTCACACACATCACTACCACATGTATATGGTAACATGTGTAGCATTGGATGGTGATGAGGCTTTGATTTTGACATTTATGTTGCCTCTTCTTCATCCCCAATCTAGAGGGAAAGATAGGTAGAAGGCCTTAACTTCTGCATATGTGGTGGATGAGGAGAATAGACCTCCCACTGGGAACCCGCTCGATCACTTGTGAACATTCCATTTCTTTTTCATGGACATATTATTTTTTGAGTGCCTCCTCTTACTTACATTTTTCTTTTGCAAGCTATGTATGTTCATTGCAATATTTGACAGCAGTTAGCTGGCTATTAATGTGGGTTTGAATGATTTTGAAAAAACTTTTCTTGCACTATTTGAGGTCGGTTGATTTACTTCAATGTGTTGATTTTTGCTTCATTGAAGTGCCTTGCCAATGTACATTGAGGCCAAGGCTAAAAGGATGGTGCAAGATTCATGGTACAATGTTAAAACCTGTGACAAACCACTTAAAAGGAATGCCTTCATCAATGACGAGTGTGATTTATGCTAAAGTATCATGTTTTGCACTTGATAAAACCAAATGTTATAATTATTTTGTTGTGTAGAAATGATATTAGTGTTCTCTAAAGTGTTACTCATGACTTGGAAATGGAAACAAAATTCCTTCTCCTATGCTTTGTGTGTGTGTGTGTGTGTGTGTGTGTTTCTTGAATATTGCTCCGTTTTTGTGTTTGCTTGGTAAATTTTTCTTGGTGCTTGGTAAGACTTCCTAAAAACTACATGTGACCATCCACACCAGCATGGATGGCTACAAGGTGTTAACCCTCACGGCTCATGGACACCCCATCACCTACGACGGACGTGTATTATGTATTTGGTAGAGTCAGGTACCGGGCTTGTCGGACCAATAGGAAAAGGGTAAGAGTGATCGCCGATGAGAGGCGCACTCTAACTGGGACATTCAAGGGATTAGTTGGCTAAGCATGGGCGCCCAAGTGTGAATGGGGTGAGCTCATATAAAAGCCAACTAAACCTAAAATTCACTCATTCTCTCATTTGTGCAATAGAAGAGTGCTCTTGCTCCATCTCCATCTCCATCTTCTTCTTCTTCACCTCCTTGTGTGTGTGTATGTGAGAGAGAGAGAGAGAGAGAGAGAGAGAGGGAGAGTGTGTGTGCGATTGAGCATTACGAAGGCACGACGGCGGCGAAGCGGTTGAGCGCGGCACGGCTGCAGCTTCTTCTTCGTCGCGGCGAGGAATCCTCCACGACAGGAGCATAGAGCGGTGAGTGACACACCATTGCCCTCTTTTGAGCTTACTAGTTAAGCTAGTTGTGTGCTTGGATCCGTCTATGGCTCGCACCTGGTGTAACGGCAAGTCCCTTGCTTCGACAGTGCAGCAAGGAGCGCACATTTTTGGCGCCGCTATCGGGGATTCGCCTTGCACTAAGCCCAAGAGGCACTTTGTGCTTCTCCTATGAGTTGTTTGTAGTAGGAAAGAAGAGGAAGAGGAAGAGGAATGAGTTGTTTTTCTGCAAGTTGTTAATTTCTGTGTTGTTTGCAAGTTCTGTGATTTCTGCATAATGTTGTGTTTTTTGTTTGCACACAGTCTTTGCACAATTAGTAGTCGTTAGCTTGTTTGCAGTGAATGAATAAATACGCAGGAAGTTAGCAATTTCTGCTTGCACACAGTTTTCTGTCAAGGTTTGCCGGCACACAGTCTTTGCACAGTAAGGTAGTGAGAGAGGAAGTAGGTGGACAGTTAGCTCACTGTCAGTAAGCAGTTAACAGATTAGTTAGTGGTTAGCAGCACTGTTAGTAAGTAGATAAGGTAGTGAGCTGTTGAATGGGAGGTTAGGTAGGTGGCAGTGTGCGTGGCCAAGAAAGCGTGAGTGACTGGGGGGCTACACTAAAATTTTGATCGCGATCGGGATCATTCTCCCAAGCCCAAGCCCACCAAGCCCAGGCCCAGGCCTCATCCCTCAGTCCTATGATATATACTAGACTCACTCTTATATATATACCCTACCCCCTCAAGAGGGAATGAGAGCATGTGGGGCAAGTCCTCCACTCTCCTCCCTTCTCTTCCCACTTGCACCCTTAGACTTTCTAATTTGGGCCTAGTTCCCCACTAGAAATTGACGGTTTTAGGGATTCCGAGGGCATAAAGTGACCAAACGGAGGGTTGTAAAGCACGGCATGTCCCTCTGACCGAGACGCTTGTTTTGAGCTATCATACGTTCTATTCTATAGCTGGTTCAGAAAAAAAGGACCAAAAAATCAAAAAATAAAACAATAAGAAAAGACTTGGGTTGCAAAACACCCAAAATTACTAGGTGAGCAGCCTTCACGGGCCCTCACTGACACTTCTAGGGGATCCAAGGCATATGAACCTACACTCTGGACGAGTGTTAGAGCACGAGCATATTGGTAGTGCCTCCATTTACGCGGGCACCCATTATTCCTCCACCCTAGGTTCTGGACCTTCGGCCGGGACTCAAGGGAGCGCGACCCAAGATCCTCATATCGCGTTTAGTGATTCTTCCTCTGACTACGAAGTCATGGAGGGGTATCCTACACCAAACCCTGATAGTTCAAGTCAAGACATGCGTGCCATGGGCCCACGGCCCGGGTCCAGCGTGTTTAGCCGCTTAAAAGAGACCCTTAGTAGAGCTACTCGCTCCGAACATGCGGTTAATGAAATAAATGAAGGGAGTGGGGAAGTAAATTCGTCATTCATGCCTAAAATGGACCCTATGCTTCTTGAGAGTGTGCATGTGAATGTTCCATCCACTGCACCTCCTGATCCTTTAGGACTATCTCCCTCTGAGGTTTTACTACCCGATGGTAGGAGTCTTGCCGAAGTACAAGAGATCGAATGCTATATGCAAGAAACAAGGGAGAGGGAAATTGAGAACCTACGAAGGCTAGAACAAAGTCGAGCCCTGAAAGAAAAGGCTCCTATGACAACAATCATGCCAGCCGAGCGACCGAGTGCTCCGAAGGTAGCAGTCACGGAGGGGCAAGCTATGGGGAGCAATAATGCTTCCACTTCAAGGGAAACCTCCAGCACGCCAAGCCTAGATGGGATATTCCTAAACGAAAATTGGGAGTATGACCTTCAAGCAGAAGCTTTAACTGATCGGTACACAGGACACACCTATCATGTGGGTTGGTTAGATGTTATACAATCCACATCGGGTGCTACTAGCATAGATGAGCAACAACAGAAAGTCTGTGATGTCCTCCATAGGATTGTCGAGTTAGAAAGACAGAACACAGGGATCAACATGCCTTCAACAGGCCTAATGAGATTCTTGGATACGGGAAAGGCCAACCAACCAACCCTGTCACAAATGGAGACTCCCTCAGTGAGCCCCATTGATCCTCCATATGTTGTTTCGCCAGGAGCCTCAGTACAATCTGAGCCCACAAGTGGCAGCTTTACCTTCCCAGATCTAGCTCATCTTTCTCTTAATGACACTACGGCTACCATGCATATCCCAATGGTGAGCATGACAAGAAGTACACCATGGAGTTCATTTGTTAACACTGCGCCGATGCCTAGTAGCACAGTGCCCCCAACTATACCTACATGTATGTATCAATCATGTGCACCTGTCGTACCTCAGCCTCATGTAGCTTCTACACCTCCGATTATTCCAAGAGCTTACAATCCACAATGGAATTATCCAAGCTCTTATACAAGTGGAGCCATGCCATTTAATAATAACATGCCATATCAGGCACCCCCTATGCTTAGGGCTACGCCTGTAAACTTTGGACCACCGTCTGGTACACCACCATACAAAATATGGTACCCAAGTGCCGCGCGTATGCCAAGGCCAAGGCCAACTCCCATATCACATGTGGTTCCAGGAGCACATACACCCATTATACCTACTCAAATAGGAGATTTGGCAGCATTTGCTCAAACTATCGGTCCCTCTATTACGGAAAACATGCGTAGTGCACCTGATAGAGAGCCTAGGAGCAAGGCAATTCAAGTAGCTAAGCTCACACAGAAATTCAGTGGAGACAGAGATGCTAGAAAGCATATGGAAGTCTTTGAACATGTGTGCGATTCCTTGGAAGAGCACAATGAGCTACATAAGTCTAAGGCTTTGAGTTTGACCCTAAGCGGAAAGGCTGGAGATTGGTATAGAACCTTAAGAGTAGAAGAGAAAACGATCTACTCTACTCTTAGGAGATTGTTCTTAAAAGAATACATACGAGAGGGAGTACTTTGGGGTGTAGCCTCTTAGCTCCAGAAAGCCCAACGACAAGAAGGTGAATCCGTGAGAGACTTCATTAGTCGCCTAAAGAATTTGAATTCTCGATGCAATCCAAATGAGCGATTCAACAACAACCAATTGCTCGATAGATTCATTAGGGGACTACGACATGAAAGTATTTATAATGGCCTAGTCATTAGAGGTATCACTACTTGGGAAGTAGTCACTATGAATGCAATCCAATTGGAGGATAATTTAATGATTGTAGGAGAAAGAGTGTCTACCGATCCGAAGTCTAGTAGCTCACAAGCATCAAGGCATGAGCCAATGAAGATAAAGCCAATCGTGAAAGAGCAAACGATATCTGAGATGACTTTGGCAGATCTCACCAAGGCCATCCAAGAAAGCCTTAGGGGTAATCGTGCTCCACAAAACACTCATATGTATCCAAGAAGGGAGCAACAATGGTGCTCAATTTGCTTGGGCCCACATACTACGAGTGAATGCCCTACTTTCAGAGTAAAGTTTAACGGGACTTGTAACGCGTGTGGTAGGTATGGCCATCAAGTGAAGGATTGCCTAATGCTTAAACGCATCATGGAAAATAGACCGCCTATAGCTTGGGCAGACTCACCTCGAGTTCCTGCATTGATGCCTACCCCACCCATGGAGCAACAGTTGCCATTACAGCACATGATCCCTAGAACCCAAAATGTGGTGCAAGCCACACCGTAACCACCTCCAGTGCTAGGACCGCAACCCCCTCATCCAAGAGTTATACCTATGAACCAAATAGGTTACGAGTAATCTAGTACTTATGTAGATTGCGAAGAAGACATAGACTCTAGTATCACCTATGGAGTCGACATGCTTGAGGAGTGTCCCATGTACTATATGGAAGACCATTGGGGACAAATCAAACCGGTATATCAAGCTACTACGCTAGCAGCAAGAGGCCAAAACATTAATAGTTTTGCCAGGAGACCACCTCTTCAGTGCTACGAATGTGGTGGACCACATCGAGTAGTTGAGTGCCCCATTAGAATGCAAAAGAATGCTGCAGTAATGCAAACAAGTCAAGGGAGTGCATTGGCAATGCCAATACTCACTTGTAATCGTTGTGGCATAGATCATTTGATCGCACAGTGTCCTAACAATACAAACGCACCGAAAATCACACCATTGAACATAATAGAGATTGTTGATGGGACACCACCTACTATAAACATAGCACCAGTGAATGCACTCACACGGTCGATGCTCCAAAAGCAAAATTCCATCCTC
Organism: Adiantum capillus-veneris; assembly: GCF_014529385.1. NCBI lineage: Eukaryota > Viridiplantae > Streptophyta > Polypodiopsida > Polypodiales > Pteridaceae > Adiantum > Adiantum capillus-veneris. Next base: position 54,074,497 of record NC_140948.1, on the reverse strand, counting down.
GAAGAGAGAGATGCTGCATCCATTGGCCGAGCGAGAAAGAAGAAAACACGAAGAAAGAAATCCCTTAATGCTTCTAGCTCAAAACCTAGTTCAAAGACTAACATAGGGACAGGAGAGGATCCCGTGTATATGAATGACCCTGAGGATTACTCAGATTCGATAGAGACCACGGAGACCAAAACTGTTACTACAAAGGAAAAAGCCAGTGAGGAGGATCACGAGAGCGGATTACGATGAACACCAAAAGAGTATTCAAAGTTAAACCACTCAGTTGCGAACCCCCAAGATAAGCCACGAGAGACAAAAAATGAGGATTGCAAGAGAAAGATTGGAACCTATCCAAACCCAACAGTGGAAATTGAACTAGTCCAACAACTGAGGGGTTTGGTGGAAGAAACTCAACGAACATTAGAACCTGAACCCAAACATATCCAGATGTCGGACACAGTGTTTCCCACACAAGTTCAACCTCACAAGAACTACAGGCCGTTAGCTATACCCAGTATCATTCGGGAAGAGAGTGAGGGTAGGACATCTGAAAGTGGACACACACCTTTCCTACTAGAGAGAATGTTTGGTGAGGGAATGCCCGACCCCCTTGAGGAAGTGGAGATTCCATCTTCACCATTCTCTTGTCAGGGTCCTACGTCCCACAAGATGCCATTAAATGTTGCCAAATTGATGGATTTCATGTCTTCAGAAGTTAGAACCACCATCATGTCCAAACTATATAAAGACCCCGAGCTAGTCTCAGCTCTTTGAGCCTTCCTCAATGGAGATTTACATGCCGGATTACCACAGTTTGCACATATGAACAAACCTGACTCGGTAATGAATGATGAGGAACATTTAGCACCACCATCTGACCTAGCGGGACATGAATCTGTAATTGAAGTACCCGTTAACAAGTTGGGGCAATACTTTGAAGGTGATGAATCTAATGCTACTCTGCCAATCACTACTAAAGGATTAACTGTAAAGGGAGTCCTTGACGGTGGCGCGGGAGTCAGCATGGTGACAAAGAGTTGTTGGGAGTCTATGGGGCGACCTCACCTTGAAGCCACAAGTGTAGTGGTAAAAATGGCTAATGGATCTATTGTTACGCCTATCGGAATGCTAAAGGATCTCAGGATCAAAGTCTTGGGACACAAGGTAAGGCAGACTTTCATTGTTATGGATTTTTCCAAGCATCCTATGTCATTTGAGATGATCTTAGGGCGTCCATTCATTAGGGAAGCAAAAATGGTGCATGACTCGTCCAAAAACCACGTCTACTTACAGTTCCAAGACTCTGTCATTCGAGTTGATCTTTTAAGTGGTCGAACGCATCCTCTAGGAAATAAATTCATCGTTGATAATCGATCAGACACAACAATTCACTCAGCTCCATTACAGTATTGTTACACGTGTAACGAAGACACGGATATTGGGGAGAACTCTCCTTATATGGATATCCTACTTGGGATGACTGAGTTGGACAATGTGGATTGGGTCCACCTAGCAGCAATCATAGACACTTGGGGAAATAGGGGGACGACCTGGGTAACACCTGAGGGGGATGAAATGCCTATACCCTTAAATATGCTACAAGCAATGCATATATCTTCTGACAAGACTCATCCTAATGTAACGAAGAAAACATACAAGTGTGTCCCTAAAGCTTCTTTAGTGACCATAGCTAGTGCTAAAAAATAGAAGCCTTGTAAGAAACGTACCACTCGCTCCAAGAAAATTAAGAAAATGTTGCGATGGATCCCTAAACGACTATTGGAAGCCCAAGGCTACTATCAAGGAAATGATCAAATCTGGGTGCCAAAACGTAGATTGTGCTCTTACCTATCACTTGACCCATGTGAGCCCAATCCCGTAGCTCCAAAACGAATCAATGATCGTGGAAAGAAAAAAATCACAGAATGCTACACACCCACTCTCAAGCTAGTTTGGGTACCTAAGAAAGAACGATTTGTCCCACCTAGCTCAGGAAGGGGGGAGTCCCATGAAGCTTCTAGTTCCTCATGTAATGCATCCGTAGAGGTAAAAGCTTCTCCACAGCCTCCACCTACAATAGTGGACCTCCATAAAGCTACAAAGGAATCCACACCTCCCAGTGTTCAAGAATCACCGGATGAACTACTTCAAGTTCGATCTTGGGAGAGTACCTTACCACCCTTACAACTCGACGAGGAGCCTAAGGTAATAGAAAACTACTGGCAAAAATCTCCACCTATTACCAACTGGGACAATTGGTTTCAAAGGGTGACAAGCTCATTTCAAACGGTATGATCTACCCAAGGAAGGGGGGAGTGTTGGCTGACAGTCATCAGTCATTTGTTTCCCTCTCAACCTTTTTCCCTGACCTCTCAATCACCAATCTTAGGGAATGTACATATAAAGCTTTATACTCACAAAAAACAAAAAAAATAAAGAGCAAGAGCAATTAGCAAACGAGTATGCACAATAAAAGTCAAAACATTGACCCAGACCTACACATTTACATCCGGTACACTGAAACAGAAACCTATGTCATGAAACACCTTTGATTCTCATCACTTGAGTGATGGAGGGTAGGTAAGATTAGTACGATAGGAGTGTTTCTGTTTTAGAGTTGAGTGATTAGCAAAGTTTTCTTTTCCCACTAATGTGCCTCCTGGAGGTATTCATTTTGTTTCCTAGTGTGTACAAGAGCAAACCTATGTCATGAAACACCTTTGATCCTCATCCCTTGAGTGATGGAGGGTAGGTAAGATTAGTACGATAGGAGTGTTTCTGTTTTAGAGTTGAGTGAAGAGCAAAGTTCTCTTTTCCCACTAATGTGCCTCCTAGAGGTATTCCTTTTGTTTCCTAGTGTGTACAGGAGCGTGTTGCTATTGGTAGGATTTAAACCTTCATGGAATCTTTATCTCGACTCACTCTTCAAATCAAGCGCGACCATCAACACAAACAGGTGTTTCTTGTCCATTAGCATTGCCCCTGATCTTTTTTGCATCTATGATTGTCAGCTTTAATCGTGATTGGTAGCCTAATATTCACCGCATTTGCTTAGTATCAAACATTTAATTCAATGTAATTTTTTGTCATAATCACTTGTCTAGGTTTAAAAATCAAGCAGTCCGACTAAGCTAGTTTAACCAAGTTAGGTATTAGAAATCTTCTCTTAATACCATGGGGAATGCCTTCCTAATAATTAATGCTTACTTAGGTTCTTAATCCGATTTAGGCAGCATTGTGTGAAATGTACTAGGGCTTTCTAGTGGGCTTGACCCTATTGACCTTTAGCTTAAGTATTATAAAGGGAGTTTACTAGTGTGATGAGCCTGGGGAGATGTATCAGTGTTATATGACTCCCCAAAGTTACAAAATTAAAATGCTGAAAATGAACAAACAAAAAATCAAAGTGCCACACTGTAAAATCTTAAGCTGGAAGAGAAATCTCAGCTTGATTTGGTACTTCACTCACATGTATTGCCTATGGTACTAGAGCCCTAAAGGTTCCCAGTATGGGCGCTTTTACTTGAAAAGCAAAAAACCCAAGGCATACAAAATAAGCACACACATCAAAATTGAATCACTGTGAAAAGACTTGGGGGGTCAAAGGAAAAGTAATCAGTTAGGCGATGATTTCATGAGAAATTCGTTTTATGGTAGCTTAACTACAAGGTCTTCTAGATATAGCCTCTAGTCAGCCCTCGAACATGAATACTTGGCTCTCGCGATTAAACAACTTAATTGACCACAGAAAATTAAGAAGCTTACCCATGGTATTAATATTCGATCTCTAGTGCCTTTTGACCGTCAAATTAGCAACCCCAGACTTGTTTAATTTTTGACCTTTACATCTGTTTATGCATTTGATTACATTGCAATTTAATGTTCATTGCTGACAAATTGTTTGAAATTCTTTTATCAATCAATTTGTCTACCTAAAACTGCATATGATTTTTAATCACTTATGAGAATGCAATTACTGTGCCAATGTTGTTTGATTTTGCAGTGACTGAAGAAGGCTAAGGACATTCATCTCAAATGCTCTTCCACCTCGACGAAAGAGCTTCAACTCAATAGCTTTCGAGGACGGAATCTACATCAGGAAGGGGGGCATGTTAACCCTCACGGCTCACGGACACCCATCACCTACGACGGACATGTATTATGTATTTGGTAGAGTCAGGTACCGGGCTTGTCGGACCAATAGGAAAAGGGTAAGAGTGATCGCCGATGAGAGGCGCACTCTAACTGGGACATTCAAGGGATTAGTTGGCTAAGCATGGGCGCCCAAGTGTGAATGGGGTGAGCTCATATAAAAGCCAACTAAACCTAAAATTCACTCATTCTCTCATTTGTGCAATAGAAGAGTGCTCTTGCTCCATCTCCATCTCCATCTTCTTCTTCTTCACCTCCTTGTGTGTGTTTGTGTGTATGTGAGAGAGAGAGAGAGGGAGATTGTTGTTGGATTAAATGCTCATAGCGAGCGTGCATCTTGATTGATAATTATAGCCTTATTTTTGTATTTGACAAAGACCTGGCCATTTTGCACATCAGATCCAACTGGTCACCATCCTTTGAAGAGCAACATGGGCTACTTGAGCATTCAAGAGGTAGGGGCCAAGTTTAGGAGCTACTACTGCCACATATAGGGCTTGTAAAATGGTGCATGCACTCCACTGCAGGGATGCAGGTGCCAATTTAAAGCAAATTGGAAGCTCTAAAGCTTTAGGGAATCCATATTTGTTTAGAAATTCTCTCCCACTCTCTCTCTCTCTCTCTCTCTCTCTCTCTCTCTCTCTCTCTCTCTCTCTCAGTTCAGATCTACAAGGTCTATTGGGAGCAATTTTCTTTTTTCATAAAATTTTCAAAATAATCCTAAAACTTGTGAGGATTGAAAATTTAAAACATTCCCAAAGTAATGTTGTATCAAATATGGATGGTTATCATCATTTTTTTGCATAATTTAGGCTTTTTGGCAATATAGATCCATCTCTAAGTGTCTTATAGAGAAAATTGTCACCAAAATAAACCAAGAAGGAGACGTATTTGTGTCATAAATAATGAACCATTTAAGATTCTACAATACCCTATAAAATTATAGTTTCATCATCATCTATTAAAGGAGAACCATTCTTCCAAAGTGGAAGAAGCCAGAGGGACCTTACTTCAGAGTGTTAAGAAGAAGATTCCCCACTCAGAAGCTAATTTCTTGGAAATGGCATTTTCCGAAGACGAATGTTCACTAGCATTGCAAGCCCTTGGCAAGGAAAAGTCCCTTGGTTGGGATGGGATGACTGTGGAATTCTATAGAGAATTTTGGGACGATCTCAAGGTCCCAATCACAAGGTTGGCCAATAAAGCCATTGTCGAAGGGTCGTGAAGATAAGTGTGAAGAGAGGGCTTATCAAACCCATCCCAAAATAGATCTATTGTTCTCAACTAAAACATTGGCGCCCTATACCGATGATATCGGTGGCCTACAAAATTATTGCTAAAGCTGTAGCCCTGAGACTAGCCCCCTTACTAACCAAGATCATCTCTCTCCATCAACATGGGTTCATCAAAGGAAGGTCCATTTACGATAACATCTTGGCAGCAATGGTGGGCATCGAGTACGCAACTGTCACAAAGCAAGAGTGTATTCTACTACAATTGGACCTCTATAAGGCTTATGACAGAATAACATGGACATATATAGAAGCCGTCATGGAAGCTCTGGACTTTGGGCTTCGCCTATGTCGCCTGGTAAGTGTACTGGGAGCTGGAAGCCAGTCAGAGCTACTATTCAACAATAGAATTGTGGGCTCTTTTGAGGTCAAAAGGTCTATTAAGCAGGGATGCCCTCTGCCCCCCCTGCTTTTTGCCATAGGATCACATCCTTTAATCACGACGCTCCAAGATAGTGCGAAACGAGGGGAGTCGCAAGGCCCGACTTTACCAAGAAATAATAAACTCCTAGCAAAACCGTTTGTAGATGATTCTCTCCTCTTCTTGAAGGCACGCCCCTAGGTCATCAGGAAAGCTCTGGAGATTGTACAAATATTCTTAGTAGCTTCGGGGTCCCAGTGTAATATAGAGAAGTTAAGGTTGATCTCCCTATCGAAAAATGACTCATTTGACCCTCGAACTGGTCGGGGGAGATTGTCACAAAAGGGAATATCTTCAGACATCTGGGAGCCCCCTCGGGGGTGGACGTAACTCACAAGCAAATATTTGAGTGGGTGCTTGAAAAAATCAAAACAAAAATGAGTAGGTGGGAGTATGCTCTTCTCCCATTCCCAAGTCGGATAAAAGTGATAAATGCCTTTATGATTCCTTATATTGTCTTCACTAGCCCGCTTCTCAAGATGGCTAAGTGTCACTGAAAAGAGTTCTAAAAATGAATAAAAAGGTTTCTATGGAAAAACAACACGAAATCCCCCAGGCCATGGCAATGGGCCCGTTGGGAATCAATTGCTCGGCCGGGGAATCAAGGAGGCCTCGGAATTCTGAACCCTGTGGCCCATGCAGAAGCTTGTTGCACCAAATTTGTTGTTTCCCTGGCTAAACAAGATCATGTTTGGGCTATCATGATCAAAGATATGATAGAAGCAACTAAACTTGGCTCGAAAGGAGGAAAGTGGATTTGGGTGGAGTATCATGACAAGTTGTTAGCCCCGACGTGGTCTACCCTAAGAATGGAGGGCATCTCAGGAGAATTGGTAAGAAAATGCAATAGAGCAGCAGGAGTCTTAAAGTTCTTCAAGAATAGAGCACCAGATACTTAAGGAGTCTCAGTAGGAATAGAGCACCAGATACTTCAAGAACTCCATTTGGCATTGGTCCCCCTAGCTTTCCAAAGTGGTAGATCCGCCACAAATTCCCTATTGGATAGAGATATCCAAGAAGCTGAATAATAAGGGTTTGAATCGACTGGGGCACTTCTGGGACAGTGACAACAAGTTGGAAAACCATTGACCTTCTTGTTACCCAGTATCAACTAAATAGTGCAAGAAGCTGAATAATAAGGTTTTGAATCGATTGGGGCACTTCTGGGATAGTGACAACAAGAGTTGGAAAACCATTGACCTTCTCGTTACCCAGTATCAACTAAATAGTGTTGGAATTAGGGTTGCAGAGAAACACACACAGCTTGGAGAAGACGAAGGAAGCTCAAGGCACACAATAGAGAGTGTGTTACTTAGTATGCAATGGAAAGATAAATAGCCCTAGAGTGATGGGCGTATATACAATGCTCGGGGAAAAATACCTCCTAAAGAGGGAAAAAATGCCCCGGCGGTCCTAGTGTGTTCACACAAATCACTACCACATGTATATGGTAACAAATCCCCCCTGGAGTGATGCAGTGAACGAGAGCTGGCACATGAGTAAAGGGAAGTGCCATGCCCTAAGGAAATGATCAGTCCACAAAGGGGAGTAAGCCCAAAGCTTTGCGGAAAGCTTCAAGCTTCTCACGAGACAATGCCTTTGTGAAAAGATCTGCAAGGTTGTCCTGTGTTGGCACATAAGCCAAGCTGATCTCTCCTGCTGAGAGCCTCTCCTTGACATAGTGGTAATGCACCTCAATGTGCTTTGTGCGAGCATGAAAAACTGGGTTCCTCGCAACTGCCAATGCACTCTGACTGTCAGTGTAGATAGTGTTGGCAGTGTCCTGGCCAACACCCAAATCAGCCATAAGGCGTCTGAGCCATACACACTCAACCGTAGTTGCGAAACTACCCTGTACTCAGCCTCACAACTCGAAGTGGCCATAGTAGGTTGCTTCTTTCTCAACCATGATATACATGAACTGCCAAGCATGAAACAAAAACCACTTATGGACACTCGCGTGTCAAAACAACCAGCCCAATATGAGTCCGAAAAAGCATGTAAGTCTGGCGTCAATGATCCCCCCTTGGGATAAAAGAAGCCAAGATGTAAAGTGCCACTAAGGTAGCGGAAAATCCTCTTGACAGCCTTCCAATGCTTAGACCCTGGGCTATGCATAAATCTGCTGACCTGTGAGACTGCAAACTGAATATCTGGCCTCGTGTTGCATACATAAATGAGGCAGCCAACAACAGTTTGGTAAAGAGTGACATCAGCAGGATCGCCAGCATCATGTAGACTCAACTTCAAACCTGTTTCCATGGGAGTGGCAATAGGTATGCAATCCTCAAGTCCAAACTTACATAGCAATGTCTCTATGTAACTTTTCTGACATAAGGCAATACCACCATCACACTGCTTAAACTGTATACCCAAGTAATGATGCAACAGT